>NC_066581.1:15211824-15950676 GCF_024323335.1 Lathyrus oleraceus
TCTCTTTATCTTAGTTAATAACAAACTGAAGTACGTCAAACTAGCTCGTGATATTTGCATAAATTTTCGACAAAAAAAAAACAGAGAGTTCAAATTTTTTTATACACGATTGTGATGTTTGCATCACTTTTTACCAAAAAAAAAGAAAAATATTGAGATTACGTCAAACTAGAAAAAAAAACTGAAGTTGAATTTTTTTATACACAAAAATAAGTTAAATGTTGAGAGTGGGATTTGAACCCACGCCCTTTTGGACCAGAACCTTAATCTGGCGCCTTAGACCAACTCGGCCATCTCAACTTTGGTGATTAGCCCTTACAAGTATGTCAATTGAAATGTGATACACACCATAGAAGATGCAAAAAAAACTTATAACATATGCTATTCTTAATGGATCATATTCTTATCCTCTTTTTTCAATACAACAACATTTGATCGTACACCAATAGGTTGATCCATTTCAAGAACTTTGCTTGTTTCTCTTTATCTTAGTTAATAACAAACTGAAGTACGTCAAACTAGCTCGTGATATTTGCATAAATTTTCAACAAAAAAAAAACAGAGAGTTCAAATTTTTTTATACACGATTGTGATGTTTGCATCACTTTTTACCAAAAAAAAGCAAAATATTGAGATTACGTCAAACTAGAAAAAAAAAACTAAAGTTGAATTTTTTTATACACAAAAATAAGTTAAATGTTGAGAGTGGGATTTGAACCCACGCCCTTTCGGACCAGAACCTTAATCTGGCGCCTTAGACCAACTCGGCCATCTCAACTTTGGTGATTGGCCCTTACAAGTATGTCAATTGAAATGGGATACACACCATAGAAGATGCAAAAAAAAAACTTATAACATATGCTATTCTTAATGGATCATATTCTTATCCTCTTTTTTCAATACAACAACATTTGATCGTACACCAATGGGTTGATCCATTTCAAGAACTTTGCTTGTTTCTCTTTATCTTAGTTAATAACAAACTGAAGTACGTCAAACTAGCTCGTGATATTTGCATAAATTTTCGACAAAAAAAAATAGAGAGTTCAAATTTTTTTATACACGATTGTGATGTTTGCATCACTTTTCACCAAAAAAAAAGCAAAATATTGAGATTACGTCAAACTTGAAAAAAAAACTGAAGTTGAATTTTTTTATACACAAAAATAAGTTAAATGTTGAGAGTGGGATTTGAACCCACGCCCTTTCGGACCAGAACCTTAATCTGGCGCCTTAGACCAACTCGGCCATCTCAACTTTGGTGATTGGCCCTTACAAGTATGTCAATTGAAATGTGATACACACCATAGAAGATGCAAAAAAAACTTATAACATATGCTATTCTTAATGGATCATATTCTTATCCTCTTTTTTCAATACAACAACATTTGATCGTACACCAATAGGTTGATCCATTTCAAGAACTTTGCTTGTTTCTCTTTATCTTAGTTAATAACAAACTGAAGTACGTCAAACTAGCTCGTGATATTTGCATAAATTTTCAACAAAAAAAAAACAGAGAGTTCAAATTTTTTTATACACGATTGTGATGTTTGCATCACTTTTTACCAAAAAAAAAGCAAAATATTGAGATTACGTCAAACTAGAAAAAAAAACTGAAGTTGAATTTTTTTATACACAAAAATAAGTTAAATGTTGAGAGTGGGATTTGAACCCACGCCCTTTCGGACCAGAACCTTAATCTGGCGCCTTAGACCAACTCGGCCATCTCAACTTTGGTGATTGGCCCTTACAAGTATGTCAATTGAAATAGGATACACACCATAGAAGATGCAAAAAAAAACTTATAACATATGCTATTCTTAATGGATCATATTCTTATCCTCTTTTTTCAATACAACAACATTTGATCGTACACCAATAGGTTGATCCATTTCAAGAACTTTGCTTGTTTCTCTTTATCTTAGTTAATAACAAACTGAAGTACGTCAAACTAGCTCGTGATATTTGCATAAATTTTCAACAAAAAAAAACAGAGAGTTCAAATTTTTTTATACACGATTGTGATGTTTGCATCACTTTTTACCAAAAAAAAGCAAAATATTGAGATTACGTCAAACTAGAAAAAAAAACTGAAGTTGAATTTTTTTATACACAAAAATAAGTTAAATCCCTTTCGGACCAGAACCTTAATCTGGCGCCTTAGACCAACTCGGCCATCTCAACTTTGGTGATTGGCCCTTACAAGTATGTCAATTGAAATGGGATACACACCATAGAAGATGCAAAAAAAAAACTTATAACATATGCTATTCTTAATGGATCATATTCTTATCCTCTTTTTTCAATACAACAACATTTGATCGTACACCAATAGGTTGATCCATTTCAAGAACTTTGCTTGTTTCTCTTTATCTTAGTTAATAACAAACTGAAGTACGTCAAACTAGCTCGTGATATTTGCATAAATTTTCAACAAAAAAAAACAGAGAGTTCAAATTTTTTTATACACGATTGTGATGTTTGCATCACTTTTTACCAAAAAAAAGCAAAATATTGAGATTACGTCAAACTAGAAAAAAAAACTGAAGTTGAATTTTTTTATACACAAAAATAAGTTAAATCCCTTTCGGACCAGAACCTTAATCTGGCGCCTTAGACCAACTCGGCCATCTCAACTTTGGTGATTGGCCCTTACAAGTATGTCAATTGAAATGTGATACACACCATAGAAGATGCAAAAAAAAAAACTTATAACATATGCTATTCTTAATGGATCATATTCTTATCCTCTTTTTTCAATACAACAACATTTGATCGTACACCAATAGGTTGATCCATTTCAAGAACTTTGCTTGTTTCTCTTTATCTTAGTTAATAACAAACTGAAGTACGTCAAACTAGCTCGTGATATTTGCATAAATTTTCAACAAAAAAAAAACAGAGAGTTCAAATTTTTTTATACACGATTGTGATGTTTGCATCACTTTTTACCAAAAAAAAAGCAAAATATTGAGATTACGTCAAACTAGAAAAAAAAATTGAAGTTGAATTTTTTTATACACAAAAATAAGTTAAATGTTAAGAGTAGGATTTGAACCCACGCCCTTTCGAACCAGAACCTTAATCTGGCGCCTTAGTCCAACTTGGCCATCTCAACTTTGGTGATTGGCCCTTACAAGTATGTCAATTGAAATGGGATACACACCATAGAAGATGCAAAAAAAACTTATAACATATGTTATTTTTAATGGATCATATTCTTATCCTCTTTTTTCAATACAACAACATTTGATCGTACACCAATAGGTTGATCCATTTCAAGAACTTTGCTTGTTTCTCTTTATCTTAGTTAATAACAAACTGAAGTACGTCAAACTAGCTCGTGATATTTGCATAAATTTTCAACAAAAAAAACAGAGAGTTCAAATTTTCTTATACACGATTGTGATGTTTGCATTGGAGGTGAGAAAAACAAGAAAGGGGGGGGGGGTTTGAATTGTTTGGAAAATAAGCGCTTTTTCAAAATGAAAATCACACAAGGATTTTTATACTGGTTCGCTTATAACACAAAGCTACTCCAGTCCACCCGGCCAAGGTGATTTCGCCTTCAACAAGGACTTAATCCACTAATCTTGAAAGATTAATTACAAACAACGTCTAAGAGAAAGATCTCTTAGTCCTCTCAAGTATACAGACTACACAGAGTCACTTGAGGAAATACAACAAAGATAAAAGCTTATGTAATCTAGAGTGCTTCTAAGATAAGCAAATATTACAACAGTAAGAACAAAGTGTTTAACGTTTCAAGCAAAAGCTTTGTGAAATGTTGAGAGAGATGAAGATTGTTTTTGTATGCTTGCTTTCTCTAACCTCTTAAAATTGATGTTTCAGTAAAATCTTGTGATGTTGTACTTGTGCCTCTCAATGTTGATTTGCAGTCCTTTATATAGAAGAGAAGGATCCGTTGAAAAATCATAGCAGATAATAACTCTTGAATAATAATTAGTGCCATAACTTATGTTGCTTGTTGCCAAAGCATCTTTCTCTTCTTGAATGATTACTTTCCAAAAATAGTTCCTATTCATTTGAATTTGGAGTTAACGTCTCTTTCTGTATTAGGAAGTCCATTTCCATAACTTTATTTGAAGTTAACGTTACTCTTCCTTATTTAGCAATTCCATAATCAGAGTCTTCGTGTTTCTGGAGATCTTGGAATCTTGCTATCTAACTTCTGATGTTGATCTCTTTTGAGTTCTGATGGTTACTTCAGATAGCGCTGAGAACTTCTGGAGTTTGACATACGTTGTTCAGAGTCAGAACTTCTAGAGCGTACTTCTTGTTCAGATGCTTCTGATACTTTGCTGTTTTGCTCAGAGTTAGACTTTCTTGAACGTGTTTCTACTTCAGATGCTTCTGGTCTTCTGATAATTTGTATCTGATATGATTCTGTATCTGATGATTTCTTCCTTCTTTCCTTAGAACCCTGCACACTTAGAAACTTTTCGTTAGGGTGCCATTTTTGGTTTCATCCTTTGTTATCATCAAAATCATGGAATCTGTTGTAGAACAATTTTTGTTCTTACAATCTCCCCCTTTTTGATGATGACAAAACAAACTTAATTAGCAAATGAAACATAAACAATATCTGATCAGATAGACAAGAGCTCCCCCTGAGATAGGCTAGGGAGTTCAGAAGTTCTTACCAGAGCTTCCAAGCAATGAGGTTTCTTGATACTTTCTGCAATTTCTTAAGTCTAGTGTTAGATAAATTTATTTTTAAGAAAAATATGTTGCAGAGTGCTTAGGTATTTAGACAGTATTTTCATCAGAGCTATTAATGACTTCTCCCCCTTTTTGTCAGAATCAAAAAGACATAGCAAAAATAATAATAATTCAAGAGAAAAACATTGTATTCAGATAAAAAGCAACAGAGGCAAAAGGAACAAGTAAACATCAGAAACAAAGAAGGCAAAAACAACAAGCAAACAAAATCCTAAGTGCCTAGGGGTTGGGAGGCGGAGGCATTCTCTGAAGCAATAGAGCCAGCATGTTCTGAATGTTGTCGTTGACAGAGTCTTGTTTATCCATTCTGGTACGAAGTTCCTTCTGATCGTTCTTGAGTTCTTCAAGCGTCTGGAGAACCATAGGAATAACAGAAGAGGAAGACTCCCCCTGAGTCAGAGCCTGCTGTGCTTCAGCAGCGGCCTTTGCTTCAGCTTCAGCAGCAGCCTGTGCTTCAGCTTCAGCAGCAGCCTGTGCTTCAGCTTCGGCAGCAGCAGCAGCATCGGCCAGAGCTTTAGCTTCAGCTTTCTTTGCCCTTTCTTCCTCTAGCCTTCTAGCTTCTTCTTCAGCTTCCTTTGCCAATCTCTCTTCCTCTAGCCTTCTAGCTTCAGCCTCTCTTGCAAGTCTTTCCTGGAGTCTTACCTCAGCATCTCTGATGTAGCCATTTCTGACTTGTTCAGAGATGTTCTTCAGTCTAAAAGCCTCAGAGGTCATCCAGCCAATGACTCTGTTCCAGTGTGTCCTTACAGAGTCAGGATCATCACTGACTTCAGAGTTAATGGTCAGAGACTTGACCTTTTGTACTGAAGCCCCTGCGACCAGCATTATGGCTTCCTCAAGGGTAGGTACAGAAAGGTTAGGTTCAGAGGTTTGAGGTGAAGAGGTTGGAGGGCTGAGATTTAATGTTAGAGGTTCAGGTTCAGCTTCAGGTTCAGGTTCAGGTTCAGCTGAGGTGTTTAGAGGGGTGATATCAGAGGTGTGGAGGTCAGAGGGTTGAGTTTCAGAAGGTTGGTCTTCAGAAGGTATGTTGGTTGTTTGTTCTGGGGGAGGTGAAGTTGCTTCAGATTGTGTTGGTTGTTGTGAAGCACGGTTTTGAGCCTGAATTTGGGCTAAGGTTGGAGAGTTAGGGTCAGAGTATTCTTGGTCAGAGGAGATGTCAAGGTATGGAGGTGGTTCTGGGGCTGAGGATGATGAAGAGGAAGTGGTTTGGTTCATTTCTTCAGAACGTGGTAAAGATGTTTGGGCAAGATTAATTTGAGGTGGAGGTAGTGAGGTTTTGGTTGTAGAAGGTGGGGTTTCAGAGGTTGTGTATATGGGTGGTGTTGGGAGAGGATTAGAAGAAGCCATAAGTTGTTCAGAGGGAATAGAGGGAGCAGACGTACCAGTAGTTTCTTGCAGAGGCGCTGGAGAACTGATTCCAGAAGTTTCTCCTATTCTTTCTCTCTTTGCCTTTGAAGACTTATTCTTAGAGGGACCTCTTTTGAATCTGACAAAGTCTTCTTCTGACTCTAGACACTCATCCAGTCTGAAGTCAGAGATGTCGACTCCTTCATCCTTCAGACGCTGCATGTAGTGGAGGATTGCATCTACATGTTCATTCTTGAAGAACCTTGCAAGACCATGGGGTAGCTTCCTCTGATCTTTCAAGGCATCCCAGAAGGTATCCATAGTGGGTCTGACTTGAATCTTCTTCAGAATTCCCATACTCTTGAGATTTCTGGCGTTCAAAGGTCTTCCAGTATCTATCGCCAGATCTTCCATCAGCCTGTTCTTCTCCAGATGATCTACCAACCCATTCTCAATGGAAACATCAGATATAAGCCTTCCCAGAGGGATGTAGGATCTGGGTTTCATGTTGTTTCTTGTCTCCCTTACAGAGTCTCTGAGATATCTGAAGAGAAGTGCAGGAAGGCAGAACTTTACACCCTTATGAATGCAATAAAGAATGCACTTCTGATCTGCATTGATGTAGTCAGAGGAGTTTGATGCTGGGCGATGATGAATGGTTCCCAGAATGATCTTGAGCCATACTCTGAGGTTCTGATGAAGCTCTTTGTTCTTTGAAGGATTTCCTTCAGTGTTAAGTTTGAAGATGGTTGGATTGATTACTTCAGCAATGCGCCTTGACCTAGGGTTGATGTTGTAAATCCTTTTTCCTCCAGTTTTCTCCATGTTTAGTAAAGAAGCAATTGACTTTTCAGTAATTACTATCTTTACCCCCAATACGAAGGAGACGATGAAGTGGTCATCAGCATCAGCAAATCTCCAGAATTCTTTGATGAGATTTGGGTAAACAGGGCCATAAAGCCTTTGGAAGTAGTTTTCCCACCCTTGTATACGGAGTTCTTCAGTAAGATCTACTCCATTTCTCCTCATGTTGTCGAAGTCCACCAGTGTTTCACATAACACATCCAGTCCCTCAAAGGGAGTTGCTAGGTTAATGTGAGGTTGACGATCAAGAATATGGGGTTCCTTGTACACTGGAGTAATGGAAACGCCTGTAACAGTTGGAGTTGGAATGCTTGAACTTTGGGCAGTGGTGTTGGATTCCATTTGCTGAGAAAAGTTGAAAACTTGTTGTTGTTGAGCATCCATAGTTGATGAAGATGAAGGTGAAGATGAAGAGTTTGTAGAAATGCTTCAGAGAGGGTTTGAGAGTGAGTGAGAGTGATAAGTGTGTGAAATGTGAGAAAAGTGTTTAAATACCCTAAACGAAAAACACATGCAAAACGACACACTATTCAGCGTTAGCACAAAGCACAAGTTAGCACGCTTGGGGGAAAAATGATTAAGGCTCATTAATGAATGTCTAATCCCAACAGTATGCACACTGCTCGAGGAGATCTTAAACGTTTTTCTTCTGGACAGCTGTCTAGAAGTTCTAGGGTTAGACGCTAAGTGCTCCACGTGTTGATGTATCTGATCTTCAGGAATACCAAAGGATTGGTTCCTGGAGATTTCTAACTCAGATATCTTCTTAACTGGTAGAAGTATCAGAGTCAGAGGCAGAAACACATTTGTTTATGTCAGAGTCTCATTTTACATCTTCAGAGCCACACTTCATTCAGGGCAATTTCGAATGTTCAGATTTTCTAAGATAAAAAGATATCTATCTTCAGCTAGAGGCTTAGTAAAGATATCTGCCCATTGATGATCTGTATCAATGAACTTCAATGTTACTATCCCTTTCTGAACATAGTCTCTGATAAAATGATGTTTTATTTCAATGTGTTTAGCTCTGGAATGTAGAATGGGATTCTTACTTAGACAAATGGCAGCAGTATTATCACAGAAGATAGGAATGTTACTCTCAAAGATTTGCATATCTTCTAACTGATGCTTCATCCAGAGCATCTGAGTTGTGCACAGTGATGCTGAGATATATTCTGCTTCTGCAGTTGATAGAGCGATAGTTGACTGTCTTTTGCTAGCCCAGGATATTAGATTGTTTCCCAGAAGCTGGCAATTTCCAGATGTGCTTTTTCGTTCTAGTCTATCTCCTGCATAATCTGCATCACAGTAACCAGAAAGTCTATACTCTTATGTTTTCTTATACATCAGGCCCAGGTTAGGAGTTCCTTTCAGATACTTGAGAATTCTCTTAACTGCTGTTAAATGAGATTCTCTAGGATCTGATTGGAATCTGGCACAGAGACAGACACTAAAGAGAATATCAGGACGAGTAGCAGTCAGATAGAGAAGAGAGCCTATCATACCTCGATAGATCTTCTGACAAACCTTTGCGCTTACTTCTTCCTTTTCAAGAATGCATGTTGGATGCATTGGAGTTTTTGCAGAGTTGCAGTCAGCCATGTCAAATTTCTTCAGAACATCTTTAATATATTTGCTTTGATGAACATATGTAGCTTCTGAAGTTTGGTTAATTTGAATTCCCAGAAAGAACTTTAGTTCTTGCATTAAGCTCATTTCAAATTCTGCCTGCATTAACTTAGAGAATTCTTGACAAACAGAGGCGTTAACTGAACCAAAAATAATATCATCAACGTATATCTGGCATATCATGAGATCATTGTTAAGGTTCTTACAGAAAAGTGTGGAGTCAACTTTCCCTCTGATAAAATTGTGTTCCAGAAGAAAATTGCTTAAACGTTCATACCAAGCTCTGGGAGCTTGTTTAAGTCCATATAAAGATTTTTTAAGTTTAAAAACATATTCTGGAAAATTTGGATTTTCAAAACCTGGAGGTTGGTTGACATACACTTCTTCTGATATATAACCATTAAGGAATGCACTCTTGACATCCATTTGATATAATTTAATAGAATGGTTAATAGCAAAAGATACAAGAAGACGAATAGATTCTAACCTTGCGACTGGAGCAAAAGTTTCATTATAATCAATACCTTCTTGTTGACTATAACCTTGAGCTACCAGTCGAGCTTTGTTTCTAACGACTTCTCCTTTCTCATTCAGCTTGTTTCTGAATACCCATCTGGTTCCAATAACGTGAGTGCCTCTGGGCTTTGGAACAAGATCCCAGACATCATTCTTTGTGAATTGATCTAATTCTTCTTGCATGGCTGAAACCCAGTCGTTATCTTGAAGTGCTTCATCACAGGACGTAGGCTCAATCAGAGACACTAGTCCCAGAGGAGTATCTTCAGAGGTCCTGAAGGTAGATCTGGTTCTAACAGGTTCGTCTTTGTTTCCCAGAATCAAATCTTCAGATACATTGATACGACTTTTAACTTTCTTTGGGATTTCTGGGGATTTAATTTCTTCAGAGTTCTGAGTGACAGTTGCTTCTGGAGTTTTATCAGATCCTGCAAGAGTGATTTCTAAATCTGCAAAATTTTCAACTAGCTTTGACTTTTCAGGGTCAAGCTTATCATCAAATCTGACATGAATTGATTCTTCCACAATTTTGGTTTCTGTGTTGTATACTCTATAGCCTTTAGAGCGTTCTGAGTATCCCAACATAATACCTTTCTGTGCTTTGGAATCGAACTTGTTCAGATGTTCTTTAGTGTTTAAGATAAAGCAAGAACATCCAAAAGGATGAAAATATGAAATGTTTGGTTTTCTTCCTTTACACAGTTCATAGGGAGTCTTTTCCAGAATAGGTCTTATAGAGATTCTATTCTGAATGTAACATGCTGTATTTACAGCTTCTGCCCAAAAGTGCTTTGCCACATTAGATTCATTGATCATGGTTCTGGCCATCTCTTGGAGTGTCCTATTCTTCCTCTCTACAACTCCATTTTGTTGTGGAGTTCTAGGGCAGGAGAAATCATGGGATATTCCATTAGAGTCAAATAATTCCTCAAAATCTTTGTTTTCAAATTCTCCACCATGATCACTTCTGACTCTAATAATTTTAGAGTCAAATTCTTTTTGCACTTTGGAGCAGAAACTAGTGAATACAGAGTGAGACTCACTCTTGTGCTTTAGGAATTTCACCCATGTCCAGCGACTGTAATCATCAACAATGACTAGTCCATACTTCTTTCCATTGACTGATGCTGTTTTCACATGACCAAATAAGTCAATGTGGAGAAGTTCCAGAGGCTTAGAGGTAGAAACAACATTTTTCTTTTTAAAGGTTGTTTTTGAAAATTTTCCTTTCTGACATGTTTCACACAGAGCATCTGAAGAAAACTTCAGTTTAGGTAGGCCTCTGACTAACTCGAGTTTATTTAGCTGAGAAAGTTTCCTCATGCTAATGTGGCCCAAGCGTCTATGCCACACCCATTGCTCTTCGTGAACAGTCATCAGACATTTGACATTTTGTTCTTTTAAATCAGAAAGATTGATTTTATAAATGTTGTTTTTCCTCTTGCCTGTGAATAGGACTGAACCATTGTTTTGATTTATGGCTTTACATGTTTTTTGATTAAAGATTACATCATAACCATTATCACTTAATTGACTTATGGATAATAAGTTATGCATTAATCCTTCTACATAAAGGACATCAGATATAGAGGGAAGAGTACCATTACCAATAGTTCCGGAGCCTCTGATCCTTCCTTTCTGATCTCCTCCGAAACCTACAAATCCAGCGTCTTTAAGTTCCAGACTTTGGAACATAGACTTTCTTCCCGTCATGTGTCGCAAGCATCCAGAGTCCAGGTACCATGACTGGTGTCTGAACTTTGCTGCATAGGATATCTGCAACATAAACAATCTTATCTTTCGGTACCCAGAATCTCTTGGGTCCTTTCTGATTAGTCTTCCCAGAGTTTCTTATAACTTTGGGTTTTCTAGCATTTTCAAATTTGTGTTCTTGTGTGTGTGTGTAGTGATATGAAAATGGAGATTTAAGTTGGTCACTAGAAGAAGTTTTAACTTCCTTAGGATCATACCCAATTCCCTTTTTATTGTTCTGACTGACTCCATAAATCATGGATGCCATAATACTCCTACCTATTCCATTTTTCAGAAATTCTTGAAAGGCTTCTTCGTATTCATAAATTAATTTATTTGAAGTTTGTGGTGCTTGAGACAATGCTTCTTCTAATTCTAAGCTTTTTCTTTTGGCTCCATCTCTTTCTAAAGTTAAAGATCTGATTGTATCTTCCCGCTCTAGAATTGTCATCTCAAGCTTGCTACATTCTTCAAATTTTGCTTTAAAACAGCCTTTTATGTTTTTAAGCTTTTGTTTTAATTTCTGATATGAGCTAAGAGTTTCTGACAAGCATGATTCTAGATCAGATCGAGAGAGTTCAGAAAATACCTCTTCAGATTCTTCATCTGAGCTGCTCCTGGATGTGGTAGCCATAAGTGCCACGTTGGCCTTTTCATCAGAGTCAGATTCTGATGACTCAGATTCACTATCATCCCAGGTAGCCATCAATCCTTTCTTTGTCCTGAAGGTATTTTTCTTGAAGCTTTCTTTTCTAGAATTGTCTTTCTTTAGCTTGGGGCATTCATTTCTGTAGTGACCTGTTTCTTTACATTCATAACAAGTAATATCTTTGTTAGTTTTACCTTTTGAGGTTGATTCTGATCGATCCCCTCTGGGTCTTGGTCTTCTGAAGTTGTTGTTCCTCTTTTTCCAGAGTTGTTTAACTCTTCTGGTCAGGAGGGACAATTCTTCTTCATCATCAGAATCTTCTAGTTCAGAGTCATCAGTATCTTCAGTTTCTGCCTGGAGAGCTTTGGTTCTGTCAGGTTTGCGTCTCTCATATCTGGACTTTAATGCTACGGACTTGTTCCTTTTCTGAGGCTCATCTTCCTCTAGTTCTATCTCATGGCTTCTGAGGGAGCTGACAAGTTCTTCAAGACTGATATTGTTCAGATCCTTTGACAACTTCAGAGCAGTAACCATGGGTCTCCATTTCTTTGGCAGACTTCTGACTATCTTTTTGACGTGGTCTGCAGTTGTGTATCCTTTGTCTAGAACTTTGAGACCTGCAATCAGAGTTTGGAATCTAGAGAACATTGCCTCTATGGCTTCATCATCTTCCATTTTGAAAGCTTCATATTTCTGGATAAGCGCCAGAGCCTTTGTCTCTTTGACCTGAGAGTTTCCTTCATGAGTCATCCTCAGAGAGTCAAGTATGTCTTTGGCTGTTTCTCTGTTGGTGATCTTTTCATACTCGTTGTAAGATATAGCATTGAGGAGTATGGTTCTGGCCTTGTGATGATTCTTGAAAACTCGCTTCTGATCATCTGACATCTTACTTCTGGGAACTTCAGCTCCATCCTCTGTGACAGGAGGTTTGTATCCATCTGTGACAATGTCCCAGAGTTCAGCATCATAGCCTAGAAAGAAACTTTCAATTCTATCTTTCCAGTAATCGAATTTCTCTCCATCAAAGACAGGAGGCTTAGCATTGTAACTATCCTTTTCATTTGTGTGGGCCATAGTTTTTCTCGTTCTGGATCTCTCTACATTGTTAAGTGTTTGATTAGAAAATCAATAACAGAGCCGGAGCTCTGATACCAATTGAAGGTGAGAAAAACAAGAAAGGGGGGGGGGGTTGAATTGTTTGGAAAATAAGCGCTTTTTCAAAATGAAAATCACACAAGGATTTTTATACTGGTTCGCTTATAACACAAAGCTACTCCAGTCCACCCGGCCAAGGTGATTTCGCCTTCAACAAGGACTTAATCCACTAATCTTGAAAGATTGATTACAAACAACGTCTAAGAGAAAGATCTCTTAGTCCTCTCAAGTATACAGACTACACAGAGTCACTTGAGGAAATACAACAAAGATAAAAGCTTATGTAATCTAGAGTGCTTCTAAGATAAGCAAATATTACAACAGTAAGAACAAAGTGTTTAACGTTTCAAGCAAAAGCTTTGTGAAATGTTGAGAGAGATGAAGATTGTTTTTGTATGCTTGCTTTCTCTAACCTCTTAAAATTGATGTTTCAGTAAAATCTTGTGATGTTGTACTTGTGCCTCTCAATGTTGATTTGCAGTCCTTTATATAGAAGAGAAGGATCCGTTGAAAAATCATAGCAGATAATAACTCTTGAATAATAATTAGTGCCATAACTTATGTTGCTTGTTGCCAAAGCATCTTTCTCTTCTTGAATGATTACTTTCCAAAAATAGTTCCTATTCATTTGAATTTGGAGTTAACGTCTCTTTCTGTATTAGGAAGTCCATTTCCATAACTTTATTTGAAGTTAACGTTACTCTTCCTTATTTAGCAATTCCATAATCAGAGTCTTCGTGTTTCTGGAGATCTTGGAATCTTGCTATCTAACTTCTGATGTTGATCTCTTTTGAGTTCTGATGGTTACTTCAGATAGCGCTGAGAACTTCTGGAGTTTGACATACGTTGTTCAGAGTCAGAACTTCTAGAGCGTACTTCTTGTTCAGATGCTTTTGATACTTTGCTGTTTTGCTCAGAGTTAGACTTTCTTGAACGTGTTTCTACTTCAGATGCTTCTGGTCTTCTGATAATTTGTATCTGATATGATTCTGTATCTGATGATTTCTTCCTTCTTTCCTTAGAACCCTGCACACTTAGAAACTTTTCGTTAGGGTGCCATTTTTGGTTTCATCCTTTGTTATCATCAAAATCATGGAATCTGTTGTAGAACAATTTTTGTTCTTACATGCATCACTTTTTACCAAAAAAAAATTGAAATTGAATTTTTTTATACAAAAAAAAGCAAAATATTGAGATTACGTCAAACTAGAAAGAAAAAAAACTGAAGTTGAATTTTCTTATACACAAAAATAAATTAATGTTGAGAGTGGGATTTAAACCCACGCCCTTTCGGACCAGAACCTTAATCTGGCGCCTTAGACCAATTCAGCCATCTCAACTTTGGTGGTTATTAATTTTAAGAAAGTAATTTATTCTCCATGTTGATGTAAGTCAATTGAAGAAACCATAAAATTCCTCCCGGATAAAATGATTAAAATAACCAACATTTATTCCAAATAGACATATTTTAGATGGTGTGGCGGTGACTAATAAAGTCATATATTTTTCGAAGTGAAGAATGGATAAGTGAATACTATTTAAAATAGACTTTTTGAGAAGGCATATGATTGTTTAGATTGGAGTTATTTGAATTATATGTTGGGAAGAATGGATTTTAGGAGAAAGAGGATCAGTTGGATACAAGCTTCTCAAGTCATATGTCTGTAATTTAAAAACTCAAAGCCTGTTTGTGAGCTTAGTCTATTGTTAAAAAGTTTTTATATGGTTGTGGAGATCTCTGAACTAAAAAATGTGTCTTGGTTGAAAAGTTAGCTATTGAAAAACTCTAATCCTTATATAAGGAGGTTCGTGGATATATCCTATTAAAAGATCTTAAGATAGTGAAAACTCTCAAGGAGGAATTCTTTGGGAGAGAACAATATCACTTCATTAAGATCAAACCTCTATAATTCTGGTGTTTTCTCTTATCCATTAACTTTTTTATTTCTAGTAATTTATTTTCGCTACAATTATGTTTTCTAATTTCTACGACTTTTACTCTATTTGTATTTACAAAAGCTTTTCAAACTTCGTTTTTGTAAAACAATTTGTTTTGAAAATGGATTTTAAATGGTTATAAAGTTAACGAGAAATTGCCTTTCTGAATTCCACAATTTGCGGATGACTCCATATTTGTGGGTAAAGGGGATGTGGATGAATTGTGGTTCTTTAAAGTTGTACTAAGAAGTTTTGAAATGGTATCAAAACTAAGGTTCAATTTCTTCAAAATCAATTTATATGGAATATATGTGGAGGACGATTTCCTTAGAATGACATTTGCATTTTTAGCATGTAAAATAGAGCAGGTATCCTTTAATTCCTTAGGAATTTATGTAGGAGAAAACCCTAGGAGATGTATCACATGAAAAACTTTGATTAAAAATATGAAAATAAAATTAGGGGTGAGAAACTAACATGTCTGTCCATTTAGACCCATTTACAAAAGCCAGAAAAAAACAGAGCAAGACGGACTCGACAAGCCTACACTCTTAAAGCTTAAACATTCCAAAAATTCCTTTTAAAGTCCATGCTCGCAAAAAAAAAAAGGGAGGGGCAGAAATAGTAGAGGGTGCATGCCTAAAACCTTGATTTGACACATGAAATAAAGCGAGCAAAATGGGAATGCTCGGCGGTTCGGACCCTTTTTCCACCCCTAAAAAAATTATTTGTGTGGAGAGGTAACAACCTATCCATTTATGAATGAGTATCATTAATTCAGTTTTCAACAGCATACCATTATATTTCAAGAAAGTGTTGCATTCACTTATTAGCATACATCTATAGAAATTTACAAATGAGCAGAAGATATGATTGCATTGATCCAATGGCATAATTTTTTGTTAAAGTCAAAATTGCATAAAACTTGAGAAGGAAGATCCAATATAGAATGCCAAAAACCTTACACATATCACCTTAATGTCTAAGTTACCTCCAAAAGTCTTCTTTTATAGGAGATTGATAGCCTCTATATCTATGAAAATGTAGTCCTTAATGTTCATACCTTAAATGAAGTCTCATTGTTCTTTCTAAATGACACATGCCATGAATTGAGCACACCTCTCATATAGAATATTTGAAATCATCTTGAACTTGAAATTGGCCAAAGCTATTGGTCTAAATTTTTTTGTTGAGTCAACATTTTTTATTTTTGGAAAAAGAATAATGGTATTTGAGTTGAAATTTGGGATAATCCAATGATTGCTGAAGAATTAGAACACTGTATAAAATATATCAACATTAACAATTTCCCAATAAAAGTGATAAAAGATTTCTCTAAATCCACCTGGCCTAGGTGCTCCATCCTTACTCAGGCTGAAAATCACAATCGTAATTTCATTAATTAAAGGGATCATTGAGAAAAAGTCTCTAAGTGATAAAAAAATAAAAGAAAAAGAAAATAATACTCAAAAGAAAAAAGAACGATTAAATAAATTGATAAAATAGAAAAAAATTAACAATATAATTAAAAAAGAAAATAATAATTTTTTAAATGATATAATAAATTGACAAAATACAAAATATTAAAACTTGAGTGAAAAATAGACTAAAATATGATACTTGATAAAAAAAATAATGAAAGAAAAAAACAATAACATAAGTTCTAGACAAACAAATCATATAAAAAAATATTTGAAATATATATTTTTCAACAATAATAAAATATTAATCGTCATCAATATATTAAATTAAAATAATATTTTATTATTGTTGGAAAGTATATATTTCAAATTATATTTCTATACAATTTGTTTGTCTAGAACTTATGTTATTGTTTTTTTTCTTTCATTTTGATTTTGTTTCTTTCATTAATTTTTTGTCAAGTGTCACATTTTAGTCTATTATACACTCATGTTTTAATATTTTCCATTTTATCAATTTATTATATCATTTAAAATATTCTTATTTTCTTTTTTAAGTATATTGTTGATTTTTTATTTTGAGTATTTCTATTTTCCCACTTATATTATCTTTTTCTTTTATCTTTTATCACTTTTTATCCTAATTTTTCCAATTCAAATTTATTTTTAACTATTTATCAATATTTATGAATGAATTGAATTTAATGTATCTTATATATATTTTGTATATAAAAGTTGTTAAATCACTTAATAATTTATTGCGCCAAAATAGAGGTCAATAATGTAATTTGTTATATTTATTTATTTTATTTAGTTAATAATAATTATTCCTCTAACTTGATATTTTTTATTTGAATTAACTTTCTATAGTTATTTATTTAATAATGATTACCCCACTAACTTGATATGTTTTCTTTTAAATAATAAGTTTATATATATATATATATATATATATATATATATATATATATATATATATATATATATATATATATATATATATAATATTCATAAATAATCATACTAAATTATAATTCTATAATTTCTTTTATAAAGAATTTCCCCCAAAATCTATAATAAAATACAAATATTACTAGTTAATAATAATAAATTATTTAATAAATTACACAGTCACCAATATAAAATGCAAAAATTACTAATTAATAAATAATTAATTAATTAATTTAAAACTCCACTCATCCACTCTTTAAAACTATTTAAAGAAACAGTAAATATTAATTCTATTTAAATAAAAAGTAAATCTTAGTAATTAGTAAAATATATAAATTAAATGATAATAAATTAATAAGAAAACTCCACTCACCCAACACTCCATTGTCAATTAATTAAGAAAGAACTAACAATTCTATTTATAAATTAATGATTTATTAAATTAAAATAATATTTTATTATGGTTGAAAAGTATATATTTCAAATTATTTTTTTATACAATTTGTTTGTCTAGAACTTATGTTATTGTTTTGTCTTTCATTTTGATTTTGTTTCTTAAATTAATTTTTTTTGTCAAGTATCACATTTTAGTCTATTATTCACTCATGTTTTTATATTTTCTATTTTATCAATTTATTATATCATTTAAAAAATTCTTATTTTCTTTTTTAAGTATATTGTCGATTTTTTCTATTTTATCAATTTATTTAATCGTTCTCTTTTCTTTTGAGTATTTCTATTTTTCCACTTATATTTTCTTTTTCTTTTATTTTTTTATCACTTTTTGTTCTAATTTTTCCAATTCAAATATGTTTTTAACTATTTATCAATATTTATGAATGAATTGGATTTATTGTAATCTTATATATATCTTCTATATAAAAGTTGTTAAGCAACTTAATAATTTATTGCGCTAAAATAGAGGTCAATTACGTAATTTGTTATATTTATTTTATTTATTTATTAAATAATAATTATTCCACTAATTTGATATTTTTTCTTTGAATTAATTCTCTATAGTTATTTATTTAATATTGATTACCTCACTAACTTGATATGTTTTCATTTAAATAATAAATTAATAATTAATAATAATAATATATAAATACTTAATATTCATTAATAATCATACTGAATTATAATCCTATAACTTCTTTTATAAAAAATTTCCCCCAAAATCTATAATAAATAATAAAATAGAAATATTCATACTTAATAATAATAAATTGATTAATAAAATACACACTCACTAATATAAAATACAAACATTACTAATTAATAAATAATCAATTAATTAATATAAATCTCCACTCACCCATTCTTTAAGACTATTTAGAAAAAACAGTACATATTATTTCTAAATAAATAAAAAGTAAATCTTATTAATTAGTAAAATACATAAAGTAAAAAATAATAAATTAATAAGAAAACTCCACTCACCCAACACTCCTTTGTCAATTAATTAATTAATAAATAACAATTCTATTTATGAATTAATGGTTTATTAAATTAAAGTAATATTTTGTTATTGTTGAAAAGTATATATTTCAAATTATTTTTCTATACAATTTGTTTGTCTAGAACATATGTTATTGTTTTTTTCTTTCATTTTGGTTTTGTTTGTTTCATTCATTTTTTTTCAAGTATCACATTTTAGACTATTATTCACTCATATTTTAATATTTTCTATTTTATCAATTTATTATATCATTTAAAAAATTCTTATTTTTTTTTTTAAGTATATTGTTGATTCTTTCTATTTTATCAATTTATTTAATCGTTCTCTTTTCTTTTGAGTATTTCTATTTTCCCACTTATATTTTCTTTTTCTTTTCTTTTTTATCACTTTTTTTCCTAATTTTTTCAATTCAAATATATTTTTAACTATTTATCAGTATTTATGAATGAATTGGATTTATTGTAATCTTATATATATTATAGGTAAAAGTTGTTAAGTCACTTAATAATTTATTGTGTCAAAATAGAGATCAATTATGTAATTTGTTATATTTTATTTATTTATTTATTTAATAATAATTATTCCACTAATTTGATATTTTTTCTTTGAATTAAATTTTTATAGTTATTTATTTAATAATGATTACCCGACTAACTTGATATGTTTTCTTTTAAATATAAAATTAATAATTAATAATAATAATATATAAATACTTAATGTTCATTAATAATCCTACAGAATTATAATCCTATAGCTTCTTTTATAAAAAATTTCCCCCAAAATCTATAATAAATAATAAAACACAAATATTCTTAATTAATAATAATAAATTGAATATATAAAATACACATTACCAATATAAAATGCAAACATTACTAATTAATAAATAATAAATTAATTAATATAAAACTCCACCCACCCATTCTTTAAGACTATTTGAAAAAACAGTAAATATGATTTCTATTTAAATAAAAATTAAATCCTATTAATTAGTTAAATATATAAATTAAATAATAATAAATTAATAAGAAAATACCACTCATCCAACACTCCGTTGTCAATTAATTAATAAAAAATAACAATTTTATTTATAAATTAATGATTTATTAAATTAAAATAATATTTTATTATTGTTGAAAAGTATATATTTCAAATGATTTTTCTATACAATTTGTTTGTCTAGAACTTATGTTATTGTTTTTTTTTCTTTTATTAGTTTTTTTTTTCAAGTATCATATTTTAGTCTATTATTCACTCATGTTTTAATATTTTCTATTTTTTCAATTTATTATATCATTTAAAAAATTCTTATTTTCTTTTTTAAGTATGTTGTTGATTTTTTATATTTTATCAATTTATTTAATTTTCTCTTTTCTTTTGAGTATTTCTTTTTTCTCACTTATATTTTCTTTTTCTTTTATTTTTTTATCACTTTTTGTTCTGATTTTTGCAATTCAAATATATTCTTAACTATTTATCAATATTTCTGAATGAATTGAATTTATTATAATCTTATATATATCTTATATATAAAAGTTGTTAAGTCACTTAATATTTTATTGCGCCAAAATATAGGTCAATTACGTTTGTTATATTTATTTTATTGATAAGAATTATTCCAGTAATTTGATTTTTTTTCTTTGAATTAATTTTCTATAGTTATACATTTAATAATGATTACCCCACAAACTTGATAGGATTTCTTTCAAATAATAAATTAATAATTAATAATAATAATATATAAATACCTAATATTCATTAATAATCATACTGAATTATAATCCTATAACCTCTTTTATAAAAAATTTCCCCCAAAATCTATAATAAATAATAAAGTACAAATATTCATATTTAATAATAATAAATTGATTAATAAAATAAACACACCAATATAAAATGCAAAAGTTACTAATTAATAAATAATAAATTAATTAATATAAAACTCCACTCGCCCATTCTTTAAGAATATTTAAATAAAACAGTACATATTATTTCTATGTAAATAAAAAGTAAATCTTATTAATTGGTAAAATACATAAATTAAAAAATAAGAAATTAATAAGAAAACTCCACTCACCCAACACTTCGTTGTCAATTAATTAATAATGGACTAACAATTCTATTTATAAATTAATGATTTATTAAATTAAAATAATATTTTGTTATTGTTGAAAAGTATATATTTCAATTTATTTTTCTATACAATTTGTTTGTCTAGAAATTATCTTATTGTTTTTTTCTTTGATTTTTATTTTGTTTCTTTCATTAATTTTTTGGTAAAGTATCACATTTTATTCTATTATTCACTCATGTTTTAATATTTTCTATTTTATCAATTTATTATATCATTTAAAAAAAATTATTTTCTTTTTTAAGTATATTGTTGATTTGTTATATTTTATCAATTTATTTAATCATTCTCTTTTCTTTTGAGTATTTCTACTTTCCCACTGATATTTTTTTTCTTTTATTTTTTATCACTTTTGTTCTAATTTTTCCAATTCAAATATATTTTTAGCTATTTATCAATATTTATGAATGAATTGGATTTATTGTAATCTTATATATATCTTATATATGAAAATTGGTAAGTCACTTAATAATTTAATGTGCCAAAATAGAGATCAATTATATAATTTGTTATATTTATTTTATTTATTTATTAAATAATAATTATTGCACTAATTTGATATTTTTTCTTTGAATTAATTTTCTATAGTTATTTATTTAATAATGATTACCCGACTAACTTGATATGTTTTTTCTTTTAAATAATAAATTAATAATTAATAATAATAATATATAAACACTTAATATTCATTAATAATCATAGTGAATTATAATCCTATAACTTGTTTTACAAAAAAAATCACCTTAAACCTATAGTTAATAATAAAATACAAATATTCATAATTAATAATAATAAATTAAATATATAAAATACACACTCACCAATATAAAAAGGAAATATTATTAATTAATAAATAATAAATTAATTAATATAAAACTCCACTCACCCATTCTTTAAGACTATTTGAAAAAACTGTGTATATTATTTCTACTTAAATAAAAAGTAAATCCTATTAATTAGTAAAATACATAAATTAAATAACAATAAATTAATAAGAAAACTCCACTCATCCAACACTCCGTGGTCAATTAATTAATAAAGAACTAACAATTCTATTTATAAATTAATGATTTATTAAATTAAAATAATATTTTATTATTGTTGAAAAGTATATATTTCAAGTTATTTTTCTATACAATTTGTTTGTCTAGAACTTATGTTATTGTTTTTTTTTAATTTTGATTTTGTTTCTTTAGTTATTATATTTTTTGTCAAGTATCACATTTTAGTCTATTACTCACTCATGTTTTGATATTTTCTATTTTATCAATTTATTATATCATTTAAAAAATTCTTATTTTCTTTTTTAAGTATATTGTTGATTTTTTTTATTTTATCAATTTATTTAATTATTCTCTTTTCTTTTGAGTATTTCTATTTTCCCACATATATTTTCTTTTTATTTTATTTTTTATCACTTTTTGTTCTAAATTTCCAATTCAAATATATTTAAAACTATTTATCAATATTTATGAATGAATTGGATTTATTGTAATCTTATATATAAAAGTTGTTAAGTCACTTAATAATTTATTGCGCCAAAATAGATGTAATTTGTTATATTTAATTTATTCATTTATTTAATAATAATTACTCTACTAATTTGATACTTTTTCTTTGAATTAATTTTCTATAGTTATTTATTTAATAATATTTACCCGACTAACTTGATAAGTTTTATTTTAAATAATAATTTAATAATTAATAATAATAATAATATATAATTACTTAATATTCATTAATAATCATACTGAGTTGTAATCCTATAACTTCTTTTATAAAAAAAATTCCACAAAATCTATTTTAAATAATAAAATACAAATATTAATAATTAATAATAATAATAATAAATTAAATATATAAAATACACACTCACCAATATAAAATGCAAACAATAATATAAAACTCCACTCACCCATTCTTTAAGACTATTCAAAAAAATTGTAAATATTATTTCTATTTAAATAAAAAGTAAATCTTATTAATTAGTACACTATATAAATTAAATAATAATAAACTAATAAAAAAATTTCACTCATCCAACACTCCGTTGTCAATTAATTAATAAAGAACTAACAATTTTATTTATAAATTAATATTTTATTCAATTAAAATCATATTTTATTATTGTTGAAAAGTATATATTTCAAATTATTTTTCTATACAATTTATTTGTCTAGAACTTATGTTATTGTTTGTTTCTTTCATTGATATTTTTTTTGTCAAGTATCACATTTTAGTCTATTATTCACTGATGTTTTGATATTTTCTATTTTATCAATTTATTATATCATTTTAAAAATTCTTATTTTCTTTTCTAAGTATATTGTTGATTTTTTCTATTTAATCAATTTATTTAATCTTTCTCTTTTCTTTTTAGTATTTCTATTTTCCCACTTATATTTTCTCTTTCTTTTATTTTTTTATTACTTTTTGTTCTGATTTTTGCAATTCAAATATATTTTTAGCTATTTATCAATATTTATGAATGAATTAGATAATTGTAATCTTATATATATCTTATATATAAAAGTTGGTAAGTCACTTAATAATTTAATACGCCAGAATAGAGGTCAATTACGAAATTTATTATATTTATTTTATTTATTTATTTAATAATATTTATTCCACTAATTTGTTATTTTTTGTTTGAATTAATTTTCTATAGTTATTTATTTAATAATGATTACCCGACTAATGTTTTATTTTAAATAATAATTCAATAATTAATAATAATAATATATAAATACTTAATATTCATTAATAATCATACTGCATTATACTACTATAACTTCTTTTATAAAAAAAATCCGGCAAAAAATAAATAATAAAATACAAATATTAATAATTAATAATAATAAATTAAATATATAAAATACACACTCACCAATATAAAATGCAAATATTACTAATTAATAAATAATAAATTAATTAATATAAAACTCCACTCACCCATTCTTTAAGACTATTTAAAAAAATAGTACATATTATTTCTATGTAAATAAAAAGTAAATCTTATTAATTAATAAAATATATAAATTAATTAATAATAAATTAATAAAAAAACTCCACTCACCCAACACTCCGTTGAAATTAATAAATAACGAACTAAAAATTCTATTTTAAATTAATGATTTATTCAATTAAAATAATATTTTGTTGTTGTTGAAAAGTATATATTTCAAATGATTTTTCTATACAATTTGTTTGATTAGAACTTATGTTATATTTTTTTTTCTTTGATTTTGATTTTGTTTCTTTCATTAATTTTTTGGTCAAGTATCACATTTTTATTCTATTATTCACTCATATTTTAATATTTTCTATTTTACCAATTTATTATATCATTTAAAAATTCTTATTTTCTTTCTTAAGTATATTGTTGATTTTTTCTGTTTTATCAATTTATTTAATCGTTCTCTTTTCTTTGAGTATTTCTATTTTCCCACTTATATTTTCATTTTCTTTTATATTTTCATCACTTTGGTTCAAATTTTTCCAATTCAGATATATTTTTAACTATTTATCAATATTTATGAATGAATTGGATTTAATGTAATCTTTTTTATATCTTATATATAAAAGTTGTTAAGTCACTTAAAATTTTTTTTGTGCCAAAATATAGGTCAATTATGTAATTTGCTATATTTATTTTATTTATTTATTTAATAATGGTTATTCCACTAATTTGATATTTTTTCTTTGAATTAATTTTCTATAGTTATTTATTTAATATTGATTGCCCCACTAACTTGATATGTTTTATTTTAAATAATAAATTAATAATTAATAATAATAATATATAAATACTTAATATTCATTAATAATCATACTGAATTATAATCCTATAACTTCTTTTATAAACAATATCCCCCAAAATCTATAAAAAATAATAAAATACAAATATTCATAATTAATAATAACATATTTATAATAAAATACACACTTGCCAATATAAAATCAAACATTACTAATTAATAAATAATTAATTAATTAATATAAAACTCCACTCACCATTCTTTTAGACTATTTAAAAAAATTAAACATTATTTCTATTCAAATAAAAAGTAAATCTTATTAATTATTAAATATATTAATTAAATAATAAAATATTAATAAGAGAACTTCATTCATTTAACACTTCATTGTCAGTTAATTAATAAAAAACAAACAATTCTATTTATAAATTAATGATTTATTAAATTAAAATAATATTTTATTATAATTTAAAAATATATATTTCAAATTATTTTTCTATACAATTTGTTTGTCTAGAACTTATGTTATTGTCTTTTTCTTTCATTTTGATTTCGTTTCTTTCATTATTATTTTTTGTCAAGTATCATATTTTAGAGTATTACTCAGTCATGTTGTAATATTTTCTATTTTATCAATTTATTATATTATTTAGAAAATTCTTATTTTCATTTTTAAGTATATTGTTGATTTTTTCTAAAGTATCAATTTATTTAATCGTTCTCTTTTCTTTTGAGTATTTCTATTTTCCCACTTATATTTTCTTTTTCTTTTATTTTTTTTATCACTTTTTGTCCTAATTTTTCAATTCAAATATATTTTTAACTATTTATCAATATTTATGAATGAATTGGGTTTATTGTAATCTTGTATATATCTTATATATAAAAGTTGTTAAGTGACTTAATAATTCATTGCATCAAAATAGAGGTCAATTATGTAATTTGTTATATTTATTTTATTTACTTATTTCCACTAATTTGATACTTTTCTTTGAATAATTTTCTATAGTTATTTATTTAATAATGATTACCCGACTAACTTGATATGTTTTCTTTAAATAATAAATTAATAATTAATAATAATATATAAATACTTAATATTCATTAATAATCATACTGAATTATAATCCTATAACTTCTTTTACAAATATTCATAATTAGTAATAATAAATTAATCAATATAAAACTCCACTCACCCATTCTTTAGGACTATTTTAAAAAATAGTACATATTATTTCTATGTAAATAAAAAGTAAATCTTATTAATTGGTAAATATATAAATTAAATAATAATAAATTAATAAGAAAACTCCACTCATCTAACACTCCGTTGTCAATTAATTAATAAAGAACTGACAATTTTATCTATAAATTAATGATATATTAAATTAAAATAATATTTTATTATTCTTAAAAAGTATATATTTCCAATTATTTTGCTATACAATTTATTTGATTAAAACTTATGTTATTGTTTTTCTGTTTGATTTTGATTTTGTGTCTTTCATTAATTTTTTGGTCAAGTATCACATTTTATTCTATTATTCACTCATGTTTTAATATTTTCTATTTTATCAATTTATTATATCATTTAAAAATTCTTATTTTCTTTTTTAAGTATATTGTTGATTTTTTCTATTTTATCAATTTATTTAATTGTTCTCTTTTCTTTTGAGTATTTCTATTTTTCCACTTATATTTTCTTTTTCTTTTAATTTTTTATCACTTTTTGTTCTAATTTTTCCAATTCAAATATATGTCTAACTTTTTATAATATTTATGAATGAATTGGATTTATTGTAATCTTTTTTATATCTTATATATAAAAGTTGTTAAGTCACTTAATAATTTATTGTGCCAAAATAGAGGTCAATTATGCAATTTGCTATATTTATATTATTTATTTATTTAATAATAATTATTCCACTAAATTCTATATTTTTCCTTTGAATTAATTTTCTATAGTTATTTATTTAATATTGATTACCCCAGTAACTTGATATGTTTTATTTTAAATAATAAATTAATAATTAATAATAATAATAATATATAAATACTTAATATCCATTAATAATCATACTGAATTATAATCCTATAACTTCTTTTATAAAAACTTTCCCCCAAAATCTATAATAAATAATAAAATACAAATATTCATAATTAATAATAATATATTTATTAATAAAATACACACTCACCAATATAAAATGCAAATATTACTAATTAATAAATAATAAATTAATTAATATAAAACTCCACTCACCCATTCTTTAAGACTATTTGAAAAAAATAGTAAATACTATTTCTATTTAAATAAAAAGTAAATCTTATTAATTAGTAAAATATATAAATTAAATAATTATAAATTAATAAGAAATCTCCACTCATCCAACACTCCGTTGTCAATTAATTAATAAAGAACTAACAATTCTATTTATAAATTAATGATTTATTAAATCGTATCGTGTTTTTAGACTCATTTCACATGTTATCCGTTTTTTATTGCATTTTATCGCTTTTACTTCCATTTTATTTGTTTTGCAGCTATTATCTTATATCATTGAAGTTTTGGAAACCTCACGGAAAAGGAGCAAAATAGGAGCTAAAAATGAGCAAAAGAGCCAATTTATGCATTCTGTCCAGATGACGTTGACCATCTAGAAGATGGCGTTCGCCATTTATTTCGCTGCCAAGTCATTTAAAACATGGAAGGAGTGGCGTTCGCCATTATCGCGTAGTAACAGAACTACGCTAGTGGACAGTTCTGAAACGTTTTTTATCCTCTATTTTCCATCCACTCTCCATGCACGATCCAAGGAAGTTATCAGGTCTCAAAACCTCTATAAATAGGATTGTGGGAGACTTTTGAAGGTATCCAAGTTGTGCGAAAGCGCTGCCGAAATTGCGTATTAGAATTTAAGCATAAATTACCTGTAAAAGTGACAATAACTCACATCGAGGGATTTCACACCTGTTTTAGTTTCATTCTTTTTTTCATCTCCATTGTACTCTTGGATCAAAGAACAAGCCTGCCACTATTTTATTTTCAAGTTAATTCAAGTTCAAGTTCAGGTTAATTCCAGTTTTATTTTAAGCAATTTCAGGTTCTTTTTACTGCTTTTGATATTTGCATGTTTTACTGTTTCAATTACTTGTATGCCATGCTACTCTTAACTTTGAATGTTTTAATTATGCTGTTCCCAAATAATATCATGTCTTGCTAATTTATTCTGAGTCTGGCGTATGAGGATCGTTGTTACCGACAGGACTCAGTAGAAATAATAGGTGCGAATTTATGATTTAACCATGTTATGGCTTTAGTTTACAATTGTATGTTTTATTGTTTTGGCACGAGAGTGTGAGACAAGTTAAGGTTTAATCTGATAGCGCGAGAGTGTGAGGAAGGAACTAGATAGTGGAAACTAGGCATCGATCCAAAAAAATAGCGAGAGCACTTTAGGCATCGTTTAGGATCTCATTTACGTTTAAAATGCGCTTTCTAATTAGAACGGGTGAGCGAGAGCCAAATCCTGTGGTTAGGAGGTGTCATCTTTGTCAATAGCGCGAAAGTGTGATACGAGACCTTTAAGTCGGTATTTTCTACATAACACAATAGAATCATAATTAGTGCCAAATTCTACCTAATCCCTTATGTACGCGGAATCCATATTCCGGACTCGTTTGTTATCATAACTTTTAAACCGTTAGAAATTAGTATTTTCGTTTCCGTTCCTACCCTTATAATCTTGAGCCTTAGCTTTGCACTACAACAATAGATAACATTGTTTTGACCATCAGTCCCCGTGGGTTCGATAATCTTTTAAAACTACACAATAGGCTGTGTGCTTGCAGTCAGAATCCGACAGACATGCCCGTCGCTCATCAAGTTTTTGGCGCTGTTACCGGGGAGTAATTTAGTCAATATTGTGATTCCTTTGTTGTGCATTAGAGACTAAGGCAACAAATTTTCTTTCTTTTTCTTTGTCGATTGTATGCCAGACACTCACTCTTAGAGCAACCAATTGACGATATCAAGCATTATATTAATTTAAGACGCCGAATCAACATATTTTGTATTAAATACGATCTTCCAGATCCTATCATCCCGATTTCAAAACCAAAACCAATTATGGCCGAAATACCACAAAACCGTTTGTTGAAGTATTATGTTGTTCCGCCACAAGCAGAACCATATAACAACATTGCTGCCACTACCATCAACCGAAATGATTTCGAGTTGAAACCTTCACTATTATCATCCGTTCAACAAAAACAATTTTCAGGTAGTCCTACAGAGGATCCTAACTTACATTTGTCAGTGTTTGTTGTTGGTGTAAGCCCTAGAGGCCAATACTTTTGGTACTTGTATCGAATTATTTATTAATAATAAAAGGCTTTTTCTTTATTATGGTTGATTAATAAAGTCCCTGGAATAGATAGTCTGTTTAATGTATTAAGTGTGACTTAATCATGAGAGCACATTAAACATAAGGACACTATTCTTAAAGTATCCGTAGTCGAGCTTTAGTGTGAAGTGGGATAACATTAAAGCATTAAGACTATTATGTTTGTAGACTGATGATCACATCTCATGGGTCATGGATAAAGAGTTATCAAGTCTTAAACATAGGTATGAATATTAGGAGTAATATTTATACCGGATTGACCCACTATGAGAATACTATATAGAAAGTTATGCAAAGTGTCATAAGTTATTCTCATGGTGATAATAGTGTATACCACTCTTCGACCTGAAACCACTATGGATCCTAGATGTAGAGTCGAGTGCTTTATTGCTGATCCAACATTGTCCGTAACTGGATAACCATAAAGACAGTTGATGGGTACTCCACAAAGCATGCTGAGGGACATGAGTCTCCTAGATGGAATTTACCCATCCTGCGTAACAGGATAAATGTCTATGGGCCCAATATTGAACTGGACAAGGATGACACGGTCTATACCTTGTGTTCAATATAGACATAAGGGCAAAGGGGTAATTATACACATAATTATTATCACATGAGGTTTTGTCAGATCACATGACATTTTCGTGTCTTGGGTAGCAGTGATGTGTTGCTAGATACCGCTCACTGTTTATTATGTTAAATGTGTGATTTAATATAATTGCCAACGTCGCGAAAACCTACAGGGTCACACACAAAGGACGGATTGATGAGAGATAGAGCAACTAAGGAACATCATAAGGTACGGTGTACTTAAGTAGAATACGAAGTATGGTAAGGTACCAAATACTTAAGTGATTTTGGCATATTATGAGATATGGGCCAGAATACACTTAAGTGGGCTTTTTGGCTTGAAGCCCACACAAATGGTTCTATAAATAGAACTCTTGTGCAGAAGCATTGTATGGGAGTATAACACAACTGAAGAGTTGGAATTTCGTATCTCTCTTTCTCTCACTCAAAGCCTTCATTCCTAACAGCTAGCACTGCGATTGAAGGAACCCGTTCGTATGGACTGAGTAGAGACGTTGTCATCGTTCAACGTTCGTGATCGCTCCGTGGATTTGTATCCAAGGTTTTGATCGTTACAAGGGATCTGCACCAAAGGTTTGAATCGCCACAAGAGGTAACGCTTCTATCACTGATCATGCCCATTCGTAAGGATCACTAAATGGAGAAAATTTTAAATTCCGCTGCGCCTTGGATGACAATTCTCCTTCAGTGGTATCAGAGCCTGGTTACGAAACCATGAATTAGATAACTGTTTTTGTTCTGTATTAATATGATTAAAGACAAAATGAATCAAAGATTAAATTGAGATCGATCAAGTTACATATATATATGATATATGTAATCCTGATGCAAAATACATTATATATGATATAGTGTTCTCGTTTCGTTCATTCAAACACTCAATGATTGTTTTCCTTTGAGCAATCAATGGTCGTTTGCTTCTTGATCTGACATTAGTATGGTGAAGAAATGACATGTTGATCAATCATACTGAATTAGCAATCGAGATGTGTTTGACGGTCTGAAATTGGTGCATCAGGGTTAGTGACGGCACAAGGGTTGTGTTGTCAGAGAGTTATGCGATTGGGGTTTGACTGCACAAGAGTTGTGCTTTCTAAACACTTTTTGGAACAGTGTTAACCGGTTAACGCATATGGTTAACCGGTTAACGCAATACGAAATAAAATTTTTGAGTTTTTCAAACAGTGTTAACCGGTTAACGCTTTTGGTTAACCGGTTAACGCAAGGCGGAAAACAGTTTTCCAAGACATTTTCAAACAGTGTTAACCGATTAACGCATTTGGTTAACCGGTTAACGCAAGGCAGAAAACAGTTTTTTGAACAGATTTCAAACAGTGTTAACCGGTTAACGCAAGGCAAAATTCACCCGTTCGGCTAACTCAGTGCTTTAAAAGTATCAAGTGTTGATACGAAAAGCGACATCGATTTTAAATGAATTGTTCATTAAAATGTGGTGATCGGTCGTCGAAATTTAATTTGGTTTTAATTAACTAATGGAATTAATAATAATAATAAAGTGTTTATTATTGTCTTGTGGTGATCGGTTATGGCCTTAGTTTTCCTTTATTCTGCTTTGGGTTTTAAAATACGACCTGCGTGTCGTGCCTCTCTCTTAATCTCCCAAATGTAACTTCTTTTCTCATCTCACTCCCTTGTATGTAAAACGAGTTTCTTTATGTAATGTAATGATATGAAGAAAGCAAAGAAGTCAGTGCCAAAGGAGGACAACCTTGGAGATCTTGCTTGGAGAAGCTTAGAACGTTGTTAGGTTAGCTTAGGTTCTCTCATTGGCTTGGGAGAACAATTGCGCTAGGGGCCATAACTGTTTCATTATGTATGTATGTATGTTGATGCATGTGAGAGGCGATTTATATGATAAACAAGCCGGTGAGATCAGAAAAATTGCAATTCCCTCAAATTAAATATTAAGTTTATGCTTTCCAAGTTTTAACACTCATCAAGACTAGTATCGGATAATGTAGGTTTCACCTACACGAGGTGCATGTTCTATATTAGTAAGGTGCGATGGGATAATTGTAATATCCAACTGTTAAAACAATGGGTCAAACTTAACTAAACAAATTATAATAAGATTATATATATGTTTAGAAGCAAGAGTTGAGAATGATCCATATGATGGATTGGAATAAGGAGTTATTCACACAACTGAAATTTTCGAGAGTTGTATGAGATACAATTGGAAGGAGTTCCTACGTAAATAACCTAGTTTTGTGTAATCCGCCTACACGGACTTAGAACGAAGTGATCTATGGATCTCGACCCACTAGAAAATCTTCCAACGGGATTTTCCGAATCAAATGATGAGGGTCATTTGTTTTGAGTAAAATAGTGGGAGCATATTTGATTAAAGGCCTAATTAAATATGGCAATGATACTTATATTTTCATTAATTCTTGTGTAGATTACCATGACAGCAAACACCTCTAACAAAATTTTGCGATCAATCCTTGATAAGGAAAAATTGTCTAGGACAAATTTTCTGGATTGGCACCGAAACCTGAGGATTATCCTCAAACATGATAAAAAGCTGTATGTCTTGGAGACACCTGTTCCTGAAGAGGAACCTCCTAGTTCTGCACCTAAGGCAGAAAGAGATGCTTATAAGAAGCATGTCGATGATGCCAATGAAACTGCTTGTCTCATGCTAGCTACCATGAACTCAGAATTGCAAAAGCAACATGAGAACATGTCAGCGTTCGATATGATCGAACACCTGAAAATGCTCTATCAAGAGCAAGCAAGGCATGAGAGGTTTGAAGTTTCAAAAGCCTTTTTTCAAGGCAAGTTAGCTGAGGGAGCCCCTGTGGGTCCCCATGTACTCAAGATGATTGGATATGTGGAAAACCTTGAGAGATTGGGTTTTCCCCTCGAAAAGGAACTTGCGACTGATTTGATCTTGCAATCGTTGCCAGATGGATTCAGTCAATTTTTCCTAAATTTCAATATGAATGAAATGGACAAATCTCTTCCTGAACTGCTCGCCATGTTAAGAACTGCCGAGCAGAATCTGAAGTCAAAAAGGAAGTCCATTCTGATGATCGGAAATGGAAAGAGACAGAACAAAAGGCCCACTAAGCAGGGTGATAAAGGGAAAGGCAAGGAAGTTGCCAAACCCAAACCCATTGTTGCTGCTTTAAAGCCTAGTGGAGGCATAGCAAAAGAAGGCACCTGCTTCCATTGCGGTAAGACCGAACACTGGAAGAGAAACTTCCCAAAGTACCTGGAAGATAAGAAGAATGGAGTAGAGACTTCAACTTCAGGTATTTTTGTTATTAAAATTAATCTACTTCTGCATCATGAGTATTAGATACTGGATGCGGTTCTCACATTTGTACTAATGTGCAGGGACTAAAAGGGAGTAAAGATTTGGCAAAAGGTGAAGTCGACCTACGAGTTGGCAATGGAGCAAAGGTTGCTGCCTTAGCCGTAGGAACTTATGTATTGACTTTACCTAGTGGTTTAATAATTCAGTTAGAGAACTGTTATTATGTACCTGCAATTAGCATGAATATTAATTCCGTTTCTTGTTTGGACAACTTTTGGTTTTTCATTTACAATAAAGAACAATTGTTGCTTAATTTATTTGAATGAAATATTCTATGCTACTGCACAAATGAACAATGGACTATATGTCCTTGATCTTGAAATGCCTATTTATAACATTAATACTAAAAGGATGAAACCTAATGAGTTAAATCCAACTTACCTTTGGCATTGTCGATTAGGCCACATAAATGAGAAACACATTTCCAAACTCCATAAAGATGGACTCTTGGACTCTTTTGATTATGAATCATATGAGACATGCAGATCTTGTTTAATTGGAAAGATGACAAAGTCTCCATTCACAGTAAAAGGTGAAAGAGCTAATGATCTTTTGGCCCTCATACATACTGATGTATGTGGACCACTGAACATACCAGCCAGAGGAGGTTTTCAGTACTTCATCATATTCACTGATGATTTTAGTAGATATGGTTATGTGTATTTAATGAAACACAAATCAGAGTCCTTTGAAAAGTTCAAGGATTTCAAGAATGAAGTACAAAACCAACTAGGTGAGAATATTAAAACTCTTCGATCAGATCGAGGTGGTGAGTATTTAAGCCTAGAGTTTGATGACCATCTAAAAGAGTGTGGGATCCTATCCCAACTCACTCCTCCTGGAACACCCCAAAGGAATGGTGTATCTGAGAGAAGAAATCGAACCCTGTTAGACATGGTCCGATCCATGATGAGTCACACCGATCTTCCAAACTCCTTTTGAGGACATACACTATTGACATCAGCTTATACACTTAACCGTGTTCCATCCAAAAGGTTGAAAAGACACCATATGAGATATGGAGTGGTAAGAAACCACATATGTCTTACATGAAGATTTGGGGTTGCGAAGTTTATGTGAAACGACAAATTTCAACTAAGCTTGAGCCCAAATCTGACAAATGCTTATTTGTGGGGTATCCTAAAGAAACAAGAGGGTATTACTTCTACAATCCTTCTGAGGGCAAAGTGTTTGTCGCTCGAACTGGAGTTTTCCTAGAAAAGGATTTTAATTCCAAAGGAATCAGTGAGAGGAAAGTAGAGCTTGAAGAAATTCAAGAATCACAAGGCAGTGATACACCTATGGATGAATAAGAGCAGGAAACACAAATAGTTGTGTAAGAGCAACCTGCTCAAGTAGAACAAGACCAGTGTAGGTCAAGCAGGATACGTCACCTGCCTGAGAGATATGGATATCTCATAACAGATCAAGGTGATGTATTACTCATGGATCAAGATGAGCCTGTGACCTACTCATGGAATCTTCGTTTTGATGAAATAGTAAAACAATATGGATTCATCAAGAACGAAGATGAGCCTTGTGTCTACAAGAAGGTTAGTGGGAGCATGATCGTGTTCCTGGTATTATATGTAGATGACATATTACTCATTGGAAACGATATCCCTACCCTGCAATAAGTAAAGTCTTGGTTGGGGAAATTCTTTTCTATGAAGGACCTAGGTGAAGCAGCCTATATATTAGGAATCAGAATCTATAGAGATAGATCACAAAATGCTTGGCCTAAGTCAGAGTACATAAACAAAGTGTTGAGACGCTTTAATATGAATGGTTCCAATGGTTATGTGTTTTGCTTAAATGGTGGCGCTGTGAGCTAGAAAAGTTCAAAGCAAGATACAGTTGCTGATTCTACAACCGAGGCCGAGTATATTGCTGCCTCAAGTGCAACAAAGGAAGTTGTTTGGATCAAAAAGTTCATTAGTGAACTTGGCATAGTCCCTAGCATTGTGGATCTCATTGGTCTCTATTATGATAACAATGGTGCTATCGCACAAGCTAAGGAGCCTAGATCTCACCAACGATCCAAACACATACTTAGGCGTTATCATCTCATTCAAGAGATAATAGATAGAGGAGATGTGAAAATATGTAAAGTACCTACACTTGACAATATAGCTGACTCACTGACAAAGCCTCTTGCGCAGCAGAAGCATGATGGCCATACTAGATCAATGGGCATATGGGGTATGCCTGATTGGCTCTAGTGCTAGTGGGAGATTGTTGGTGTAAGCCCTAGAGGCCAATACTTTTGGTACTTGTATCAAATTATTTATTAATAATAAAAGGCTTTTTCTTTATTATGGTTGATTAATAAAGTCCCTGGAATAGATAGTCCGTTTAATGTATTAAGTGTGACTTAATCATGAGAGCACATTAAACATAAGGACACTATTCTTAAAGTATCCGTAGTCGAGTTTTAGTGTGAAATGGGATAACATTAAAGCATTAAGACTATTATGTTTGTAGACTGATGATCACATCTCATGGATCATGGATAAAGAGTTATCAAGTCTTAAACATAGGTATGAATATTAGGAGTAATATTTATACCGGATTGACCCACTATGAGAATACTATATAGAAAGTTATGCAAAGTGTCATAAGTTATTCTCATGGTGATAATAGTGTATACCACTCTTCAACCTGAAACCACTATGGATCCTAGATGTAGAGTCAAGTGCTTTATTGCTGATCCAACATTGTCCGTAACTGGATAACCATAAAGACAGTTGATGGGTACTCCACAAAGCATGCTGAGGGACATGAGTGTCCTAGATGGAATTTGCCCATCCTGCGTAACAGGATAAATGTCTATGGGCCCAATATTGAACTGGACAAGGATGACACGGTCTATACCTTGTGTTCAATATAGACATAAGGGCAAAGGGGTAATTATACACATAATTATTATCACATGAGGTTTTGTCAGATCACATGACATTTTCGTGTCTTGGGTAGCAGTGATGTGTTGCTAGATACCGCTCACTGTTTATTATGTTAAATGTGTGATTTAATATAATTGCCAACGTCGCGAAAACCTACAGGGTCACACACAAAGGACGGATTGATGAGAGATAGAGCAACTAAGGAACATCATAAGGTACGGTGTACTTAAGTAGAATACGAAGTATGGTAAGGTACCAAATACTTAAGTGATTTTGGCATATTATGAGATATGGGCCAGAATACACTTAAGTGGGCTTTTTGGCTTGAAGCCCACACAAGTGGTTCTATAAATAGAACTCTTGTGCAGAAGCATTGTATGGGAATATAACACAACTGAAGAGTTGGAATTTCGTATCTCTCTTTCTCTCACTCAAAGCCTTCATTCCTAACAGCTAGCACTGCGATTGAAGGAACCCGTTCGTATGGACTGAGTAGAGACGTTGTCATCGTTCAACGTTCGTGATCGCTCCGTGGATTTGTATCCAAGGTTTTGATCGTTACAAGGGATCTGCACCAAAGGTTTGAATCGCCACAAGAGGTAACGCTTCTATCACTGATCATGCCCATTCGTAAGGATCACTAAATGGAGAAAATTTTAAATTCCGCTGCGCCTTGGATGACAATTCTCCTTCAGTGGTATCAGAGCCTGGTTACGAAACCATGAATTAGATAACTGTTTCTGTTCTGTATTAATATGATTAAAGACAAAATGAATCAAAGATTAAATTGAGATCGATCAAGTTACATATATATATGATATATGTAATCCTGATGCAAAATACATTATATATGATATAGTGTTCTCGTTTCGTTCATTCAAACACTCAATGATTGTTTTCCTTTGAGCAATCAATGGTCGTTTGCTTCTTGATCTGACATTAGTATGGTGAAGAAATGACATGTTGATCAATCATACTGAATTAGCAATCGAGATGTGTTTGACGGTCTGAAATTGGTGCATCAGGGTTAGTGACGGCACAAGGGTTGTGTTGTCAGAGAGTTATGCGATTGGGGTTTGACTGCACAAGAGTTGTGCTTTCTAAACACTTTTTGGAACAGTGTTAACCGGTTAACGCATATGGTTAACCGGTTAACGCAATACGAAATAAAATTTTTGAGTTTTTCAAACAGTGTTAACCGGTTAACGCTTTTGGTTAACCGGTTAACGCAAGGCGGAAAACAGTTTTCCAAGACATTTTCAAACAGTGTTAACCGATTAACGCATTTGGTTAACCGGTTAACGCAAGGCAGAAAACAGTTTTTTGAACAGATTTCAAACAGTGTTAACCGGTTAACGCAAGGCAAAATTCACCCGTTCGGCTAACTCAGTGCTTTAAAAGTATCAAGTGTTGATACGAAAAGCGACATCGATTTTAAATGAATTGTTCATTAAAATGTGGTGATCGGTCGTCGAAATTTAATTTGGTTTTAATTAATTAATGGAATTAATAATAACAATAAAGTGTTTATTATTGTCTTGTGGTGATCGGTTATGGCCTTAGTTTTCCTTTATTCTGCTTTGGGTTTTAAAATACGACCTGCGTGTCGTGCCTCTCTCTTAATCTCCCAAATGTAACTTCTTTTCTCATCTCACTCCCTTGTATGTAAAACGAGTTTCTTTATGTAATGTAATGATATGAAGAAAGCAAAGAAGTCAGTGCCAAAGGAGGACAACCTTGGAGATCTTGCTTGGAGAAGCTTAGAACGTTGTTAGGTTAGCTTAGGTTCTCTCATTGGCTTGGGAGAACAATTGCGCTAGGGGCCATAACTGTTTCATTATGTATGTATGTATGTTGATGCATGTGAGAGGCGATTTATATGATAAACAAGCCGGTGAGATCAGAAAAATTGCAATTCCCTCAAATTAAATATTAAGTTTATGCTTTCCAAGTTTTAACACTCATCAAGACTAGTATCGGATAATGTAGGTTTCGCCTACGCGAGGTGCATGTTCTATATTAGTAAGGTGCGATGGGATAATTGTAATATCCAACTGTTAAAACAATGGGTCAAACTTAACTAAACAAATTATAATAAGATTATATATATGTTTAGAAGCAAGAGTTGAGAATGATCCATATGATGGATTGGAATAAGGAGTTATTCACCCAACGGAAATTTTCGAGAGTTGTATGAGATACAATTGGAAGGAGTTCCTACGTAAATAACCTAGTTTTGTGTAATCCGCCTACGCGGACTTAGAACGAAGTGATCTATGGATCTCGACCCACTAGAAAATCTTCCAACGGGATTTTCCGAATCAAATGATGAGGGTCATTTGTTTTGAGTAAAATAGTGGGAGCATATTTGATTAAAGGCCTAATTCAATATGGCAATGATACTTATATTTTCATTAATTCTTGTGTAGATTACCATGACAGCAAACACCTCTAACAAAATTTTGCGATCAATCCTTGATAAGGAAAAGTTGTCTAGGACAAATTTTCTGGATTGGCACCGAAACCTGAGGATTATCCTCAAACATGATAAAAAGCTGTATGTCTTGGAGACACCTGTTCCTGAAGAGGAACCTCCTAGTTCTGCACCTAAGGCAGAAAGAGATGCTTATAAGAAGCATGTCGATGATGCCAATGAAACTGCTTGTCTCATGCTAGCTACCATGAACTCAGAATTGCAAAAGCAACATGAGAACATGTCAGCGTTCGATATGATCGAACACCTGAAAATGCTCTATCAAGAGCAAGCAAGGCATGAGAGGTTTGAAGTTTCAAAAGCCTTTTTTCAAGGCAAGTTAGCTGAGGGAGCCCCTGTAGGTCCCCACGTACTCAAGATGATTGGGTATGTGGAAAACCTTGAGAGATTGGGTTTTCCCCTCGAAAAGGAACTTGCGACTGATTTGATCTTGCAATCGTTGCCAGATGGATTCAGTCAATTTGTCCTAAATTTTAATATGAATAAAATGGAAAAATCTCTTCCTGAACTGCTCGCCATGTTAAGAACTGCCGAGCAGAATCTGAAGTCAAAAGGGAAGTCCATTATGATGATCGGAAATGGAAAGAGACAGAACAAAAGGCCCACTAAGCAGGGTGATAAAGGGAAAGGCAAGGAAGTTGCCAAACCCAAACCCATTGTTGCTGCTTTAAAGCCTAGTGGAGGCATAGCAAAAGAAGGCACCTGCTTCCATTGCGGTAAGACCGAACACTGGAAGAGAAACTTCCCAAAGTACCTGGAAGATAAGAAGAATGGAGTAGAGACTTCAACTTCAGGTATTTTTGTTATTAAAATTAATCTACTTCTGCATCATGGGTATTAGATACTGGATGCGGTTCTCACATTTGTACTAATGTGCAGGGATTAAAAGGGAGTAAAGATTTGGCAAAAGGTGAAGTCGACCTACTAGTTGGCAATGGAGCAAAGGTTGCTGCCTTAGCCGTAGGAACTTATGTATTGACTTTACCTAGTGGTTTAATAATTCAGTTAGAGAACTGTTATTATGTACCTGCAATTAGCATGAATATTAATTCCGTTTCTTGTTTGGACAACTTTTGGTTTTTCATTTACAATAAAGAACAATTGTTGCTCAATTTATTTGAATGAAATATTCTATGCTACTGCACAAATGAACAATGGACTATATGTCCTTGATCTTGAAATGCCTATTTATAACATTAATACTAAAAGGTTGAAACCTAATGAGTTAAATCCAACTTACCTTTGGCATTGTCGATTAGGCCACATAAATGAGAAACACATTTCCAAACTCCATAAAGATGGACTCTTGGACTCTTTTGATTATGAATCATATGAGACATGCAGATCTTGTTTAATTGGAAAGATGACAAAGTCTCCATTCACAGTAAAAGGTGAAAGAGCTAATGATCTTTTGGCCCTCATACATACTGATGTATGTGGACCACTGAACATACCAGCCAGAGGAGGTTTTCAGTACTTCATCATATTCACTGATGATTTTAGTAGATATGGTTATGTGTATTTAATGAAAAACAAATCAGAGTCCTTTGAAAAGTTCAAGGAATTCAAGAATGAAGTACAAAACCAACTAGGTGAGAATATTAAAACTCTTCGATCAGATCGAGGTGGTAAGTATTTAAGCCTAGAGGTTGATGACCATCTAAAAGAGTGTGGGATCCTATCCCAACTCACTCCTCCTGGAACACCCCAAAGGAATGGTGTATCTGAGAGAAGAAATCGAACCCTGTTAGACATGGTCCGATCCATGATGAGTCACACCGATCTTCCAAACTCCTTTTGAGGACATACACTATTGACATCAGCTTATACACTTAACCGTGTTCCATCCAAAAGGTTGAAAAGACACCATATGAGATATGGAGTGGTAAGAAACCACATATGTCTTACATGAAGATTTAGGGTTGCGAAGTTTATGTGAAACGACAAATTTCAACTAAGCTTGAGCCCAAATCTGACAAATGCTTATTTGTGGGGTATCCTAAAGAAACAAGAGGGTATTACTTCTACAATCCTTATGAGGGCAAAGTGTTTGTCGCTCGAACTGGAGTTTTCCTAGAAAAGGATTTTAATTCCAAAGGAATCAGTGGGAGGAAAGTAGAGCTTGAAGAAATTCAAGAATCACAAGGCAGTGATACACCTATGGATGAATAAGAGCAGGAAACACAAATAGTTGTGTAAGAGCAACCTGCTCAAGTAGAACAAGATCAACGTAGGTCAAGCAGGATACGTCACCTGCCTGAGAGATATGGATATCTCATAATAGATCAAGGTTATGTATTACTCATGGATCAAGATGAGCCTGTGACCTACTCATGGAATCTTCGTTTTGATGAAACAGTAAAACAATATGGATTTATCAAGAACGAAGATGAGCCTTGTGTCTACAAGAAGGTTAGTGGGAGCATGATCGTGTTCCTGGTATTATATGTAGATGACATATTACTCATTGGAAACGATATCCCTACCCTGTAACAAGTAAAGTCTTGGTTGGGGAAATGCTTTTCTATGAAGGACCTAGGTGAAGTAGCCTATATATTAGTGTAAGACCCCAATTTTGTCCCTAAGATCCCTCATGGCATCATATCATAACATTGCATTGCCTCAAGGATCATTGGACACCTTGCTTCCTTCCCTGTGGGTGGGATCCCTTTGAGAGTGATTCTTGATCACCAAGCATTGCTTGCATTTGTATGTCATTGCTTTTCTTTTTATCACTAACCAAAATGTACAAAAATATGTCATTAACTTTTGTTACTTGCAGCTTAAGCAATCAACAGTCAAGGCAGTTCAAGTGAATCTTGTGTGCAAGAGATGAAGTTTCCATTTATATATGGATCATATGATCATTATTTGGAGCTTATGTGAGCTATAGGTTCATTTTGGACCAAATCCCCAAGTGGTTGAAGCTCAAGTTCATCAGAACATGTTCAGGTCATCTAAGGGCCTATGCAGTTAACTGAAAAGTTAACTGTGGGTTTTGAGAGTGGGAATTGAGTTTCTTCATCCCATTCATGTTCAAATCATGCTTATTCATCATTTAAAAGATCAAGGTTGAAGAATTTGAAGTCAAGTCAAAAGTTTCCAAAAATGGAAAGTGACCTATAATTTCAACTTTCCAAAAATGGCAAGTTTTTGATCCAACTTCAACTCAACTTTCCAATATCAAAGAAGCTTCAAATGAAATTTTGTCCAACATCCCTCTCATATTTCTAAAAAGTCCAAGATCATGAGCATCTGATGAATGGTTGAGGAGATATGATCAAATTATTGCCAAGTATACATGGAACTTCAAATGAGCATATCTTTTGAACCAAAGCTCCAAATTGAGTGGTTCTTTTTGCAATATTCTTCTCTTGACCTCTAATTTCCAAATCATGCATCACATTACATAAAATCTCATCACATGATCACTTGAATATCCATGCCTTTTTTGGAGGGAAATTGCAAAATTCAAAATGGTGCATTGTATGGACTTTCTACCATTGCCATTGAGTTTAAAAAAGGATTTTAAGTGAAAATGATCAAAGGAATGGTACTGTTCACGTGTAATTATCCCATGCACCATGCATTTTCAAAAATTTGCAAAACACCTTATTTCACTTAACCAAACTAAACATGGATTAGCAAGGTGATTAGTAGAGCATATATATACTCTAATCATAACAGAATTGAAGGAGGTTAATCACAATTCTGGATCTAGATCTCACATTCTTCTCTCCCTCCAAAAATTTCTCACAATCAAATTTCAAAATTCTTCAACATAACACCTTGTTTTTGTTGAAGATTCGTGATCAGAGAGTGGAATTGAGTGTGAATTCATAATTAGTTTGAAGATTTCGTGCCAGATTCATGCATGCTTGAAGCTTGAAGGTGTTGATGGCAACTTCAAATTAAGCTAGATCCACACGTGTTTGAGCTACAATTTCTTCATCAATCATCATAACAAGGATTCTGGAGCAGCTTTGGAGTATTTAGAGCTGTGGATCGTGCAAAACAAGAACCTGCTCTTCAAGAGGTAGGATTTTTGACCTTCACAATTCTCCAATTCATGTACATATTTGTGTAGATCTAGGTTTGCTGATCATTCTGGTAGAAAAATCAATTGAAATGGTGTAGTATTCATTGAGTTATGCGCGTTTGAAGTTTGAGATGCAAAAATGTTCATGCTCGATTCTCACTTGTTATGATGAATTAAGATTAGGTGTTGATTGATCTGTGTTCTACATTGCGTAAGCTTTGATTTGCTATGCTTCTTGTTGAATTCTGGACATTTCTGGAATTTTCTGGAAAATGGATGCATGAAGTTCATCATCTTCATCATCATCTTCATGAAGAAGATGAAGATCATCATTAGCGACGGATTTTGCCTCATTAGCGACGGATTCTGGAATTTTTCGCTGGCTTAGGGTTTTAGACAAAACGGTGTCGTTTTGTGTATTGGCGCGCGCGTTTCAGTTGAATTTGACCAGGGATCGATTCCCAGCGTGTGCAGTTTTCAAATCCATTCAACATTTTTACATTTCCTCCTATTTTCCATGTATATGTCCATTTTGATTTTTATTTTTTTCTCCAACTTAGAAAATCCATATTAAATTGAAAAATGCATCAATTCACTCCAAATTTTTTGCAAAATGTTCCTTGTGATGTCTAGTTTCTTATGATCATAATTTCAAAAGTTGTGCATGGCTGGAATTTTATTTGTGCTAGGTTGATTGATCATGTGTGCATGTATGACCTTGCCTTGTTCATCTTATTGTGAAATGCTTGATTTTAATCCAATGGACATGAAATTTTACATGATGATTCTAGACATGTTAATGGATGTTTTAGGCTTGGGTTGGTATTTTTCTCATTTACCATTTCTGTTTTATGCCTGTGTTAACATGGTGTGACAATTTGTGTCACACATTTGATTGTCTTAACTTGTGCAATTTAATTTCCATGCCAAATGACCTCTAATGATTCTGATTTTTTGTATGTTGATCATGTTGGATGTTTTGAGTGCTCATGATTTTTTCCAGAATTATTTGAATCATTTCTGTTTTGATTTGGAATTTTCATTCATGATGATCAAATATGAGCTTTGAAATTGTCTTTGACTTCCCTTGCTCATTACTTGCCTTTGATGGATGATTTTGATGTGAGCCTTTTTAGGATATGTTAATATGTGTTTGAAGTTGCATTGTGTTGAATTTCAGCTCCTATTTTGAATTTTTTTCTTCACCTTTGACCCTAGGCTTTGACCTAGTGGTTTGTTGCTTACATGCAAATGCCATGGTTGATGATGCTTCATCATTTTAATGTTGATATTTGCTTTTGATTACTAACATTTGTTGTTTTGTAGGTGGTTGATAAGTCACTTGAGTTTGCCTCATGGCTTATGTGTTGCTCATTGGGATTGTCTGTTTGTTATTGACTGTTGTCTGTTTGTCTGAGTATTGTACTGATTTGTTTAGTTGTTTCCACAGGTACTTAAGTTGCTTTAAGTTCATTTGAACTTTGCTTTGCTTTTGCTTGTGGTTGGCATACCACTTAGGTATAATCTCTAATCTTCATGTAGTCTGGAAGACCTACTGTTATTGGTAGGCACCTGTCTGAAGCCCTCCTTAAGAGGCCATGTTTTTGTTTGCTTATCTTTGTGCCAAGCAGGTAAAGTCCTCTTGAGAGGAAATTGGCAGATAAAAGGGATGTGTAATCCATCCCCTGCTATTCAGTTGTGTCATTCACTTTGCTCACACCATGTGTTGATGCATTGTGAGTAAGAACCCAAGATCTTATAGAGTCCATCATTTGTGGAGAAGAGTTCCTTCTTTCTGAACTCCCACACTTTCTATTGTTTAAAGCTCTCCCAGGCTAGGGATAAGAGCTATGAGGCATAACCCTCATCTCCATTTCATCTGCTTCACCCTAACTCTCAATGTTAGGGTTAAGAGCTCAAAACACCCCATTCCAGTTGGCTTGTTTCTAAAGCCTAACCTTGCTTGAGCCTATTGATTGTGTATAGTGTGTGCTAATTGGTTGCTTGTTGTTTGTTTGCCCATATGTGCATAATTGTTTGTGTGTGCCTTTGTGCATTTGCTTTCATTAATTGTATATCATCTCATGATCATTGTTCATATTTTGTGACATTTTGTTGTGTCCATTGAGGAGTCAATTGTAAGACCATTTATTGGCAGTTGTTTCCTGTGATCTGGTAGGAGTTGGGACTAAGACCATTGATTGGCATCCCATTTCCTTGGAGTCGAGTGTTAGACCATTTATTGGTAACTTGTTTCCTCTTGCTTATTGCATTTGTTATTTGTTTCTTGTGAGGAGTCAATTGTAAGTCCATTTATTGGCAGTTGTTTCCTATGATCATTCCTTGGAGATTGGTGTAAGTCCATTGATTGGCATCCGGTATCCATCTTTGTTTTGGGAGACTAGTATAAATCCATTGATTGGTATCCGATATCCTTGTTTTCTTTGTTCTGTGAGATTGGTGTAAGTCCATTGATTGGCATCCGATATCCATTTATGTTATTAATGTTGTCATTGCTTGTTGCCTTTTCCAAAGGAATCACTTGGATCATCTACATATGATCTCAAGAGGTGAACATCTAAGAAGTTTTACATCCCTTAACCTCCCACCTTTTGTTTCTTTAAACCTCCATTTGCATGTTAACTCAAACCAGAAAACTTTGTGCAAAAATTTTCACTTCTTTTCAAACTAGAAACCTAGGCCTTAAGCCTTTGATTTTCAAACTTCATTTTCATAATACTTCTTCTGAATTGAATTCTAATCATACTTTGACCACCATTTTGTGAATAATTCTAATTGATTAATTTCACTCATTCAATTGTTTTGTGGCTTTGTCCATTCTTGATAAGTTTTCATACATTAGCCATAGATCTCAATTATCTTAGTGGTTGATGTGAATCTCACCTTTTGTCCTTAGTGATTGAATTGTAAGACTTCCTTGCTTATTATAGGGCATGGTCCCTCACTAGCAAGTTGAAGCTTTTCTCACATGGTGGACTTGTGGTTATATAGGTTGAGTTTTCTCCCGTGGATAATGAAAGACCTTAGGGCTTTTGTTTAAAATCAATCCACTTACTTTTTGAAATCTTTTAGCCGAACTACGGCGTTTTGATCCTTACCTTCCATGGAAAGGTACGTAGGCAACGGGTTCATCCGTTCAAACACAAAAACAATAAAAATTGTATATTCTTTTCTCATCCTCCCAATCAATGTTTGCACAATAAATATTTTCATAAACAATATCTTTTACAACAATTTGTGAAAAGGGTTCCCTAGGAGTACCTAGGATGCTTTGGGTGCCTAACACCTTCCCTTTGCATAATTACCCCCTTACCCAGATCTCTGACCTTTCATTAGTTTTCTATGTGTAAAACTTCTTAGGCTTTTGTTCGCTTTTTAGCCATTCCTTTGGATAAATAAAAGTGCGGTGGCGACTCTATCTTTGTATGCTTTGCTTTTGATTTAATCAATAAATCATAAAGTGATGAATACACCGCTACAGAAAAGTGGCGACTCCACTGGGGATTTTGAAATTTCCTAGTGGGTTTGCCTACTTTTCACAATTGTTGTGATATATTGTTTATGACATATTTTTGTACAATTTGGAATTACTGTATTGCTTGTAATGATTGATTTGCTTGATATATCAATTGCTTGATTGCTTGGTGATCTCTGTGAGATGAGTTCTATACCCGAACTCGAGTGCACCCTATGATAGGAGAATGGCATAGTCTCGTCGACTTGTGTGGAGTTATTCCTTAGCAAGTTGACTTGCGAGTCCATTCACTTGGTGGAGGTCATGTTGGATTAATGATGTCACACAAGTTATTTGTGGTTAGGCATTATTCTTCCGATATGTGCCGTAGAAGCCAAGAACCTTAGTTTACCAAGCCCATCTTGGCCTATTTTTAGGACGTAGTGCGGAGGTCGTTCAGATGTAAGATCTGATGCGATTGTTACGCGATACTACACTCATAAGAGTCTCTCTTGAGAATAGTTTTAGAATACGAGTATTCGTTCCTCCGATAATATTCGAAAGATGGGATGATGACTATGGGAACCTCTGGTAGAACATGTTCGGAAGGTTTAAACCCTAGTACACTCCCTTTGGGTGGTTCTTAACCGAGACTCCATGCTCGTGACTCACAACAAACCCGTGATTCATGGTTGAGTCGTTCAGACATCCTTAATATCAATGGAACTTGGGTGTCGATAAGGTGAAAACCATAATCCACCAAAATGGATGATTGATATTAAGGATGATTGAGCCGGTTCATGTATCGTTAATATCAATGGAACTTGGGTGTTGATAAGGTGAAAACCATAATCCACCAAGATGATTGATATTAAGGATGCTATGAGCTTTCCCATGACCTTTGTCTGGTGTGCTTTGCTTGATCCTTGAGTGTGATTGTTGCATTCATGCATTCATCTGCATCCATATTATAAAAAAAAAAGAAAATTTTCAAGGAACTTAAGGGGTTTATTTGCAAAATTTTCAGATATGGAAAGACCAAAAAGGCATACAAAGAAGTACAGTTTAGACAGCCCGATCTGAAAGAGTTAAGGAATCTGACATCTTATGTATTAGATCCCTTGGGTTTCAAGGCTCGTTATGGGAAGCTTCTGCCTCTGCTGACTACTCAGGTTGATGAGGGACTGATGGGAACCCTGGTTCAGTTCTATGATCCTCTGTATCATTGCTTCTCCTTTCCAGACTTTCAGCTATTGCCTACCCTTGAGGAGTATGCTCATCTTGTGGGTATTCCGATTCTAGATCAGGTGCCGTTCAGTGGCTTAGAGAGTATTCTGACTTCTCGAGAGATCGCAGACTTGTTACACATAGATGAATCCTTGGTTAAAGCCCATATGACTTCCAAAGGTGGAATTCAAGGTCTTCCTTCTGAGTTCCTCATCGCTCAAGCTACTGTTTATGGGAAGGCCATGAGTGAGGATGCCTTTGAGGCCATATTTGTGCTTCTCATCTATGGATTGGTATTATTCCCCAACATCGACAAATTTGTGGATGTGAACGCTATTAGGATCTTCTCTGTTCTTAATCCCGTTCCCACTCTGTTGGGTGATACCTATTTCTCTTTGCATCTGAGGAATGCGAAGGGTAGTGGTACTATTGTGTGCTGTTTGCCTCTATTGTATAAGTGGTTTATTTCTCACTTACCTCAGACGGTCGCTTTCAAGGAGAACAAGGGATGTCTACGGTGGTCTACGAGACTCATGTCTCTCACTAATGATGATATCTCTTGGTATGATCGTGCATATGACGGTGTCCAGATTATTGATTCTTGTGGTGAATTCTCCAATGTGCCTCTTCTTGGTACATGTGGTGGGATTAGCTACAACCCCGTGCTAGCACGTCGTCAGCTTGGGTTCCCCCTAAAGGATAAACCTAATAACATTCTGTTAGAAGGTGTGTTCTTTCAGGAGGGTAAAGATCCCCAAGGCCTGAAAGCCAAGATGGTCCACACTTGGCGCAAGATTCACAAGAAGGGTAGAAGTGAGTTGGGTCCGAAGAATTGCATAGCTCTGGAGCCATACACTACTTGGGTGAGGAAGAGAGCATCTGAGTATCTCATGCCATATGATTATCCGAGACCTACACCGTTGGTGGTAGCTGGGCCTTCAACCCTCCCTAACCAAGGCGTAGAGGAGTTGAGAGAAGAAGACCTTTCACGTGCCTGGATCCGTGAAAGAGAGGAGTTGCTTCAGCAAATCAAGGAGAAAGATGCCATGATCGAGTTCCTCGAGCATCAGGTCATTGACGATCCGAATGATAGTTGGACTTCTCTACTTCCTCAGTCTTCCAAGTTCTGGAAAAGGAGGTATGACAGACTCGCCAAAGATAAGGCGGATATGGAAGCAGCATATGAGAGAGAGATTAAGAGGCTTCGCGCAACTTATCTTCCGGCATCCCGAGCTTCTAGGGATCCATAGGATGTTTATTTTCCTTCTCTCTTGTAATGTAATTGACAATGCTGTACTTCTTTTGTTCAAAAATATTTGAGGAGATATTTTCCATATGCGATTAAATGCTTAATATTTCAAAAATTGCAAATAATACCCTAAAAGTTCATTCGAAAATAAAAATAAAGCATGTGCACAAGCATTGCATGCATCATTTGCATAAGCAGGTGTTGTTCCGGTCTTCTTGTCTGTGGCCTAACTCTGTGCTCTTCATTTATTTTGAAGACAAGCTGACTCATCGGTACTACACCAGAGCCAACTCTGCAAGAGTAATGGATCAACTTGAACAAGAGAATCGTGAGCTGAAAGAAGAGGTCGCCAGACTGAGCGCTCTGATGGAGCAGTTCCTAGCTGCTCAGAATCAACCGTCTCCACCACCTGCAACTCCTCCCCAGAGGACTGCTATATCTGAGATTGCTTCTTCAACAGTGCCAGCTGCCAGTGCCCATTTCGTGCCAACAACCATGTCGCCCGGGTTCCCGTGGGGGATGCCTCCTGGTTATATGCCTGATATTCCAGCTCCAACATTTGCTTCCATGCCGGCATCTAGCCCGGTCCTTGCAATGCCTCCTCCTGTCGTGCATACCATTCCCAGGGTAGACGACACCATCTATCATTCTGAGCCGTCTGAGGGCCCAGATATTAATGAAAAGATGGACGCAGTGAACGACCAATTCCTTGAACTCCGCAAGGAATTGAAGACCCTTCGAGGGAAGGATTTGTTCGGCAAATCTGCTACTGAATTATGTTTGGTTCCCGGTGTTAAGATATCTGTCAAATTCAAAGTCCCTGACTTTGAGAAGTATAAGGGGAACACCTGCCCGCTCAGTCACCTGGTTATGTATGCCAGGAAAATGTCTACTCAGACAGATAATGATCAATTGCTGATTCATTATTTCCAGGATAGTTTGTCCGGTGCAACTCTTCGGTGGTATATGAGCCTAGATAGTGCAAACATCCGTTCCTTCAATGATCTTGGCGAAGCCTTCGTCAAGCATACAAATATAATATGGATATGGCTCCTGACCGGAATCAGCTCAGAGCCATGTACCAGAAGGACAAAGAGACATTCAAAGAATACGCCCAGAGGTGGCGAGAGCTGGCAGCTCAGATTACTCCTCCGCTGGAAGAGAAGGAAATGACCAAAATCTTTTTGAAGACTCTTAGTTCATTTTATTATGAGTGAATGATCGCTAGTGCTCCCTCTGATTTCACTGAGATGGTGAACATGGGGATGCGATTGGAGGAAGGAGTCCGTGAAGGACGGTTATCCAAGGATGAAGGCTCTTCTAGCAAACGGTATGGAGCATTTGCTAAGAAGAAAGATGGGGAGGCACATGTTGTGCAATCCCATGCTAAATCCAGAAAACCCTCTACCAAGAGGAAGCCTGTGCGTCATGCCAGCAGCCAGCATCAGGTGGCTCACATAGCACCTGTTTTCCGTGATAATCAGCAATAACATCGCCCTCAGCAACAGGCTTACCAGCCTCGCAACAGTAATCAGGCTAATTCGAATTATGAGAGGAAGAAGATCACTTTCGATCCGATTCCTGTATCATACGCAGAGTTGTATCCCTCTTTAATAGAGCGGAAATTGATTACTCCAAGGGATCCTCCGGCTGTACCTGCTAACCCACAGTGGTGGTACAAGCCTGATCAACATTGTGTTTATCATTCCGGTGCTCCGGGTCACAATGTAGAAAACTGTTATCCGTTGAAGACTAAGGTTCAAGACCTTATGAGATGCGGCATTCTGAGCTTTGAGGACTCAAGCCCTAGTGTTACGAAGAACCCATTGCCCGAGCATGGGAAGTCGGTTAACATGGTTCAGGGTTGCCCTGGCAAATATAAGATCAAATATGTAAGCCATATTCGACAGTCATTGGTTGAATTGCATCATCTACTGTGTGATTACAGTCATATGGAGCATGACCATGACAAATGCCGTATCTGCTCTGTCAACAGATTGGGTTGCCGCCAAGTGCGTAGAGAGCTGCAAGAGTTGCTTGATGATGGGACTATTGAGATTCTTCAGAACAGAAATGTTGATGAAGACGAACCAGAGGTGAATGTGATTTCCCCAGTGTTCAAGATTCCTGAGCCTGTTGTCATCCGTTATGATGGTAGCAAGCCGAAGGTCTCTCCTTCTTTGGTGATTAAGCCTGCAGGCCCTGTGCCTTATTCGTCTGATAGAGCTGTTCCATTCCGCTATAATCCCGTTGCTGTGGAAGATGGGAAAGAAGTGCCTTTGCCTTCATCCTCTGTTGTTAGTATTGCTGATGTCAGTGGGTTGACCCGTAGTGGTCGTGTATTTTCAGTGCCGAAGCCGCAGGCTAAGGCTGATTCTGTTGAGCGTCCGGTGGGGAATGCTGTTAGTCCTCCAAACCCGGCACCTGTTGCCAAACCCTCCTCTGTACAAAAGACTCCTACTTCTTCTGTTGGCCCAAGTGGCACTGTGAATGAAGACTGTGGTGAGATACTGAGGCTCATCAAGAAGAGTGAGTACAACGTTGTAGACCAGCTTCTACAAACGTCGTCCAAGATCTCCGTGTTATCTTTGCTTCTGAATTCAGAACCCCATAGGGAGCCTCTGCAGAAAGTTTTGGACGTAGCTTATGTTGATCATGATGTCACTATTGAACAGTTCGACAATATTGTTGCAAACATCACTGCTTGTAACACTTTGAGTTTCTGTGACGCTGATCTCCCTGAGGAGGGAAGAGACCACAACATGGCTTTACATATATCTATGAATTACAAGAATGACGCCATGTCCAACGTGCTAGTGGACACTGGATCATCTCTAAATGTATTGCCAAAGACCACTCTTTCTAGATTGTCATATCAAGGGCCTCCCATGAGGCAGAGTGGTGTTGTTGTGAAAGCTTTCGATGGGTCGCGTAAGACCGTGATTGGGGAAGTTGATCTCCCAATCAAGATTGGACCAAGTGATTTCCAAATCACCTTTCAGGTCATGGATATCCACCCATCTTATAGCTGTCTCCTTGGTAGACCATGGATTCACAAGGCTGGCGCCGTGACATCCACCCTACACCAGAAGCTGAAATTCGTCAAGAATAAGAAACTGGTTGTGGTAGGGGGGAGAAAAGGCTCTCCTGGTTAGCCACTTGTCTTCCTTCTCATACATTGATGCTGAGGATGAAGTTGGAACTCCTTTCCAAGCTTTATCTATTGCTGAGCCGATTGAGAAGAAGTCTCCTTCATTTGCTTCCTATCGTGATGCGAAACTGGCCATTGAATTTGGTGCAGTTGCTGGGTTAGGAAATATGATCGAGCTTGAAGATAACAAATCCCGGGCTGGCATTGGCTATTCTTCTGGGGTGTTTAATGAGAAAGGGTTGTTCAAGAGTGGAGGTTTCATCCACGCTGATCGAGCTGAGGAAGCTGCAGCTATTCTGGAAGAGGATGCAGAGGACTCTGACAATTTTGTCATCCCTGGCGGGATCTGCCACAATTGGGTCGCTGTAGATGTTCCTACAGTCATTCATAGATCAGAGTAATGGTTCACTTTGTTTAAAAACCCTTCTCCCATGCCAAAAGGAGGAGTGATGACATTGTTGGCATCATATATACAATGATATTTCATTCAATAAATGCATGTTAAACATTTGTTTTTCCAATTGTTTTCACTTTTTGCTTTTTGCATGAAATTGGTGATCACAAAAAACCCTAAAAAAAGCATAAAATCAAACTTTTCATCTGCATAATGATTGCCTTGTTTGATTTCAAAAAGCTTTTTGTCGCATTACGCGAAAAAACCGGCGGGAAAAGAAAGAAACAACAAAGCCGCCACCGTGCGTTATTTATCCCAAAAGAGGGAAAGGAAACGCTCAGAGTAAACCTGGAAAAGACATGGTCTCGCGACCAAAGAGGATGGGTTCGGGATTCAGTTATGCGAAGGGAAGGTATTAGCACCCCTACGCATCCGTCGTACTCGACGGGATCCACGCACAATAGAAAGGAAAATGGTTGCTAAAACGCTGCTCACACACACACACACTGGCTGAAAGAGACACAAGAAAACAGACAAGACTGACTCGGCAGGACATCGTATCCTGGGCCTACTTAGTCTATCAGGCATAGACATCAGAGTCGAAGTAGTTCGGACTGGGGAGACGACACATGCTCGCTAGGATATCGCATCCTATGCATACGTATCTTCTCGGACGAGAGAAGAATCAGAGCATTCGTAGCTTGGCTGACACACACACAAACAAATAGACAAAGGCAAACGTGGAGCCCGAATGCCAATCACTGGACTTACATCAGCATCCGAACCTAAACACACACACACTGGAACCCAAATGCCACTCGATGGACTTACGTCGGCTTCCAAGCACACAACAACATAACAAGTTAATAGGGAGTCGGGGACTCGAGCCTATAACTGTCAAGCACACACTCAAACAAACAGACAACAAATTGCTAAGGAGTCAGGCACTCGAGCCTAGCAACTGTCAAACAACACACAAAAAGAAAAAAAAAGCGCCCGGAGAGATCAGCTCAATCTCCTGCCTACGTACCTCATCTGGTATGAGGATCAGGGCGACGTAGTTCCCCTACGCAGGGAAAAAGGACCCAGCCTAACCAGATAACAGAGGGAGACACAACACTAGGGAGACTACGACTCGAGCCTAGATGTTGTCATGCAAAATCAACCCTAAGTTAAGGTTTCTAGCTAAATGGCACGAGGGCCAACCTATCCTAGACACGGCTTGCACAGGAGGCAAGGGTCTCGATTGCAACTAGGGCAAGAGAAAGGGGAGATCTCAATCGCAACGAGGGCGAGAGAAAAGAGTTAGTGTTAGTGGTTAGTCAAACTCGACAAGACATCGCATCTCGTGCCTACGTATCTCATCTGAACATGAGAATCAGAGTTGCCGTAGTTCGGCTACGGAGGGACAAAGGACTCGATTGCAACTAGGGCAAGAGAAAGGGAAAGTCTCGATCGCAACGAGGGCGAGAGAAAGGAAAAGGCTCGATCGCAACGAGGGCGAGAGAAAGGAAAAGGCTCGATCGCAACGAGGGCGAGAGAAAGGATCGCAACGAGGGCGAAAGCAAACAAGGATTAGTCTAAACTAAACCTAACTTGCACAGGAAGCAAGTCAAACAAACATACAAGCACAGGTAGCACACACTATATACACACAAGGGGCTCATATAAGGGTTAGGTTTTAGTCGAGGGGTCATATCAACCTCAACAAACAAACCACTGGAACTGGGTAGTGTTAGCTCTTAACCTTGCCATTGAGGGGCTAAGGTGAAGCAGATGAAAGGTGAGTGAAGATAAGACTTCACAGCTCTTATCCCTGGCCTGGGAGAGCTTAAGACAAGAATGTGTGGGTTCAGAAAGTGGGAACCCTTCTACACATTTAAAACTGACTCAACTGTACAATTGTACAAGATCTTGGGTTTGTATCTACAATGCATCAACACAGTGGTGTGAGCAAAGCAGATGACACACAGAATAGCAGGGGATAGGTTGCATATCCCTTGGCTTCTGCCAATTGCCTCTTCACTTAGGAGGTCTTTGACTATGTACAAGGACAAGATTTAAACATACACAAACATCGCCTCTTAAGGAGGACTTCAGACAGTTGCCTGGCCAAGTAACAGGCCAGGTCTTCCAGACTACATGAAGAAAAAGGAATTATACCTCAAGCAAGTTGCTAAATAGCAAAGCAAAGCAAGTTCAAAGAACTTAAGCAACTAAGGGTACCTGAAATAGTCAAACTAATCAGTACACAGTTCACAAGTCAAAGCAAAAGGAATTGGGAAACAACAGTCAAAACAGATAATCAACTGTGCCAAGCACAAGACTCAAATCATATGAGTCAAGCCACCTACAAAACAAAGGTTAGCTCAATGACATTTAAGCAAGCTCAATCAAAAGAAATTGATCTCAATGGTCATTTGGTGTTCAACCTGAAAACATAAGCTCAAAAGTGAGTACCAGGACCACTAGGGCAAGCCTAGGGTCAAAAGAGAATGAAAAAAGTCAAAACAGCAAACCATATTCAATCAAAATCAAATTCAATCAATCAAGAAGCAATTCCAATTGGATTCATATTCATATCATGCATCATCATCAATTCATGAGCAAAAGAAGTCAAAGCAATGCAAACAGAAGCTCAAAGAAGTCAACAGAATGACTTGCATCAAAAGTCAACTCAAACATTTTCAAAAATCATCAAATAATTCATACTCAATCCTAACACCTAGCATGACATGCATATAAAATTTCAGCTCAATTGGATCATGGGAAGATGGTCAATTAAAATCAGAAAGTCAAAACAATTTCAAGCATGCACAAAGAAGTCAAACAAACATGTGTCAACTTCAAAAAATCATAACTAAATGAAAACAGATGAGAAATGAATGGGATTAACACCAATGCAAAGCTTAAGATGTCTAGTATGCACATGTGAAATTTCATGATCATCCAATAAGATATGAGAATTTCCCAAATGGAATGGCAAGATGTGTCACACAAAGTCAACATTTGACTAGGCAGGGAAGAAAAATCTCAAACAAATGGAAAATAACTCAAATAAATCCAAGAAAATTCACAAGTCAACTAGAAATATGAGAGGAGACTCATGCAAAAATTTAGGTCAATTGGAAGTCAGGAAGCATATCAACAAAATTCATGAAATGGCATATCATTGGTGTGACACAAGTTGTCACACCCTAATTCACAAATTCATATCTCACAAACCACATATGATAAAATCATGATCTTTACACCAAAATATGCATGAATGAGTGTAGAATAACCACAAAACTTTTCAGAATCATTGGATACATCCTCATCATTTCACAAAAGATTTGGCAACATGTATCATTTTTGGTCACATTATACAAACCCTAAGGCCATTTAAAATTCAACCAACCAAAAAATTATTAAAAATCATGGTAAAAAAAGTAGACATCAAACAGGATATGATGCAAAAATTCCCACTGAATTTGGAATTAAAGTGAATAAAATATGAATTTTCAAAGATTGATGAGCAAAGTGAGATAATATGTGAAATTAAAATGGATTAATTTGAATTATTAATGGACCGAGTGGCATTGTTGTAATTTGGGAAGCTGCTAATCAAAACGGTGCCGTATGGGCCATGAGAATGAAATAATTTCATTGGTGCATGCTGAACAGGGGCCATGCACACGTGCAGAACAACAAAATTCTGGGCAAGGCTTCAATTGGGATTAGGGTTCATGAACAGTGATGCATACTCATCTCTCCCAAATCGAGTTTTCATGAAAATTTCCAGAAAACAAAATCAAATACACACAAATGTTCATCTAACAACCAACAACAAGAATCCAGCATTGATTTCCATTAAAACATCACATATGTCTTGAATCGAGCAGAAATCAAAGCAACACCCAACTTTGCTCAAGAACACAAACTCTCAAAAATGAAAAATGGGCACACATACATGTTCATCTAAGCATGGTAAAGACAAATCCAATATCAATTTTCATGGAAACAGGCTGTGGAAAGAGAATCGAACAAAAGAGCATATGAACATCAACTTTTAATTTCAGATTTCTTGCAAACTACTCAACCAAATTACATGAGACAAAGTCCATAGCAATCAGCATATCAAGACCTACACTAAGCATGGCATGGTTTGGTAAAACAAGTAAATCGAAAACCTACCAAATTGGAGAGCAGATGCAGATTCAGCAGCTTTCTGGCCCTTAATGCTTGAAACAGATGAAGGTTCTACTTCCACAAGTTGAATGGTGAAGAAAGCTTAGTTCATGGATGCTTGGAAACCACTCAAATCAGATCTGCCATGGATGGATGCTTGGAATAACAGTCGAGTAAACCTCCTCCCAGTTGTGAAATGGCAATGAAAATATGTCCACAATGATGCTTAGGTGATTGAACAAAGCTAACCAGGTCGTGGCCTTTGAAGGTTTTTGAAGGTTTTGAAAAAATGCAAGCAAGATGAATTTTGAGAGAGAGTGAATTTCTGAGTGTTTGATGCTGCTAGGGTTTTTCAAAATGACAGAAAATGTAATTTATATCATCTGTTTAAGGTTGGTAATGGAAGTGCTAAACAAGATTAGCTTGAATGAACCAATTTGCACAATTGCTAATTTTGACCAAAAATGCATATGGAGGTGGTATGATAGTGGTATGCTGCTCGAATTGGGCCTAGGCAAATTTCAAATACCATCTTAAATGAATCCCAATTGGCCAAATGTGCTGAAAACACTTAAATCAAAAAGTCAACCTTGGTCCACACTTGAAATTAATTAGGTTAGGTCCAAAAATGTCATTTTGCATGGTAAGGTTTTGGTGCATGAAATTTATATTTTTTGAAAGAGGAGATGAAATGTGATTTGTAGGAAAAAACCCCACCAAAATTGGCCAAATGGTTTGAGAGATATGGCCTTTTGAAGTTCAAGATTTTGTGAAAATGATTTGATCATATCTTGACAACCATGCATGGGAATTGAGAGTTCTTGGACTTTTTGGAAATGGGAGAACAAGATCTTCAACTTTCATGTTGGGCAAAAATTCATTTGAAGCTTGTATCATGATGTAAGTTTGGGATCAAGAAGTTTCCATTTTTGGCAGTTAAAATTACAGGTCCACTTTCTATTTTTGGAAATTTTCTGATTGGCTTCAAATTCTTCAATGATGTTGATTGCCATGATATATGAGGCCTATTGGGACATGAATAAGCTCTTTCAAACCAAATCCATCCATCAAAACCATAAAATCAACCACAGTTGACCAAGTTTGACTTTTCTAGGGTTTCTGACTGATTGTGCATGAACTGATGACTTCTGAACATCCAACCCTTGACCTAAACACTTCAAATGGATCCCCAAGTCATGTGAACAAGTTGAACCAACCCTAGGGCTTTGGCTCAATGAGAATTGTGCTTGCTTGCTTGGTTGACTGATCTCCTGATCAGTTTGACCTAATTTCTTGACTTGCTTGCACTTGAGGTAAATGGGGCAATGCAATGCTATGCAATGGGCCATGTTATGCTATGACCTAATATGAAAATGTATGTACAATGATAGGTGCAAATTTGAGGTGCTACAGCTGCCCCTATTCAATCAGCTGGGAACCCGAACGGATGATAGCGACAGCTGTCAGACTTTCAGGGTAACCAGGGATTGAATACCAAAAGAACCGTAGAAATTTGCACCGACTGGATATAATACAAGAATGCCTGTCAGGATCGGCAAAGAAACAGTCTTGAAAGAACAATCCGTCTGGAACGGAAAAAAGAAAATCGGCCTGAATACCGAAACAGAAAACGTCGACCTGGATACCAAAATAAATGGTAACACAGGGATAACCAATGCCTGAGTGTCGTAAGTACATCGGCCTGATCGTCGGAAACTTCTTCGGTCTAAAAACCGGAAAAACATAAGTACATCGACCTGATCGTCGGAAACTTCTTCGGTCTGAAAACCGGAAAAAACATAAGTACATCGACCTGATCGTCGGAAACTTCTTCGGTCTGAATACCGGAAAAAACATAAGTACATCGACCTGATCGTCGGAAACTTCTTCGGTCTGAATACCGGAAACACATAAGTGCATCGACCTGATCGTCGGAAACTTCTTCGGTCTGAAAACCGGAAAAAAACATAAGTGCATCGACCTGATCGTCGGAAACTTCTTCGGTCTGAAAACCGGAAAAAAACATAAGTGCATCGACCTGATCGTCGGAAACTTCTTCGGTCTGAATACCGGAAAAAACATAAGTGCATCGACCTGATCGTCGGAAACTTCTTTGGTCTGAAAACCGGAAAAAAACATAAGTACATCGACCTGATCGTCGGAAACTTCTTCGGTCTGAATACCGGAAAAAACATAAGTACATCGACCTGATCGTCGGAAACTTCTTCGGTCTGAATACCGGAAAAACATAAGTACATCGACCTGATCGTCGGAAACTTCTTTGGTCTGAATACCGGAAAAACATAAGTACATCGACCTGATCGTCGGAAACTTCTTCGGTTTGAATACCGGAAAAACATAAGTACATCGACCTGATCGTCGGAAACTTCTTCGGTCTGAATACCGGAAAAACATAAGTACATCGACCTGATCGTCGGAAACTTCTTCGGTCTGAATACCGGCAAAAACATAAGTACATCGACCTGATCGTCGGAAACTTCTTCGGTCTGAATACCGGAAAAACATAAGTACATCGACCTGATCGTCGGAAACTTCTTCGGTCTGAATACCGGAAAAACATAAGTACATCGACCTGATCGTCGGAAACTTCTTCGGTCTGAATACCGGAAAAAACATAAGACATATTATCTATAGCCGTCAGAACGCAGATAATACACTCGCATGGAAGATTATCCATAACCGGGTTGTAGGTTGTTAAATGGATAAACGACCGAAAAGAAAGGCATCGGTACCAGGACTAGGTATGCAAAGATGACCAATCAAAAGAGGATGAAGTTGCCAACTCGGAGCAAATATCCAAAAGGAAGGTGAAGACCCAATGGGACAATACTGCTTGATCAAGGCAAGTATCCAAAGGGGACAAGACCATTAATACCACAAAGAGGGGATTACATCTACCGGTTTGTAGGCAGAAAACCACGGAAAAGTAACCAGTCATCATCGGGATGAGCACAAAGGGTTAACTCGAACAAGGGGATGAAAGTGGGATTTTACAACTACCAGCTAGTGGGTAGAAAACCACAAAGATAGGACTTACAACTACCGGTTTGTAGGCAGAGGCCACCAAACCATATCCGCCAGGGGATGAAAGTGGGATTTTACAACTACCGGTTAGTGGGTAGAAAACCACAAAGATAGGACTTACAACTACCGGTTTGTAGGCAGAGGCCACCAAACCATATCCGCCAAGGGATGAAAGTGGGATTTTACAACTACCGGTTTGTAGGTAGAAAACCACAAAGATAGGACTTACAACTACCGGTTTGTAGGTAGAGGCCAACAAATTCCGCTGAGGATAAGATGAATGAGTGCCGGTTAGTGAGCGACTATTCATTTATGCCCCAGGGAAGCACGGGAGACAGCCAACAGGAAGCCAATTTAGGATCGATCTAAAAAGGCAGACTGAAACAAGACTCATCCTAATGAGGAAAGAACTCAATAGGGAAAACCCATCCCAATGTAGGGAGGGAACGGAAATAACCGTCATCCACGAGGATGTATCTCAGTGGGGAAATGGCAGGAAAGGATAAACACTTTCTGCTTAAGGGGTTGGCTCTACATGGAGAGATCAGACACACCCACATCTGCTAGGGGAAAATCTACTGGAGAGATCTGTATTAACAAATAGCAGAAGGCCACAATCAACAGATACCCGGCAACAACTGCAACATTAGTATCCAAATGCTATGATTATGCATGTATGCTTTATGCATGATGAATGTATGATGAATGCTGACAAACAGACATGCTCAATACACAGATCCGGGAATCAACCATCCGGCACCACCCTTCAGAGGGAAAACCAAAGTCATCATCCTGCAGGGGAGGAAGAGCCACAAGAGGCTTCCGGAGGGATCGTCGGTCACAACCGGAGAACAGAGTTCAACATACTGGCGGACGCGCCAGAACAACTCGTGTTGAAAATCAGATATACTCAGAAGCAACCAGATCTCTGATGAAGATAGATAGGCATTGAGAAAGCTCATCATGCCAACAACTCCGCTCGGGGATCTATCTGAGGACATGACGGAGCACTGGGATGTCAATCCACCAAATACCGAATTTTTGCAGAAAAGCACCCATGCTTGTGGAGAGGAGAAGACTGCTCTGCTGGAGAGGCGAACGTTGAAGTCTTCAGTAAACACTCTGCTTGGGGAACTGCCCCACAAAAGTATTTCAAAAGCAACCTTGCCGGGAATGCCCCACGGTAGGGCTCGAACAATCCTCTACTGGAGATGCCCCACAACAGGGCTAACAGGAACCTGGAGGAAGAATGTTGTACTGCCGGGAACGTGAAGATAAACAACTTCAACCAACACTGTACTGAGCAACCTCGCTGAGGAGAAACCATGAAAATGTTCTGCAGGAAAAAGATACAGTCATGCTTGAGATACGAACAATTGTCTTACCTGTTGGTAATCATACCACCCTCGGGAGAGCACTGCGGGTCTCCTAAGTATCCTTCCATCATTGTGAACGTTCACTTTGTTTAAGAACAATTTTGTGAAAAATTTGTTTATTTTGAAAACAATGATACTTTATCAATTAAAACATGCAAAACATTTGTTGAGTTGAAAACAAATAAGAGTGCAAATAATGGATAAAAGCTCAAATTGATGTGATGGAATGGTAGTCTGCAAAGGGCGAGACTCCATAGATCTGTACAAGTTTGAAATCGGTGATATATATTGGAGAGGGCTACATTGAACATAATAACCTTTCCTCTACCATTCCGAACTTTCGATGTATTCGGAGCTTCAGTCGATGACGAATCGAGAATCCCTGACGGATGACAGATATAGAACACGGTCTTGTCAAGATGCAGTTACTTGCCAAATCCCTAATTTTTGCCTAGATTGCCCCAGTGTGAGGTGCTCAATCTAGCGGGATGCGAATTCTTTTTTTTTCAATGTCTCTAACTTTTGCCTGGATTGCCCTTTCGGGTTTTCAATCCACCGAGACGCTCCTTTTTGCCTAAGTCGCCCTTTGGGGTGTTCGACTTATCGAGCTTTTGCTTTTTTTTTTTTTGTTTCTAGGCGAAGTATTTCTTGACTGCATCTGGAATTCACAGGACGAGTGAACTTCTCCATCCATTGTTGTAAGTGTCAGAGCACCGCCTGAAGAGGCTCTCTTGTCAACATATGGACTTTCATAGCTTGGAGTTCACTTGCCCCTGGAATCGGGCACGAAAGACAAGACTTTCTTGAGCACTAGGTCCCTCGGAACACACGAGGCTTGATCTTCTTATCGAATGCTTTCTTCACTCTCTGCTGATATAACTTGACCATGACACATGGCAGTTGATCTTTTCTTTTTGATCGAATTCAGCATCAGTCAACTTGGGACTTGGAGGGTGCTATTTTTTCTTTTGTTTTCTTTTGATTTTGCTTTTGATTTTCTTTTGATTTCTTTTGATTTTGCACCCTCCTCTTTCTTTTTCTTTTTTGATTGATTTTTTTTTTCTCTTTTTTTTTATTAATGCCCCAGTTGGCTGTTCTGCTGATTCTCGAGATGCAGCTGAGTGATCTTCTTTTCTTGCTCAAGAAGTCGGGAAATCTCGTCAGGAATCCCTTCAACATCATCTTCTTCCGCTTCGAATACAGGGAATTCAAAATTGGGAGATGACGTCCGATCACTATGTTCAATGGGTTTGAGAAACAACCTGCATAAAGATTTTGATATGGAAAGCTCTTTGAAAATCAAACAAGACAATCGTTATGCAGATGAAAAGATTGCTTTTATTCTTGTTTTTTAAAGGTTTTTTTTTTGTGATCACCAATTTCATGCAAAAAGCGAAAAGGGAAAACAATTGGAAAAACAAATGTTTTAACATGAATTTATTCGAATGAAAATATCATTGCACAAAATGTTGCCAACAATGCCATCACTTCTCCTTTTGGCATGGGAGAAGAGTTTTTGAACAAAGTGATTATTACAAAGACTTATGAACAGCTGTAGGAAAGCCCACAGTGACCCAATTGTGATAGATCCCACCAGGGATGACAACTGTCAGTATTTCTTGCATTAGCAGCTTCTGCTTTCTGAACAACTCTTCTGAAGAAAAAGTCGGCGCCAGCCCGGGACTTGTTATCTTCAAGCTTGATTAGCATTGGGACCTAAGTCTTCCAAAATCAGAATACCTGACCTCACAAGGTCTTGAACCTTCATCTTCAGCTGAAAGCAGCTATCTACATCATGACCAGGAGCACCCGAGTGATACACACAATGTTGTTCAGGCCTATACCACCACCGAGGGTTGACGGGTATGGGCGGCGGGTCTCTAGGAGTAATCAAGTTCCGCTCTATCAGAGTGGGATACAGTTCGGCGTAGGACATGGGGATTGGATCAAAAATGATCTTCTTCCTCTCATTACTTGTACCAGCTTGATTATCAATGGGAGGCTGGTAAGCCTGCTGCTGAGGATGACGTTGTGGACGCTGAGGCTGCTGAGCTGGTCTTCTCTGTTGCTGTTGAGGTTGGGTGGCTGGAATAGTCACAACAGCGACTTGACGATATGATCCTTTGTTTGCACTCCTTCGGCGGTGCACAGCATTTGTTTCATCCTCTCCCTTTCTGGGTGCCCCAGAGTATAGCTTCTTGGAATTTGAAGAGTTTGAAGCTCCAGGATCTTGTATCCTTCCTGCTTTGATAAGGCTTTCAGTTCTCTCCCCACAGATAACAACATCTGAAAAGCTGCTGAACGGGCAACTTCCCAAGCGATCCATGAACACACCTTGCAAGGTTCCAATGAACATGTCAGTCAGCTCTCTCTCCAACATCGGAGGTTGCACTCTTGCGGCTAGTTCACGCCACCTCTGGGCATACTCTTTGAAGCTCTCCTTATCTTTCTGATACAAGCTCTGTAACTGAGTTCGGCTCGGCGCCATGTCCATGTTGTGCTTGTATTGCCTCAGAAAGGCCTCACCCAAATCTCTCCAACTTCTGACTGATTCTCGCTTCAGATCCATGTACCAGTCCAAAGATGCCCCAGATAGACTATCTTGGAAAAAGTACATCCACATCTTTTCGTCATCAGTGTAAGCGGATATCTTCCTGAAGTAAGCTTGCACATGGGTGCGAGGACAGGAGGTACCGTTGTACTTGTCGAAAGAAGGTGCTTTGAACTTGTAGGGGATCTTCAACCCTTCCACCAGACCCATGTCGGTCACATCAAACCCAAGGGAGTTCTGACATTCCATGGCTCGGATTTTCTCAGCAAGAGCATCCACTTTTCTATCCCTCTCTTCGGTTTTCACAACGTCATAGTCCTCACTGAGGAGATTAAACATGTCCTATTGTTGGTTGACAAACGGAGCTGGATGACGAATCGGAGCCCGGGTAGCTCTGACATTGACCTCTGCAGCAAGAGGCTGTCCATTGATTCTTATACCCTCAAGTTCATCCCCGACGGCATAGTCGTTAGTGGGAGCAACAACATTGATAGTCTCATGAGCGGGTGCAGTAACAGGCGAAGCACGGTTGGAAGTCTGAAGTGCAGTCTCTTGTCCCTGAACCAAAGCTCGGAGCTCTTCCTGACCTTGAGCGACTCCTTGCATCATGTTCATGAACTGGGCCATGTTTGCCCTCATCTCAGCTAACTCAGTCTGAACCTGATCCATACTTCTCTGTTGATTGAGCCTGGTTGAATACCGGTGTGGTCTTTGATCAGCTATCCTGTCTGACAAAGGAACCGGAGTGAGAAGTCTCGTCCCCAAACATGTCTGTAATGCAAGGATGATATGTGCATGATATGCATATGATGCGGATGCTATTTTATCATGAATGATCCTGAAAAGGATATGCGTATGCGAGTTAACTTTTTTTTCATTTTCATGCATTACTATTTTTTGGAAAATAAACATGCTATGATGCAAATGATGGAGCCAAGACTGGAAGGAACTGGCATCTGAGGAACCATCTGAAACCCCAAAGTCAATCTGAGGAGCTGGCATCTGAACCCAAGTCTGGAGAACTGAGTCACCATCTGAGCGAGTACCCTCAAATTCAGCCCAGGGATCCGAAATAAACGGAACCCTCAGATCAAAACCGGGATCAAACCTCCGGCGTCCAGAAATAACGATCCATAAATCCGACTCAAGATCATCAACACAACATCACTGGCAGAAACTGTACTTGCAGGAATCAAACCCTCCCCTCACAGGTGAATTCTAACAAGGTCATCCTAAGGCGGACAATGGTGTCAACAATCGGGCAAAGATACTCAACGGGTTTGCCCTCTCGGGTGTGCCGTTGTAGCTCTCTTAAGATCGTCTAAACCAAAGATCCGGGAAAGAACGGTCACCGAAGTCAACAGCTCATAAGAGATAATCCGACCTAAGCGGAATAACTCCACCCGGAAGGACTCTCTCAAATGAACCTCGTCCGGCTGTGGTGACATGTCTCCTCATCATGTCGTACAACATGTGAAGATACATGAGACCACGCTAATCCTAGGTGTATACTCAGGCCTGGGTATTGGGCCTCACTCAGAACACCCACCCCAAAACAGAGGAACCACCTGCACAGGATCCAACACGATGACAGTATGATGCATGCAAACAGATATGCAAACAATAAATGCAAACAATAAATAACATGAATGCAATAAATAACAGCACAAAGCAACCAAAATCCCTAACCTAGAGGGCGCTAGGAGAGACTCGCTTAGGGAAGATGGACCAGCACAGGTCAACTTCTCTAGATCCCCAGCAGAGTCGCCAGCTGTCGCATTACACGAAAAAACCGGCGGGAAAAGAAAGAAACAACAGAGCCGCCACCGTGCGTTATTTATCCCAAAAGAGGGAAAGGAAACGCTCAGAGTAAACCTGGAAAAGACATGGTCTCGCGACCAAAGAGGATGGGTTCGGGATTCGGTTATGCGAAGGGAAGGTATTAGCACCCCTACGCATCCGTCGTACTCGACGAGATCCACGCACAATAGAAAGGAAAATGGTTGCTAAAACGCTGCTCACACACACACACACTGGCTGAAAGAGACACAAGAAAATAGACAAGACTGACTCGGCAGGACATCGTATCCTGGGCCTACTTAGTCTATCAGGCATAGACATCAGAGTCGAAGTAGTTCGGACTGGGGAGACGACACATGCTCGCTAGGATATCGCATCCTATGCATACGTATCTTCTCGGACGAGAGAAGAATCAGAGCATTCGTAGCTCGGCTGACACACACACAAACAAATAGACAAAGGCAAACGTGGAGCCCGAATGCCAATCACTGGACTTACATCAGCATCCGAACCTAAACACACACACACTGGAACCCAAATGCCACTCGATGGACTTACGTCGGCTTCCAAGCACACAACAACATAACAAGTTAATAGGGAGTCGGGGACTCGAGCCTATAACTGTCAAGCACACACTCAAACAAACAGACAACAAATTGCTAAGGAGTCAGGCACTCGAGCCTAGCAACTGTCAAACAACACACAAAAAGAAAAAAAAAGCGCCCGGAGAGATCAGCTCAATCTCCTGCCTACGTACCTCATCTAGTATGAGGATCAGGGCGACGTAGTTCCCCTACGCAGGGAAAAAGGACCTAGCCTAACCAGATAACAGAGGGAGACACAACACTAGGGAGACTACGACTCGAGCCTAGATGTTGTCATGCAAAATCAACCCTAAGTTAAGGTTTCTAGCTAAATGGCACGAGGGCCAACCTATCCTAGACACGGCTTGCACAGGAGGCAAGGGTCTCGATTGCAACTAGGGCAAGAGAAAGGGGAGATCTCAATCGCAACGAGGGCGAGAGAAAAGAGTTAGTGTTAGTGGTTAGTCAAACTCGACAAGACATCGCATCTCGTGCCTACGTATCTCATCTGAACATGAGAATCAGAGTTGCCGTAGTTCGGCTACGGAGGGACAAAGGACTCGATTGCAACTAGGGCAAGAGAAAGGGAAAGTCTCGATCGCAACGAGGGCGAGAGAAAGGAAAAGGCTCGATCGCAACGAGGGCGAGAGAAAGGAAAAGGCTCGATCGCAACGAGGGCGAGAGAAAGGATCGCAACGAGGGCGAAAGCAAACAAGGATTAGTCTAAACTAAACCTAACTTGCACAGGAAGCAAGTCAAACAAACATACAAGCACAGGTAGCACACACTATATACACACAAGGGGCTCATACAAGGGTTAGGTTTTAGTCGAGGGGTCATATCAACCTCAACAAACAAACCACTGGAACTGGGTAGTGTTAGCTCTTAACCTTGCCATTGAGGGGCTAAGGTGAAGCAGATGAAAGGTGAGTGAAGATAAGACTTCACAGCTCTTATCCCTGGCCTGGGAGAGCTTAAGACAAGAATGTGTGGGTTCAGAAAGTGGGAACCCTTCTACACATTTAAAACTGACTCAACTGTACAATTGTACAAGATCTTGGGTTTGTATCTACAATGCATCAACACAGTGGTGTGAGCAAAGCAGATGACACACAGAATAGCAGGGGATAGGTTGCATATCCCTTGGGTTCTGCCAATTGCCTCTTCACTTAGGAGGTCTTTGACTATGTACAAGGACAAGATTTAAACATACACAAACATCGCCTCTTAAGGAGGACTTCAGACAGTTGCCTGGCCAAGTAACAGGCCAGGTCTTCCAGACTACATGAAGAAAAAGGAATTATACCTCAAGCAAGTTGCTAAATAGCAAAGCAAAGCAAGTTCAAAGAACTTAAGCAACTAAGGGTACCTGAAATAGTCAAACTAATCAGTACACAGTTCACAAGTCAAAGCAAAAGGAATTGGGAAACAACAGTCAAAACAGATAATCAACTGTGCCAAGCACAAGACTCAAATCATATGAGTCAAGCCACCTACAAAACAAAGGTTAGCTCAATGACATTTAAGCAAGCTCAATCAAAAGAAATTGATCTCAATGGTCATTTGGTGTTCAACCTGAAAACATAAGCTCAAAAGTGAGTACCAGGACCACTAGGGCAAGCCTAGGGTCAAAAGAGAATGAAAAAAGTCAAAACAGCAAACCATATTCAATCAAAATCAAATTCAATCAATCAAGAATCAATTCCAATTGGGTTCATATTCATATCATGCATCATCATCAATTCATGAGCAAAAGAAGTCAAAGCAATGCAAACAGAAGCTCAAAGAAGTCAACAGAATGACTTGCATCAAAAGTCAACTCAAACATTTTCAAAAATCATCAAATAATTCATACTCAATCTTAACACCTAGCATGACATGCATATAAAATTTCAGCTCAATTGGATCATGGGAAGATGGTCAATTAAAATCAGAAAGTCAAAACAATTTCAAGCATGCACAAAGAAGTCAAACAAACATGTGTCAACTTCAAAAAATCATAACTAAATGAAAACAGATGAGAAATGAATGGGATTAACACCAATGCAAAGCTTAAGATGTCTAGTATGCACATGTGAAATTTCATGATCATCCAATAAGATATGAGAATTTCCCAAATGGAATGGCAAGATGTGTCACACAAAGTCAACATTTGACTAGGCAGGGAAGAAAAATCTCAAACAAATGGAAAATAACTCAAATAAATCCAAGAAAATTCACAAGTCAACTAGACATATGAGAGGAGACTCATGCAAAAATTTAGGTCAATTGGAAGTCAGGAAGCATATCAACAAAATTCATGAAATGGCATATCATTGGTGTGACACAAGTTGTCACACCCTAATTCACAAATTCATATCTCACAAACCACATATGATAAAATCATGATCTTTACACCAAAATATGCATGAATGAGTGTAGAATAACCACAAAAATTTTCAGAATCATTGGATACATCCTCATCATTTCACAAAAGATTTGGCAACATGTATCATTTTTGGTCACATTATACAAACCCTAAGGCCATTTAAAATTCAACCAACCAAAAAATTATTAAAAATCATGGTAAAAAAAGTAGACATCAAACAGGACATGATGCAAAAATTCCCACTGAATTTGGAATTAAAATGAATAAAATATGAATTTTCAAAGATTGATGAGCAAAGTGAGATAATATGTGAAATTAAAATGGATTAATTTGAATTATTAATGGACCGAGTGGCATTGTTGTAATTTGGGAAGCTGCTAATCAAAACGGTGCCGTATGGGCCATGAGAATGAAATAATTTCATTGGTGCATGCTGAACAGGGGCCATGCACACGTGCAGAACAACAAAATTCTGGGCAAGGCTTCAATTGGGATTAGGGTTCATGAACAGTGATGCATACTCATCTCTCCCAAATCGAGTTTTCATGAAAATTTCCAGAAAACAAAATCAAATACACACAAATGTTCATCTAACAACCAACAACAAGAATCCAACATTGATTTCCATTAAAACATCACATATGTCCTGAATCGAGCAGAAATCAAAGCAACACCCAACTTTGCTCAAGAACACAAACTCTCAAAAATGAAAAATGGGCACACATACATGTTCATCTAAGCATGGTAAAGACAAATCCAACATCAATTTTCATGGAAACAGGCTGTGGAAAGAGAATCGAACAAAAGAGCATATGAACATCAACTTTTAATTTCAGATTTCTTGCAAACTACTCAACCAAATTACATGAGACAAAGTCCATAGCAATCAGCATATCAAGACCTACACTAAGCATGGCATGGCATGGTTTGGTAAAACAAGTAAATCGAAAACCTACCAAATTGGAGAGCAGATGCAGATTCAGCAGCTTTCTGGCCCTTAATGCTTGAAACAGATGAAGGTTCTACTTCCACAAGTTGAATGGTGAAGAAAGCTTAGTTCATGGATGCTTGGAAACCACTCAAATCAGATCTGCCATGGATGGATGCTTGGAATAACAGTCGAGTAAACCTCCTCCCAGTTGTGAAATGGCAATGAAAATATGTCCACAATGATGCTTAGGTGATTGAACAAAGCTAACCAGGTCGTGGCCTTTGAAGGTTTTTGAAGGTTTTGAAAAAATGCAAGCAAGATGAATTTTGAGAGAGAGTGAATTTCTGAGTGTTTGATGCTGCTAGGGTTTTTCAAAATGACAGAAAATGTAATTTATATCATCTGTTTAAGGTTGGTAATGGAAGTGCTAAACAAGATTAGCTTGAATGAACCAATTTGCACAATTGCTAATTTTGACCAAAAATGCATATGGAGGTGGTATGATAGTGGTATGCTGCTCGAATTGGGCCTAGGCAAATTTCAAATACCATCTTAAATGAATCCCAATTAGCCAAATGTGCTGAAAACACTTAAATCAAAAAGTCAACCTTGGTCCACACTTGAAATTAATTAGGTTAGGTCCAAAAATGCCATTTTGCATGGTAAGGTTTTGGTGCATGAAATTTATATTTTTGGAAAGAGGAGATGAAATGTGATTTGTAGGAAAAAACCCCACCAAAATTGGCCAAATGGTTTGAGAGATATGGCCTTTTGAAGTTCAAGATTTTGTGAAAATGATTTGATCATATCTTGACAACCATGCATGGGAATTGAGAGTTCTTGGACTTTTTGGAAATGGGAGAAAAAGATCTTCAACTTTCATGTTGGGCAAAAATTCATTTGAAGCTTTTATCATGATGTAAGTTTGGGATCAAGAAGTTTCCATTTTTGGTAGTTAAAATTACAGGTCCACTTTCTATTTTTGGAAATTTTCTGATTGACTTCAAATTCTTCAATGATGTTGATTGCCATGATATATGAGGTCTATTGGGACATGAATAAGCTCTTTCAAACCAAATCCATCCATCAAAACCATAAAATCAACCACAGTTGACCAAGTTTGACTTTTCTAGGGTTTCTGACTGATTGTGCATGAACTGATGACTTCTGAACATCCAACACTTGACCTAAACACTTCAAATGGATCCCCAAGTCATGTGAACAAGTTGAACCAACCCTAGGGCTTTGGCTCAATGAGAATTGTGCTTGCTTGCTTGGTTGACTGATCTCCTGATCAGTTTGACCTAATTTCTTGACTTGCTTGCACTTGAGGTAAATGGGGCAATGCAATGCTATGCAATGGGCCATGTTATGCTATGACCTAATATGAAAATGTATGTACAATGATAGGTGCAAATTTGAGGTGCTACACTTTTCATATCAAAATCATTATGCAGGGATTTCTAAACCCATTGAACATAATGATCCAACGTCATCTCCCAATCTTGGATTCCCTGTATTTGAGGCAGAGGAAGATGATGTTGAAGAGATTCCTGATGAAATTTCTCGTCGCCTTGAGCACGAAAAAGAAAATCATTCAGCTGTATCTTGAGAATCAGCAAACAGTCAAACTGGGGCATTACAAAAAAAAAACAAAAAAAACACAAAGAGGGTGAAAAAAAATAAAAAAATAAAATCAAAAATAAAATAAAAAATTCAAAAAATAAATAAATAAAAGAAAATTATTTAATTTAAGTTTAATAGTATATTTATTAATTTAATTAAATAATTGGAATATTATTGGATTATTATTATTGGAATAATAAAGTTGGAAATTTTATGAATAATCGAGGGTAGAAGAGAGAAATCCAATTTTAAGAATTTTGTTATTATAAGAAGGAAGTGGAAAGGTTAGAGAGAGTTTTTCTATTGGTACGTGAAAACAGAGAACACGTAAGAATTGGGAGAAAAGAGAAGAAACTGAGAAAGGGAGAAGAAGAGGCTAGGGCTCAAGAGGAGAATTCACGATTGTTGAAGGTCAAAGAATCAATTGCCGGATTAACTCAGGTAAGGGGGATTTATCGTCGTTTAATGGGTATTATAGATTAACATGTGATGGGTAGTAATAAGCCATTGATTGACTCTAATTAGGTTTTGAGAAATACCCTTGAATTGGGATGAATAAGTTAAGTTAAAACTGTGAATGAACCTATATTTGGATGAGTTGTGATTTTCTGGACGTGTAGCTTTTTACGGAATCGAAATCGGGGGTCCGGAAGGCCTCCAACGGCGAAAAATGCGGGTAATCCTGCATTCTGTTCGTGTTAGCGCAGGAACAACTTTCTGTCTTGCGTTAACCGGTTAACCCAGGGTGTTAACCAGTTAACACTGTTATGATAATTAAAATAATTAATTTCTGTCTTGCGTTAACCGGTTAACCCAGGGTGTTAACCGGTTAACACTGTTAAAATTTGCCAGGAAGCGCGTTCTGTTTTGCGTTAACCGGTTAACCCAGTGCGTTAACCGGTTAACACTGTTTGAAAAGTGAAAAATTGATGATTGGCCTATATTGGTGTATGATATAGTAGGGACCTTTTCCCGTTGTTTTGAACAGTATAGGTATTAGTAGAGTGTGCTAATACGGTGATTTATTATTTGACATGACATGATATGATTCTGTGATAAATATGCTGATGATGTATGATGGTATGCATAATGCTGTGAATATATCTATTGTGGATTGGAGTGTGATGTATGTATGATGTATGATGGACTGTTTATGGCTTAGAGTGTGAGCATATGTCCATTGTGGATTGTCGTTGATGTTTGCATGCTAGGTGATTTAGCGTGCATAACATGGCCTTTATGGTGGTAGCTAATTCCCATGGTGAGGAATTAGTGAGTGAGTCACTAGGTCTCAAATGAGTGGGACTAGTGAGCTTGGTAGCCGTATCTGGGTTTGATCGTTGAGGTTGAACTATGTGTTCACGAATAGTCGGTACCGCATGCATGGAGTCTCATTGCATAATGTATGTATGGCGTATAATATGAATGAATGTATTCCAATATTATACGTGTGTTTTGTGTTTGTGTTGAGTATGATTTTGAGTTGATGTTGCCGTTGCTGAATGTGTGATCTGATTAGGGTGATGAATGTGTTAATTTACTTAGCATTACATGATATTTTATAATGCTTATTATATCGATTGAGGAACTCACCCTTACAACTATGTTTCAGGTAACGAGCAGTGATTGAGTAGAAGCTAGTGCTTGGAGTCTAGTGTAGTTCCTTAGTGGGTCATGCTCTGGTATATGTAACATCGGGACGGGATGTTTACTTTGTTTTCATTTGTGGTTGTTGAACAGTTTTACATGTAATGTGATTACATGGTTTACATGTTGTTAGATTTCTATCCGCTGCGAATTATGCAATGTTTTTATTTTGATTAATAAATGAGCATGACCAGTTATTTTGATGAATGGTGTGAAGTGTCAAGTGTGACACCCTGAAATTGCATATCTACTCTGATTTATATTTTGTTGTTTTAATTAATTATTGGGGTATTTTAGAAGGGTGTTACATTAGTGGTATCAGAGCATAGTCGGTCGAGTCGAGTCGTAATTATTTTGTTTCCCTGTATGTGATAGGTGTTGTGTAACCCTATCAGTACTTATTGTTTTAGCTTGTTGGGTTCTCAGAATAGAATGGCTGGAAGAGGTAGAGACGATGTTGCGATTTCTGAGGCTCTGGGTATGCTAGCTGGAGTACTTGGAGGGAATCCAAATGTTGTGGGATTGGGAACTGCTCGTCAACTGAGTGAGTTCCAGAAGAACAATCCTCCAATGTTCAAAGGAGCATACGATCCAGATGGTGCTCAGAAGTGGTTGAAGGAGATCGAGAGGATCTTCCGAGTGACTGAGTGTGCCGATAACCAGAAGGTCAGGTTCGGTACGCATATGCTGTCAGAGGAAGCAGATGATTGGTGGGTTGCTGCCCGCACTGAGTTGGAAGCTGCTGGGAGTATGGTGATTGATACTCCTGCGAAGGGTTCAGTGACTACTACTTCAGTTTGTTTAAATTGTCCTTTGAGTATTTTTGGTAGAGACTTTGGGATGGACCTCATGTGTCTTCCACTAGTGCAGATTGATGTTATCCTGGGTATGAACTGGTTGGTGTTTAACCGAGTTTATATCAACTGTTTTGATAAGACTGTGATCTTTCCTGAGATTTAGGAAGGAAAGAGTTTGTTTCTATCAGCAAGGCAGGTGAATGAGGTAGTAGCAGATGGGGCAGAGTTGTTTATGCTGTTAGCGACTTTGGAGGCTAAAGATAAACTGGTGATTTGCGATATAGCCGTGGTGTGTGATTTTCCTGATGTGTTTCCTGAAGAAGTGAATGAATTACCGCCAGAGCGTGAAGTTGAGTTCTCGATTGAATTGGTACCTGGTACTACGCCGATATCGATGGCTCCGTACCGTATGTCTGCTGTTGAGTTAACTGAATTGAAGAGTCAGCTGGAAGATCTGTTGGATAAGAAATTTATTCGTCCGAGTGTGTCACCATGGGGCGCACCAGTGTTATTGGTTAAGAAGAAAGAAGGTACTATGAGGTTGTGTGTGGACTACAGGCAACTGAATAAAGTGACGATCAAGAATCGGTATCCTTTGCCGAGGATTGATGATTTGATGGATCAATTGGTTGGTGCGAGTGTGTTCAGCAAAATAGATTTGAGATCGGGGTATCATCAGATACGTGTGAAAACTGAGGATATTCAGAAGACTGCTTTCAGAACAAGGTATGGACATTATGAGTATTCTGTAATGCCTTTTGGTGTGACTAATGCGCCTGGGGTATTTATGGAGTATATGAATAGGATTTTCCATCCGTACCTAGACAAGTTTGTTGTGGTGTTTATTGACGATATTTTGGTGTATTCGAAATCTGAAGAAGAGCATGCTGAACATTTGAGAGTGGTTTTAGGAGTTCTACGAGAAAAGAAGTTATTTGCTAAACTGTCCAAGTGTGAATTTTGGTTAGAAGAGGTTAGTTTTCTTGGTCATGTGGTTTCAAGAGGTGGTGTTGCTGTTGATCCTTCTAAGATAGAAGCGGTATCTAAGTGGGAAGCTCCGAAGTCAGTTTCTGAGATAAGGAGTTTTCTTGGACTTGCAGGTTATTATAGGAAATTCATTGAGGGATTTTCTAAGTTGGCGTTACCGTTGACGATGTTGACTAGAAAGGGGCAAGCGTTTGTTTGGGACTCAAAATGTGAAGAAGGTTTCCAAGAGTTAAAGAGAAGGTTAACTACTGCTCCTATTCTGATATTACCAAGTCCGTCGGAACCATTTGAGGTTTACTGTGATGCTTCATTGTTGGGTTTGGGTGGTGTTTTGATGCAGAATAAGCAGGTTGTAGCTTATGCTTCGAGACAACTGAAGGTTCATGAGAGGAACTATCCGACACACGATTTAGAGTTGGCAGTTGTGGTATTTGTTCTGAAGTTATGGAGGCATTACTTGTACGGGTCAAGATTTGAGGTTTTCAGTGACCATAAAAGTTTAAAGTATTTGTTTGATCAGAAAGAGCTGAATATGAGACAGAGGAGATGGTTAGAGTTTCTGAAGGATTATGACTTTGGTTTGAATTACCATCCGGGTAAAGCAAACGTAGTGGCTGATGCATTGAGTCGGAAATCATTGCATATGTCTATGTTAATGGTTAAGGAATTGGATTTAATTGAGCAGTTTAGAGACTTGAGTTTGGTGTGTGAGAGTACTCACAATAGTGTTAAATTGGGAATGTTGAAGTTAACGAGTGGTATTCTGGATGAGATTAGAGAGGGTCAGAAATCCGATGTGATTTTGGTTGATAAGTTGACTCTAGTGAATCAAGGTCAAGGTGGTGAATTCAGAGTTGATGAGAATGGTGTTTTGAAATTTGGTAATCGGGTGTGTATTCCGGATGTTACCGAACTTAAGAAGAGTATTCTTGAGGAAGGACATCGTAGTGGCCTGAGTATTCATCCTGGGGCTACGAAGATGTATAATGATTTGAAAAAGTTATTTTGGTGGCCGGGAATGAAAAGAGAAATTGCGAGTTTTGTTTATTCTTGTTTGACTTGTCAGAAGTCAAAGATTGAGCATCAGAAGCCGTCTGGGCTAATGCAACCGTTGGCTATTCCAGAGTGGAAGTGGGATAGTATCAGTATGGATTTTGTTTCTGGTTTACCGAGGACAATTAAGAATTTTGAAGCTATTTGGGTGATTGTTGACAGATTGACAAAATCGGCTCATTTCATTCCGATCAGAATGGATTATCCGTTAGAGAGATTAGCTGAGTTGTATATTGAGAAAATTGTAAGTTTGCATGGTATTCCGTCGAGTATTGTTTCGGACAGAGATCCTAGATTTACATCGAAGTTCTGGGAAGGTTTGCAGAGGGCTTTGGGAACTAAGCTGAGATTGAGTTCTGCATATCATCCGCAGACTGATGGTCAGACTGAGAGGACGATTCAGTCACTGGAGGATCTTTTGAGGGCTTGTGTTTTGGAAAAGGGAGGTGCTTGGGATTGTTATTTACCTTTGATTGAGTTTACCTACAACAATAGTTTTCATTCGAGCATTGGTATGGCACCGTTTGAAGCTTTGTATGGTAGGAGATGTCGGACACCTTTATGTTGGTATGAGTCCGGTGAGAGTGCTGTGGTTGGACTGGAGATTGTTCAACAAACTACGGAAAAGATTAAGATGATTCAGGAGAAGATGAGGATTGCTCAGAGTCGTCAGAAGAGTTATCACGACAAGAGGAGGAAGTCACTTGAGTTTCAAGAGGGAGATCATGTGTTTCTTTGTGTTACTCCGATAACTGGGGTTGGTCGAGCTTTGAAGTCGAAGAAGTTGACACCTCGATTTATTGGTCCTTATCAGATTTTGGAGAGGATAGGGGAGGTAGCCTATCGTATCGCTTTACCGCCGTCACTTGCGAATTTACATGAGGTTTTTCATGTGTCTCAGTTGAGGAGGTACATTCCTGATCCGTCGCATGTGGTCCAAGTAGATGATGTACAGGTGAGAGATAACCTGACTGTTGAAACATCACCTATGAGGATCGAGGATCGAGAGTTGAAGCAGTTGCGGGGTAAAGAGATTGCCTTGGTAAAGGTAGCTTGGGGAGGACCAGCAGGTGGCAACGTGACTTGGGAACTTGAGAGTCAGATGAAGGAGTCTTATCCAGAGTTATTCGCTTGAGGTATGTTTTCGAGGACGAAAATTCTTTTAGTGAGGGAGAGTTGTAACACCCCGATAAAATATGATAATTATTTAATTTAAGTTTAATAGTATATTTATTAATTTAATTAAATAATTGGAATATTATTGGATTATTATTATTGGAATAATAAAGTTGGAAATTTTATGAATAATCGAGGGTAGAAGAGAGAAATCCAATTTTAAGAATTTTGTTATTATAAGAAGGAAGTGGAAAGGTTAGAGAGAGTTTTTCTATTGGTACGTGAAAACAGAGAACACGTAAGAATTGGGAGAAAAGAGAAGAAACTGAGAAAGGGAGAAGAAGAGGCTAGGGCTCAAGAGGAGAATTCACGATTGTTGAAGGTCAAAGAATCAATTGCCGGATTAACTCAGGTAAGGGGGATTTATCGTCGTTTAATGGGTATTATGGATTAACATGTGATGGGTAGTAATAAGCCATTGATTGACTCTAATTAGGTTTTGAGAAATACCCTTGAATTGGGATGAATAAGTTAAGTTAAAACTGTGAATGAACCTATATTTGGATGAGTTGTGATTTTCTGGACGTGTAGCTTTTTACGGAATCGAAATCGGGGGTCCGGAAGGCCTCCAACGGCGAAAAATGCGGGTAATCCTGCATTCTGTTCGTGTTAGCGCAGGAACAACTTTCTGTCTTGCGTTAACCGGTTAACCCAGGGTGTTAACCAGTTAACACTGTTATGATAATTAAAATAATTAATTTCTGTCTTGCGTTAACCGGTTAACCCAGGGTGTTAACCGGTTAACACTGTTAAAATTTGCCAGGAAGCGCGTTCTGTTTTGCGTTAACCGGTTAACCCAGTGCGTTAACCGGTTAACACTGTTTGAAAAGTGAAAAATTGATGATTGGCCTATATTGGTGTATGATATAGTAGGGACCTTTTCCCGTTGTTTTGAACAGTATAGGTATTAGTAGAGTGTGTTAATACGGTGATTTATTATTTGACATGACATGATATGATTCTGTGATAAATATGCTGATGATGTATGATGGTATGCATAATGCTGTGAATATATCTATTGTGGATTGGAGTGTGATGTATGTATGATGTATGATGGACTGTTTATGGCTTAAAGTGTGAGCATATGTCCATTGTGGATTGTCGTTGATGTTTGCATGCTAGGTGATTTAGCGTGCATAGCATGGCCTTTATGGTGGTAGCTAATTCCCATGGTGAGGAATTAGTGAGTGAGTCACTAGGTCTCAAATGAGTGGGACTAGTGAGCTTGGTAGCCGTATCTGGGTTTGATCGGTGAGGTTGAACTATGTGTTCACGAATAGTCGGTACCGCATGCATGGAGTCTCATTGCATAATGTATGTATGGCGTATAATATTAATGAATGTATTCCAATATTATACGTGTGTTTTGTGTTTGTGTTGAGTATGATTTTGAGTTGATGTTGCCGTTGCTGAATGTGTGATCTGATTAGGGTGATGAATGTGTTAATTTACTTAGCATTACATGATATTTTATAATGCTTATTATATCGATTGAGGAACTCACCCTTACAACTATGTTTCAGGTAACGAGCAGTGATTGAGTAGAAGCTAGTGCTTGGAGTCTAGTGTAGTTCCTTAGTGGGTCATGCTCTGGTATATGTAACATCGGGACGGGATGTTTACTTTGTTTTCATTTGTGGTTGTTGAACAGTTTTACATGTAATGTGATTACATGGTTTGCATGTTGTTAGATTTCTATCCGCTGCGAATTATGCAATGTTTTCATTTTGATTAATAAATGAGCATGACCAGTTATTTTGATGAATGGTGTGAAGTGTCAAGTGTGACACCCTGAAATTGCATATCTACTCTGATTTATATTTTGTTGTTTTAATTAATTATTGGGGTATTTTAGAAGGGTGTTACAGCAAGTGGACTCCAAACTATGAAGGTCCATATGTTGTTAAGAGAGCCTTTTCAGGCGGTGCTTTGATGCTCACAACTATGGATGGGGAGGATTTCACTCGTCCTGTGAATTCAGATGCAGTCAAGAAATACTTCGCCTAAAAAGAAAAAAGAATAGCTCGCTAAGTTGAAAACCCGAAAGGGCGGCTTAGGCAAAAATGAGCGTCTCGGTGGATAACCCGAAAGGGTGATCCAGGCAAAAATTAGAGATATGAAAAAAAGTATTTGCATCCCGCTAGATTGAGTACCTCACCCTGGGGAAATCTAGGCAAAAATTAGGGATTTGGCAAGTAACTGCATCCTGACAAGACTTTCTGTTTCACAGCCGTCTGTTCGTCAGAGATTCTTGATTCGTCGTCGACTGAAGCTTCGAATACATCGGATTCAAATTGGTAGAGAAATGGTCATTATGTTCAATGTAGCCCTCTTCCAATATATATCACCGATTTCAAATTTGTACAGATCTATGGAGTCTTGCCATTTGCAGGCTACCATTCCATCAAATAAATTTGAGCTTTTATCCAATTATTTGCACTCTTATTTGTTTCAATTCAACAAATGTTTTGCATGTTTTAATTGATAAAATGTCATTGTTTTAAACAATAAAAAAAAAATTCAAAATTGTTTTTAAACAAAGTGAACATTCACAATGATAAAAGGATACTTAAGAATTTCTCAGTGCTCTCCCAAGGGTGGCATGATTTCCAACAGGGTAAGACATTTGTTTATATTCCTGGCATGGCTATATCCTCTTTCTCCAGATTGTTATTGGGGTTGTTCCCCCAAGCAGAGCTTCTGTTGAGATTTTGTGTTCTCAGAGCAGAGTGCTTGTTGGAAACTTCAGTTTTCCTCTCCAGCAGCATTCTATCCCCGACATGGGTGCTTTCCTTTTGGAAGATTCGGTAATTGGTGGGTTGATACCCTAGTACCTCGTCACTCTCCTCAGTGAAGTCGCCAGCTGAGTTGTTGGTATGATGTACTTCATCTATGATATCTCTCCATCAGAGTGCTTGTTGAGGCTTTCACCTCCACTCCCTTCAGCAGAGCAGTGATTTCTTTCCTCCTCAGCAGTTGTGGTCCCTTTTGGAAGTTTTGGTATTTGGTGGTTGATCCCCATTTCTCCTTCTCTGCCTCAGATAAATCCCCAGTAGATTTGTGGTATGGTGGATTGTATCTGTGATGATTTTCTCTCCTGCAGAGATTTGGTGATTTCCTGATGCTTTTGATCCCCAGTAGAGTTGCTTATGTGCAGAATCTACTTGTGTGATCTATTCTCCCTCAGTGGATTTATCCCCAATGGAGTTGCTGACAGTATCCCCAGTAGAGTTGCTTGTGCGGCCAGATTCTACTTGTGTGTTCTGTTCTCTTCAGCAGTTTCTGTTTATACAGTAAACTCCTGTTTCCCAGCTGAGACTGGTGATTCCCCTTGCATAAGTCTCGTGATTTCTCCGCTTCCCCAACAAATTTGTCTTTTGTGGCAGTTGTTGCCTGTTGTGAACTTCTGTTCCCCAGTGGGTTGATTGATGATCCATCACTCAGAGATTTTGTGATTTCTTGATATCTCTGATTTTCCCAGTGGATCTTTGCTTTTTAGCATTTAGATCTCCAGCAGTTTGGCTTTCCAGTCGGATTTCTTGGGTTTTCCTCTGGAAGTGTAGTACCGGGCGTTTGATTCCTGGACCTGTTTGTGTTAGACATGTCTGTTTTGTCAGCATTCATCAAACATAAATCACGCATATTCATGCATACTTTCAACATTTAGATATTCATGTTGCATTTTTGCCATATATCTTTTGTTTGTTGTCTCCTGCTATTGGTGATATAGATCTCTCTAGTAGATCTTCCCAAGCAGATGTCGAGTGTTTAATCTCTCAATATAGAGTCAGCCCCATAAGCAGAAAGTGTCTGTCATTCCTTCTGCAGTTCCCCACTGAGATATATCCTCGTGGATGACGGTTGTTTCCGTTTCCTCCCAACACATATATTGGGATGGGTTTTCCCTATTGAGTTATTTCCTCATTAGGATGAGTCTTGATTCAGTTTGCCTTTTTGGTTTGATCCTGAATTGGCATTTTTACTGTCTCTTGTGATTCCCTGTGGAATAAATGAATAAATTGCCCAGTAACCGGCAATAGTTCATTTTATCCCCAGCGGAGTTTTGGGCCTTCTACCCAGTAACCGGTAGTTATAACTCCTATCTTTGCGGTTTTCTACCCAGTAACCGGTAGTTGTACATCCTGCATACCTTTTTCCCTTTTGTGCAATCTGTGGTTGTGAACTTTTTGTTCCTCAACAAGATGTTTGTTGGTTTTCTACCCAGTATTCGGTAGTCGTAAATCCTATTTTCTTGCTCTCCAGCAGTTTGTGGTTTTCTACCCAGTAACTGGTAGTTATAAACCCTATTTTGTTTTCCCGTGCGGAGTTGTGATCCTTTCACTCCCCACGCAGAGGCTTTGGTTTTCTACCCAGTATTCGGTAGTTGTAAACCCTACTTTTGTATCCTCATCAGAGTTGTGGCCTTCTACCTAGTAGCCGACAGTTATAAGTCCTATCTCTATTCCCTTAGCAGAGGTAACCTTTGTGGTTCATTCTGGTTGATGGTGGATTTTGTGGTCTTCTACCCAGTATTCGGTAGTTGTAAATCCTATGTTGTTGTTGTCTCCCTAGTGGAGTCTGTGCTTTCTTGTGGATAATTGTCGTATGCTAGCAACCTTATCCTTAGCTGAGTCTTTGGTTTTCTACCCAGTAGTCGGTAATGATAAACCTCTTGTTTCCTCAGCTAGAGTCTTTGGTCTTCTACCCAGTATTCGGTAGTTGTAAATCCTTTGTTCTCCCCTTTGCAGAGTTAACCTTGTTGTTCATCCTAACCGATGACGGTTACTCTTTGTGGTTATCCTCATCCAGTATTCGATGTTGATATTCCTCTGTTCTGGGCATTTGCTCTGAGTAAGCAGTTGTATCCCCAACAAGTTTTTGTGGATAATTGCCGGATGCTAGCAATTTTATCCTCAGTGGGTCCTTTCACCGTATGCCAGTGATTTGTTCCCAGGATCATTGATTTTTGTATCAATGCATCCCCGGTGAGTCCTCTTTCATTTACCCTTTTGTTGGTAATGTTTGTTGCTCCCTTTGATTGGTCATCATTATATACCTAGTTTTGGTATCCCGATGCCTTTCTTTTCGGTTGATTTATCCTTTATTAACCCAGTAACCGGTTGTGGATAATCTTCCATGCGAGTGTGTTATCCACGTTCTGACGGTAATGGATAATATATCTCATGCACTCTTCAGTCAAAGCCTATTGTGTTTCCCCAGTCGAGTAAGATTCGTGTTTCCTTTTGCGGAATCGAATGTTCATTGTTTCCCCTTTTGTTGAGCGTATCTCCTAGTAACCGGTGATATGTCTCCTGGATAGTTGTCGGATGCTTGCAATTTATCCACAGCGAGTTATCTTTCGTCTACCCTGTTGTCGTTGGTAACGATTGTTTCTCTTTTCGGTCGGCCACCTATTATATACCCAGTAACCGGTATCCCTGGTGTTCCTTCCATGCGAGTATATTATCTATGTTCTGACGGTAATAGATAATATATCTCATGCACTCCTTGGTCAAATCTTTTGATTTTTTTCTCCAGCGGAGTAAGATTCGTATTCTTTGTAGAATCGAATATCCATCCTTTAAACAAGTTTGCGTTTTGCTCTCTTCAGGATGATGAGTGTTTTGGCAGTAAAAACCAATTCACGTCTTGGTTGATCACCTATTATATGCCCAGTAACCGGTATCCCTGGTGATTCTTCCTTTCGAGTATATTATTTATGTTCTGACGGTAATAGATAATATATCTCATGCGAGTGTACTATCCACGTTCTGACGGTAATGGATATTATATCTCATGCGCTCTTTGGTTGAAGTCTTTTGTCCTTCCCCATTTTGAGTAAGATTCGTTTTCCCGTTGCGGAGTCGAATGTCCATCCTGTAAGTCGATTTGCTTTTTCAAGCCCTCCTTTCGGATGATGAGTGTTTTGGCATATATACCAATTCACGCTTTGGTCGGTCACCTATTATATACCCAGTAACCGGTATCCCTGGTGTTCCTTCCTTTCTGCTCCCTATTATGACCTTGGTCCCCTGTGGAGTCAGATTTTCCTGAGTCGATGTACCTTTTTCAGGTCTTTCTCAGATGTTTGGTTGATTGATATCTCTCACCCTTATACCGGTCTTAGATATTCATTCTTCCTGAGCTTGTTGTTCTTTCACCCAGTAACCGGTGTTTAGATCACATGTCTCTTTGAGCTTGTTACCCAGTAACCGGTAACACCCCATCTTGCAGTTTTTCCCCTGGAGAGTCTCTTTGTTAGACATTCCCCAACGGAGTTTCTGTTGTGATTTTACCCTTTTGCTGTATTGGCGTTTTCCCCAATATATGCAATTTTCCCCGACAGGGAGGTTCTGTGTGAATCTTTTTCCCCAGTCCGAGTCCGGATTTTCATCCGAAGTATCCTTTGTGGATAGTTGTGATGTATTGGTGTTTTCCCCAATACACGCATCTTTGAGTCAGCTTGAGTCTTTCCAATGGATGTGTTCCCTTTGGAAACTTCTTCTTTTCCCCAGTTTAAGTCCTTTACTCCCCAGTAGGTCTCCAGTCCAGTCGTGTCCTGCTCACGCAGTGTTAGTTTGTTTCCCCCTAATTCAGAGTCGTGTCTCACTCACGCATTCTTTTTCTTATCCCCATGAGAGCCCTGTTAGAGTCTCTGTTCCTGGTGAGTGTATTACTCCGATGGATCGTCTTTTTCTTCTTTGTGGACCTATATTCCCCACATAGTTTTGTTTCTTTTGCATTCATACATTTTGCATCATGAGGTCTCTTAGGGACCAATATTTGTCTCATTACTGTTATTTAAGCTCATTCTACCGCGTCGAGATGAAGATTTTAACCTTCACTTCTCCGGTTAGAATGACCTTAAATAGGGGCATCTGTAAGACCCCAATTTTGTCCCTAAGATCCCTCATGGCATCATATCATAACATTGCATTGCCTCAAGGATCATTGGACACCTTGCTTCCTTCCCTGTGGGTGGGATCCCTTTGAGAGTGATTCTTGATCACCAAGCATTTCTTGCATTTTTATGTCATTGCTTTTCTTTTTATCACTAACCAAAATGTACAAAAATATGTCATTAACTTTTGTTACTTGCAGCTTAAGCAATCAACAGTCAAGGCAGTTCAAGTGAATCTTGTGTGCAAGAGATGAAGTTTCCATTGAGATATGGATCATATGATCATTATTTGGAGCTTATGTGAGCTATAGGTTCATTTTGGACCAAATCCCCAAGTGGTTGAAGCTCAAGTTCATCAGAACATGTTCAGGTCATCTAAGGGCCTATGCAGTCAACTGAAAAGTTAACTGTGGGTTTTGAGAGTGGGAATTGAGTTTCTTCATCCCATTCATGTTCAAATCATGCTTATTCATCATTTCAAAGATCAAGGTTGAAGAATTTGAAGTCAAGTCAAAACTTTCCAAAAATGGAAAGTGACCTATGATTTCAACTTTCCAAAAATGGCAAGTTTTTGATCCAACTTCAACTCAACTTTCCAATATCAAATAAGCTTCAAATGAAATTTTGTCCAACATGAAAGTTGAAGATATCCCTCTCACATTTCCAAAAAGTCCAAGATCATGAGCATCTGATGAATGGTTGAGGAGATATGATCAAAGCATTGCCAAGTATACATGAAACTTCAAATGAGCATATCTTTTGAACCAAAGCTCCAAATTGAGTGGTTCTTTTTGCAATATTACATAAAATCTCATCACATGATCACTTGCATATCCATGCCTTTTTTGGAGGGAAATTGCAAAATTCAAAATGGTGCATTGTATGGACTTTCTACCATTGCCATTGAGTTTAAAAAAGGATTTTAAGTGAAAATGATCAAAGGAATGGTACTGTTCACGTGTAATTATCCCATGCACCATGCATTTTAAATTTTTTGCAAAACACCTTATTTCACTTAACCAAACTAAACATGGATTAGCAAGGTGATTAGTAGAGCATATATATATACTCTAATCATAACAAAATTGAAGGAGGTTAATCACAATTCTGGATCTAGATCTCACATTCTTCTCTCCCTCCAAAAATTTCTCACAATCAAATTTCAAAATTCTTCAACATAACACCTTATTTTTGTTGAAGATTCGTGATCAGAGAGTGGAATTGAGTGTGAATTCATCATTAGTTTGAAGATTTCGTGCCAGATTCATGCATGCTTGAAGCTTGAAAGTGTTGATGGCAACTTCAAATTAAGCTAGATCCACACGTGTTTGAGCTTCAATTTCTTCATCAATCATCATAACAAGGATTCTGGAGCAGCTTTGGAGCATTTAGAGCTGTGGATCGTGCAAAACAAGAACCTACTCTTCAAGAGGTAGGATTTTTGACCTTCACAATTCTCCAATTCATGTACATATTTGTGTAGATCTAGGTTTGCTGATCATTCTGGTAGAAAAATCAATTGAAATGGTGTAGTATTCATTGAGTTATACGCGTTTGAAGTTTGAGATGCAAAAATGTTCATGCTCGATTCTCACTTGTTATGATGAATTAAGATTAGGTGTTGATTGATCTGTGTTCTACATTGTGTAAGCTTTGATTTGGTATGCTTCTTGTTGAATTCTGGACATTTCTGGAATTTTCTGGAAAATGGATGCATGAAGTTCATCATCTTCATCTTCATCTTCATGAAGAAGATGAAGATCATCATTAGCGACGGATTTTGCCTCATTAGCGACGGATTCTGGAATTTTTCGCTGGCTTAGGGTTTTAGACAAAATGGTGTCGTTTTGTGTATTGGCGCGCGCGTTTCATTTGAATTTGACCAGGGATCGATTCCCAGCGTGTGCAGTTTTCAAATCCATTTAGCATTTTCACATTTCCTCATATTTTCCATGTATATGTCCATTTTGATTTTTATTTTTCTCTCCAACTTAGAAAATCCATATTAAATTGAAAAATGCATCAATTCACTCCCAATTTTTTGCAAAATGTTCCTTGTGATGTCTAGTTTCTTATGATCATGATTTCAAAAGTTATGCATGGCTGGAATTTTATTTGTGCTAGGTTGATTGATCATGTGTGCATGTATGACCTTGCCTTGTTCATCTTATTGTGAAATGCTTGATTTTAATCCAATGGACATGAAATTTTACATGATGATTCTAGACATGTTAATGGATGTTTTAGGCTTGGGTTGGTATTTTTCTCATTTACCATTTCTGTTTTATGCCTGTGTTAACATGGTGTGACAATTTGTGTCACACATTTGATTGTCCTAACTTGTTCAATTTAATTTCCATGCCAAATGACCTCTAATGATTCTGATTTTTTGTATGTTGATCATGTTAGATGTTTTGAGTGCTCATGATTTTTTCCAGAATTATTTGAATCATTTCTGTTTTGATTTGGAATTTTCATTCATGATGATCAAATATGAGCTTTGAAATTGTCTTTGACTTCCCTTGCTCATTACTTGCCTTTGATGGATGATTTTGATGTGAGCCTTTTTAGGATATGTTAATATGTGTTTGAAGTTGCATTGTGTTGAATTTCAGATCCTGTTTTGAATTTTTTTCTTCACCTTTGACCCTAGGCTTTGACCTAGTGGTTTGTTGCTTACATGTGAGCTTTGATTTCAGGTTTAAGCATGCAAATGCCATGGTTGATGATGCTTCATCATTTTAATGTTGATATTTGCTTTTGATTACTAACATTTGTTGTTTTGTAGGTGGTTGATAAGTCACTTGAGTTTGCCTCATGGCTTATGTGTTGCTCATTGGGATTGTCTGTTTGTTATTGACTGTTGTCTGTTTGTCTGAGTATTGTACTGATTTGTTTAGTTGTTTCCACAGGTACTTAAGTTGCTTTAAGTTCATTTGAACTTTGCTTTGCTTTTGCTTGTGGTTGGCATACCACTTAGGTATAATCTCTAATCTTCATGTAGTCTGGAAGACCTACTGTTATTGGTAGGCACCTGTCTGAAGCCCTCCTTAAGAGGCCATGTTTTTGTTTGTTTATCTTTGTGCCAAGCAGGTAAAGTCCTCTTAAGAGGCAATTGGCAGATAAAAGGGATGTGTAATCCATCCCCTGCTATTCAGTTGTGTCATTCACTTTGCTCACACCATGTGTTGATGTATTGTGAATAAGAACCCAAGATCTTATAGAGTCCATCATTTATGGAGAAGAGTTCCTTCTTTTTGAACTCCCACACTTTCTATTGTTTAAAGCTCTCCCAGGCCAGGGATAAGAGCTATGAGGCATAAGCCTCATCTCCATTTCATCTGCTTCACCCTAACTCTCAATGTTAGGGTTAAGAGCTCAAAACACCCCATTCCAGTTGGCTTGTTTCTAAAGCCTAACCTTGCTTGAGCCTATTGGTTGTGTATAGTGTGTGCTAATTGGTTGCTTGTTGTTTGTTTGCCCATATGTGCATAATTGTTTGTGTGTGCCTTTGTGCATTTGCTTTCATTAATTGTATATCATATCATGATCATTGTTCATATTTTGTGACATTTTGTTGTGTCCATTGAGGAGTCAATTGTAAGACCATTTATTGGCAATTGTTTCCTGTGATCTGGTAGGAGTTGGGACTAAGACCATTGATTGGCATCCCATTTCCTTGGAGTCGAGTGTAAGACCATTTATTGGCAACTTGTTTCCTCTTGCTTATTGCATTTGTTATTTGTTTCTTGTGAGGAGTCAATTGTAAGTCCATTTATTGGCAGTTGTTTCCTATGATCATTCCTTGGAGATTGATGTAAGTCCATTGATTGGCATCCGGTATCCATCTTTGTTTTGGGAGACTAGTATAAATCCATTGATTGGTATCCGGTATCCTTGTTTTCTTTGTTCTGTGAGATTGGTGTAAGTCCATTGATTGGCATCCGGTATCCATTTATGTTATTTATATTGTCATTGCTTGTTGCCTTTTCCAAAGGAATCACTTGGATCATCTACATATGATCTCAAGAGGTGAACATCTAAGAAGTTTTACATCCCTTAACCTCCCACCTTTTGTTTCTTTAAACCTCCATTTGCATGTTAACTCAAACCAGAAAACTTTGTGCAAACATTTTCACTTCTTTTCAAACTAGAAACCTAGGCCTTAAGCCTTTGATTTTCAAACTTCATTTTCATAATACTTCTTCTGAATTGAATTCTAATCATACTTTGACCATCATTTTGTGAATAATTCTAATTGATTAATTTCACTCATTCAATTGTTTTGTGGCTTTGTCCATTCTTAATAAGTTTTCATACATTAGCCATAGATCTCAATTATCTTAGTGGTTGATGTGAATCTCACCTTTTGTCCTTAGTGATTGAATTGTAAGACTTCCTTGCTTATTATAGGGCATGGTCCCTCACTAGCAAGTTGAAGCTTTTCTCACATGGTGGACTTGTGGTTATATAGGTTGAGTTTTCTCCCGTGGATAATGAAAGACCTTAGGGCTTTTGTTTAAAATCAATCCACTTACTTTTTGAAATCTTTTAGCCGAACTACGGCGTTTTGATCCTTACCTTCCATGGAAAGGTACGTAGGCAACGGGTTCATCCGTTCAAACACAAAAACAATAAAAATTGTATATTCTTTTCTCATCCTCCCAATCAATGTTTGCACAATAAATATTTTCATAAACAATATCTTTTGCAACAATTTGTGAAAAGGGTTCCCTAGGAGTACCTAGGATGCTTTGGGTGCCTAACACCTTCCCTTTGCATAATTACCCCCTTACCCAGATCTATGACCTTTCATTAGTTTTCTATGTGTAAAACTTCTTAGGCTTTTGTTCGCTTTTTAGCCATTCCTTTGGATAAATAAAAGTGCGGTGGCGACTCTATCTTTGTATGCTTTGCTTTTGATTTAATCAATAAATCATAAAGTGATGAATACACCGCTACAGAAAAGTGGCGACTCCACTGGGGATTTTGAAATTTCCTAGTGGGTTTGCCTACTTTTCACAATTGTTGTGATATATTATTTATGACATATTTTTGTACAATTTGGGATTACTGTATTGCTTGTAATGATTGATTTGCTTGATATATCAATTGCTTGCTTGATATATTCCTTAGCAAGTTGACTTGCGAGTTCATTCACTTGGTGGAGGTCATGTTGGATTAATGATGTCACACAAGTTATATGTGGTTAGGCATTATTCTTCCGATATGTGCCGTAGAAGCCAAGGACCTTAGTTTACCAAGCCCATCTTGGCCTATTTTTAGGACGTAGTGCGGAGGTCGTTCAGATGTAAGATCTGATGCAATTGTTACGCGATACTACACTCATAAGAGTCTCTCTTGAGAATATTTTTGGAATACGAGTATTCGTTCCTCCGATAATATTCGAAAGATGGGATGATGACTATGGGAACCTCTGGTAGAACATGTTCGGCAGGTTTAAACCGTAGTAAACTCCCTTTGGGTGGTTCTTAACCGAGACTCCATGCTCGTGACTCACAACAAACCCGTGATTCATGGTTGAGTCGTTCAGACATCCTTAATATCAATGGAACTTGGGTGTCGATAAGGTGAAAACCATAATCCACCAAAATGGATGATAGATATTAAGGATGATTGAGCCGGTTCATGTATCGTTAATATCAATGGAACTTGGGTGTCGATAAGGTGAAAACCATAATCCACCAAAATGGATGATTGATATTAAGGATGCTATGAGCTTTCCCATGACCTTTGTCTGGTGTGCTTTGCTTGATCCTTGGGTGTGATTGTTGCACTCATGCATTCATCTGCATCCATATCATCAGAAAAAAAGAAAATTTTCAAGGAACTTAAGGGGTTTATTTGCAAAATTTTCAGATATGGAAAGACCAAAAAGGCATACAAAGAAGTACAACTTTAGATAGCCCGGTCTGAAAGAGTTAAGGAATCTGACATCTTATGTATTAGATCCCTTGGGTTTCAAGGCTCGTTATGGGAAGCTTCTGCCTCTGCTAACTACTCAGGTTGATGAGGGACTGATGGGAACCCTGGTTCAGTTCTATGATCCTCTGTATCATTGCTTCTCCTTTCCAGACTTTCAGCTATTGCCTACCCTTGAGGAGTATGCTCATCTTGTGGGTATTCCGATTCTGGATCAGGTGTCGTTCAGTGGCTTAGAGAGTATTCTGACTTCTCGAGAGATCGCAGACTTGTTGCACATAGATGAATCCTTGGTTAAAGCCCATATGACTTCCAAAGGTGGAATTCAAGGTCTTCCTTCTGAGTTCCTCATCGCTCAAGCTACTGTTTATGGGAAGGCCATGAGTGAGGATGCCTTTGAGGCCATATTTGTGCTTCTCATCTGTGGATTGGTATTATTCCCCAACATCGACAAATTTGTGGATGTGAACGCTATTAGGATCTTCTCTGTTCTTAATCCCGTTCCGACTCTGTTGGGTGATACCTATTTCTCTTTGCATCTGAGGAATACGAAGGGTAGTGGTACTATTGTGTGTTGTTTGCCTCTGTTGTATAAGTGGTTTATTTCTCACTTACCTCAGACGGTCGCTTTCAAGGAGAACAAGGGATGTCTACGGTGGTCTACGAGACTCATGTCTCTCACTAATGATGATATCTCTTGGTATGATCGTGCATATGACGGTGTCCAGATTATTGATTCTTGTGGTGAATTCTCCAATGTACCTCTTCTTGGTACATGTGGTGGGATTAGCTACAACCCCGTGCTAGCACGTCGTCAGCTTGGGTTCCCCCTAAAGGATAAACCTAATAACATTCTGTTAGAAGGTGTGTTCTTTCAGGAGGGTAAAGATCCCCAAGGCCTGAAAGCCAGGATGGTCCGCGCTTGGCGCAAGATTCACAAGAAGGGTAGAAGTGAGTTGGGTCCGAAGAATTGCATAGCTCTGGAGCCATACACTACTTGGGTGAGGAAGAGAGCATCTGAGTATCTCATGCCATATGATTATCCGAGACCTACACCGTTGGTGGTAGTTGGGCCTTCAACCCTCCCTAACCAAGGCGTAGAGGAGTTGAGAGAAGAAGACCTTTTACGTGCCTGGATCCGTGAAAGAGAGGAGTTGCTTCAGCAAATCAAGGAGAAAGATGCCATGATCGAGTTCCTCGAGCATCAGGTCATTGACGATCCGAATGATACTTGGACTTCTCTACTTCCTCAGTCTTCCAAGTTCTGGAAAAGGAGGTATGACAGACTCGCCAAAGATAAGGCGGATATGGAAGCAGCATATGAGAGAGAGATTAAGAGGCTTCGCGCAACTTATCTTCCGGCATCCCGAGCTTCTAGGGATCCATAGGATGTTTATTTTCCTTCTCTCTTGTAATGTAATTGATAATGTTGTACTTCTTTTGTTCAAAAATATTTGAGGAGATATTTTCCATATGCGATTAAATGCTTAATATTTCAAAAATTGCAAATAATACCCTAAAAGTTCATTCGAAAATAAAAATAAAGCATGTGCACAAGCATTGCATGCATCATTTGCATAAGCAGGTGTTGTTCCGGTCTTCTTGTTTGTGGCCTAACTCTGTGCTCTTCATTTATTTTAAAGACAAGCTGACTCATCGGTACTACACCAGAGCCAACTCTGCAAGAGTAATGGATCAACTTGAACAAGAGAATCGTGAGCTGAAAGAAGAGGTCGCCAGACTGAGCGCTCTGATGGAGCAGTTCCTAGCTGCTCAGAATCAACCGTCTCCACCATCTGCAACTCCTCCCCAGAGGACTGCTATATCTGAGATTGCTTCTTCAACAGTGCCAGCTGCCAGTGCCCATTTCGTGCCAACAGCCATGCCGCCCGGGTTCCCGTGGGGGATGCCTCCTGGTTATATGCCTGATATTCCAGCTCCAACATTTGCTTCCATGCCGGCATCTAGCCCGGTCCTTCAATGCCTCCTCCTGTCGTGCATACCATTCCCAGGGTAGATGACACCATATATCATTTTGAGTCGTCTGAGGGTCCAGATGTTAATGAAAAGATGGACGCAATGAACGACCAATTCCTTGAACTCCGTAAGGAATTGAAGACCCTTCGAGGGAAGAATTTGTTCGGAAAATCTGCTGCTGAATTATGTTTGGTTCCCGGTGTTAAGATACTTGTCAAATTCAAAGTCCCTGACTTTGAGAAGTATAAGGGGAACACCTGCCCACTCAGTCACCTGGTTATGTATGCCAGGAAAATGTCTACTCAGACAGATAATGGTCAATTGCTGATTCATTATTTCCATGATAGTTTGTCCGGTGCAGCTCTTCGGTGGTATATGAGCCTAGATAGTGCAAACATCCGTTCCTTCAATGATCTTGGCGAAGCCTTCGTCAAGCAATACAAATATAATGTGGATATGGCTCCTGACCGGGATCAGCTCAGAGCCATGTCCCAGAAGGACAAAGAGACATTCAAAGATCATGCCCAGAGGTGGCGAGAGCTGGCAACTCAGATTACTCCTCCGCTGGAAGAGAAGGAAATGACCAAAATCTTTTTGAAGACTCTTATTTCATTTTATTATGAGCGAATGATCGCTAGTGCTCCCTCTGATTTCACTGAGATGGTGAACATGGGGATGCGATTGGAGGAAGGAGTCCGTGAAGGACGGTTATCCAAGGATGAAGGCTCTTCTAGCAAGCGGTATAGAGCATTTGCTAAGAAGAAAGATGGGGAGGCACATGCTGTGCAATCCCATGCTAAATCCAGAAAACCCTCTGCCAAGAGGAAGCCTGTGCGTCATGCCAGCAGCCAGCATCAGGTGGCTCACATAGCACCTATTTTCCGTGATAATCAGCAACAGCATCGCCCTCAGCAACAGGCTTACCAGCCTCGCAACAGTAATCAGGCTAATTCGAATTATGAGAGGAAGAAGATCACTTTCGATCCAATTCCTGTATCATACGCAGAGCTGTATCCCTCTTTAATAGAGCGGAAATTGATTACTCCAAGGGATCCTCCGGCTGTACCTGTTAACCCGCAATGGTGGTACAAGCCTGATCAACATTGTGTTTATCATTCCGGTGCTCCGGGTCACAATGTAGAAAACTGTTATCCGTTGAAGACTAAGGTTCAAGACCTTATGAGATGCGGCATTCTAAGCTTTGAGGACTCAGGCCCTAATGTTACGAAGAACCCATTGCCCGAGCATGGGAAGTCGGTTAACATGGTCTAGGGTTGCCCTGGCAAATATAAGGTCAAATATGTAAGCCATATTCGACAGTCATTGGTTGAATTGCATCGTCTACTGTGTGATTACAGTCATATGGAGCATGACCATGACAAATGTCGTATCTGCTCTGTCAACAGATTAGGTTGCCGCCAAGTGTGTAGAGAGCTGCAAGAGTTGCTTGATGATGGGACTATTGAGATTCTTCAGAACAGAAATGTTGATGAAGACGAACCAGAGGTGAATGTGATTTCCCCGGTGTTCAAGATTCCTGAGCCTGTTGTCATCCGTTATGATGGTAGCAAGCCGAAGGTCTCTCCTTCTTTGGTGATTAAGCCTGCAGGCCCTGTGCCTTATTCGTCTGATAGAGTTGTTCCATTCTGCTATAATCCCGTTGCTGTAGAAGATGGGAAAGAAGTGCCTTTGCCTTCATCCTCTGTTGTTAGTATTGCTGATGTTAGTGGGTTGACCTGTAGTGGTCGTGTATTTTCAGCGCCGAAGCCGCAGGCTAAGGATGATTCTGTTGAGCGTCCGGTGGGGAATGTTGTTAGTCCTCCGAACCCGGCACCTGTTGCCAAACCCTCCTCTGTACAAAAGACTCCTACTTCTTCTGTTGGCCCAAGTGGCACTGTGAATGAAGACTGTGGTGAGATGCTGAGGCTCATCAAGAAAAGTGAGTACAATGCTTTGTTTCCACCAAACCCGACACCTGCTATTCCACCTGGCTATCATAAAAGAGCCCCTATTGCTCCACAATCACCTAGAAAGTCAAATTTGGAGATCATGATGGAAAACTTTATAAATACCCAAGCTCAATAAAATAAAGAATTTGCAAATCAAAACGCTCATACGAGTGAACTGATGAAACAATTATCAAATAAGTTTGATGCTATGGCTACCCATAACAAGATGTTAGAAACCCAGATCTCTCAAGTAGCCCAAAAACAGGCAGCAGTAGCAGCCCCAGCTGAATCATTTCCTGGTCAACCTCAACCAAATCCAAAAGGCCACGATAATGCTATCACGCTTTGGACTGGGACAAAACTAGATGAACCAACTGACCCAAAAATTCAAAACTCGGCCATGTATCAAAAATTTGGTAAAGGACCCGAAAAAGTAAAAGAACCAACCAATGATGGAAAGAAAGACGAAAGCGAAGAGGCAAAAGATAAAGAACCACCTTATGTGCCTCCACCACCATACAAACCACTTGTGCCTTATCCCCAAAGGCTTGTTAAATCCAAAAATGAAGGACAATTCAAGAAATTTATGGAACTTTTGAAGCAACTAAACATAACCATACCATTCACATAAGCCATTACTCAAATTCCTTCATATGCTAAATTCCTTACAGAGATTCTATCCAATAAGAAAAAGATTGAAGATGATGAAATTGTTATGCTTACTGTAGAATGTAGCGCTATCATTCAAAATAACATGCCTCATACATACTGATGTATGTGGACCACTGAACATACCAGCCAGAGGAGGTTTTCAGTACTTCATCATATTCATTGATGATTTCAGTAGATATGGTTATGTGTATTTAATGAAACACAAATTAGAGTCCTTTGAAAAGTTCAAGGATTTCAAGAATGAAGTAGAAAACCAACTAGGTGAGAATATTAAAACTCTTCGATCAGATCGAGGTGGTGAGTATTTAAGCCTAGAGTTTGATGACCATCTGAAAGAGTGTGGGATCCTATCCCAACTCACTCCTCCTGGAACACCCCAAAGGAATGGTGTATTTGAGAGAAGAAATGGAACCCTGTTAGACATGGTCCGATCCATGATGAGTCACACCGATCTTCCAAACTCCTTTTGAGGACATACACTATTGACATCAGCTTATACACTTAACCGTGTTCCATCCAAAAGGTTGAAAAGACACCATATGAGATATGGAGTGGTAAGAAACCACATATGTCTTACATGAAGATTTGGGGTTGCGAAGTTTATGTGAAACGATAAATTTCAACTAAGCTTGAGCCCAAATCTGACAAATGCTTATTTGTGGGGTATCCTAAAGAAACAAGAGGGTATTACTTCTACAATCCTTCTGAGGGCAAAGTGTTTGTCGCTCGAACTGGAGTTTTCCTAGAAAAGGATTTTAATTCCAAAGGAATCAGTGGAAGGAAAGTAGAGCTTGAAGAAATTCAAGAATCACAAGGCAGTGATACACCTATGGATGAATAAGAGCAGGAAACACAAATAGTTGTGTAAGAGCAACCACCTCATGTAGAATAAGACCAGCGTAGGTCAAGCAGGATACGTCACCTGCCTGAGAGATATGGATATCTCATAACAGATCAAGGTTATGTATTACTCATGGATCAAGATGAGCCTGTGACCTACTCATGGAATCTTCGTTTTGATGAAACAGTAAAACAATATGGATTCATCAAGAACGAAGATGAGCCTTGTGTCTACAAGAAGGTTAGTGGGAGCATGATCGTGTTCTTGGTATTATATGTAGATGACATATTACTCATTGGAAACGATATCCCTACCCTGCAACAAGTAAAATCTTGGTTGGGGAAATGCTTTTCTATGAAGGACCTAGGTGAAGCAGCCTATATATTAGGAATCAGAATCTATAGAGATAGATCACAAAATGCTTTGCCTAAGTCAGAGTACATAGACAAAGTGTTGAGACGCTTTAATATGAATGGTTCTAATGGTTATGTGTTTTTCTTAAATGGTGGCGCTATGAGCTAGAAAAGTTCAAAGCAAGATACAATTGCTGATTCTACAACCGAGGCCGAGTATATTGCTGCCTCAAGTGCAACAAAGGAAGTTGTTTGGATCAAAAAGTTCGTTTGTGAACTTGGCATAGTCCCTAGCATTGTGGATCCCATTGGTCTCTATTATGATAACAATGGTGCTATCGCACAAGCTAAGGAGCCTAGATCTCACCAACGATCCAAACACATACTTAGGCGTTATCATCTCATTCAAGAGATAATAGATAGAGAAGATGTGAAAATATGTAAAGTACCTACACTTGACAATATAGCTGACCCACTGACAAAGCCTCTTGCGTAGCAGAAGCATGATGGCCATACTAGATCAATGGGCATACGGGGTATGCCTGATTGGCTCTAGTGCTAGTAGGAGATTGTTGGTGTAAGCCCTAGAGGCCAATACTTTTGGTACTTGTATCGAATTATTTATTAATAATAAAAGACTTTTTCTTTATTATGGTTGATTAATAAAGTCCCTGGAATAGATAGTCCGTTTAATGTATTAAGTGTGACTTAATCATGAGAGCACATTAAACATAAGGACACTATTCTTAAAGTATCTGTAGTCGAGCTTTAGTGTGAAGTGGGATAACATTAAAGCATTAAGACTATTATGTTTGTAGACTAATGATCACATCTCATGGATCATGGATAAAGAGTTATCAAGTCTTAAACATAGGTATGAATACTAGGAGTAATATTTATACCGGATTGACCCACTATGAGAATACTATATAGAAAGTTATGCAAAGTGTCATAAGTTATTCTCATGGTGATAATAGTGTATACCACTATTCGACCTGAAACCACTATGGATCCTAGATGTAGAGTCGAGTGCTTTATTGCTGATCCAACATTGTCCGTAACTGGATAACCATAAAGACAGTTTATGGGTACTCCACAAAGCATGCTGAGGGACATGAGTGTCCTAGATGGAATTTGCCCATCCTGCGTAACAGGATAAATGTCTATGGGCCCAATATTGAACTGGACAAGGATGACACGGTCTATACCTTGTGTTCAATATAGACATAAGGGCAAAGGGGTAATTATACACATAATTATTATCACAGGAGGTTTTGTCAGATCACATGACATTTTCGTGTCTTGGGTAGCAGTGGTGTGTTGCTAGATACCGCTCACTGTTTATTATGTTAAATGTGTGATTTAATATAATTGCCAACGTCACGAAAACCTACAGGGTCACACACAAAGGACGGATTGATGAGAGATAGAGCAACTAAGGAACATCGTAAGGTACGGTGTACTTAAGTAGAATACGAAGTATGGTAAGGTACCAAATACTTAAGTGATTTTGGCATATTATGAGATATGGGCCAGAATACACTTAAGTGGCCTTTTTGGCTTGAAGCCCACACAAGTGGTTCTATAAATAGAACTCTTGTGCAGAAGCATTGTATGGGAATACAACACAACTGAAGAGTTGGAATGTTGTATCTCTCTTTCTCTCACTCAAAGCCTTCATTCCTAACAGCTAGCACTGCAATTGAAGGAACCCGTTTGTGTGGACTGAGTAGAGACGTTGTCATCGTTCAACGTTCGTGATCGCTCCGTGGATTTGTATCCAAGGTTTTGATTGTTATAAGGGATCTGCACCAAAGGTTTGAATCGCCACAAGAGGTAAAGATTCTATCACTGATCATGCCCATTCGTAAGGATCACTAAATGGAGAAAATTTTAAATTCCGCTGCGCCTTGGATGGCAATTCTCCTTCAGTGGTATCAGAGCCTGGTTACGAAACCATGAATCTGATAACTGTTTTTGTTCTGTATTAATATGATTAAAGACAAAATGAATCAAAGATTAAATTGAGATCGATCAAGTTACATATATATATGATATATGTAATCCTGATGCAAAATACATTATATATGATATAGTGTTCTCGTTTCGTTCATTCAAACACTCAATGATTATTTTCCTTTGAGCAATCAATGGTCGTTTGCTTCTTGATCTGACATTAGTATGGTGAAGAAATGACGTGTTGATCAATCATACTGAATTAACAATCGAGATGTGTTTGACGGTCTGAAATTGGTGCATCAGGGTTAGTGACGACACAAGGGTCGTGTTTTCAGAGAGTTATGTGATTGGGGTTTGACTGCACAAGAGTTGTGCTTTCTAAACACTTTTTGGAACAGTGTTAACCGGTTAACGTATATGGTTAACCGGATAACGCAATACGAAATAAAATTTTTGAGTTTTTCAAACAGTGTTAACCGGTTAACGCTTTTGGTTAACCGGTTAACGCAGGCGGAAAACAGTTTTCCAAGACATTTTCAAACAGTGTTAACCGGTTAACGCAAGGCAAAATTCACCCGTTTGGCTAACTCAGTGCTTTAAAAGTATCAAGTGTTGATACGAAAAGCGGCATCGATTTTAAATGAATTGTTCATTAAAATGTGGTGATCGGTCGTCGAAATTTAATTTGGTTTTAATTAATTAATGGAATTAATAATAATAATAATAAAGTGTTTATTATTGTCTTGTGGTGATCGATTATGGCCTTAGTTTTCCTTTATTCTGCTTTGGGTTTTAAAATATGACCTGCGTGTCATGCCTCTCTCTTAATCTCCCAAATGTAACTTCTTTTCTCATCTCACTCCCTCGTATGTAAAACGAGTTTCTTTATGTAATGTAATGATATGAAGAAAGCAAAGAAGTCAGTGCCAAAGGAGGACAACCTTGGAGATCTTGCTTGGAGAAGCTTAGATCGTTGTTAGGTTAGCTTAGGTTCTCTCATTGGCTTGGGAGAACAATTGCGCTAGGGGCCATAACTGTTTCATTATGTATGTATGTATGTTGATGCATGTGAATGTATGTTGATGCATGTGAGAGGCGATTTATATGATAAACAAGCCGGTGAGATCAGAAAACTTGCAATTCCCTCAAATTAAATATTAAGTTTATGCTTTCCAAGTTTTAACACTCATCAAGACTAGTATTGGATAATGTAGGTTTCGCCTACGCGAGGTGCATGTTCTATATTAGTAAGGTGCGATGGGATAATTGTAATATCCAACTGTTAAAACAATGGGTCAAACTTAACTAAACAAATTATAATAAGATTATATATATGTTTAGAAGCAAAAGTTGAGAATGATCCATATGATGGATTGGAATAAGGAGTTATTCACCCAACTGAAATTTTCGAGAGTTGTATGAGATACAATTGGAAGGAGTTCCTACCTAAATAACCTAGTTTTGTGTAATCCGCCTACGCGGACTTAAAACGAAGTGATCTATGGATCTCGACCCACTAGAAAATCTTCTTACGGGATTTTCCGAATCAAATGATGAGGGTCATTTGTTTTGAGTAAAATAGTGGGAGCATATTTGATTAAAGGCCTAATTAAATATGTCAATGATACTTATATTTTCATTAATTCTTATGTAGATTACCATGACAGAAAACACCTCTAACAATATTTTGCGATCAATCCTTGATAAGGACAAATTGTCTGGGACAACGTTTCTGGATTGGCACCGAAACTTGAGGATTGTCCTCAAACATGATAAAAAGTTGTATGTCTTGGAGACACCTGTTCCTGAAGAGGAACCTCCTAGTTCTGCACCTAAGGCAGAAAGAGATGCTTATAAGAAGCATGTCGATGATGCCAATGAAACTGCTTGTCTCATGCTAGCTACCATGAACTCAGAATTGCAAAAGCAACATGAGAACATGTCAGGGTTCGATATGATCGAACACCTGAAAATGCTCTATCAAGAGCAAGCAAGGCATGAGAGGTTTGAAGTTTCAAAAGCCCTTTTTCAAGGCAAGTTAGTTGAGGGAGCCTCTGTAGGTCCCCATGTACTCAAGATGATTGGGTATGTGGAAAACCTTGAGAGATTGGGTTTTCCCCTCGAAAAGGAACTTGCGACTGATTTGATCTTGCAATCGTTGCCAGATGGATTCAGTCAATTTGTCCTAAATTTCAATATGAATGAAATGGACAAATCTCTTCCTGAACTGCTCGCCATGTTAAGAACTGCCGAGCAGAATCTAAAGTCAAAAGGGAAGTCCATTCTAATGATCGGAAATGGAAAGAGACAGAACAAAAGGCCCACTAAGCAGGGTGATAAAGGGAAAGGCAAGGAAGTTGCCAAACCCAAACCCACTGTTGCTGCTTTAAAGCCTAGTGGAGGCATAGCAAAAGAAGGCACCTGCTTCCATTGCGGTAAGACCGAACACTGGAAGAGAAACTGCCCAAAGTACCTGGAAGATAAGAAGAATGGAGTAGAGACTTCAACTTCAGGTATTTTTGTTATTAAAATTAATCTACTTCTGCATCATGGGTATTAGATACTGGATGCGGTTCTCACATTTGTACTAATGTGCAGGGACTAAAAGGGAGTAAAGATTTGGCAAAAGGTGAAGTCGACCTACGAGTTGGCAATGGAGCAAAGGTTGCTGCCTTAGCCGTAGGAACTTATGTATTGACTTTACCTAGTGGTTTAATAATTCAGTTAGAGAATTGTTATTATGTACCTGCAATTAGCAGGAATATTAATTTCGTTTCTTGTTTGGACAACTTTTGGTTTTTCATTTACAATAAAGAACAATTGTTGCTCAATTTATTTGAATGAAATATTCTATGCTACTGCACAAATGAACAATGGACTATATGTCCTTGATCTTGAAATGCCTATTTATAACATTAATACTAAAAGGATGAAACCTAATGAGTTAAATCCAACTTACCTTTGGCATTGTCGATTAGGCCACATAAATGAGAAACGCATTTCCAAACTCCATAAAGATGGACTCTTGGACTCTTTTGATTATGAATCATATGAGACATGCAAATCTTGTTTAATTGGAAATATGACAAAGTCTCCATTCACGGTAAATGGTGAAAGAGCTAATGATCTTTTGGCCCTCATACATACTGATGTATGTGGACCACTAAACATACCAGCCAGAGGAGGTTTTCAGTACTTCATCATATTCACTGATGATTTTAGTAGATATGGTTATGTGTATTTAATGAAACACAAATCAGAGTCCTTTGAAAAGTTCAAGGAATTCAAGAATGAAGTACAAAACCAACTAGGTAAGAATATTAAAACTCTTCGATCAGATCGAGGTGGTGAGTATTTAAGCCTAGAGTTTGATGACCATCTAAAAGAGTGTGGGATCCTATCCCAACTCACTCCTCCTGGAACACCCCAAAGGAATGGTGTATCTGAGAGAAGAAATCGAACCCTGTTAGACATGGTCCGATCCATGATGAGTCACACCGATCTTCCAAACTCCTTTTGAGGACATACACTATTGACATCAGCTTATACACTTAACCGTGTTCCATCCAAAAGGTTGAAAAGACACCATATGAGATATGGAGTGGTAAGAAACCACATATGTCTTACATGAAGATTTGGGGTTGCGAAGTTTATGTGAAACGACAAATTTCAACTAAGCTTGAGCCCAAATCTGACAAATGCTTATTTGTGGGGTATCCTAAAGAAACAAGAGGGTATTACTTCTACAATGCTTCTGAGGGCAAAGTGTTTGTCGCTCGAACTGGAGTTTTCCTAGAAAAGGATTTTAATTCCAAAGGAATCAGTGGGAGGAAAGTAGAGCTTGAAGAAATTCAAGAATCACAAGGTAGTGATACACCTATGGATGAATAAGAGCAGGAAACACAAATAGTTGTGTAAGAGCAACCACCTCAAGTAGAACAAGACCAGCGTAGGTCAAGCAGGATACGTCACCTGCCTGACAGATATGGATATCTCATAATAGATCAAGGTGATGTATTACTCATGGATCAAGATGAGCCTGTGACCTACTCATGGAATCTTCGTTTTGATGAAACAGTAAAACAATATGGATTCATCAAGAACGAAGATGAGCCTTGTGTCTACAAGAAGGTTAGTGGGAGCATGATCGTGTTCCTGGTATTATATGTAGATGACATATTACTCATTGGAAACGATATCCCTACCCTGCAACAAGTAAAGTCTTGGTTGGGGAAATGCTTTTCTATGAAGGACCTAGGTGAAGCAGCCTATATATTAGGAATCAAAATCTATAGAGATAGATCACAAAATGCTTGGCCTAAGTCAGAGTACATAGACAAAGTGCTGAGACGCTTTAATATGAATGGTTCCAATGGTTATGTGTTTTGCTTAAATGGTGGCGCTGTGAGTTAGAAAAGTTCAAAGCAAGATACAATTGCTGATTCTACAACCGAGGCCGAGTATATTGCTGCCTCAAGTGCAACAAAGGAAGTTGTTTGGATCAAAATGTTCATTAGTTAACTTGGCATAGTCCCTAGCATTGTGGATCCCATTGGTCTCTATTATGATAACAATGGTGCTATCGCACAAGCTAAGGAGCCTAGATCTCACCAACGATCCAAACACATACTTAGGCGTTATCATCTCATTCAAGAGATAATAGATAGAGGAGATGTGAAAATATGTAAAGTACCTACACTTGACAATATAGTTGACCCACTGACAAAGCCTCTTGCGCAGCAGAAGCATGATGGCCATACTAGATCAATGGGCATACGGGGTGTGCCTGATTGGCTCTAGTGCTAGTGGGAGATTGTTGGTGTAAGCCCTAGAGGCCAATACTTTTGGTACTTGTATCGAATTATTTATTAAAAATAAAAGGCTTTTTCTTTATTATGGTTGATTAATAAAGTCCCTGGAATAGATAGTCTGTTTAATGTATTAAGTGTGACTTAATCATGAGAGCACATTAAACATAAGGACACTATTCTTAAAGTATCTGTAGTCGAGCTTTAGTGTGAAGTGGGATAACATTAAAGCATTAAGACTATTATGTTTGTAGACTGATGATCACATCTCATGGATCATGGATAAAGAGTTATCAAGTCTTAAACATAGGTATGAATATTAGGAGTAATATTTATACCGGATTGACCCACTATGAGAATACTATATAGAAAGTTATGCAAAGTGTCATAAGTTATTCTCATGGTGATAATAGTGTATACCACTCTTCGACCTGAAACCACTATGGATCCTAGATGTAGAGTCGAGTGCTTTATTGCTGATCCAACATTGTCCGTAACTGGATAACCATAAAGATAGTTGATGGGTACTCCACAAAGCATGCTGAGGGACATGAGTGTCCTAGATGGAATTTGCCCATCCTGCGTAACAGGATAAATGTCTATGGGCCCAATATTGAACTGGACAAGGATGACACGGTCTATACCTTGTGTTCAATATAGACATAAAGGCAAAGGGGTAATTATACACATAATTATTATCACAGGAGGTTTTGTCAGATCACATGACATTTTCGTGTCTTGGGTAGCAGTGGTGTGTTGCTAGATACCGCTCACTGTTTATTATGTTAAATGTGTGATTTAATATAATTGCCAACGTCACGAAAACCTACAGGGTCACACACAAAGGACGGATTGATGAGAGATAGAGCAACTAAGGAACATCGTAAGGTACGGTGTATCTAAGTAGAATACGAAGTATGGTAAGGTACCAAATACTTAAGTGATTTTGGCATATTATGAGATATGGGCCAGAATACACTTAAGTGGGCTTTTTGGCTTGAAGCCCACACAAGTGGTTCTATAAATAGAACTCTTGTGCAGAAGCATTGTATGGGAATACAACACAATTGAAGAGTTGGAATTTCGTATCTCTCTTTCTCTCACTCAAAGCCTTCATTCCTAACAGCTAGCATTGCGATTGAAGGAACCCGTTCGTGTGGACTGAGTAGAGACGTTGTCATCGTTCAACGTTCGTGATCGCTCCGTGGATTTGTATCCAAGGTTTTGATCGTTACAAGGGATCTGCACCAAAGGTTTGAATCGCCACAAGAGGTAACGATTCTATCACTGATCATGCCCAGTTGTGCAGTACACAGACACACTGAAAGCAAATGGTGACAGTCAAGAAGAGATTAGACTACGTTTTTTTCCCTTTTTTCTTAAGAGCTAGAGCTAGAGCTTGGCTTCAGTCTCTACCTTCAAACTCAATAACCACATGGGATAAATTGAAGAAAGTCTTCTTAGCCCGATACTTTCCACCCAGCAAAACAGCTATGCTAAGAGCTCAAATCAATGGATTTAAGCAAAAAGACAATGAATCTCTTTTCGATGCTTGGGAAAGATACAAGGACATGATGCGACTCTGTCCACACCATGGACTTGAAGAATACTTAATTATCCATACTTTCTATAATGGTCTGCTGTATAACACCAAGATGAATTTAAGCGTTGCCGCTGGCAGTGCTCTAATGGACAAACCTTATGGCTCAAAATCATTTCTAATGGGGAGGAGAATGTGCTGCTGTAGAGAAACAAACTACGAAAAGCGGAATGTATGAAGTCAATGGCATAAACCGCATCAATGCTAAAGTGGATGCGCTTACTCAAAAGATTGAAAGCTTGGTCGTACCACCAGCAGCTACCGTAGATGTTATAACACCAAACTATGAATTATGTGGAACCACTGGCACACTAATGCTGATTATCAGTTATTGGCTGGTGTACCCACCGACCAAGTAAACTATGCCCAAGGAAACCCATATTCAAACACTTACAATCCTAGTTGGAGGAACCATCCAAACTTTTCCTATAAAAGTAACAATGCTTTGTTTCCACCAAACCCGACACCTGCTATTCCACCTGGCTATCAGAAAAGAGCCCCTATTGCTCCACAATCACCTAGAAAGTCAAATTTGGAGATCATGATGGAAAACTTTATAAATACCCAAGCTCAATAAAATAAAGAATTTGCAAATCAAAACGCTCATACGAGTGAACTGATGAAACAATTGTCAAATAAGTTTGATGTTATGGCTACCCATAACAAGATGTTAGAAACCCAGATCTCTCAAGTAGCCCAAAAACAAGCAGCAGTAGCAGCCCCAGCTGAATCATTTCCTGGTCAACCTCAACCAAATCCAAAAGGCCACGATAATGCTATCACACTTTGGACTGGGACAAAACTAGATGAACCAACTGACCCAAAAATTCAAAACTCGGCCATGTATCAAAATTTCGGTAAAGGACCCGAAAAAGTAAAAGAACCAACCAATGATGGAAAGAAAGACGAAAGCGAAGAGGCAAAAGATAAAGAACCACCTTATGTGCCTCCACCACCATACAAACCACTTGTGCCTTATCCCCAAAGGCTTGTTAAATCCAAAAATGAAGGACAATTCAAGAAATTTATGGAACTTTTGAAGCAACTAAACATAACCATACCATTCACATAAGCCATTACTCAAATGCCTTCATATGCTAAATTCCTTACAGAGATTCTATCCAACAAGAAAAAGATTGAAGATGATGAAATTGTTATGCTTACTGTAGAATGTAGCGCTATCATTCAAAATAACATGCCTCATAAACTGAAAGACCCTGGTAGTTTTTCCATACCATGTGAAATCGGAAAGTTTATCATAGACAAAGCTCTATGTGATTTAGGAGCCAGTGTTAGTTTAATGCCCTTATCCACGTGCGAAAAATTCAATTTGGGAGAATTAAGACCAACAAAGATGTCTCTACTACTAGCTGACTGTTCCGTTAAATTTCCCGTAGGTATGCTAGAGAACGTTTTCGTTCGTATAGGACAATTATATATTCATACTGACTTTGTGATAATGGATATAAAGGAGGATTCCCACATCCCTATTATTTTAGGAAGACGCTTTTTAGCCACAGCCGGAGCCATCATAGATGTGAAGAAAGGAAGGCTGACATTCAAAGTCGGAGAAGAAAAAGTTGAATTTCTCTTAGCTAAATTCCTACAAGCACCAGCTATAGATGACTCATGTTGTCTCTTAGACGTCATAGACGAATGTGTGAAAGAAATGGAGAAGGAACCATTTAAGTATACTGAAGTACTAAAGATTCCAACATCTTCTATATTAGAATATGATGATTGTCATGAGGCATACGTAGATGACAGTATGAGAGAATGTCTAGCACTAACCCCAAATCCAATACCATGCCCCGAGAAACCTTCATTAGAACTTAAAACACTACCCAAAGATATAAGGTATGAATTCCTAGATACCGAGCTTGAAAGACCAGTTATAGTCAACGCTGACTTAGGACAGATATAAACCGAAAAATTACTCCATGTCTTAAGAAAATATCCAACAACTCTAGGTTATAACATCTTCGACTTAAAAGGAATAACCCCCTTTATATGTATGCATCGAATTATGCTAGAGGAGGGTTGTAAAACCTCTAGAGAGCATCAGAGAAGAGTAAATCCCATCTTGAGTGATGTAGTCAAAAGGGAGGTACAAAAGCTATTAGAAGTATGAATCATATACCCGAGATCCGAAAGTAACTGGGTCAGCCTGATACATGTCGTTCCAAAGAAGGGAGGTGTTACCATTATTAGTAATGAGAAGGGAGAATCTGTTGCTAAAAGAACTCAAACTGGATGGAGAATATGCATAGACTATAGGAAATTAAATAAAGACACTCGTAAAGATCACTTTCCATTACCTTTCATTGATCAAATGCTTGAATGACTAGCTAAACATTCTCACTTCTTCTATTTAGACGGATACTCAGGATTTTTTCAGATTCCTATCCATCCTGATGACCAAGAAAAGACTACTTTCACATGCCCTTATGGTACATTCGCCTATCGACGAATGCCATTTGGATTGTGTAATGCCCCTGCAACATTTCGGAGATGCATGATGTCGATATTTACTGACTTTATAGACGACATGATTGAAGTGTTTACGGATGACTTCTCTGTTTTTGGGCAAAGCTTTGAAGGATGTCTTTCGAACCTAGAAATGGTACTTGAGAGATGCGTTAAGGTAAATCTCGTGTTAAATTGGGAAAAATGCCATTTCATGGTCCGACAAGGAATTATACTCGGGCATGTCATATCCAATCGAGGAATTGAAGTGGATAAAGCGAAAATTGAAATTATAGAACATCTTCAACCTCCGAATACCGTTAGAGAAATTCGCAGTTTCTTAGGACAAGACGGTTTCTACCGACGATTCATTAAGGATTTCTCTAAGATGACAAAACCACTGACACGTTTATTAATGAAAGACGCTGAATTCATATTCGACAAAAAATTCTTAAAAGCGTTCGAACCTCTAAAAAATGCTCTTATTTCATCACCCATTATGAGACCACCTGATTGGAGTAAGTCATTCGAAATAATGTGTGACACTAGTGATTACGCTGTTGGCCCAGTCTTAAGACAAAGAAGATAAAAAGCTTCATGCTATTTATTACGTAAGTAGAACCCTAGACGACGCGCAGATGAACTACCCCACCACAGAAAAAGAAGTCCTAGTCGTTGTGTTCACTTTAGATAAATTTTGTTCCTACTTAGTGGGAGAAAAAATAATTGTCTATACCAACCATGCCGCAATTAGGTACCTGTTAAGTGAGAAGGATGCTAAGCCAAGGCTTTTAAGATGGATCCTACTCTTACAAGAATTCAATATAGAGATCGAAGACAAGAAAGACACCGAGAATGTAGTTGCAGATCACCTATCTAGGATAGAGGAACTAAAACTTGAAAGAGTGCCCATCAATGATGATTTCCCCTACGATCGACTTGTAGCCCAATTAGAAGTCGAAAGCGAAACGATCGAAAGCTCTTTAATATATAATGATGCAGAAACCAATGAAGTTATGGAATATATTTGCACCAAGACCACACTGCCATGGTATGCTGACTTTGTCAACTACCTAGCCGCTAAAGTGCTTCCACCAAACCTAACATACCAACAAAAGAAGAAATTTTTCCACGATCTTAAACACTATTATTGGGATGAACCACTACTTTTCAAAAGGGGAGACGATGTTATTTTCCATCGATGTGTCCCTGACTCAGAAGTAAATGACATCATATCCCACTACCACTCTGCATCCTATGGAGGGCACGCAAGCACCTCGAAGACTTGTGCGAAAATCCTACAATTTGGCCTCTTTTGACCTAATATATGGAAAGATGTCCACATCGCGATAAAAAATTGAGACCGGTGCCAACGCACTGACAACATCTCCAGACGCGATGAGATGTCACTGAAAGGTATCCTGGAGTTATAAGTCTTTAATGTTTGGGGTATAGATTTCTGATGGTTCGTCTAGCTATATATAAAATATAGTCTGTCGGGTACTTGACTGCAAGTGCACAGTCCAGTCGCTTTAGTTTTGAAAGATATCGATCCCACAGGGACTTATGGTCAAACTAGTGTTACTAACGTCACTATGTTTAGCAAAGAGAATTGATTAGTAGAAGTTCGGGGGTAATATAGTAAATCTAAGGGGAACTTTTGGTTTTAAGAAAGAATAAATGGAAGGAATCAGTATGCAGCGCATTAATTGTCAGGGATTCGATAAGTCACCGGTGAATATTTTAAATGCCAAATATCTCTCAGTAGAAAATGTTTATTTAAAAGAGTTTATCTCACACTCTCGTGGTTATTGATTCGGCCTATAATTTTAAGTCAGAATGTACGCTCTCGCTGTCCCATTTGAAGTCAACATTACTTTTTGAAAATAAATAAGTTCTAATTGCTTTTAAAGTGCTCTCGCTGTTTTTAAACTCAATGCCTAATTTTTACTATCCAGCTCGAGCCTCACGCTCTCGCGATTGTTGGTTCTCACCTTAGTTAATTTCCCACTCTCGTAACAAAACCGTATTAAATAGCTTTTCACGCTCTTGTGATAAAGTTAATTAAATTTAGATTAAAAACTTCAGCCTAAAAGGTTATTTGAGAAAAAGGGTTTTCACCGGTTATTATTAAATCCCATCAAATTAAGTTGCTACATACCGATACCGGTAGTTTAGCCGGACATATTAATTAAAGCAAACGCAAGGCATAAACAGATCAACATTGCGGCAAACATACTTATAATAATAAATGGGCAATAATAATAATAATTCAAAAAAAACCTGGAGATCGAAGTACACAGGTTAGCGATTCTTGGAGTACTTGAGCAGTCCTCCACAAGTCGGTAGGCTTTGCTTCTTCGATACAAATTACTACTAAAATTAAATAAAGTGTAGTAGTTCCCCAGTGTAGGAAACTACTACTATGGCTAACTGGAAAACTAACTGGAAAAAGGGAAACTATAAAAATAATGGCGAATACAATAAGGCATCGGAAACAAGGTTGCTGGAAAGAAAGAAAAAATGCTGAAAGCTAGAAAGCTGAAAGTTAAATTGCAGAGCGTAAATCTCAAAGTAGGCGTCCTTAATTTTTCCCATTTGAGTCCTTTATATAGTGTCCATTAGGTCTTGGTAATTGAGAAAATCAAGGAAGACTTGGTCTTGAGTGAGGAATCCGTGGGAATAAGTTTGTTGAGGAAATTTAGGCACGTATGGGTGTTGTGGCTGACTGTTTCAAAGCGCACTTTGTGGCCGCGTGACGCTCGTCATGGGCCTGTGACGGTCGTCACAGTCTGGGTCGTGACGAGCGTCATGAATGTGTGGCGGTTGTCACATCAGCAAAATCTGCATGATCTGTTTTTCTGGTTTTTCTGTGCTTTTTCACCTGTTTCTTCTTCTTTTTCTTCCTTTTCTTCATTTGGCTCTTTAGTGTGTGGAGATTCAAATACCTGCAAAGACAACACGAATACTTGCGCAATAATCGGGATATTAATCAAAATGGTGTGATCTTTGAGTGTAAATTAAGGAAATTATCTGATGTGTTTTCGCGTTATCAAACTCCCCTAAACTTGAATCTTTGCTTGTCCTCAAGCAAACACAATTTGAAAACAAAATTAAACGCGAATACATTACCTGTTCGTACGTGGTTGTCAGGTGGATTAGTAGGATGTCCGATATTGAGTAAAACACCAAAGATATTGTGACGACACGAGCTTTCAGCTTTAGCATAGATCTCCCCTTTACACAAGCCAGTTCAAATCATGCTATTATAGCTCGACCTAGTGTCTCTGTCTCTATTTCACCCGGTTTCATTCTAGCGCAATCACATTAAGCCCTTTGCCTCCGCACGCACTTAGTGAAGTAGCCGGTTAGTGACTTTGATCCTTTTCTTAGCACGGGGGTCTGGTACACTAGTATGGTACCCCTTTATATATCCCATTTTTGAAGGTTGTGGGGGATCAAATCGTAGTTCGCCCTACCGAGTCCAGTACCAGGTACCTCTGGACCAACCAACTAGGGTTTCTATCCCTTCTTTTTGCATAGCTTTGCAACTTTTTGTATTGTTCGTTTATCAATTTTCTTGATAGCAACAGTATGAAGGAATTTCTTAATTTGTAGGCATCAAACACTTATATTCATCGGCTTTCCACGTGGTTTGCGCTTGAGACGGTGCTGACTGCTAGTATAAACTACTAGGGGTTAATCTAGAATGGAGACTTAAGGTGTCGGTATAATGGTTATTCAAACTGATCTCGTAGAAATAAGGGATATAGGGTGTCGGGACGGTATCAATCTTGTTAGATCTTTCTCAGTTTTCCTGACAAATCCTCCGCGGGACAACCTATGTACTCGTAGGGTATGCATTTAATCTTAAGGAAAAAAAAATTGTTATGCCAAAATATGTATAAATGATTGAAAAGGACAAGCAAAATTTTTTGTATTGGCTGAAAATATTAGCAATAGAAACAAGTAAAGGAGTGATAAGGATTTCCTCCCACATTTAAACAATGCATTATCCTCAATGCGACCGTATACAAAAGTAAAAAGGAAAGAAACAAAAGTCGCTGCTCGTCATTACGCGGCTGGCTTCTTCGTGCTCTGACTCTTACTCTTGCGCGCTCACCTCTTCCTCGTTGGGTAGGATCCAATCCTACGTGTTGAGTGTATTCCTGGATGGCATCTACGCGATCAGTCAGGGCACTTATCTGGTCTGAAAGTTCCACCATCCCCTGATCATGCCAGTGAGCATAATCGTGCTGATCCTGCTGCATTTGCTGGATCGCTTGCATCATTTCTGTTTGGCGGTCTTCCATTATTTGGTTGTGTCGTAACATCTCGGCGTAGATGTTTTCCATGGAGGCGGGTCTTCGTTTGCTTCTTCGTCGTCCTCGGGAAGAATTCTTTGCAGCGTGCTCTTGAGGTGGTTGAGGCATGCCTCTGTCAAGCTCCTCTTCGACTTCATCTGTACCATTACCAGGATTTCCATCATTTGGCTCGGGGGCTTCCAGATCAAAAGTCCAATTTGTCATTTCTCTTGGATCTGTGCGGTTCCTATTGGGCATGATGATGCTTCATACTGTCTTGTTTCTGACAACTGGATGATACTTCCCATCATCTCTTGCTTTGATTAGGTGTGAGGCACGGCAATAGTCGATGTCGAGGAATTCTGCTTCCAGGGCTGGTAAGTTGGCTAGCCTATCTCCCAGGTTCAAGCCTAATGCTATGGAGGTGATAATTCCCCCATAACATAACGCCTGGATGCCTCTCATGCAAGCAGCCTGGATGTTGGCTAGTAGGAACGGAGTAACATTGAATGCAATTTGGGCAAACACACAGTGGAGAAGGAAAAGTTCCTTGGAGTTTACCTTGTGGTTGTTGACTCTTCCAAAAACGGTGTGCCCTAAGACTCGATGAAAGTATCTAATGGCTGGGTTGTGGATATAAGTTGCGTTAAGCGTATCCCGGCTCGTTGCATTCATGTTGGTGAGGTTGTGCCAAACTTGGAATGCTATCTCTGAACATCCTTCTAGAATGCAGCAGTGAATTCCTTCTCCATGTCGGAAACCAAGCATTCTCGCTATCTGGGTTTGATTAAGGGAATACTCTGTGCCGAACATTCTAAATGTGGCTACACCGGTGAGATATTGGGTAGCTCCAGGTGGAGTGATGTATAAGTAGGAACTTAGAAATTCCAGGGTCAGCACTTCGTAGGTTGGCTGCGGTGTGGTACAAAGCTGCGTCAAGCTGGAGGCAGCTAGCATCCATTCCACACCCTCCAAAAGTCCTAACTCTTTTAGGCATTCTGTAAGAACAAAAATTGTTCTACAACAGATTCCTTGATTTTGATGATAACAAAGGATGAAACCAAAAATGGCACCCTAACGAAAAGTTTCTAAGTGTGCAGGGTTCTAAAGAAAGAAGTAAGAAATCTGATGATGTCATCAGATAGAGTATCAGATCAGAAGCATATTATCAAATGATCAGAAGCTCTGAAGTAGAAACAAGCTCAAGAAAGTCTAACTCTGAACTAAACAACAAGTATCAGAAGCATCTGAACAAGAAGTAAGTCCTAGAACCTCTGACTCTGAACAACGCTATCTGAAGAATCTATTTAGATCAACATCAGAAGCAAGATTCCAAGGTTCTCCAGAAACACAAATACTCTGATTATGGATTTGCTAATCATGAAAGAGTAACGTTGAAGACAAGTAAAGATTTTCAAATGGATTTCCTAATTGAGAAAGAGACGTTAATCTCCAATCTCAATAAAGAAAATACTACTTGTGGTAAGTAGTCATTTCAAGAAGAAAAAGTCATCCTGCATTAGCTAATTATGTGATGGCGTAACTTCATCTCAATATCCACCAGTTTCAACTACTACTTCAACTGATCTATATAAAGGATTGAAAATCAATTTTCAGTAACACATATACGAGGAAAAATCATACTGAAACATCAACAAGAAAAACACTCTTGCTCTCTATCTCACAAAGCTTTTGCTTATTACGTGAAAAACTCTTGTTCTTAATTTTGTAATACTTGCTTTCTTAGAAGCACTCTAGTTTACATAAATCCTTCTTCTATTGTTTGTTGATTTCCTCAAGTGACTCTGTGTAGTCTGTATACTTGAGAGGGCTAAGAGATTTTTATCTTAGACGTTGTTTGTAATCTTTCAAGATTAGTGGATTAAGTCCTTGTTGAAGGCGAAATCACCTTGGCCGGGTGGACTGGAGTAGCTTTGTGTTATAAGCGAACCAGTATAAAATCATTGTGTGATTTTCATTTTGAAAAGCGCTTATTTTTCCAAACAATTCAAACCCCCCCTTTCTTGTTTTTCTCACCTTCAGTTGGTATCAGAGCTCCGGCTCTGTTATTGATTTTCTAATCAAACACTTAACCGTGTAGAGAGATCCAGTACGAGAAAAACAATGGCCCACTCAAATGAAAGAGATTCTTACAATGCCAAGCCTCCTGTTTTTGATGGAGAAAAATTTGATTACTGGAAAGATAGAATCGAAAGTTTCTTTCTTGGTTATGACGCTGACCTCTGGGACATTGTCACAGATGGATACACACCTCCAGTCTTAAATGGAGCTGAAGTTCCCAGAAGTAAGATGTCAGAAGATCATAAACGTGTCTTCAAAAATCACCACAAGGCCAGAACAATACTTCTAAATGCTATATCATACAACGAATATGAAAAGATCACCAACAGAGAGACAGCCAAAGATATACTTGACTCTCTGAGGATGACTCATGAAGGAAACTCTCAAGTCAAAGAGACAAAGGCTCTGGCACTTATCCAGAAATACGAAGCCTTCAAAATGGAAGATGATGAAGCTATAGAGGCTATGTTTTCTAGATTCCAAACTCTTATTGCAGGTCTCAAGGTGCTGGACAAAGGATACACAACTGCAGATCATGTTAAAAAGATAGTCAGAAGTCTGCCAAAGAAATGGAGACCTATGGTTACTGCTCTGAAGCTGTCAAAGGATCTGAACAATATCAGCCTTGAAGAACTTGTTAGTTCTCTCAGAAGCCATGAGATAGAACTAGAGGAGGATGAGCCTCAGAAAAAGAACAAGTCAGTAGCGCTGAAGTCCAGATCTGAAAGACGGAAACCTGACAGAACCAAAGCTCTCCAGGCAGAAGCTGAAGATACGGACGATTCTGAACCAGAAGACTCTGATGATGAAGAAGAGTTGTCCCTACTAACCAGAAGAGTCAAGCAACTCTGGAAAAAGAGGAACAACAACAACTTCGGAAGATCAAGACCCAGAGGGGATCGATCAGAGTCAACTTCAAAAGGTAAAGCTAACAAAGATATTACCTGTTATGAATGTAAAGAAACAGGTCATTACAGAAATGAATGCCCCAAGTTGAAGAAAGACAACCCTAGAAAAGAAAGCTTCAAGAAAAACACTTTCAGAACAAAGAAAGGACTGATGGCCACCTGGGACGATAGTGAATCTGGATCATCAGAATCTGACTCTGATGAACAGGCCAACGTAGCACTTATGGCTATCACATCCAGCAGCTCAGATGAAGAATCTGAAGAGATATCCTATGCAGCAGAGTTCAGACACCAGTCATGGTACCTGGACTCTGGATGCTCGCGACACATGACGGGAAGAAAGTCTATGTTCCAAAGCCTGGAACTTAAAGATGCTGGATTCGTAGGTTTCGGAGGAGATCAGAAAGGAAGGATCAGAGGCTCCGGAACTATTGGTAATGGTACTCTTCCCTCTATATCTGATGTTCTTTATGTAGAAGGATTAATGCATAACTTGTTATCCATAAGTCAATTAAGTGATAACGGTTATGATGTAATCTTCAATCAAAAAACATGTAAAGCCATTAATCAGAACGATGGTTCTGTCCTTTTCACAGGCAAGAGGAAAAACAACATTTACAAAATAAATCTTTCTGATTTAAAAGATCAAAATGTTAAATGTCTAATGTCAGTTCACGAAGAGCAATGGGTATGGCATAGACGCTTGGGCCACATTAGCATGAGGAAACTTTCTCAGCTAACTAAACTCGAGTTAGTCAGAGGCCTACCTAAACTGAAGTTTTCTTCAGATGCTCTGTGTGAAGCTTGTCAGAAAGGAAAATTTTCAAAAACATCTTTTAAAAAGAAAAATGTTGTTTCTACCTCCAAGCCTCTGGAACTTCTTCACATTGACTTATTTGGTCCTGTGAAAACAGCATCAGTTAATGGAAAGAAGTATGGACTAGTCATTGTAGATGATTACAGTCGCTGGACATGGTTAAAATTCCTTAAGCACAAGAGTGAGTCTCACTCTGTATTCACTAGTTTCTGTTCCAAAGTGCAAAAAGAATTTGACTCTAAAATTATTAGAGTCAGAAGTGATCATGGTGGAGAATTTGAAAACAAAGATTTTGAAGAATTATTTGACTCTAATGGAATATCCCATGATTTCTCCTGCCCTAGAACTCCACAACAAAATGGAGTTGTAGAGAGGAAGAATAGGACACTCCAAGAGATGGCCAGAACCATGATCAATGAAACTAATGTAGCAAAGCACTTTTGGGCAGAAGCTGTAAATACAGCGTGTTACATTCAGAATAGAATCTCTATAAGACCTATTCTAGAAAAGACTCCCTATGAACTGTGTAAAGGAAGAAAACCAAACATTTCTTATTTTCATCATTTTGGATGTTCTTGTTTTATATTAAATACTAAAGAACATCTGAACAAGTTTGATTCCAAAGCACAAAAAGGTATTATGTTAGGATACTCAGAACGCTCTAAAGGCTATAGAGTATACAACACAGAAACCAAAATTGTGGAAGAATCAATTCATGTCAGATTTGATGATAAGCTTGACCCTGAAAAGTCAAAGCTAGTTGAAAAGTTTGCAGATTTGGAAATCACTCTTGTAGAATCTGATAAAACTCCAGAAGCAACTGTCACTCAGAACTCTGAAGAAATAAAATCTCCAGAAATCCCAAAGAAAGTCAAAAGTCGTATCAATGTATCTGAAGATTTGATTCTGGGAAACAAGGACGAACCTGTCAGAACCAGATCTACCTTCAGAACCTCTGAAGATATTCCTCTGGGACTAGTGTCTCTGATTGAGCCTACGTCTTATGATGAAGCACTTCAGGATAACGACTGGGTGGCAGCTATGCAAGAAGAATTGGATCAATTCTCAAAGAATGATGTCTGGGATCTCGTTCCTAAACCCAGAGGCACTCATGTCATTGGAACCAGATGGGTTTTCAGAAACAAGCTGAACGAGAAAGGAGAAGTTGTCAGAAACAAAGCACGACTGGTAGCTCAAGGTTATAGTCAACAAGAAGGTATTGATTATAATGAAACTTTTGCTCCAGTCGCGAGGTTAGAATCTATTCGTCTTCTTGTATCTTTTGCTATTAATCACTCTATCAAATTATATCAAATGGATGTCAAGAGTGCATTTCTTAATGGTTATATTTCAGAAGAAGTGTATGTCAATCAACCTCCAGGCTTTGAAAACTCAAATTTTCCAGAACATGTTTTTAAACTTAAGAAATCCTTATATGGACTCAAACAAGCTCCCAGAGCTTGGTATGAACGATTAAGCAATTTTCTTCTGGAACAAAATTTTATCAGAGGGAAAGTTGATTCTACACTCTTCTGTAAAAACCTTAATAATGATCTCATGATATGCCAGATTTATGTTGATGATATTATTTTTGGTTCTGCTAATATCTCTGTTTGCCAAGAATTTTCTAAGTTAATGCAGGCAGAATTTGAGATGAGTTTAATGCAAGAACTAAAGTTCTTTCTGGGAATTAAAATTAATCAAACTCCAGAAGTCACGTACGTCCATCAAAGTAAATATATTAAAGACGTTCTGAAGAAGTTTGACATGACTGAATGCAACTCTGCAAAAACTCCCATGCACCCAACTTGCATTCTGGAAAAAGAAGAGGTAAGCAACAAGGTTTGTCAGAAGCTCTATCGAGGTATGATAGGCTCCCTTCTCTATCTGACTGCTACTCGTCCTGATATTCTTTTTAGTGTCTGTCTTTGTGCCAGATTCCAATCAGATCCTAGAGAATCTCATTTAACAGCAGTTAAGAGAATTCTTAAGTACCTGAAAGGAACTCCTAACCTGGGCCTGATGTATGAGAAAACATCAGAGTATAGACTCTCGGGTTATTGTGATGCAGATTATGCAGGAGATAGAATAGAATGAAAAAGCACTTCTGGAAATTGCCAGCTTCTGGGAAACAATCTGATATCCTGGGCTAGCAAAAGACAATCAACAATTGCTCTATCAACTGCAGAAGCAGAATATATCTCAGCGTCACTGTGCACAACTCAGATGCTCTGGATGAAGCATCAGTTAGAAGATCTGCAAATCTTTGAGAGTAACATTCCTATCTTTTGTGATAATACTGCTGCTATTTGTTTAAGTAAGAATCCCATTCTACATTCCAGAGCCAAACACATAGAAATAAAACATCATTTTATCAGAGACTATGTTCAGAAAGGGATAGTAACTTTGAAGTTCATTGATACAGAACATCAATGGGCAGATATCTTTACTAAGCCTCTAGCTGAAGATAGATTTCTTTTTATCTTAAAAAATCTGAACATTCAAAATTGCCCAGAATGAAGTATGGCTCTGAAAAAAGTAAAATGAGACTCTGATGTAAACAAATGTATTTCTGCCTCTGACTCTGATACTTCTACCAAGTTAAGAGGATATCTGAGTTAGAAATCTTCAGAAACCAATCCTTTGGTATTCCTGAAGATCAGATACATCAACACGTGGAGCTCTAAGCGTCTAACCCTAGAACTTCTAGACAGCTGTCAAAAGAAATCAAAGGTCAGAACGTTTGAAATCTCCTAGAGCAGTGTGCGTACTGTTGGGATTAGACATTCATTTATTAGCTGTAATCATTTTTCCCCTCAAACGTGCTATTTTGATTTTTGTGCTAACGCTGGAATGTGTGTCGTTTTGCATGTGTTTACTTAGAGTATATAAACACTTTCTCTCACTTTTCACACTTATCACTCTCACTCACTCTAAAACCCTAAACCCTCTTTCGAAGCATTCTCTGCAAGTTCGTCATCAATCTTCTTCTTCTTCTTCATGGATGCTCAACAACAAGAAGTTTTTAACTTCTCTCAACAGATGGAATCAAGTTCTAATCCCCAAACCTCAAACACTCAAACTCCAACCGTTACAGGCGTCACCATCACCCCTGTCTACAAAGAACCCCACGTTCTTGACCGAGAACGCCATATCAACCTTTCAACTCCTTTTGAAGGTTTGGACGTGCTGTGTGAATCGTTGGTTGATTTCGACAATCTAAGAAGAAATGGCGTTGATCTAACTGGAGAACTTCGTCAACAAGGGTGGGAGAACTATTTCCAAAGGTTGTATGGTCCTATTTACCCACTTCTAGTCAAGGAGTTCTGGAGACATGCAGATGCAGATGACAACTTCATCGTCTCATATGTTCTGGGGGTGAAAATTGTTATTACTGAAGCGTCTATTGCTTCCTTGTTAAACATGGAGCAAAGTGGAGGAAAAAGGATTTACAACATTCCTCCTAGGTCAAAACGCATCACTGAAGTCATCAATCCAACAATCTTCAAACCCAACGTTGAAGGAAACCCCTCTAAGAACAAGGAGCTGCACCAGAACCTCAGAGTGTGGCTGAAGATTATTCTGGGAACAATTCACCATCGTCCAGCCTCTAACTCTTCTGATTACATCAATGCAGACTAGAAATGCATTCTGTACTGCATTCAGAAGGGTATAAAGATCTCTCTCCCTGTTCTCCTCTTCAGATATCTGAGAGATTCAGTCAGAGAAACCAGAAACAATATGAAGCCCAGATCCTACATTCCTCTGGGAAGATTGTTATCTGACGTCTTCATTGAGCATGGACTAGTAGATGAGCTGGAAAAGACCAAGCTGATGGATGATCTGGCAATAGATGTGGGGAAGCCTCTGAATGCCAGAAACCTCAAGAGTATGGGGATAATAAAGAAAATTCAAGTCAGGCCAACTCTGGATATATCCTGGGATAGCTTGAAAGATCAGAGGAAGATGCCTCATGGCCTTGCCAGATTCTTCAAGAATGAACCCAGAGATGTTGTTGCTATCTATCTTCAGCGTCTGCTGGATGAAGGTGTTGACGTATCTGATTTCAGCCTCGATGACTGTCTGGATTCTGAAGAAGATTTCGTCAGATACAAGAGAGGTCTTTCTGAAAAGAAGGTAGCATCTCAGGCAAAGAAGGCCAGACTCGGAGAAACTTCTGGAAGCAAATCTTCAGCGCCTCTGAATATCTCAACTGGTAAGTCTGTTCCTCCTGTTACCTCTGAATTTATGATGGCTTCCTCTAACCCTCTCTCCTCTCAACCCATTTATACCACCTCTGATATTTCACCCTCAATCACCAGAACCTCCCAACCTACACCAGTTCTAAATATAGCCCGCACCTTCATACCTCCCTCTAAACCTGCACAAACTCACCAAAGCACTTCATCTTCATCATCCTCAATGCCAGAATCACCACCTTATGTTTCTGTCTCTTCTGACCCTGCATTTTCTGATCCTGAATCCCCAACCATAGCCACACTTTATGCTCATAGACTTGCTTCACAACAAACACAAACACAATCTGAAGTAACTTCACCTCCACCACAACAAACAACCACCATACCTTCTGAAAACCAACCCTCTGACCATCCCACTTCTGATATCACCCCACCAAACATCTCCGCTGCACCTAAAGCAGAATCTGAACCCTTAGACTTAAACCCTCTTTACGCTTCACCTCAATCTTCTGAACCTCAACCTGAACCAGAAACTGAACCAGAACCTCTCACTTTAAATCTCAGCCCTCCAAACTCTCCACCTCACACCTCTGAACCAGAACCTGAACCTGAGCTTTCTAAACCTACCCTTAAGGAAGCCATCTTTATGATTGCAGAGGCTTCAGCTCAAAAGGTTGATTCTCTGGTCACTAACTCTGAAATCAGTGATGATCCTGAATCTGTAAGGACACACTGGAACAGAGTCATTGGCTGGATGACATCTGAGTCCTTTAGGCTGAAGAGCATATCTGAACAAGTCAGAAATGACTACATCAGAAATGCTGAGGCAAGACTCCAGGAGAGACTTGCCAGAGAGGCTGAAGCCAGAAGGCTAGAGGAAGAGAGAATTGCAAGAGAAGCAGAAGAAGCAAGAAGGCTAGAAGAGGAAAGAATTGCTAAGGAAGCTGAAATCCTAAGGCAAAAGGAAGCTGAAGCCAAGGCTCTGGCGGATGCAGAAGCTCAAGCTGCTGCAGAAGCTGAAGCTCAGCAGGCTCTGACTCTGGGGGAGTCCTCTTCAGTGATCCCTATGGTTCTTCAGACTCTGAAAGAACTCAAGCAAGATCAGAATGAACTCCGGGCCAGAATGGACAAGCAAGATACTGTCAACAACAACATCCAGAATATGCTTGCAATGCTGCTTCAGAGAATGCCTCCGCCTCCGAACCCTTAGGCACTTTGGATTTATTTTGCTTGCCTATTTTTTTTGCTTCTGTCTTCTTTTGAATCTGATGTTTTTTCTTGTTCCTTTTGAATCTGATGTTTTGTTTGTTGCCTTTGTGCTTCTATCTATGAATTTCAAGTTTTTCTCTTTATTTATTTTCTCTTTACTTTTTTACTATGTCTTTTTGATTCTGACAAAAAGGGGGAGAAGTAATTATTAGCTCTGATGAAAATATTGTCTAAAACCTTAAGCATTCTGCAACATATTTTTCATATAAATAAAATTATCTAACTTGGACTTAAGAAATTGCAGAGAACTTCAGAAACCTCCTTACTTAAGAAACTCTGGTAAGAACTTCTGAACTCCCTAGCATTATCTCAGGGGGAGCTTCTGTCTATCTGATCTAATTTTATTCATGTTTCATCTGCTAATTTAAGTTGTTTTGTCATCATCAAAAGGGGGAGATTGTAAGAACAAAAATTGTTCTACAACAGATTCCTTGATTTTGATGATAACAAAGGATGAAACCAAAAATGGCACCCTAACGAAAAGTTTCTAAGTGTGCAGGGTTCTAAAGAAAGAAGTAAGAAATCTGATGATGTCATCAGATAGAGTATCAGATCAGAAGCATATTATCAAATGATCAGAAGCTCTGAAGTAGAAACAAGCTCAAGAAAGTCTAACTCTGAACTAAACAACAAGTATCAGAAGCATCTGAACAAGAAGTAAGTCCTAGAACCTCTGACTCTGAACAACGCTATCTGAAGAATCTATTTAGATCAACATCAGAAGCAAGATTCCAAGGTTCTCCAGAAACACAAATACTCTGATTATGGATTTGCTAATCATGAAAGAGTAACGTTGAAGACAAGTAAAGATTTTCAAATGGATTTCCTAATTGAGAAAGAGACGTTAATCTCCAATCTCAATAAAGAAAATACTACTTGTGGTAAGTAGTCATTTCAAGAAGAAAAAGTCATCCTGCATTAGCTAATTATGTGATGGCGTAACTTCATCTCAATATCCACCAGTTTCAACTACTACTTCAACTGATCTATATAAAGGATTGAAAATCAATTTTCAGTAACACATATACGAGGAAAAATCATACTGAAACATCAACAAGAAAAACACTCTTGCTCTCTATCTCACGAAGCTTTTGCTTATTACGTGAAAAACTCTTGTTCTTAATTTTGTAATACTTGCTTTCTTAGAAGCACTCTAGTTTACATAAATCCTTCTTCTATTGTTTGTTGATTTCCTCAAGTGACTCTGTGTAGTCTGTATACTTGAGAGGGCTAAGAGATTTTTATCTTAGACGTTGTTTGTAATCTTTCAAGATTAGTGGATTAAGTCCTTGTTGAAGGCGAAATCACCTTGGTCGGGTGGACTGGAGTAGCTTTGTGTTATAAACGAACCAGTATAAAATCATTGTGTGATTTTCATTTTGAAAAGCGCTTATTTTTCCAAACAATTCAAACCCCCCCTTTCTTGTTTTTCTCACCTTCACATTCATGATCAACATACTTCGTGGCTTGAACGGAGCGTTGGTAGAACTTGAGGTAGTTGCTTCTTTGGGGTTCGCCGGCTTCTCCGTTTCGGAATATGATGGTTGAAAGGTCGGGAGTGCCTCTTTCTTGACGGGCCATCGATGAGTTGTATGAAACTTTTGGTGTTGGTGGGTGAGGTGGGATATTTGTGAGTTACACGCTTGAAGAAGATGTGAAGAATTTAATAGATGAAGATCAGAATGTAAGAGAGTGATAATTTGTGAGGAAAAAGGGAGAAAGAGCGCCTGCATTTATAGGCGAGCTCTCTGGAATTCGTGACGGTCGTCACAGGGGTGTGACGATCGTCACGCGCAACGGATGCGTAACGGTCGTCTACAACGGTCATATGATTGTAACGGTCACTTTCATGTGTGTGACTGTCGTGGCAGATCCGTGACGGTCGTCACATCTGTGAGACGGGCGTCACCCTATAGTGACGGTCGTCACACGCTGAATTTCAAAAAAATTCTCTAACATAGGTTGCAGCAGAGTTTGATAACAGTATAAATAATAGCTAAGCAATTTTAATTTTTAACAACATAAATGCAGAAATAAATAAATGGATGAAATAAGCATAATTAAATGGATAGCAATTGAATTAACAAATTGAAATTAAATGTAACATAGGAAAAAGATTGTAGCGATAACATAGCAAACAAAAGCAATAGAACAAAAGTAATGAAATAAATGAATTCAATAGAACAAAAGTAATAAAATCAATAAATATGCTCCCTCCCCACACAAAACAAAGCAGTGTCCTCATTGCTCAGTGCGAGTAGGAGAAATCAGTGGTCAGTATTATTAGCCACGTTTTTGTCCCAATGCGGCGACAGCTTCGTTCAGATAATGAAACTACTCAACGGCTATATCCATCAGGCCTAGGACATCAAAGTGTATGAGCTTTATCTCTTCTTTCACAATGGTGATGTCAGCTTGGAAAGCATTCAGACGGGTGATGAGCATGGCATGATTATCAGCACAAGATGGAGGGACCGGTTCAACAATGTTATAATAGTTAGGAGGTGTCTCAGGGTCAGATTCTTCCTTACGGATAGGGTCATTGACACACTCATATTTAGGTGGGGTCGCAGGAGGTGAAGGTGGATCGATAGGGTGTTCCTCTAAGTCGTAGAGCCAGTTATCTCGGTTGTGAACACTCATTTTCTCATGGTTAGGCAAGGTGAATAGTCGAACCACTTCATTATTGATTAGATAATCAAAGGTATCTGTTCCAATGTTTCCTGTGATTCTGCGGTCAAAGCAAAATTCGATATCCATTGGACGGATGTTTCCAAAAGGTACAAGCTCATAAAGTGGGCGCACAAGTCCTATGGCGTCTGCTATCATGGTTACTAGGCCACCTATGATTATCGGGGTACGGTTATTCTTAGCAAGGTGTACAAATCTTTCCATCATGAATGTTACTATATTGACGTGTCGACCTTTATCGACACAAAGCAGGATGAAGACTTCATCGTGGGACACTAAGGTGTTATTCTCTTCCTTACCAAATAAGGTGTGGGCTAGTATTTTATGAAAGTATCGGATAACAGGGTTATGGATATTTTGTGAGTGCATCTCATTTGGGTTTGGGTTGGATTCTCCGGATATGCAACCCTAGAAGTCATCGAGGTCAATGTCATCGATAAGGTCCTCCTGGCGTGTAGTAAAAATGAAAGGGCCACTAGGGAATCCTAAGAGGTCAGCAAGGTCTCGACGGGTGTAGGTGAAGTCCATGCTAAATAACCTAAAGGATATCAACCCTTTGTTAAGTCTGTAACCATGCTCAGGGATGTATACAAGGGAGCTCAGGAATTCTAAGGTTAGTTCACGGTACGTGACAAACCGTCTCTTAATGGCTGCATTCTCCCACCCAAGCTGGTTAAACATATATAGGATGTTATCTCGGATGCCTAATTTATCCATGGTTGGTCCATCATAATATATGGTCAATGCCATATCCTTCCGGGCTAGATAATCATACCGCCTGCATTGAACTCTACCTTTGAAAACTGTCTCTGGTTGTTGCATGATGAAAGTAATTAGTTAGTAATTTTCCTGTTTGTCAGTATCCAATATGTCTAAGTTAGTTACTAGAAACAACAAGAGTGATTGCAAAGAATCAAGAAGAGGGGAGCAAACAAAATAAAGAGGAAAATCAAAGAAGGGAAAATAGAATGTAAGAAAAATAACGAAAAGAAAAAAGGTGGGTTGTCTCCCACCAAGCACTTTGTTTAATGTCACAAGTTCGACAGTAGTGTCGCGTTGTACTAGGTTTGGGGTTGAGCGGGCAGCTCTATGAGTCTGAGACTGTTCGAATAGTCTCTGTTTTCTATATTGTGATAATGCTTTAGTCGCTGCCCGTTTACTATGAAAGGGTCACTATTTCTACCTTTTATTTCTATCGCGCCACTAGTGAGAACCTTGGTGATCTCGAAAGGGCCAGACCACCGAGATTTGAGTTTTCCTGGAAAAAGTTTAAGTCTTGAATTAAATAGCAGCACTATGTCGCCGACTTTAAACTCCTTCCTAGAAATGTGTTTGTCATGCCATCTTTTGGTTCGTTCTTTAGATCCTGGCATTCTCATAAGTGTCCAATCTCAGCTCTTCTAATTCGTGGATGTCCAGAATCCGTTTCTCGCCTGCGGAAGTGTAGTTTATGTTAAGGGTTTTAATTGCCCAATACGCTTTATATTCCAATTCTACAGGGAGGTGGCATGATTTACCATAAACTAGTTTGAAGGGTGTGGTTCCTATCGGGGTTTTGTAAGCCGTCCTGTAGGCCCACAAAGCTTCGTTTAGTTTGGATGACCAGTCTTTTCTGGATATTCCTACAGTCTTCTCAAGAATTTGTTTTATTTCTCGATTCGAGACTTCGACTTGCCCGCTAGTTTATGGATGATACGGTGTTGCTACACGGTGTCGGACTCCATACTTCAGAAGGAGTTTTCCAAATATATTCGATATGAAGTGGGAGCCACTGTCACTGACTACTAATTTTGGCACACCGAATCTGGGAAAGATAATGTTTTTGAATAACTTGATCACTACTCGTGTGTCATTTGTTGGAGAGGCTACAGCCTCGATCCATTTTGAGACATAGTCGACAGCAACGAGTATGTATTTATTACCAAAAGAAGCTGGGAACGGTCCCATGAAGTCAATCCCCCATACGTCAAAAACTTCGACTTCTAAGATTCCTGTTTGTGGCATTTCATCGCGTCTTGAGATGTTGCCAGTGCGTTGGCACCGGTCGCATTTTATAACTGCGTTATGGATGTCTTTCCATAGAGTAGGCCAAAATAGGCCGGATTACAGGATCTTAGTGAAGGTCTTTGAGGTACTTGCATGCCCTCCATAGGGGGAGAAATGGCAATTAGAGATTATATCATCGATTTCATCCTCAGGAACACATCGACGGAAAATACCGTCGGTCCCTCTTTTGAAAAGAAGAGGTTCATCCTAGTAATACTGCTTTAGGTCATGAAAGAACTTTTTCTTTTGTTGATCAGATAGGTCCGGTGGAAGTACCCCGACGGCTAGGTTGTTGACAAAGTCAGCGTACCATGGCAGAGTTGCATTCGCGTGTACTTCTTCCATGGATTCTTCTATTTCTGTATCGTTTAATGTCAGTTCAGACATATCACTTTCCATTTGGGATATGAGTCGTTCGTAAGGGAAATCATCATTAATTGGGATTTGTTCAGGCTTGTTCCCTTCGATACGAGATAAGTGGTCTGCTACTACGTTTTCAGTACCTTTCTTATCTTTTATTTCTAAATCAAATTCTTGTAAGAGCAGGATCCATCTTAAAAGTCTTGGTTTGGCATCCTTCTTACTTAACAAATATCGAATAGCGGCGTGGTCGGTATAGATGATAATTTTTGCCCCTACCAGGTAGGAACGAAATTTGTCCAAAGCGAACACGACAACTAGAAGTTCTTTTTCAGTGGTGGCGTAGTTCATTTGGGCAGGATCAAGCGTTCTACTCGCATAGTAAATAGCATGAAGCTTCTTATCCTTCCTTTGTCCTAGTACTGCGTCTACTACGTAATCACTCGCATCGCACATGATTTCAAATGCTAATCTCCAGTCAGGTGGTTGCATTATGGGTGCGGTGATTAAAGATGTTTTCAGTTGGTTGAACACTGTTAAGCATTTTTCATCGAATATGAAGTCAGCGTCTTTCATTAATAATCATGTAAGTGGCTTGGTTATTTTTGAGAAATCTTTAATAAAACGTCGGTAGAAACTGGCGTGTCCTAGAAAGCTTCTTATTTCTCGAACGGTTTTCGGAGGTTGAAGGTTCTCTATAATTTCAATTTTAGCTTTGTCCACTTCAATTCCTCTGTCAGATACCACGTGACCTAATACAATTCCTTCTTGAACCATGAAATGGCATTTCTCCCAGTTTAAAACGAGGTTTACTTTCACGCATCTTTCGAGTACCATTTCGAGGTTAGATAGACATTCTTCAAAACTCTGCCCGCAAATGGAAAATCGTCCATAAAGACTTCCATGATGTCGTCTATAAAATCGGCGAAGATTGCCATCACGCGTCTTTGAAATGTTGCGGGAGCGTTACATAGGCCAAATGGAATTCGTCGGTAGGCGAATGTACCATAAGGGCATGTGAAGTTAGTCTTTTCTTGGTCGTCAGGATGGATTGGGATTTGAAAGAATCCTAAATAACCGTCTAGATAGCAGAAGTGAGAATGCTTAGCCAATCGTTCAAGCATTTGATTAATGAAAGGTAGAGGGAAATGATCTTTCCGAGTGGCTTTGTTTAGTTTTCTATAGTCAATGCACATTCTACTTTCGGTCACAACTCTTTGTGCTATGGACTCGCCCTTCTCATTCTTAACAACTGTAACACCTCCTTTCTTGGGTACTACATGAACGGGGCTAACCCATTGACTATCGGAGATCGGGTATATGATTCCAGCGTCTAGAAGTTTCTTTACTTCATCCTTGACTACGGTACTTAGGATTGGGTTGATCCTTCTCTGGTGTTCTCTAGAGGTTTTACAATCTTCCTCCAGCATAATGCGATGCATACAGCTAGAAGGACTTATTCCTTTAAGATCGACGATGTTATATCCTAACGCTGTTGGATATTTTCTTAGGATATCTAGTAATTTCTCAATTTCCATCTGTCTTAAGTCAGCGTTGACTATTACTGGTCTTTTCAGTTCAGTGTCTAGGAATTCATATCTTAGGTTCTTTGGTAGTGTTTTTAGTTCCAAGTTAGGTTTCTTTGGGCATGGCATGTGGTCGGGTGAAAGTGCTAAGCATTCGCTTAGACTTTCGTTTTGGTATGGTTCATGCCAATTATTGTCTTCAAGGATTGGAGGGATTTGGATTTTCATTATTTCAGAGTATGTGGTTTCTTCCATCTCCGTCTCTCTAACGCATTCGTCTATGACATCAAGCAGATAGCAGGTGTCGTCTATAGCTGGCGCTTGTAAGAATTGGGTTAAGATGAATTCAACCTTTTCCTCTCCAACTTCGAATGTCAGCTTACCTCTCTTTACGTTTATTATTGATCTTGCGGTAGCCAAGAATGGCCTTCCTAGTATGATAGGTGTACTGGCATCTTCTTTGATGTCCATGATTATGAAATCGGTAGGAATGTAAAATTTTCCTACACAAACTGGGACATTCTCTAGTATACCGACAGGATATTTGATTGAGCGGTCAGCTAATTGAACAGACATCTTGGTCTGTCTTAATTCTCCCATACTGAGCCTTTTGCAGATGGTTAAGGGAATTACACTAATGATGGCTCCTAGATCGCATAGAGCTTTGTCTATGACGAATTTTCCAATGACTCAGGGTATGGAGAAACTACCTGGGTCCTTTAGTTTGGGAGGCATGTTATTCTGGATTATGGCGCTACACTCGGCAGTAAGTGTAACTGTTTCGTCATCCTCGATCTTTTTCTTATTGGATAGGATTTCCTTAAGAAATTTGGCATAGGAGGGCATTTGTGTGATGGCTTCTGTAAAGGGTATCGTAATGTTTAGTTGCTTCAGAAGCTCAACAAATTTCCTAAATTGACTCGCAGTTTTAGAACTTTTGAGTCTTTGAGGATACGGAATGGGTGGTTTATAAGGAGGTGGAGGCACATAAGGTTTCTCTTTATCTTCGGCCTCCTGGGTATTATCTTTTGTTTCCTTTGGTTCATTCACCTGCTCAGTTGAGGTTTTATCTGGTTTTTGGTACATGGCAGGGTTTTGGAGTCTTGGATCTACGGGTCCGTCTGTAACACCCCAATAAAAAAATAAGATAATTATTTGATTTAAATTAATATTATATTTATTAATTTAATTAAATAATTGGAATTATTGGATTATTATTATTATTATTATTATTGGAATAATAATTATTTGGAAAATATATAAGATGGAATTAAGGAAAAGAGTCTCATTTGGTAAAAAGAGTTTTACGTGAAACAGAGAAGCGGCTGAAAAGTGGAAAGTGGAGAAAAGGCAAAGAGGAAGAGCAAGGGCAAAGGTTGGAGAAGAGAAAAGCTTGGAGCTTAGAGATTGCCGGATTAACTCAGGTAAGGGGGGTTTATCGTCGTTTAATGGGTATTATGGGTTAGCATGTAATGGGTAGTGATAAGCCGTTGAATTGACCCTAATTGGGATTTTGGAATGCTGAAAAGTTGTGATGGATAAGTTGTGTTAAAACTGGAATTGAACCTGTATTTGAGTGTGTTGTAAATTCCCGAACGTAGAGCTTTTTACGGAATTGGAATCGGAGGTCCGGAAGTCCTCCAACAGCGGAAAATGCGGAGAATTCTGCATTCTGCTTTGTGTTAGCGCAGGAACTGCTGTTTTGTCTGCGTTAACCGGTTAACACTGTTGCGAATTGTGAAATTAGTACTGTTTTGCCTGCGTTAACCGGTTAACCCAGGGCGTTAACCGGTTAACACTGTTAAGTTTTGGGCAGTAAGTGTGTTTGTGATGCGTTAACCGGTTAACCCAGGGCGTTAACCGGTTAACACTGTTGAAAAGTGAGAAAATTGACATTTTAATGTTGTGTACATAATTGATGTTTGGCCTATAGTGGCGTATGATGTAATAGGGATTAATTCCCGCTATTTTGAGCAGTATAGGTATTAGTAGAGTGTGCTAATACTGTGGTTAATTAATTGACACGATATGATGTTTTGATACATGTGTTGATGATGTTTGATGGTATGCATAATGTTGTGAATGTACCTGTTATGTATGCAATTGTGAATGGACTGTTGTATGGATTAGAGTGTGAGCATATGTCCATTGTGGATTTTGTTGTTGATGTTGTATTGCTAAATGATTAGCATGCATATTGTGGCCTTTATGGTGGTAGCTAATTCCCATGGTGAGGAATTAGTGATGTTAGTCATTTGGACTGTTTGATGTTTGCATGCTAGGTGAATTAGCGTGCATAGCATGGCCCTTGGGGTGGTAGCTAATTCCCATGGTGAGGAATTAGTGATGTGAGTCACTAGGTCTCAAATGAGTGGGACTAGTGAGCTTGGTAGCCGTACCTGGATTTGGTCGGTGAAGTTGAACTATATGTTCACGAATAGTCGGTACCGCATGCATGGAGTCTCATTGCATAATATATGTGTAGTGTATAATATGAATGGATGTATTCCAATGTTATACGTGTGTTGTGTTGGCATTGAGCATGAGTATGAATTGTGTGGATATTGAGTATGATATTTGAGTGGATGTGCCGTTACTGAATGTGTGATACGATTAGGGCGATTAATGTGTTAAATTACTTAACATGACATTATATTCTATAATGCTTATTATATCGATTGAGGAACTCACCCTTACAACTATTTTTCAGGTAACGAGCAGTGATTGAGTAGAAGCTAATGCTTGGAGTCTAGTGTAGTCTCCTTAGGGGGTCATGCTCTGATAGATGTAACATCGGGAGGGAACATTTTAATGGTGTTGTTGATGTTGTTGAACCAGTTTACATGTAGTATGTTACATGTTTTGAATGGTCGATTTGATCTCTATCCGCTGCGTATTGTGCAATGCTTTATGTTCTGAATTAAATAATGAGCATGACTAAATATTATGATGAATGGTGTGAAATAATTGTGTGACACCCTTGATTGCATATTACTCTGATTGATATGTTGTTATTTTAATTAAATATTTGGGGTTTTTTAGAAGGGTGTTACATTAGTGGTATCAGAGCATAGTCGGTCGAGTCGAGTCGTAATTATTCTGTTTCCCTGTACGGGATAGGTGTTGTGTAACCCTATCAGTACTTATTGTTTTAGCTTGTTGGGTTTTCAGAATAGAGATGGCTGGAAGAGGTAGAGATGATGCTGCGATTGCTGAGGCTCTGGGTATGCTAGCTGGAGTACTTGGAGGAAATCCGAATGTTGTGGGAATGGGAGCTGCTCGTCAACTGAGTGAGTTCCAGAAGAACAATCCTCCAATGTTCAAGGGAGCATACGATCCAGATGGTGCTCAGAAGTGGTTGAAGGAGATCGAGAGGATCTTCCGAGTGACTGAGTGTGCCGATAACCAGAAGGTCAGGTTCGGTACGCATATGCTGTCGGAAGAGGCTGATGATTGGTGGGTTGCTACCCGCACTGAGTTGGAAACCGCTGGGAATGCTGAGATCACTTGGGCTGTGTTCAGAGAGAGATTCCTGAGGAAGTACTTTCCAGAGGATGTCAGAGGAAAGAAAGAGATAGAGTTCTTGGAATTGAAGCAGGGCAATCAGTCTGTTATTGAGTATGTTGCTAAGTTCACAGAGCTGTCGAAGTATTACACTCCCTATAATGAGGCTGCTGGAGAATTTTCAAAATGTGTGAAGTTTGAGAACGGGTTACGTCCTGAGTTCAAGCAGGCTATTGGGTATCAGCGGATTAGAGTGTTTTCTGATTTGGTTGACTGTTGCAGGATTTTTGAACAGGATACCAAGGCCAGAGCAGAGAGCTATCAGCAAAGGGTTGATAGGAAAGGCAAGAATCAGAATGATCGTGGGAAACCGTATGCAGCTGGCAAAGGTTTCCAGAAGCAGAGTGGGATGAAGAGGCCTAGTGGGGGAGACTCTAGTGCTCCTGCTAAGTGTTATAGATGTGGTCAGGCTGGACATCGTTTCCATGAGTGTACCAGTGCTGAGAAGAAGTGTTTCAAGTGTGGCAAAGGTGGTCATTTGGCTACAGAGTGCCGGTTGAAGACTCTGACTTGCTTCAACTGTGGAGAGGTGGGTCATATCAGTCCACAATGTCCTAAGCCGAAGAAAGAGAACCAGTCGGGAGGCAAGGTCTTTGCTTTATCGGGTTCTGAGACTTCTGCAGATGATCGTTTGATCCGAGGTACGTGTTATATTAATGGCTTTCCTCTTGTAGCTATTATTGACACAGGTGCGACTCATTCCTTTATATCTTTGAATTGTGCTGTGAAACTTGAGTTAGAGATATCTGAGATGCGTGGTAGTATGGTGATTGATACTCCTGCGAAGGGTTCAGTGACTACTACTTCAGTTTGTTTGAATTGTCCTTTGAGTATTTTTGGTAGAGACTTTGGGATAGACCTTGTGTGTCTTCCCCTAGTGCAGATTGATGTTATCTTAGGTATGAACTGGTTGGTGTTTAACCGAGTTTCTATCAACTGTTTTGATAAGACTGTGATAATTCCTGAGATTGAGGAAGGAAAGAGTTTGTTTCTATCTGCAAGGCAGGTGAATGAGGAAGTAGTAGGTGGGGCAGAGTTGTTTATGCTGTTAGCGACTTTGGAGGCTAAAGATAAACTGGTGATTGGCGATCTAGCCGTGGTGTGTGATTTTCCTGATGTGTTTCCTGAAGAAGTGAATGAATTGCCGCCAGAGCGTGAAGTTGAATTCTCGATTGATTTGGTACCTGGTACTAGACCGATATCGATGGCTCCGTACCGTATGTCTGCTGTTGAGCTAACTGAATTGAAGAGTCAGTTGGAAGATCTGTTGGATAAGAAATTTATTCGTCCGAGTGTGTCACCGTGGGGTGCACCAGTGTTGTTGGTTAAGAAGAAAGAAGGTACTATGAGGTTGTGTGTGGACTACAAGCAACTGAATAAAGTGACGATCAAGAATCGGTATCCTTTGCCGAGGATTGATGATTTGATGGATCAGTTGGTTGGTGCGAGTGTGTTCAGCAAGATAGATTTGAGATCTGGGTATCATCAGATACGTGTGAAAACTGAGGATATTCAGAAGACTGCCTTCAGAACAAGGTATGGACATTATGAGTATTCTGTAATGCCTTTTGGTGTGACTAATGCGCCTGGAGTATTTATGGAGTATATGAATAGGATTTTCCATCCGTACCTAGATAAGTTTGTTGTGGTGTTTATTGATGACATATTGGTGTATTCGAAATCTGAAGAAGAGCATGCTGAGCATTTGAGAGTGGTTTTAGAAGTTCTACGAGAAAAGAAGTTATTTGCTAAACTCTCTAAATGTGAATTTTGGTTAGAAGAGGTCAGTTTTCTTGGTCATGTGATTTCAAGAGGTGGTGTTGCTGTTGATCCTTCTAAGATAGAAGCGGTATCTAAGTGGGAAGCTCCTAAGTCTGTTGCTGAGATTCGAAGTTTCCTTGGATTGGCTGGTTACTATAGGAAATTCATTGAGGGATTTTCTAAGTTGGCGTTACCGTTGACGATGTTGACTAGAAAGGGGCAAGCGTTTGTGTGGGACTCAAAATGTGAAGAAGGTTTCCAAGAGTTAAAGAGAAGATTGACTACTGCTCCTATTCTGATATTACCGAGTTCGTCGGAATCTTTTGAGGTTTACTGTGATGCTTCATTGTTGGGTTTGGGAGGTGTGTTGATGCAGAATAAGCAGGTTATAGCTTATGCTTCGAGACAACTGAGGATTCATGAAAGGAACTATCCGACACACGATTTAGAGTTGGCAGCTGTGGTTTTTGTCCTGAAGTTGTGGAGGCATTACTTGTATGGGTCAAGATTTGAGGTTTTCAGTGACCATAAGAGTTTAAAGTATTTGTTTGATCAGAAAGAGCTGAATATGAGACAGAGGAGATGGTTGGAGTTTCTGAAGGATTATGACTTTGGTTTGAATTACCATCCGGGTAAAGCAAACGTAGTGGCTGATGCATTGAGTCGGAAATCATTGCATATGTCTATGTTGATGGTTAAGGAATTGGATTTGATTGAGCAGTTTAGAGACTTGAGTTTGGTGTGTGAGAGTACTCACAATAGTGTTAAATTGGGAATGTTGAAGTTAACGAGTGGTATTCTGGATGAGATTAGAGAGGGTCAGAAATCAGATATGCTTTTGGTTGATAAGTTGACTCTAGTGAATCAAGGTCAAGGTGGTGAATTCAGAGTTGATGAGAATGGTGTTTTGAGATTTGGTAATCGGGTGTGTATTCCGGATGTTGCCGAACTTAAGAAGAGCATTCTTGAGGAAGGACATCGTAGTGGCCTGAGTATTCATCCTGGAGCTACGAAGATGTATCATGATTTGAAGAAGTTATTTTGGTGGCCGGGAATGAAAAGAGAAATTGCGAGTTTTGTTTATTCCTGTTTGACTTGTCAGAAGTCAAAGATTGAGCATCAGAAGCCGTCTGGGCTAATGCAACCGTTGGCTATTCCAGAGTGGAAGTGGGATAGTATCAGTATGGATTTTGTTTCTGGTTTACCGAGGATAAGTAGGAATTTTGAAGCTATTTGGGTGATTGTTGATAGATTGACGAAATCGGCTCATTTCATCCCGATCAGAATGGATTATCCGTTAGAGAGATTAGCTGAGTTGTATATTGAGAAGATTGTAAGTTTGCATGGTATTCCGTCGAGTATTGTTTCGGACAGAGATCCTAGATTTACATCGAAGTTCTGGGAAGGTTTGCAGAGGGCTTTGGGAACTAAGCTGAGATTGAGTTCTGCATATCATCCGCAGACTGATGGTCAGACTGAGAGGACGATTCAGTCACTAGAGGATCTTTTGAGGGCTTGTGTTTTGGAAAAAGGAGGTGTTTGGGATTGTTATTTGCCTTTGATTGAGTTTACCTACAACAATAGTTTTCATTCGAGCATTGGTATGGCACCGTTTGAAGCTTTGTATGGTAGGAGATGTCGGACACCTTTATGTTGGTATGAGTCCGGTGAGAGTGCTGTGGTTGGACCGGAGATTGTTCAACAAACTACGGAAAAGATTAAGATGATTCAGGAGAAAATGAGAATTGCTCAGAGTCGTCAGAAGAGTTATCACGACAAGAGGAGGAAGTCACTTGAGTTTCAAGAGGGAGATCATGTGTTTCTTCGTGTCACTCCGATAACTGGTGTTGGTCGAGCTTTGAAGTCGAAGAAGTTGACACCTCGATTTATTGGTCCTTATCAGATTTTGGAGAGGATAGGGGAGGTAGCCTATCGTATCGCTTTACCGCCGTCGCTTGCGAATTTGCATGAGGTTTTTCATGTGTCTCAGTTGAGGAGGTACATTCCTGATCCGTCGCATGTGGTCCAAGTAGATGATGTACAGGTGAGAGATAACCTGACTGTTGAAACATCACCTATGAGGATCGAGGATCGAGAGTTGAAGCAGTTGCGGGGTAAAGAGATTGCCTTGGTGAAGGTAGCTTGGGGAGGACCAGCAGGTGGCAATGTGACTTGGGAACTGGAGAGTCAGATGAAGGAGTCTTATCCGGAGTTATTCGCTTGAGGTATGTTTTCGAGGACGAAAACTCTTTTAGTGGGGGAGAGTTGTAACACCCCAATAAAAAAATAAGATAATTATTTGATTTAAACTAATATTATATTTATTAATTTAATTAAATAATTGGAATTATTGGATTATTATTATTATTATTATTATTGGAATAATAATTATTTGGAAAATATATAAGATGGAATTAAGGAAAAGAGTCTCATTTGGTAAAAAGAGTTTTACGTGAAACAGAGAAGCGGCTGAAAAGTGGAAAGTGGAGAAAAGGCAAAGAGGAAGAGCAAGGGCAAAGGTTGGAGAAGAGAAAAGCTTGGAGCTTAGAGATTGCCGGATTAACTCAGGTAAGGGGGGTTTATCGTCGTTTAATGGGTATTATGGGTTAGCATGTAATGGGTAGTGATAAGCCGTTGAATTGACCCTAATTGGGATTTTGGAATGCTGAAAAGTTGTGATGGATAAGTTGTGTTAAAACTGGAATTGAACCTGTATTTGAGTGTGTTGTAAATTCCCGAACGTAGAGCTTTTTACGGAATTGGAATCGGAGGTCCGGAAGTCCTCCAACGGCGGAAAATGCGGAGAATTCTGCATTCTACTTTGTGTTAGCGCAGGAACTGCTGTTTTGTCTGCGTTAACCGGTTAACCCAGGGTGTTAACCGGTTAACACTGTTGCGAATTGTGAAATTAGTACTGTTTTGCCTGCGTTAACCGGTTAACCCAGGGCGTTAACCGGTTAACACTGTTAAGTTTTGGGCAGTAAGTGTGTTTGTGCTGCGTTAACCGGTTAACCCAGGGCGTTAACCGGTTAACACTGTTGAAAAGTGAGAAAATTGACATTTTAATGTTGTGTACATAATTGATGTTTGGCCTATAGTGGCGTATGATATAATAGGGATTAATTCCCGCTATTTTGAGCAGTATATGTATTAGTAGAGTGTGCTAATACTGTGGTTAATTAATTGACACGATATGATGTTTTGATACATGTGTTGATGATGTTTGATGGTATGCATAATGTTGTGAATGTACCTGTTATGTATGCAATTGTGAATGGACTGTTGTATGGCTTAGAGTGTGAGCATATGTCCATTGTGGATTTTGTTGTTGATGTTGTATTGCTAAATGATTAGCATGCATATTGTGGCCTTTATGGTGGTAGCTAATTCCCATGGTGAGGAATTAGTGATGTTAGTCATTTGGACTGTTTGATGTTTGCATGCTAGGTGAATTAGCGTGCATAGCATGGCCCTTGGGGTGGTAGCTAATTCCCATGGTGAGGAATTAGTGATGTGAGTCACTAGGTCTCAAATGAGTGGGTACCGCATGCATGGAGTCTCATTGCATAATATATGTGTAGTGTATAATATGAATGGATGTATTCCAATGTTATACGTGTGTTGTGTTGGCATTGAGCATGAGTATGAATTGTGTGGATATTGAGTATGGTATTTGAGTGGATGTGCCGTTACTGAATGTGTGATACGATTAGGGCGATTAATGTGTTAAATTACTTAACATGACATTATATTCTATAATGCTTATTATATCGATTGAGGAACTCACCCTTACAACTATTTTTCAGGTAACGAGCAGTGATTGAGTAGAAGCTAATGCTTGGAGTCTAGTGTAGTCTCCTTAGGGGGTCATGCTCTGATAGATGTAACATCGGGAGGGAACATTTTAATGGTGTTGTTGATGTTGTTGAACCAGTTTACATGTAGTATGTTACATGTTTTGAATGATCGATTTGATCTCTATCCGTTGCGTATTGTGCAATGCTTTATGTTCTGAATTAAATAATGAGCATGACTAAATATTATGATGAATGGTGTGAAATAATTGTGTGACACCCTTGATTGCATATTACTCTGATTGATATGTTGTTATTTTAATTAAATATTTGGGGTTTTTTAGAAGGGTGTTACACCGTCTACTTCTTTTCCACTCCTCAGTATAACGGCATTTGCATGTCCCTTTGGATTAGGTTGCGGCTGTCCAGGAAATGTCCCAGCTGGAGCGGCTGTAGATGCTTGGTGTTGAGCCACTTGTGAAATCTGTGTTTCAAGCATTTTATTGTGGGTGGCTAAGGCGTCTACTTTATTCGCTAGTTGTTTAAGTTGCTCGCTAGTATGTATGTTTTGGTTCAAGAAGTCCTTGTTTGTTTGAGCTTGGGTAGCTATGAAGCTTTCCATCATCAATTAGAGATTTGACTTCCTAGGCATGTTAGGAGCATTATTAGCTGGCTTTTGATATCCAGGCGGAACAGCTGGTGCTTGGCCAGGTGCATACAGGGCATTGTTATTCTTAAACGAGAAATTAGGATGGTTTTTCCAACCTGGGTTGTAGGATTTTGAATAGGGATTTCCTTGTGTGTAGTTCACTTGATTGGTTGGGACTCCTGCTAATATTTGACATTCTTGTGCAGTGTGTCCAGGGTTTCCACATAGCTCACAGTTTGGAGTTACAGCAGCTATGGTGGCAGCGGGTGGTATGGTCAAGTTATCTAATTTTTGGACAAGGGAATCTACCTTTGCATGAACATGGTCAAGGCTACTGATTTCGTACATTCCACCCTTCGTCTGGGACTTTTCCACTGGAGTTCGTTCACCTCCCCATTGGCAATGGTTTTGGGCTATGTTTTCAATGAGTTGATAGCCTTCGGTGTATGGCTTATCCATAAGTGCACCGCCCGCGCAGCGTCTATTGTAAGTCTTGTGTTATATAGAAGCCCATTATAAAATGTGTGAATGATCACCCAGTCTTCTAGACCGTGATGTGGACATATCCTCATCATGTCCTTGTATCTCTCTCACGCTTCGTAGAGAGATTCCACGTCTTTTTTTCGAAATCCGTTGATTTGAGCTCTCAGCATAGCAGTTTTGCTCGGCGGAAAGTATCAGGATAAGAAGACGTTCTTCAGTTCTTACCATGTTGTAACGGAGTTAGAGGGCAAGGATTGCAACCAAGCCCAAGCTCTGTCTCTTAGTGAGAAAGGAAAGAGGCGCAGTCTTATCGCATCTTGAGATACACCATTCGCCTTTACAGTATCGGCGTACTGCACAAACTTGGTCAGGTGTTCATTAGGATCTTCCGTAGGATTTCCAGCAAATTGATGTTGTTGGACGGCTGATAATAGTGAGGGTTTCAGCTCGAAATCGTTTCGATTTATGGCGGGGGCAGCAATGATGTTGTGAGGTTCTTGTTGAGACGGGGTAGCGTAGAATTTAAGAGGACGATTATGGGGTCCTTCTTCAGCCATGTTTGGTTTTTCTTCTGATTTAGGAGGAAAGGAGATATCGGGAATACCGTACTTTTGTTGATATTCGTGTATTCGGCGTCTCAGGTATAAGAAACACTCTAATTCAGGGATTGGTGGTGCTAAGTTATCGCCTTGTGAGCGAGTACTTGGCATACAATCAGGGAAAGAAGGGAGAGAAGATTAGTTTTATTTTTACCTTAGTCTATACCGTGCAACAAAAGAATCGCACTATTTGACTAAAACAGATCCCCGGCAATGGCACCAAAAACTTGATGGTTCGTCTGGCTATACATAAAATATAGTCTGTCGGGTACTTGACTGCAAGTGCACAGTCCAGTCACTTTAGTTTTAAAAGATATCGATCCCACAGGGACCTATGGTCAAACTAGTGTTACTAACGTCACTATGTTTAGCTAAGGGAATTGATTAGTAGAAGTTCGGGGGTAATATAGTAAATCTAAGGGGAATTTTTGGTTTTAAGAAAGAATAAATGGAAGGAATCAGTATGCAACGCATTAATTGTCAGGGATTCGATAAGTCACCAATGAATATTTTAAATGCCAAATATCTCTCAGTAGAAAATGTTTATTTAAAAGACTTTATCTCACACTCTCGTGGTTGTTGATTCGACCTATAATTTTAAGTCAGAATGTACGCTCTCGCTGTCCCATTTGAAGTCAACATTACTTTTTGAAAATAAATAAGTTCTAATTGCTTTTAAAGTGCTCTCGCTGTTTTTAAACTCAATGCCTAATTTTTACTATCCAGCTCGAGCCTCACGCTCTCGCGATTGTTGGTTCTCACCTTAGTTAATTTCCCACTCTCGTAACAAAACCGTATTAAATAGCTTTTCACGCTCTTGTGATAAAGTTAATTAAATTTAGATTAAAAACTTCAGCCTAAAAGGTTATTTGAGAAAAAGGGTTTTCACCGGTTATTATTAAATCCCATCAAATTAAGTTGCTACATACCGATACCGGTAGTTTAGCCGGACATATTAATTAAAGTAAACGCAAGGCATAAACAGATCAACATTGCGGCAAACATACTTATAATAATAAATGGACAATAATAATAATAATTCAAAAAAAAACCTGGAGATCAAAGTACACAGGTTAGCGATTCTTGGAGTACTTGAGCAGTCCTCCACAAGTCGGTAGGCTTTGCTTCTTCGATACAAATTACTACTAAAATTAAATAAAGTGTAGTAGTTCCCCAGTGTAGGAAACTACTACTATTGCTAACTGGAAAACTAACTGGAAAAAGGGAAACTATAAAAAGAATGGCGAATACAATAAGGCAGCGGAAACAAGGTTGCTGGAAAGAAAGAAAAAATGCTGAAAGCTAGAAAGCTGAAAGTTAAATTGCAGAGCGTAAATCTCAAAGTAGGCGTCCTCAATTTTTCCCATTTAAGTCCTTTATATAGTGTCCATTAGGTCTTGGTAGTTGAGAAAATCAAGGAAGACTTGGTCTTGAGTGAGGAATCCGTGGGAATAAGTTTGTTGAGGAAATTTAGGCACGTATGGGTGTTGTGGCTGACTGTTTCAAAGCGCACTTTGTGGCCGCGTGACGCTCGTCATGGGCCTGTGAAGGTCGTCACAATCTGGGTCGTGACGAGCTTCATGAATGTGTGGCGGTCATCACATCAGCAAAATCTGCATGATCTGTTTTTCTGGTTTTTCTGTGCTTTTTCACCTGTTTCTTCTTCTTTTTCTTCCTTTTCTTCATTTGGCTCTTTAGTGCGTGGAGATTCAAATACCTACAAAGACAACACGAATACTTGCGTAATAATCGGGATATTAATCGAAATGGTATGATCTTTGAGTGTAAATTAAGGCAATTATCTGATGTGTTTTCGCGTTATCAATTTCATGGGTCATTTCCCATCTTCTTTTGGAAAAAAATACATACTCGTTGCTGTTGAGTACGTATCAAAATGGATCGAGGCAGTAACCTCTCCCACTAACGATACACGAGTAGTGATTACACATTTTAAAAATCAAATCTTCCCTAGATTCGGTGTACCAAGACTCGTGATCAGCGATGGAGGTTCGCACTTTATTTCCAAAATCTTCGAAAGATTGTTGCTAAAATATGGAGTCCGACACCGTGTAGCAACGCCATATCACCCTCAAACGAGTGGGTAAGTTGAAGTCTCCAATAGATAGATAAAACAAATTTTGGAAAAAATTGTTGCAACCTGTAGCGGTAAATTCATGACCATTAAGCTATGGATAAACGTAACGTCAATAAAACCAGAGTCGCCACTGCGCTTTTATTGTTTCCAAAGGAAAAGAGAAAAGTACGAACAAAACTCAAATATAAAAAGTTTTCAAATCAAAACTAATAAAATGCCAGAGATTATAGGTAAGGGGGTTGGTTACACAGAGGGAAGGTGTTAGCATCCAAAGTGTCTTAGGTACTCCTAGGGAGCCCTTTTTTATGTGTGGATATGTTTTTGGTATAAAAGATGTTTGCACTAAATAGAGCGTAGGGATGAGAAAATAATTCATTAATTATATTTTGTGTTTGACAAGACCTTCGGACTTATGCCTACGTACCAACATAAAATGAGGAATCAAAACCTCGTAGTTCGTGGTATCAATTTCAAAGTGAGTGAATTGCTTTTAACAAAAATTTAAATTTAAAAGAGGCACAAGGTGGCCTAAAAAGAGTTTGAATGAATGTTAATTCTTTTTGTCTTTTGAAATTTTAAGTCAATATGGTTAGATTCATTTACAAGTTTGATTTTAAGAAAAGAGTTTTAAAATGCAATGGCATAAGGCCGAAGTTTCTAATTTGCAATAAAGTCTAAGTTTAGAAATCACAAGCAAAAAAGATTTTAAAAAGGGGGGGAGAGATTTGAAATTTAATAAGTGGGAGGAGATGAAGAGACTAATCCTAAGCAAAAATTAAAAGTTAAGAGTTGAAAAGATCTGACCAATGGGATGGAATCCAATAGACAAGAATGTCATATAGAAACCCACTTTTCCTTTGGACTTTAAAATCAAGCAATATCAATAAGCAAGCAAGATGAAGAACAAGGCATCAAATAAAGATAGCCACATCCAAGCTAGAAACTTCCTAATTTTCCCCATGTATCAGATGGAATACTCCTTGAATGGCTCAGGATAAGGCATTAGACACAGGTTCAAAGTAACATTTGTATCAAGACCATGTTGCAGATGAACTCAAGTGGATCCCAATACTTGCATCAGATGAAAGCTCACTTCACAATGACTTGGTTTCAGAAATGTTGGCATTGGCCAAGTCTTTTTGCATAGGGAATGCTGCCTAATTCTAAGTCCAAAGCTAAGATCAAATCCAACAGTCCACACAAACATTTTTTAGGGGTTTTTGTTGTTTATTAAGTATTTTACGGTCCTAAGACCACAAACACAAACAAGATACACAAATAAGTATATACAATCACAATATATGGCTCAAATGAGAAAAGTGAAAATGACATAAACATAAATAAGTTACATGATATGTATAATGACAAATGATAAATGGCTTGAATTTAAAGTGCATAAGGTAAATGACTTGAAATTAAAAAGTTAGTCAAATGTTAGTTGATTAGAAGTTAGTGGAGTTTTTCTTTTCAATTGTTTAAGTCATTCTTTGGAGAACACTCGACCCTCTATTCACAAGTGTCGCATCACGCGAAAAACCGGCGGGAAAAGAAGAACAACAGAGCCGCCACCGTGCGTTATTTATCCCAAAAGAGGGAAAGGAAACGCTCGAAGTAAACCTGGAAAGAACATGGTCTCGCGACCAAAGAGGATGGGTTCGGGAGTCGGTTATGCGAAGGGAAGGTATTAGCACCCCTACGCATCCGTAGTACTCTACGGGATCCACGCACACTAGAAAGGAAATTGGTTGCTAAACACTGCTCAAATATTCACACACGCACTGGCTGAAAGAAAGGAAAGAGACTGACTGAAACTGAACTCGGCAGGATGTCGCATCCTGGGCCTACTTAGTCTATCAGGCATAGACATCAGAGTCGAAGTAGTTCGGACTGGGGAGACGACACATGCTCGCTAGGATATCGCATCCTATGCATACGTATCTTCTCGGACGAGAGAAGGATCAGAGCATTCGTAGCTCGGCTGACACGCGCACAAACAAACACAAATAGGCAAACGTGGAGCCCGACTGCCAATCACTGGACTTATGTCAGCATCCGAACCTAAACACACACAAGAAGGCAAACATGGAGCCTGAATGCCAATTGCTGGACTTACATCAGCATCCGAACCAAACACACGCACACTGGAACCCAAATGCCACTCGATGGACTTACATCAGCTTCCAAGCACACAACAACACAACAGGTTGCTAGGGAGTCGGGGACTCAGCCTATAACTGTCAAACACACACAAAAGAAAGAAAAGGCGCCCGGAGAGATCAGCTCAATCTCCTGCCTACATACTTCATCTGGTATGAAGATCAGGGCGATGTAGTTCCCCTACGCAGGGATAAAGGACTAGCCTAACCAGATAACAGAGGGAGACACAACTCTAGGGAGACTACGACTCGAGCCTAGATGTTGTCATGCAAGATTGTCCCTAAGTTATGGTTTCTAGCTAAATGGCACAAGGGCCAACCTATCCTAAGCATGGCTCACACAGGAAGCAAGCCACACATACTTAACTTGCACAGGAAGCAAGTCAAACAATCCTATCTTGCACAGGAAGCAAGTCAAACAATCCTACAAGCACAGATAGCACACGCTATACACAAACAAGTGGCTCAAACAAGGGTTAGGTTTTAGTCAAGGGGTCATATCAACCTCAACAAACAAACCTCTGGAATGGGGTGAATATGCTCTTAACCTTGCCATTGAGGGGCTAAGGTGAAGCAGATGAAAGGATGAAGTGAGGATGAGACCTCACAGCTCTTATCCCTGGCCTGGGAGAGCTTAAGACAAGAATGTGTGGGTTCAGAAAGTGGGAACCCTTCTACACATTTAAAACTGACTCAACTGTACAATTGTACAAGATCTTGGGTTTGTATATGCAATGCATCAACACAGTGGTGTGAGCAAGGCAGATGACACACTGAATAGTGGGGGATAGATTGCATATCCCTACCTTCCACCAATTGCCTCTTCACTTAGGAGGACTTTGACTCTATGCAGGGACAAAAGTAAACATCCACAAACATTGCCTCTTAAGGAGGACTTCAGACAGTTGCCTGGCCAAGTAACAGGCCAGGTCTTCCAGACTACATGGAGTAAAAGAGACATACCTCAATGCAAATTGCTTATACAAGCAAAGCAAAGCAAAAATTTCACAAAGAACTAAGCAACTAAAGCACCTGAAACAGTCAAGCAGAGGTTAGTATGCAACTTCAAACAAAACAAACAGAAACAGACAACAACAGTCCATTAAAGGCACATGGATGTGCAAGGCACAAGGCTTAAGGCATGTGAGCCAAGCCACCTACAAAACAAGGAGGTTAGACAACAATATTCAAGCAAGCTCAGTCAAAAGAATTGGTCTCAATGGCCATTTGATGGTCAACCTGAAATCACAAACTCAAAGGTGAGTAACAGGACCACTAGGGCTAGCCTAGGGTCAAAAGTGAATGAGAAAGTCAAAACAGCAAAGGGCAAGCATCCAAAATCATGTTCAAACAAATAGGAAACACAAACAATTGGATTCACACTCATATCAATCATCATTATCATTTCATGAACCATTTAGGTCAAGGTAGGGCAAACAGAAACTCATAGAAGTCAACAGAAAGACTTAACTCAAAAACAATCTAAACATTTTCCAAAAATCACCAAATAAATCATGATCAAACCTAACACATAGCATAGTAAGCATGTCAAATTTCATCCCATTTGGACAAGTGGAAGGCAGTCAATGAAAATCAGAAAGTCAAAGCCAATTTGAACATGCCCAAAGAGGTCAACCAAACATGCATCAACTTAGAAAAATCATAAGTCAAGAATGGTGTATGATAAATGAATGGGACTAAAGCCATGGCAAAGATGAGGATGTCTAGTTATCTCATGCAAAATTTCATGTCCATCTAATAAAGTATGAGAATTTCACAAATGAAGTGGGAACATGTGTCACACAAAGTCAACATTTGACTAGGCAGGAAAGGAAAATCTCAAACAAATGGAAAATTGTTCAATTAAATCCAAGAAAATTCACATGTGAACTAGACATACAAGAGTAGGTTCATGCAAAATTTGGGGTCATTTGGATGTAAGGAAGCATGGTAATGAAAATCATGAAGTTGGACATCAATGGTGTGACACAAGTTGTCACACCCTAATTCAAAAAATCATATCTCACAAACCACAAATGATAAATCCACAAACTTTATACCAAAATCACCATGAATGTGTCTAGTTTAAGCACAAAAAATTTGGGAGCCATTGGATAAAGTATCATCATTTCACAAATGTTTTGGCAAGATGTACAAAATTTGGTCACATGTCACAAACCCTAGCACCATTTAAAAACCACTCACCCAAAAATTCTGGAAAAATAATGATAAAAAAGTAGAGATCATGATGAACACAACACAAAAAATCCCATTGAATTTGGATCAAAAATGAGCAAGTTATGAATTTTGGAAGGTTGGTTATAAAAATGTGAAATAAATGAAGCAAGAATGGCATTTTTGTAATATTTGAATCCACTTAACAAAACACAGTCGTTTTGGGCAGTAAATGGAATGTTTTGATTGGCTGGAGGGGAATGGCACAGTACACGTGAGGAAAGAAGAAAAACTGGAAAATGGCTTTGGGGTTTACTGTAGCAGCATCATCTCCAAATTCGAATTTCTTAATTTCTCCCCAAAAATGTCAATTGAGCATACCATTGTAATCATCAAACATCATACAACAACAATCTAAACCCTATTTTCATTAATTTGAACTACACAACAAGAAATCACAGGAAACATTTTCAAACATCAAACTTTATCTCATCATATCTTCATGGACAAGCAATCATTTTCAAAAAGGAAAGCATCATGGTACTCAGCATTGAAAGACCTATTCAAAACATGTAATAATTTGGAAAATAATGGAGCTCGAAAATTTACCAAAACTGAACAGGGCAATGTTGAATGTGATGTTGGAGGTGCTTTTAATGATGCTAGATGATCCCTTTAGCTCCTTTGATGCTCCAGGAATGTAATGCCATTGAGAGCTTGCCTTAAAACCTCCTCAACTGTTCTTGCCAATTCGAGTTGCAAGTGTGAAAACGTGAGATTTGGATATGATGATTCAGTGGTTACAGATGTGATTTTCTGCCTACAGTAGCTTCTACATGTTGTATGGAAGGTGTTTGAATGGATGGTTTGCAAGGGACTTGGGGAAAATATGATTTTTGAAAATTTGGATTTTGGAGTAGAAAGTGAATTTTTGCAATGGTGAGTTTGTTCTATTGGTTTGTTAGCAGTTTTTTTGGAAGAAAAGGCCAAGGATGTGTATGTGCATCAATGAAATTTTCTGGTTTGGTTGGTGGCTACTAGTGGTGTAATATGATGAAGATGATAGTGAAAAGGCAAATGGCTAGGTTTTGTTTGAGATTGTATGCTGCTAGCAGTTGGTTTGTGTTGGTAAGGTTCTTTGGAGTTTGGCCAAGTGAAGTTCAAATGCAAGTGGCCAAGTGTGATTTGGGAGGGTGTGACTGGTTTTTCATGGCCAGGTTAATTTGTTGTATTTGTAAGGTTTTGAAGATGCAGTGCCAAAAGCCAGGTCAAGTTTGAGAGTGTATGCTGCTAGCTGTTGGTTGATGTTGGTGAGGTTTTTTGGAAGAAAGGCCAAGCCAGTTTAGTTTGTTGGTTTTTTGCTGCAGTTGGAGGTGGTTAGTTGTTGCTATGGGCTTTTTCATGACAGGTAATTTCCAAAGGTTCTTTGTTGTTTTGGCATGCTGCTTGTGGCAGGGTTTTATGAGAAGCAAATGCCAAAGTTTTTTCTTTCCTCTGCTGCAGTGTGGTGACAGACCTTGGAAGAGAAATGCCAAAGTGTTTTTGTGGTATGCTGCTACTTTCAAAATGGTGACAGGATTGGGAGGGTGCAAAGGCCAGGTTTTGAAAGTGTGGAAAATGAAGATTGCTCGGTGGTGGCTTTATGGTGTGGCAGGGTTTGTGAAATGCCAAGCAAATAGCAAGGGTGAAGCTTTAGAATGCTGTACGCAGATGGATGCAAGTGGCCAGGCTTTGGTTGGAAATGCAAGTGACTCAGGTTTTTTGATTGCCAAGCAAGGTTGGATTATGCTGCTGCAGGGTTTTGAGAAGCAATTGCCAAAGCTTTCTTTTTTTCTGCTGCAGTGTCGTATGCTTGTTGGTTGCAGGTGTTAGCAGGGCAAGGTAAGGTTTGAAGGAGGTTTTTGTTCTGCTGTTCTTTCTGCTGTTGGCCATTGGCAGGATTTCATTCTCTTTTTGAAGTTTTTCAGCTCTTGGTTCAAATGGCTCAAAAAATCCTTTTCCACAGCATCCAGTTTTTTTGTTATGCAGCAGTTAGTCTTCCATTTTGACAGAAAACCCTCATCCCTAAAACCTGCCATGTGATAGTGTACCAGCATGGTTCATAGAGGTATGGTCTTTTTTTGAATTGTACAGCAGGATGAGGTGTGAGAGGGTATGGACAATGGCCTTCTTGTTGTTGTGTTATGTGCAAGTAGTTTGACATGATGAAAGATGATGGTCCAGAACTGTGCAAGGCTTGGCAACCTTAGGGTTTTGGACAGCAAATAGCAAGGTGAGGGCATTGTGCATCCATGATTTCCTGCTGCCATAGTACAAAGTAAAGTGTGGAGGTATGGATGGATGTGGTTGCTTTTGTCCTTTTGTCCCAAAATTCAAGTGAGCAAGCATGGCTTCTTTTCTGAGATTTTAGGTTGCTAAGATGTGTTCAATTGACAGAAAAATTGCTGCATAATTGTTGTCCTTTTGAGGTACAAGGCAAAGCATGGACAAGTATGGTGCATTTGTACCTTTCTTACAATTCAAGTAACCAAGTATGATTCACATGTGCTGCATATTTTGACTTTGCAAACACCTTCTAAATGACATTTATGAGCTGTTCCAATTGGCCAAATGCTGAAAAAATATTTGAGTCAAAAAGTCAACTCTTGGTCAAACTTACATTTAAATGAAAAAGGTCAAAATATGCCATTTTGATTGGTGAAGTTTTGGCCCATGAAATTTATATTTTTGGAAAGAGGGGATCAAATGTGACTTGTAGGAAAAAACCCCACCAAAATTGGCCAAACGGTTTGGGAGATATGCCCCTTTGAAGTTCAAGATTTTCTGAAATCGATTCGATCATAACTTGCCAACCACACATGGGAATTGAGAGTTCTAGGACTTTTTGGAAATGGGAGAACAAGATCTTCAACTTTCATGTTGGGAAAAAATTCATTTGAGGCTTGTATCAAGATGTAAGTTTGAGGATCAAGACTTTCCATTTATGGCAGGTTTCAGTTACAGGCCCAGTTTCCGTTTTGGGAAATTCATGATCTGGCTTCAAATTATTCCATGATGGTGTTTGGCATGATGTATGATGACTATTTGGACATGAATGAACTCTCACAAACCAATTCCACTCATCCAATCACTGATTAAATGGACAGTTGACCAACAGTTGACTTTTAGGGTTTCTGACTGATTGTGCATTGACTGATGACTCCCAAACCCTAATTCCTTGAGAACTTGACTTCAAATGATGTCCCAAGTTGTATGAACTCTTGATTATTGACCATGGTGCCCAAATTCCACAAGAATGACCACCATCCACTGCTTTGACTGACAGTTGACTTTCTTTGACTTTTGACTGTCTGTGTATGAACTACTGACCCCTGAGCCCTTAACCCTTGACCAAAATACTTCAAATAGACCTCCAAACCATGTGAACTTGTTGGCCAAACTCCAAGGCCTTGGTTCAATGAGAAATTCCTTTGCTTGCTTGGTTGACTGATCAGGAGATTAGTTTGACCTAATTCTTGACTGCTTGCCCTTGAGGCAACTGAGGGACAATGCAATGCTATGCAATGGACCATGATATGCTATGACCTAATATGAAAATGTATGTATAATGATAGGTGCAAATTTGAGGTGCTACAGCTGCCCCTATTCAATCAGCTGGGAACCCGAACGGATGATAGCAACGGCTGTCAGACTTTCAGGGTAAACAGGGATTGAATACCAAAGAACCGTAGAATTTGCACAGATTGGATATGATACCAAAGAACCACATCATTTACTGATGGCAAACTGCATGACAGCCTCAGAAAAAGCCAAAACCATTTACCGATGGTTGGAGAACTGGAAACTTGATATTTACCGATATCAACTTCAGCGAGACCATTTACCGATGGTGGCTGGGGAAAATAAACTTCTGAGAAACAAAACCATTTACCGATGGTTAAAACTGGGACCTTGATATTTACCGATATCAACTTCAGCCAGGCCATTTACCGATGACTGCTGGGAAACAAAATTTGATGCAGAAAGGAAACAAGACCATTTACCGATGGTGGCTTCAAAGAAATTTGACATTTACCAATGTCAAACTTAGCAATACCATTTACCGATGGCTGCTGCAACTGGGAATTCGACATTTACCGATATCGAAGGAAACTGGGCCATTTACCGATGGCATCTCCACTTGGGGAATCAGACAAGACGTTTACCGACGACTTCTGGGGATTTTGATTTTATTGACCAGACATTTACCGATGACTGGGATGAGACTCGATGTTTACCGACATCGAAAGATGATATTTACCGACATCAAAAGAAATGACCAGACATTTACCGATGACTGGGATTGAGAAATTTATTGGGGAGATACAAATATTTGCAACAGGAAACCGGGTAGGACATTTACAGATGACTCTACTGGGGATTTCTAGTTGGGGAATTATCAGACATTTACCGATGACTGAAGGAAAGACTCGATGTTTACAGACACCGAAACAATGGTGTTTACCGACACCAATAAAATGACCAGACATTTACCGATGACTGGGTGAGACTCGATGTTTACCGACATCAAAAAATGACCAGACATTTACCGATGACTGGGGAGAAAAACCCGATGTTTACAGACACCGAAACAATGGCGTTTACCGACACCAAAAATGATGACCAGACATTTACTGATGACTGGAGGAAGACTCGATGTTTACAGACACCGAAACAATGGTGTTTACCGACACCAAAAATGATGACCAGACCTTTACTGATGACTGGAGGAAGACTCGATGTTTACAGACACCGAAACAATGGTGTTTACCGACACCAAAAATGATGACCAGACCTTTACTGATGACTGGAGGAAGACTCGATGTTTACAGACACCGAAACAATGGTGTTTACCGACACCAAACAAAGAAAATACGCGCGGGTGCTAGCATGACACTTACTGGTATCACAAGAACGACATCTTAGATATGTCAAGGCAAGGCTGATCACTTGCTGGGAGTCTCACTGAGGAAAAACAAACTTTCTGTCACCATCGGGTGAGGAAATAAACCTCTGTCACCATCGGGTGAGGACATAAACCTCTGTCACCATCGGGTGAGGAAATAAACCTCTGTCACCATCGGGTGAGGAAATAAACCTCTGTGGGGAATAAACAATTCTGAATGCTGTCAAGGGCAACTGTAGCAGTCTTGCTGTGCTGATGTTGAATGAAATGATCCGCCTCTGCCGGGGATACGGTCTGGTGAAGTTAACACATGAATGCATATGTTTGAATTTTTCTATGGCGTAATGCTCCATATGGAATGGAAATGCTACGCAATTTGAGGATGCAATGATTACTACATGCAAAATGCAAATGAACCCTGGCTAGGGAGCCGAAATGATCAGATACTCTGACTCTGTGGGGAGATTCCTCTTGGGGAAATACTCTGCGGGGAACTCTGCTTGAGGAATGGTAAAGCGACTTCACACTCTTGTTGAAGAATAGCACTGCTGCTGGGGAAAGATAAACTCCGCTGGGGATATCCTTCAGTCCACAGGTAGGATAAATGCTGGAGATAACTTTAATGAACCTGCCTCACTCGGGGAGGAAATCGGCAAATACAGGCCGGCTGGGGATAGGCAATCCTTAGATCTGTTGGGGAATAGAAGGCACTATCCACAGACGTCTTCGCAGGGGAAAATAGCTCTGATAGCTTCCAAACTCGCTTGGGGAGAATATCTGCTGAGGAAACGTCCTCACAGATGCCAATCTGAAAAAACAGCACAACAAGATGCCCCCCAGGGGGTACATGGACAAGATACGCTCAAGTGTCCTCAACATTCAAAATGATTTTCAAATGCTTTATCATCCTGCACATTGTTGTGTAGCCTCCATGTTTTTTATATGCAATGCTTATCAAAAATTCGGACATTTTGCAAACAAAACAGTAAAAATAAAAACAAGAGCTATTTATCTGAATAACGATTTTTTTATTGATTGAAAATGTGCCTGAAGAGGCAAATACATTAGGAAGCAATTCCTAGAAAGAGGTAATTGCGTACAAAAGGAAAAATCTACCCTAATGGCAATGTGAACACGGCATCCACTATTTCCCAATTCTGTTATAACTCACAGATCATCAGTTTTCCTCCCAACTCCTTGCTTTCTGAGAAGGATGACTGGACAGATCACATCTTTCGAGATGGCAGACGATAAAGCTTGATGAAGCACAGACAACTCAGACTGTAGTCTTCGCTTTAATCCCTAACTTTTGCCTGGATCGCCCTTTCGGGTTTTCAATCCACCGGGATACCCATTTTTGCCTAAGCCGCCCTTGCGGGTTTTCAACTTACCGGGTGTACAATTTTTCTATTTTATCCCTAATTTTTGCCCGAACCTTTATTTCTGTTTTTTTTTTTTTGGTTCGTCAGGATGCCCATTTTTTTGCCTGGACTCTTTTTTTTCTTTTTGTCCAGCGGGTCAATTTACGCGAAGTATTTTTTGACTACATCTGAGTTGACAGGAGATGGAAAATCTTCACCATCCATAGTTGTAAGCATCTAGGCTCCACCGGAGAAGACCTTCTTCACAACATACGGACCTTCATAATTAGGAGTCCACTTGCCCCTGTTATCTGTACCGGGAGGGAGGATCCTCTTCAAAACTAGATCACCAATCTGATAGCTTCGAGGGCGCACTTTCTGATCAAAGGCTCGCTTCATCCTTCTCTGATACAACTGTCCATGACATATAGCTGATAGTCGTCTCTCCTCGATAAGGCTCAACTCGTTAAACCTTGTTCGGATCCACTCAGCTTCGTCCAGCTTGACATCCAATAAAACTCTCAGAGAAGGAATCTCCACTTCAACAGGTAGGACAGCTTCCATACCATACACAAGGGAGTAAGGGGTTGCCCCAGTCGACGTACGTACTGAGGTACGGTACCCATGCAAAGCGAAAGGCAGCATCTCATGCCAATCCTTGTACGTAACGACCATCTTCTGCACAATCTTCTTGATATTCTTGTTTGCCGCTTCTACAGCACCGTTCATCTTCGGTCTGTAAGGAGAAGAATTGTGATGTTCAATCTTGAAATCTTTACAAAGCTCTTTCATCATCTTGTTGTTGAGATTCGAACCATTGTCAGTGATGATTCTCTCAGGAACTCCATAACGACATATGATCTCTTTCTTGATGAACCGGGTAACCACTTGTTTGGTAACATTAGCGTAGGAAGCTGCTTCCACCCACTTGGTGAAATAATCAATCGCAACCAAGATGAAGCGATGTCCATTCGAAGCAGTAGGCTCAATCTTCCCAATCATATCAATGCCCCACATGGCGAACGGCCAAGGCGAATTCATGATATTCAGAGGGCTTGGTGGTACATGCACCTTATCAGCATAGATTTGACACTTATGGCACTTCCGAGCATACTTGAAACAGTCGGATTCCATAGTCATCCAGTAATAACCCGCTCTCAACAATTTCTTAGCCATTGCATGTCCGCCGGCATGGGTACCGAAGGAACCTTCATGAACTTCCTGCATTAACATGTCTGCCTCGGGTCTGTCCACGCATCTGAGCAAGACCATGTCAAAGTTTCTCTTATACAACACATCATCCTGATTCAAGTAGAAGCTTCCAGCTAGCCTCCTCAGGGTTTTCTTGTCATTCTTCGACGCACCTTCAGGATATTCCTGAGTCTTGAGGAAATTCTTGATGTCATAATACCACGGCTTCTCATCAGTCACAACAATCTCGGCTGCGAACACATACGCAGGCCTCTCGAGTCGATTCACCGCAACATGTGGCACATGATTCCACCAATGAACTTTGATCATAGACGACAAAGTAGCCAAGGCATCAGCCATCTGATTCTCGTCCCGGGGGACATGATACAACTTCACTTTCTTGAAGAACGTCAGTATTCTTCTGGTGTAATCTCTATACGGAATCAAATGCGGCTGATTCGTATTCCAATCTCCGTTGACTTGATTGACCACTAGAGCGGAATCTCCAAATATGTCAAGTGTTTTGATTCTCAGATCAATGGCTTCTTCTATCCCCATGATACAAGCCTCATACTCAGCTTCGTTGTTGGTGACGTCAAACGTTAATCTGGCAGAAAAAGGTATATGAGCACCTTTAGGATTGATCAGCACTGCCCCAACACCGTTACCATTCATATTCACAGCCCCATCAAACATCAGTGTCCATTTGTCATCCGGGTCCGGTCCTTCCTCGACAAGAGGCTCTTCGCAATCTTTCATCTTGAGATACATGATGTCTTCATCCGGGAATTCAAACATCATAGGCTGATAATCTTCAATCGGTTGCTCGGCGAGGTAGTCTGACAGAATACTACCTTTGATGGCCTTCTGTGACGTGTACTGAATGTCATATTCTGTTAAAATCATTTGCCATCGGGCAACACGTCCGGTGAGAGCTGGCTTCTCAAAGATGTATTTTACTGGATCCATCTTAGAAATCAATAAGGTAGTATGGTTCAACATATACTGTCTCAGTCGGCGAGCAGCCCAGGCCAAAGCACAGCAAGTTTTCTCGAGCAGTGAATATCTTGTTTCACAGTCGGTAAACTTTTTGCTAAGGTAGTATATGGCATGCTCTTTTCGACCAGACTCGTCATGCTGTCCCAATACACACCCCATCGAGTTCTCAGTCACTGACAGGTACATTATCAGAGGTCTCCCAGGAACTGGAGGTATAAGGATTGGAGGTTTCTGTAAATACTCTTTTATCTTGTCAAAAGCTTTCTGACAGTCATCATTCCACTTGATCGCTTGATTCTTTCTAAGCAGTTTGAAAATTGGTTCACATGTAGCAGTTAGATGAGATATGAACCTTGCAATGTAGTTCAACCTCCCTAAAAACCCACGGACTTGCTTCTCCGTCTTCGGTTCAGGCATCTCTTGAATAGCTTTGACTTTTGCTGGATCAACCTCAATCCCTTTCTCACTGACAATGAAGCCTAAAAGCTTCCCTGATCTCACCCCAAACGTACACTTGTTCGGATTCAACCTCAGCTTGAACTTTCTCAACCGATCAAACAGCTTCTGCAAATTAACCAGGTGCTCCTCTTCTGTCTGCGACTTTGCAATCATATCGTCTACGTACACTTCAATCTCTTTGTGCATCATGTCATGAAAGAGAGTCGTCATTGCCCTCTGATAGGTAGCACCAGCATTCTTCAGCCCAAATGGCATCACTTTGTAGCAGAACGTGCCCCAAGGTGTAATGAATGTCGTCTTTTCCATGTCCTCTGGCGCCATCTTGATCTGATTGTATCCGGAGAAACCATCCATGAAAGAGAATACCGAGGATTGAGCCGTATTATCGACCAATACATCAATGTGAGGTAATGGGAAATCATCTTTCGGACTCGCTCTGTTCAAATCCCGGTAATCGACACACATTCTGACTTTACCATCCTTCTTCGGCACAGGAACGATGTTGGCCATCCATGGGGGATAACTTGTAACAGCCAAAAAACCTGCATCCCACTGCTTCTGAACCTCTTCCTTAATCTTAGTTGCCATGTCAGGACTCGTTCTACGAAGCTTCTGCTTAACCGAAGGACATCCTTCCCTAAGAGGTAATCGATGCATCACAATGTCTGTATCTAAACCAGGCATATCTTGGTATGACCAGGCGAATACCTCCACATATTCTCTCAGCATCTCAATCAGCCTCCTCTTGACAGAGTCCTCTAAAGTAGCCCCAATCTTGATTTCTCTTTTGTCGTCCTCAGTACCCAGATTAACAGTTTCCAACTCCTCCTGATGATGTTGGATGACCCTTTCCTCCTGCTTCAGCAATCTGGCTAATTCTGCAGGGAGTTCACAGTCTTCCTCACTCTCCTCTTCAGCTTGGTAAATGGGATTATCGAAATCATACTGAGCCATAACAGAACTGTTCATAGTGCATGCCATAAGATCGCTTCTGCATGTTTAATGCTTTGTTTTAGAAAAAGAGTTCAAAAAAAGTCACAAAAACAAAAACATTGCCATTTTTATTATTTTGAAAAAAAGTAAAAAACAAAAAATAGAAAGACAGGGATCACAAAGTTTGATTTCAAAAAATGTCCTTCATTAATGATAATCATTAAAACATGATGAGGCCCTACAAAATGAATCACTACGCCTTGGGCAGAACGTAGGATTTTCATGCAAAATGACAAAACAACAGAAAATTACTCTGTCAGAAGAGTAACTTGAACCACTTCTTCAGCCGTCCAGTTGTTGATAGACCCCCCTGGTGCACACGGGCGAACCCAGTTGTCCAAATCACAATCACCGTCACAGTCTTCACTACCGGTTGCAGAAACGTCGCCGTGATTCATCAGCCCAGCGCTGGTAAAGGTACTTGGACCCGCTTGACCATTCTGCTCTGCTTGGAGAGGCTCATAACCAACACCAAATTTGTCTTCTTTAACCGGCAAATCCACCATCTTGCCCCAGCCTTCAGCTTTTCCAGAATCAACAACCTCCTTAGCCTGCTTGTAAGAAGTAATCGAAGCACCTGGCTTCCTCTGCTCAGCGTACGCCACTTTCTCAAGAGCCACAGTCTCAAACGCCTGGCATAAGGTTTCGTGGATCTCGCCATCCACCTCAACATATTTGAACGAGGATAAATGACTCACCAGAATCTCTTCTTCACCGCACACAGTCACAATCTGACCGTTCCAGACATACTTGAGCTTTTGATGGAGAGTCGACGAGACTGCCCCTGCTGCATGAATCCATGGACGCCCCAACAAACAACTATAGGCAGGCTGGATGTCCATAACATAGAAGATGATATCAAAAACCTCAGGACCTATCTTCACAGGCAAGGTAACTTCTCCACACACAGAACGTTTGGATCCGTCGAAAGCACGAACAATCAGGTCACTGGGATTAAGCACAAACCCTTCCGCATCAATCTTCCTCAGAATCTGCTTAGGCAATACATTCAACGACGACCCGGTGTCTACCAATACGTGAGACAACACTGCCCCCTTGCACTCCATGGTGATGTGCAAGGCTTTGTTATGGTTTCGCCCTTCAGGTGGTAAGTCCAGGTTGGTAAAACCCACACCATGCCTGGTGCTCACATTGGCCATTACACCTTCCAGTTGATTGACAGAAATTTCCTGAGGCACGTAAGCCAGATTCAACATCTTCAGCAAGGCATCACGGTGTGCCTCAGAGCACATCAATAGTGAAAGTATAGAAATCTTGGACGGAGTCTGATTCAACTGGTCTACAATCTTGTAGTCACTTTTCTTGATTATCTTCATAAACTCCTCCACATCCTTTTCAAATGACCCCTCGGGCGCTTCTTTCTGAACAGGCTCTTCCTCAACCACAGCTTGCTTACCCTTTGCTCTGGCGAGAGCCTCAGCATTATTGTCCCTCAAAGGCTGCGATGCAAACAGACGACCGCTTCTGGTAAAACCTCCTGGACCCCCTACATTATCCACAGCCGGACCAACAGTTGCAGGAACTCTATTCGGTAAACCAATTGTCACTGGAGTTTGATTCACTGGTCTCGTCTGACCTTCAGCCCTTCTGTAATTGCGGTGAGCATTATCGTACTTCCATGGCACGGCTCTACTATTCTCAACAGCCCTTCTTTCAGACGCCACGGTAGTAGCTGGCACACTGATGGTTACAGGCACGGGAATGGTAACTGGGGTACCATTTGCTGCAGGTGCACTGACAACCCTTTGTCCACGTTCTTCAGACGGTTTAAAGTAAATGGTGATAGTTGACGCTGTTCCACGATCTTTTACAGCCCTACTGAATTGCAAACAACCCTCATCCATCATACCCTGGATACCGGTCCTCAACTGGTCGCAACCATTCTCAGATTCTGCACAGCCCAAACAACCTTCATCACAGCCCGGGTAGACACCCCCCTTCAGCAGACGGCACTTCACAACTAGCAAAGAAGTCTGAACATCATCAACATTAACAACCAGATCTTCAGCTTCTTTCCCCTCAATATTGTTCACTCTATGCCCACCATGCTGAGGCATAGGGTTGTTTACGACGTTAGGTACTGGAGCGAAGTTGATTGCCTTGGCATCAATCAAATCTTGAACCTTGTGCTGGAGAGCTCGACACTTCTCAGTATGGTGGCCCGGTGCCCCAGAGTGAAAATCACATCGGGCGTTTGCATCATAACCAGGAGGCAGCACTGTAGGCGGAGCCATTGTACGCAACTCAATCATCCCCAACTTGAGTAGTTCGGGTAATAACTCTGTGTAAGACATGGGCAGGGGATCAAATCTTCTATCAGCCTGCAATTTCTGTCTGGGCTGATAAGGACGTTGCTGTTGTTGTTGTTGTTGCGGTTGTTGAACTCTTGGTTGTTGTTGCTGACGAGGTTGAGGTGCAGGAATGGTTACTGCAGCAGCTTGACGGTATTCACTTCTATTCTGATCTCTGCGGTGTTGAACAGCATTAGTTTCACCCTCCCTTCGACGAGGTGCCCCAACAAACGGCTTCCTAGAAGAAGAGGAACCAGCATCTTGAATCTTCCCAGTTTTGATCAAACTCTCAGTCCTCTCTCCACAAATGACAACATCAGAAAAACTACCGAATGGGCAGCTCCCCATCCGGTCCATAAACACACCTTGAAGAGTACCAATAAACATGTCTGTCAACTCCCTCTCCAGCATAGGGGGTTGAACTCTAGCAGCCAGTTCACGCCACCTCTGGGCATACTCCTTGAAGCTTTCATTGGATTTCTGACAAAGACTCTGCAGCTGAGTCCGGCTCGGTGCCATGTCCATGTTGTGTTTGTATTGCCTCAAAAAGGCCTCACCCAGATCTCTCCAGCATCGGATCGAATCTCTCTTCAATTCCATGTACCAGTCCAAAGAAGCCCCAGACAGACTATTTTGGAAAAAATACATCCACATCTTTTCATCATCGGTATACGCAGAGATTTTTCGATAATAAGCCTGCACATGGGTGCGAGGGCAAGAAGTACCGTTGTATTTGTCGAAGGACGGTGCTTTGAACTTGTGAGGGATTCTCAAACCTTCTACCAACCCCATATTAGTAACATCAAAACCGAGAGAATTCTGACTTTCCATAGCACGGATCTTCTCAGCAAGAGCTTCAACTTTGCGATCTCTCTCATTAACCCTTCCCAGAACGTCTTCGTCTTCACTGAGCAGAGAGAACATATCCTCTTGTCTGTCAACAATCGGAACAGGATTACGGGCCGGAGCACGGACTACTCTGGCATTAGCGGCATCTGGAACAATAGGCTGACCGTTGATTCGAATACCCCCCAACTCATCACCTACAGCATAGTTGTTGACGGGTACAGCAGCAGCGACATTGTTATCATTGACCGGGCCTCCCTCTGGCGGAGCATGGTTGATCGGTGGATTTGCAGCCTCTTGTCTCTGAACCATAGCTCGAAGTTCTTCTTGACCTTGCGCAACCCCTTGCATCATATTCATAAACTGGGCCATGCTTGCCTTCATCTCAGCCAACTCAGCTTGAAATTGATCCATACTTCTCTGTTGATTCAGTCTTGTTGAGTAGCGGTGCGGACGTTGATCAGCTATCCTGCCTGAACAGGAACCAAGAGTGAGAAGTCACGATCAAGAACACCTGTTATGCAAAATGATATGAGTATGATGCTAATGATGCGTATGATGCACATGATATGCTCATTTCTCAGGCATTCAAAGAGCCTGGCCCATCCTGAAAAGATGGCAACCTGCAGCAACAAGAGAACAAACAGATACAAGGAAATGCTGACATCCTTATATATACATAAGGGTAAAAGGCATACAACCAATGTCAACAGAATATCTGAATAAACAACGTACAAAGAAAAAGAATCCCATCCAACAAACCTGGAGGTGATTCTTAACAAAAGATCCAAGAGATGGCTTACACGCAAATGAATCCCATCCAACAAGCCTGGAGGTGATCCTTAACAAAATACAATCAGAGATATAAACTAAGACAGACGGTCTTCCGGAATGAGGGTCTTCAGGTAATGGCACTGGTCGATCAACAGTGAGCATTCTGAGCATTCTGGTAGAGGGGTAATCTTCTCCTTCAACTGTCTTCTCAGCTCCAAGACTTCTCCTCCAAGGTGGTCCTCTGATGCCTGTCTCAAGTCTACTTCCTTCTTCAACTGGATGTCTTTATCTCTGAGTTGCTTCTCCAAGTCTCTGATCTTCTTCTGATAACTGGCTTCTGCCCTTTGCAGCCTCAAGCGCTCCCGGTGTTCTGCATCTAACATACTCTCCATCTCCTCGTAGGATCTCTTCTTGCTTCTCAGTCTGCTAGCATCTTCTCCTTGCACTTCCCTGAGTTGATGGGCCAAGTGCAGCTTATCAGCTTTGGCTTTGTACAGCTCCATATGGGTGTCTTGCTCCTTCTCTCTCAAACGGCGATTCTCCATCAGGGCTTGCTTGTAGTGCTTTGCAGGCACACTCTCAGCAAGGATCAAAGGTGGTTGCTCCTGCAACGGCTCCATCCTATCGTAGGGTAACAACAAAGTTTCCACTCTCTTCTTGACCCAATCAGTGTAATCGGGCATAGCAACGGCAAACTTCTTCCCTAAGACAGATCCATCCTTCACACCAATAGACTTCCAAGCTCTCCCTACCTGCTCCAATCTAGCTGGGTCACTCTTCTTCTCAAAATACACACTCTCAGCTACTTCAGCCTCAAGTGGTCTTCCTTTCATTACAAACCCCAACTGGCGAAGAGAAAGAACCGGGTTGTAATTGATGCAACCCCTAGTCCCTATGAGTGGCACATTACGGAATCCTCCACAGCTCATAATGACGTTACGCACATCCATCCGGTAAGATTGCCACCTGATGTCATAGGAGGTGAGTGACATGACCCTCTGAGTCCACTTAAGAGTGCTCTGGGTATCCACAAATGGTCCACTAGCTGGCAGAAGAGACAAGAACCATCTGAGCAAAAGGGGGAGACAACACCTGATAGCCCCACCCTTACCATGCCTACTGTGAATAGCATAGTAAGTGTCAGCTAATAGAGTAGGAACTGGATTTCTTCCAATGAAAATACTGACTGCAGCATAGTCAACAAAATTGGGCATACTCGGAAACAAGACGATCCCATATATCATGACGGCCAACTGAGCATGAAAGGCTTCCCAACTCCCCTTCTCTGCTTCTTCTCTAGCTACCCTCAACAGAAACTTCAAAGGCAATCCAACAACATCCCCACTGGACTTCCAACTATCACTGACTTCCTTGATACCCAAGTGGAGAGCTCTGGCAACAACTCTGAAATCAACCTCCTTGGGCACATCCAAGAAAGGAACCTGATGCTGGATAGGAACACCCAACAGAATAGAGTACTCCTCGAGAGTAGGCGCCAACTGATAATCCTGGAAAGTGAAACAATGAAGCTCTGGGTCGTAGAACTGTAGAAGAGTCTGCAACGGCACCGGATCAACTACCATCTTCAACAGTGTCAGAATATCTCCATACTGATCAACAAACCCCTTCTGGTTACTACTGGTCATAAGGTTACTCAACTCAATCAGAGGCGTCAAAGGCTCACGGTGAAAGCTGTAGGAACAAGTCTTCCGCTTCAACTCTGGGACTGTTGCCATCTCTATCAGTGAACAAGCTCTGGAATGTACCTGAGAAATGATATGCATGCAGAGATTAGTTTTTTTTCTTTTTTTTTTTTTCTTTTGATTTTTTTGATTTTTTTTTCATTTTCTTTTTTTTCAATGCGTTTCTTTTGAAAAATAAATATGCTATGATGCACATGATGCAGACATGGCTGGCTGGTTGTGCAAACTCTGATACTAGGTCGAAGCTTCAGTCAAAATCGGAACATAAATCCCACTCAAGGTTAACTGAACACTGTTTGAACACAAAGTCACCATCAGAATCAAGTCACCAACAGAACCGAGTCACCAACGGTACCTGTAATAATGAATAACCCTTCCCCACTCACGGGTGTAGTCTAGGCCAGGGTAAAGCTTGAGAGAAACGCAGCATAAATAACCTTTCGCAGAATACTGTCATATACACACCCGAAGTATGTAACGACAGCATCCCACCAGGGTCTGAACTGCTCGTGATATCAATGTTCCGCTAAGTGGCGCCATACCACCCGCTTCCCATGAATCACTCTATTCCTAGATATCCTAGATTGCACTCATGGTCTGGGTATTGGACCTTTTACCTCAACTGACTCTTCCCCCCCCACACAGAGAGAAACAAACAACCAGCCAGGTGAACAGATGAATAAATGCAAACATTAATGCAAACATAAATGCAAACAATAGACAATGAATGCAAACAGTAAATAATGAATGCAATAAATAAACACAGCACAAAGCAACCAAAACCCTAACCTAGAGAGCGCTAGGAGAGACTCGCTCAGGGAAGATGGACCAGCATAGGTCAACTTCTCTAGTATCCCCAGCAGAGTCGCCAGCTGTCGCATCACGCGAAAAACCGGCGGGAAAAGAAGAACAACAGAGCCGCCACCGTGCGTTATTTATCCCAAAAGAGGGAAAGGAAACGCTCGAAGTAAACCTGGAAAGAACATGGTCTCGCGACCAAAGAGGATGGGTTCGGGAGTCGGTTATGCGAAGGGAAGGTATTAGCACCCCTACGCATCCGTAGTACTCTACGGGATCCACGCACACTAGAAAGGAAATTGGTTGCTAAACACTGCTCAAATATTCACACACGCACTGGCTGAAAGAAAGGAAAGAGACTGACTGAAACTGAACTCGGCAGGATGTCGCATCCTGGGCCTACTTAGTCTATCAGGCATAGACATCAGAGTCGAAGTAGTTCGGACTGGGGAGACGACACATGCTCGCTAGGATATCGCATCCTATGCATACGTATCTTCTCGGACGAGAGAAGGATCAGAGCATTCGTAGCTCGGCTGACACGCGCACAAACAAACACAAATAGGCAAACGTGGAGCCCGACTGCCAATCACTGGACTTATGTCAGCATCCGAACCTAAACACACACAAGAAGGCAAACATGGAGCCTGAATGCCAATTGCTGGACTTACATCAGCATCCGAACCAAACACACGCACACTGGAACCCAAATGCCACTCGATGGACTTACATCAGCTTCCAAGCACACAACAACACAACAGGTTGCTAGGGAGTCGGGGACTCAGCCTATAACTGTCAAACACACACAAAAGAAAGAAAAGGCGCCCGGAGAGATCAGCTCAATCTCCTGCCTACATACTTCATCTGGTATGAAGATCAGGGCGATGTAGTTCCCCTACGCAGGGATAAAGGACTAGCCTAACCAGATAACAGAGGGAGACACAACTCTAGGGAGACTACGACTCGAGCCTAGATGTTGTCATGCAAGATTGTCCCTAAGTTATGGTTTCTAGCTAAATGGCACAAGGGCCAACCTATCCTAAGCATGGCTCACACAGGAAGCAAGCCACACATACTTAACTTGCACAGGAAGCAAGTCAAACAATCCTATCTTGCACAGGAAGCAAGTCAAACAATCCTACAAGCACAGATAGCACACGCTATACACAAACAAGTGGCTCAAACAAGGGTTAGGTTTTAGTCAAGGGGTCATATCAACCTCAACAAACAAACCTCTGGAATGGGGTGAATATGCTCTTAACCTTGCCATTGAGGGGCTAAGGTGAAGCAGATGAAAGGATGAAGTGAGGATGAGACCTCACAGCTCTTATCCCTGGCCTGGGAGAGCTTAAGACAAGAATGTGTGGGTTCAGAAAGTGGGAACCCTTCTACACATTTAAAACTGACTCAACTGTACAATTGTACAAGATCTTGGGTTTGTATATGCAATGCATCAACACAGTGGTGTGAGCAAGGCAGATGACACACTGAATAGTGGGGGATAGATTGCATATCCCTACCTTCCACCAATTGCCTCTTCACTTAGGAGGACTTTGACTCTATGCAGGGACAAAAGTAAACATCCACAAACATTGCCTCTTAAGGAGGACTTCAGATAGTTGCCTGGCCAAGTAACAGGCCAGGTCTTCCAGACTACATGGAGTAAAAGAGACATACCTCAATGCAAATTGCTTATACAAGCAAAGCAAAGCAAAAAGTTCACAAAGAACTAAGCAACTAAAGCACCTGAAACAGTCAAGCAGAGGTTAGTATGCAACTTCAAACAAAACAAACAGAAACAGACAACAACAGTCCATTAAAGGCACATGGATGTGCAAGGCACAAGGCTTAAGGCATGTGAGCCAAGCCACCTACAAAACAAGGAGGTTAGACAACAATATTCAAGCAAGCTCAGTCAAAAGAATTGGTCTCAATGGCCATTTGATGGTCAACCTGAAATCACAAACTCAAAGGTGAGTAACAGGACCACTAGGGCTAGCCTAGGGTCAAAAGTGAATGAGAAAGTCAAAACAGCAAAGGGCAAGCATCCAAAATCATGTTCAAACAAATAGGAAACACAAACAATTGGATTCACACTCATATCAATCATCATTATCATTTCATGAACCATTTAGGTCAAGGTAGGGCAAACAGAAACTCATAGAAGTCAACAGAAAGACTTAACTCAAAAACAATCTAAACATTTTCCAAAAATCACCAAATAAATCATGATCAAACCTAACACATAGCATAGTAAGCATGTCAAATTTCATCCCATTTGGACAAGTGGAAGGCAGTCAATGAAAATCAGAAAGTCAAAGCCAATTTGAACATGCCCAAAGAGGTCAACCAAACATGCGTCAACTTAGAAAAATCATAAGTCAAGAATGGTGTATGATAAATGAATGGGACTAAATCCATGGCAAAGATGAGGATGTCTAGTTATCTCATGCAAAATTTCATGTCCATCTAATAAAGTATGAGAATTTCACAAATGAAATGGGAACATGTGTCACACAAAGTCAACATTTGACTAGGCAGGAAAGGAAAATCTCAAACAAATGGAAAATAGTTCAATTAAATCCAAGAAATTTCACATGTGAACTAGACATACAAGAGTAGGTTCATGCAAAATTTGGGGTCATTTGGATGTAAGGAAGCATGGTAATGAAAATCATGAAGTTGGACATCAATGGTGTGACACAAGTTGTCACACCCTAATTCAAAAAATCATATCTCACAAACCACAAATGATAAATCCACAAACTTTATACCAAAATCACCATGAATGTGTCTAGTTTAAGCACAAAAAATTTGGGAGCCATTGGATAAAGTATCATCATTTCACAAATGTTTTGGCAAGATGTACAAAATTTGGTCACATGTCACAAACCCTAGCACCATTTAAAAACCACTCACCCAAAAATTCTGGAAAAATAATGATAAAAAAGTAGAGATCATGATGAACACAACACAAAAAATCCCATTGAATTTGGATCAAAAATGAGCAAGTTATGAATTTTGGAAGGTTGGTTATAAAAATGTGAAATAAATGAAGCAAGAATGGCATTTTTGTAATATTTGAATCCACTTAACAAAACACAGTCGTTTTGGGCAGTAAATGGAATGTTTTGATTGGCTGGAGGGGAATGGCACAGTACACGTGAGGAAAGAAGAAAAACTGGAAAATGGCTTTGGGGTTTACTGTAGCAGCATCATCTCCAAATTCGAATTTCTTAATTTCTCCCCAAAAATGTCAATTGAGCATACCATTGTAATCATCAAACATCATACAACAACAATCTAAACCCTATTTTCATTAATTTGAACTACACAACAAGAAATCACAGGAAACATTTTCAAACATCAAACTTTATCTCATCATATCTTCATGGACAAGCAATCATTTTCAAAAAGGAAAGCATCATGGTACTCAGCATTGAAAGACCTATTCAAAACATGTAATAATTTGGAAAATAATGGAGCTCGAAAATTTACCAAAACTGAACAGGGCAATGTTGAATGTGATGTTGGAGGTGCTTTTAATGATGCTAGATGATCCCTTTAGCTCCTTTGATGCTCCAGGAATGTAATGCCATTGAGAGCTTGCCTTAAAACCTCCTCAACTGTTCTTGCCAATTCGAGTTGCAAGTGTGAAAACGTGAGATTTGGATATGATGATTCAGTGGTTACAGATGTGATTTTCTGCCTACAGTAGCTTCTACATGTTGTATGGAAGGTGTTTGAATGGATGGTTTGCAAGGGACTTGGGGAAAATATGATTTTTGAAAATTTGGATTTTGGAGTAGAAAGTGAATTTTTGCAATGGTGAGTTTGTTCTATTGGTTTGTTAGCAGTTTTTTTGGAAGAAAAGGCCAAGGATGTGTATGTGCATCAATGAAATTTTCTGGTTTGGTTGGTGGCTACTAGTGGTGTAATATGATGAAGATGATAGTGAAAAGGCAAATGGCTAGGTTTTGTTTGAGATTGTATGCTGCTAGCAGTTGGTTTGTGTTGGTAAGGTTCTTTGGAGTTTGGCCAAGTGAAGTTCAAATGCAAGTGGCCAAGTGTGATTTGGGAGGGTGTGACTGGTTTTTCATGGCCAGGTTAATTTGTTGTATTTGTAAGGTTTGAAGATGCAGTGCCAAAAGCCAGGTCAAGTTTGAGAGTGTATGCTGCTAGCTGTTGGTTGATGTTGGTGAGGTTTTTTGGAAGAAAGGCCAAGCCAGTTTAGTTTGTTGGTTTTTTGCTGCAGTTGGAGGTGGTTAGTTGTTGCTATGGGCTTTTTCATGACAGGTAATTTCCAAAGGTTCTTTGTTGTTTTGGCATGCTGCTTGTGGCAGGGTTTTATGAGAAGCAAATGCCAAAGTTTTTTCTTTCCTCTGCTGCAGTGTGGTGACAGACCTTGGAAGAGAAATGCCAAAGTGTTTTTGTGGTATGCTGCTACTTTCAAAATGGTGACAGGATTGGGAGGGTGCAAAGGCCAGGTTTTGAAAGTGTGGAAAATGAAGATTGCTCGGTGGTGGCTTTATGGTGTGGCAGGGTTTGTGAAATGCCAAGCAAATAGCAAGGGTGAAGCTTTAGAATGCTGTACGCAGATGGATGCAAGTGGCCAGGCTTTGGTTGGAAATGCAAGTGACTCAGGTTTTTTGATTGCCAAGCAAGGTTGGATTATGCTGCTGCAGGGTTTTGAGAAGCAATTGCCAAAGCTTTCTTTTTTTCTGCTGCAGTGTCGTATGCTTGTTGGTTGCAGGTGTTAGCAGGGCAAGGTAAGGTTTGAAGGAGGTTTTTGTTCTGCTGTTCTTTCTGCTGTTGGCCATTGGCAGGATTTCATTCTCTTTTTGAAGTTTTTCAGCTCTTGGTTCAAATGGCTCAAAAAATCCTTTTCCACAGCATCCAGTTTTTTTGTTATGCAGCAGTTAGTCTTCCATTTTGACAGAAAACCCTCATCCCTAAAACCTGCCATGTGATAGTGTACCAGCATGGTTCATAGAGGTATGGTCTTTTTTTGAATTGTACAGCAGGATGAGGTGTGAGAGGGTATGGACAATGGCCTTCTTGCTGTTGTGTTATGTGCAAGTAGTTTGACATGATGAAAGATGATGGTCCAGAACTGTGCAAGGCTTGGCAACCTTAGGGTTTTGGACAGCAAATAGCAAGGTGAGGGCATTGTGCATCCATGATTTCCTGCTGCCATAGTACAAAGTAAAGTGTGGAGGTATGGATGGATGTGGTTGCTTTTGTCCTTTTGTCCCAAAATTCAAGTGAGCAAGCATGGCTTCTTTTCTGAGATTTTAGGTTGCTAAGATGTGTTCAATTGACAGAAAAATTGCTGCATAATTGTTGTCCTTTTGAGGTACAAGGCAAAGCATGGACAAGTATGGTGCATTTGTACCTTTCTTACAATTCAAGTAACCAAGTATGATTCACATGTGCTGCATATTTTGACTTTGCAAACACCTTCTAAATGACATTTATGAGCTGTTCCAATTGGCCAAATGCTGAAAAAATATTTGAGTCAAAAAGTCAACTCTTGGTCAAACTTACATTTAAATGAAAAAGGTCAAAATATGCCATTTTGATTGGTGAAGTTTTGGCCCATGAAATTTATATTTTTGGAAAGAGGGGATCAAATGTGACTTGTAGGAAAAAACCCCACCAAAATTGGCCAAACGGTTTGGGAGATATGCCCCTTTGAAGTTCAAGATTTTCTGAAATCGATTCGATCATAACTTGCCAACCACACATGGGAATTGAGAGTTCTAGGACTTTTTGGAAATGGGAGAACAAGATCTTCAACTTTCATGTTGGGAAAAAATTCATTTGAGGCTTGTATCAAGATGTAAGTTTGAGGATCAAGACTTTCCATTTATGGCAGGTTTCAGTTACAGGCCCAGTTTCCGTTTTGGGAAATTCATGATCTGGCTTCAAATTATTCCATGATGGTGTTTGGCATGATGTATGATGACTATTTGGACATGAATGAACTCTCACAAACCAATTCCACTCATCCAATCACTGATTAAATGGACAGTTGACCAACAGTTGACTTTTAGGGTTTCTGACTGATTGTGCATTGACTGATGACTCCCAAACCCTAATTCCTTGAGAACTTGACTTCAAATGATGTCCCAAGTTGTATGAACTCTTGATTATTGACCATGGTGCCCAAATTCCACAAGAATGACCACCATCCACTGCTTTGACTGACAGTTGACTTTCTTTGACTTTTGACTGTCTGTGTATGAACTACTGACCCCTGAGCCCTTAACCCTTGACCAAAATACTTCAAATAGACCTCCAAACCATGTGAACTTGTTGGCCAAACTCCAAGGCCTTGGTTCAATGAGAAATTCCTTTGCTTGCTTGGTTGACTGATCAGGAGATTAGTTTGACCTAATTCTTGACTGCTTGCCCTTGAGGCAACTGAGGGACAATGCAATGCTATGCAATGGACCATGATATGCTATGACCTAATATGAAAATGTATGTATAATGATAGGTGCAAATTTGAGGTGCTACAACAAGCATGGATCCTTGAACCAAGACATCTTCCAAAGTAATGAAAAAAGGCCAATTTTCCACACAATACCATGAAAAGGGGGAGACTTACAATCTCACTTACTAGAATGTTATGCCTTCGGGTCAAAATTTAGCGCTATGTTAAGCAATCGTAATTGGACTTATGTAGAAGTCACAACTATCTGAGGCCGTGCAATAAATTTTTTAGTGTTAATGCATGTTAGAGATATGGTATAATGAACCATACTCCTAAAACATACCACACAAAAAAGAAAATGACAAAAGGATGGACCTAATCTCATCCATACTTGTATTGATTCATGAACCAATTAGCCTTAGGATATTGTAGCGGGGTATTCGTTACCTTTAGATTTATTGACTAAATCAAAAGTAAATCATACAATTCGAGTCGCCACCGCACTTCTATTTATCCAAAGGAAAGGTTAGAAAGCGAACAAAAACCGAGAAGTTTTATCAAATCAAAAACTAATAAAAATGTCAGAGATCTGGGTAAGGGGGTTGGTTATGCAATGGGAAGGTTTTAAGCACCCAAAACATCCTTAGTACTCTAAGGGAGCCCTTTTTACAAATGTTGTAAGGTAGGTTGGTATTTGTGAAAAAAATATTTGTGCAAACATGATTGGGGAGATGAGAAAAGAATATACAAGTTATTTACAATTTTGTGTTTGAATGGATAAACCCATTGCCTACGTACCATCTTAAAAAGGTAGGATTAAAACCTCGTAGTTCGGGGTAAAAATCTCAAAATAAGTTGGTGAATTTATTGGTCAAAAGCCTTAAGGTCTTTTGTTATCAAAGGGAGAAAACTTAATCTAAACCACAATCCACCATGTGAGAAGAGCTTCAATATACTAGTGAGGGATCCACCCTATAATAAGTATGGAAGACTTATAGTCCAATCACTAAGGATAAGGTGAGGTTTACATCAACCACTATGATAACACAAACCTATGGCTAATGTTTATGAAAAAGTTTTAACATAAATGGTCATTGGAACCATAAAATTTTTTTGAGTGAGTTGTATTTACAAATTAGAAGTATTCACAAAAGGAAATCAAATTTAACTTAAGATTCAATTCAAAATAAGTATTATGAAAAGAGTTTGAAAAATCAAAGGCATAGTGCCTAGGTTTTTAATTTTTGAAAACAATGTTAATGTTTGCACAAAAAGTTTGGCTTGGGTTATAGTGGAGAGAAGAAGAGAAGGGCTAGGTCCTAAACATGCAAAGATGAGGGAAGAGAAATAAAACCACTTGGAGTTCCCTTCTTGAGATCATAAAGATGATCCAAGTTGCTCATTTCCTTTGGACTTAGCAAGCAATAAGCAATTAACTCAAGCAATCAAGCAAATAATCAATCAAGCTCCTAGGATCTTCCAATTTGGATTTGTCTCTCTTATCTTGGATGCTCATGACAATTGTCCTTCTAATTAGCTCAAGTTTGGGATCCCTATCACAAGAGCACACAAATCAAAAGGTTCCACAATGCAATAAAAAGATGGACAAGATTGAGTTTAAAATTAGGAGTCCTTTCAATTCATCTTTCAAGATTAAGCATTCTAAAGGCATGAGGCCTGGTTACTCTTCAACATGTTTAGCATTCTAAAGGCATGAGGCCTAGTTGCTCTTGAAACTCCATTTAGCATAAGTAAGGTCCTAATTCTAAGTCCTTTCTCCTTTTGCATTGGGTTCACACAAACAAAAACAAAACAACCACAGGGCAATAGTATGTACACAATAATATGCTCAAGTGACCAAAAGGCAAATTGCATTAACATAAACATGAGCTCAAATGAGCAAAGGGAAAAAGACAATATGAATAAATGAGCAAGAAATTAAATTGCATTAAAGTAAATTGCAAGAATTAAATGCTTGAATTAAAAGTTAGTAATTAGTAGTTAGTGTTAGTGTGCCATAAGGAAATTTAGCGCTATGTTAAGCAGTCGTAAGTGGACTAACATAGTAGTCACACCTATCTGAGGCCGATCAATAAAACTATAGGCAAACAAACACAAGTTAGAGAGCATGACTAGTAAGCCAAGCTCCTCCAACTTGCCATGCCAAAAGAAAAGAAGAATGACCTTGTATGGATTTAAGTTTTTTGCTTGACCAAAAAGCAACCTATCTTTAATGCAAAGCAACTCACTTGATATTTGATCAAGATGAATTTGATTTGGATCAAAGAAGGTTAAGCCCCCTATATGTCAAGGCTAACCACCAATCATTAACTCATTGGTCAAGAAGAAAAAGAAGGAGAAGATGATGAAAAATGGAATGTACATAATTAAAATTCAAAAGACATAACCAAAACACATTGATCAATCATGAATGGAATTAACATCAATCAATGGTAAACAGAAGTGAGATGAAGCTTAGAAGTCAAGAAATAACAAAAATATTTTTTGGTATTTTTTTGGAATTAAAATAATACTTGAAATAAAATGAACAAATAAATGTCAAACTTCAAATCCAATTCAAATCAACTTGGAAAAGTCCAATTGGATCATCATAAGTCTAATATGGTCAAACAAGGTTTGACAAAAAAATTCGCCATTTTTTGAAAACAGAAACTAATTTTAAACAATTAAAAATGAGGAAAAATAACATAATTGGATTAAAATCTCAAATAAATCTCAAATCAATTAAGAAATTGATGAGAATACTTTTCATAGATCCATCATCATCCAAAGATGTTAAGAAAATATTTTGGGCATTTTTTAATATTAAAAGGTATTTTAAATGAATTAAAAATAACCATAAAAGACATAATTCACAAAAAATATTAAATGGAATCACAAAAATAATTAAAAATCATTTTTAGAAATTAGAATTTAAGAGAAGTTTTTGGCAATTGGTCCCATATTTTTGTGATTCCAAATAAAGAAGTTATGAATTTTTAAAATAAAATGGAATAAAAGAAATTAAAATGGAAATTCAGAAATTAAAAAAAATAGGGAGCGTTTGATCAAAGCTCATTAAATGATGTGGCTGATCAGAAGGCTATGGAGCGCGCGCTCATTGTGTTCCTTGGTCAACAGTGAAACACAATGCATTTAAAATAGTCAAAACAATCAAAGGACCAGATTATATCGTTCCAGTTGGATCCAAGGGCTATGAGGTCAGCCACGTGTGGACGGTGGTGGAAACCACCATCTTCTCCGGTGAGAAGCCTTTTTCCGGCCACCAGTTGCAGGTTTTCAAACCTCAACCATAACACGCGATCCACATACCATTTGAAAGCTGGGGTGATATACATCAACCCTGTGACCTTAGTTTTTGCTCAAGACTCTCATAGAAGGAGAAATCTGAGATGGAAAAACAAGGTACTCAATCTGAACTTGTTCAATTCACAAAATTAAGATCACAAATCAATTGCCTCTCACATGAGGACTTCAGAGATGCCAACCAATACAAATAATGCTCAATATCCAAAGAGATTCGAAGGAAAACAGTTGGAATGAAAACCTTTGAAGAGCAGCTTGTGTGAGCTTGATCCAATCCAATTCTTCAGTGCAGCTTGATCTTGAAGTAACAAGGAAGCAAGGCTAAGGAATTTGAAAGCCAAAGATCAACCAATAAAGTTGAAATTTGAGCTTGAAAAATGGAGAAAAAATTCAGAATTCCTTTAATGGAGGGTTGGGGATTCAGTTGTGCAGAGCTTCAGGCGCCTTTAGGTTCAGATTTGAAGTGAGTGAAGCATCCTATTTATAGCCAAGGCTGATGCAATGCAATGAAATATTCGTGTGTGCGTGAGCTTGGGTCCTCCATGCATGGGCATGTACAGGCGCATGTGAGGCCCAGACTCAATTGCATTTGAGTGATGATGATCAAACAAATGAATTTGGACGTGCATATGGCAATGCCTTGGAGTGTGCAAGAAGATTTCACATGTTATGCATAATTGAACCCAAAACTTCACCTCTTCGAAAATGCCATTTGCAAAATTGAAACATAGGCATGTGGGTAATGGTTGGAAAGGTATTGCCATAAGTAACAATTGTTATGTTGAACAAAAATCCATTTGGAGTTGGGAAAATATTGAAAATTGGCCATGAAGCTCAAGGTACAAAACATGTATATGAGAATTTTGCCAAAATGGACCAACTTCAAACCCTTATGTTTCAATGATGCATGCCTCAAATGACAAAACCTTAAAAGTAAAAGTTGTATAACTTTTCAAGATAATCAATTTGGAATTAAATTTTACATCATTTGGATTTTTTATGAGAAAGTTATGGGCACTTGAAGTTGGACTTTTTCACATTTCAATGGCTTTGGTCCAAAGTGACCTATAATGTTTTGTATTATCACATGTACTTATTTTAGGATTATGAAATTTTGTCCAAGATAACAATTTAATTAGACATCTCAAACTTTACAATTCCCTTGGTCTCACCTAAAAAGCATAAAAAATTAAGGAGTTAGGTCTTTGGGAAGTTCACCCAAAATTAGGGTTTCAGTCAAAATGACCTATAATGTTTTGAAATGAATGATGACCTTCCAAGTTTCAAATGGATTTTTGATGAACATGAAAGTTGTTAATATGGTTCTTAAGAACATGTTTTCTCTTGGGGTCATCTTCATTTGACAAACACATCAAAAGTTAGGTCTCAGTGGATTTCAAAATAGTCAAATGAATTGACCGATCAACTTCTCAAGTCTAAACTTCAAATCTTAATGAATGGATGATTGAGGACACTCACATAAGCTCATATATGAATAAAGTGATGAATGAAAGAACTTCCCTTGATTTTATTTGATCATAGGTTGAGGTTGCTTCATGAGCAAGGCACAATCAATGCATAGTTGAATTAGGGTTTCCTTGGGAAACAATCCTCAAGCCCTTTGGTTTATCTTGATCAAATTGACAAATTGAGATACTTGGTAGACATATATGATGATTGAGAGCTTTGTGAACCATTGTCATGCTTGCTTTCACTTTCATTTGGCCACTTGAATGGGTATATGAGCCTCCTAGGAGCCTTGAATCACATGACTGCTTGAGCTTCAAAAACAAACAAGTTAGTGACATATTTTTGTGCTTTTGGTTAGTAAACAAAAATAAGAAAAGCAATAATATACAATTCAAGCATGCTTGGTGGTCTCAAACCAACTCACACAAGTCCCAACCCAAGGGTTAAGGAGCCAAGATGCTATGATCCTTGAGGCAAATGCAATGTGCAATGATATGATGCCATGAGGGATCTTAGGGTCAAAATTAGGGTCTTACAGATATTGAGATGTCATTGGCCAATGAGAGGAATGGGATAGAAAGGGATTGAAGATGAAGAGGGAGTGGAGATGAGACAAACACAAATTGATCATGGGAGGAGTTTTATCAAATTAAAAACATTCATTCATTTTGGGAGATGAAATGTACATTTCATCAATCCCCTAAATTCAATGATTTTAATCCAACAAAAGTCAAATCAACCTTGACCAAGGCCCAAACACATAGTTAAACTTCACAAGTCAATAAAAATGACTCAACACAATTTATTCACAATTAAACAAATTAAAAATCAATTTAAAATGCATTAAATTAAATTATATTTTACCAAAAACCTAAAATCTATTCAAAACACCAAATAAATGGCCAAGATGTTTATCATAGGTCAACCAAGGTCAAAGGACCTCGGAGAAAAAATTTCACTATTTTTGAAAAGTCAGAAGTACTTTTAAACAATTAAAAATATGCACAAAAACAATTAAATCATGAAAAATATCATATTGATCCAAAAAATAATTTTAATTCAGAAAATGAAAGAGGAAAATATTTGAATTTTTTGGGTGAAATCCCATATTTTTTGGATCAATAATGAAATTAATATGAATTAATGAAAATAAAGCAAAAAAATGAAAATTCAAAAATTCAAAAATATGTGGACCATCTGATCTCCCTCATTAATTGAGGTGGCATATCAGATGGTCCAAAGAGCGCGTTTTATGTGTTCCTTAGTCAAATAAGATGCACACATGGTAATCACTTTTGATGGTTAGGATTAGAACGTGGGACTCAGATCAAAGGGTTCTGTACAAGCCAACACACCACCGGAGCCCTAGCTTCGGTCATCTTCTCCGGTGAGGACCACCGGACTGGTCTAAGTTCAACTCAAAGAAAAATGGAAATGAATACACTATTTTGAAGGAAAAATGCTCAGAAGCTTGAATCTGGCCTCAATTTTGTCTAATTCCAAGTATATGAAAAAATACAGGGAATTGAATTTTGAGGATCATGAACTGAGTTGCTTCGATTTGACCTCAAAGCAACTCAATCTTCTTACCTACATTGGTAGGACTTCAGACAACCAAAAATCAACAAGAATAATGGAGAATTGAGTGAGAATCGAAGAGATCAAAAATCTAAAAATTCACCTTCAATGGAGCTTCAGATTGGCACGATCTTGCTTCCAGTTATGCCTGGTCTTGCTTTAGATGCTTGATGGAAGAGAAACAGATCATAGAAAGGGATGGACTCTTGGAGTTTCAATCTCAAAATATATGGAGAATTGAAACTCGATTTTCAAAGAAAATCCCCAAGTTTATCCTTCAATGGTGAGGGTTTGGGGTTTCTGAATCAAAGCTTGGGCATGAGGTCCTCAATTCTGAGCATGAGAGGTTCTATTTATAGCCATAGAGAATGATATTTGCACACTTCCAATTTTGGCAAAAATTTGAAAATCCTCTTTGCATGGTTGCATGGGCATGCATGAGGCCCATGAAATGATAGCATCTGATCCATAATCCAATGTGAAATGTACTGAAATCATCTTGGAAGCTTATGCAAGTGTGTATGGAAATTGGACCTTGAAAATATCCAAATGATACTTCAACTTTCACCCATGCGCAAGTGTCTCATACTTTGTCCAAATGATATGATTTTAGACTTTTTGGAAAGGTGAGATCAAGGGGAACAACTTTCGTGTTGAGAACTTTTTCATTTGAAGCTTATATCATGATGAATTTTGAGGTGGAATTTTGGGAAATCAAACATATTTGAAAATTTTCTAAGTCCCAAGTCAAATGTTCACTTCTTCCATCTTGAATAACTTTTTCTATGGACTTCAAATGAGAAACGTTCCTTCATCAAAGTTGTATCTCTTTCAAACATATTCAATTTGGTCATAGATTTGACCTCATTTGGATTTGGCATGTAGGCGTTATGCATTTTAGAAGTTGAGGAAAATCACTTGTTCAATGGTATTTGCCCAAAATGACCTATAATGTTTCGTCTTGGCACATGAATTTGAAAGTTGAATTTTGAACTTCCTTCAAACATCAAAATTGAAGTAGACATCTTTAATTTGATCATGAAATTTTAATGGCTTTTATATCATAAAAATTGAGCAAGTTATGGCCTTGGGAAGTTGACTTCCAAACTAGGGTTCAAACAAAATGACCTATAATGTTTCACCATAAAAAATTACTTTCCAAGAAAAATTAGATCTTGACTTCAACATGAAAGTTGTTTGCAATGTCATTTAGAGTAAAATTTCTCTTAGAATCATTTTAATATGACAAAAAGTGTAGGAGATAGGGTCTAGGGAACCCCATTTTGACCAGTTGACTTTCTCTGATCAACAACCATGAACCAACTTGCTAGCTTGACATTATCTTGACTTTTGGGACTCATGGAGGATGATATATGCATAATATGATGTAAGGTGAAGTATCCGTTGAAATATTTGATCAATTATTGAAGAAGCTTGTTGAAGAAGTCACACAAGATACCATATGAATTAGGGTTTCCCAGGCAAACCAACTCCAAACTCTTGATGATATCTTGATAAAAATAACATGTGAAGATCATGGGGATCCATATATGATACTTAGAGCCAATGTGAACCATTTCTTGATTGAGCTCCTTGCATTGAGGGTCTTAAACCCTAGATATGATCTAGATAGAGCATAGGTGAGATGTACACTACCTACAAAAGCAACAAACTATACAATGACATATTTTTGGTATTTTGGTAAGTAAATAAAGATAAATGGAGTATGATACAATCAAATGTGCTTGGTAATCTCTCCCAATGCAAACCCAATGAATGAGGGGTAAGGAGGATGCCAAGTTGTGATCCCAATGCTAATGCATATGATAAGATAGCATGAGAGATCTTAGGATCAAAATTGGGGTCTTACACAACCTTTAGGAAAGATTGGTCTGCAAAACTTCATGAAGGACAACTTACAAAACCCCGATAGGAACAACACCATTCAAGCTGGTTTATGGTAAATCATGTCACCTTCATGTCGAACTCGAGCATAAAGCTTATTGGGCCATTAAGACCCTTAACATGAACTACACAGCTGCAAGAGAGAAAAGAATTTTGGATATCCATGAACTAGAAGAACTTAGACTAGATGCATATGATAATGCCCACATTTATAAGGATAGAACCAAACAGTGGCATGAAAAACGAATTTCAAGGCGAGAATTCAAGAAGGGTGACGTAGTCCTTCTCTTTAATTCTCGACTCAAACTATTTCCAGGCAAACTTCGTTCTAGATGATCTGGCCCTTTTGAGGTCACGAAAGTTTTCTAGAGTGGAGTTGTGGAAATAAGAGGTAAAACCAATGAACCATTCATTGTAAATGGGCAGCGACTTAAGCACCACCACAATGTAAAAAATATGGATTTTAGCATGAGCTATAAATTAGAATAGCTACCCGCTCTTTCAAAAGGTTAGCACCGTTCTGATCGATGTCGATCTTCTGACATTAAACGAAGCGCTTAGTGGAAGGCAATCCACAACCTTTAATCTTTTTTCTTTTCTTTTTAGTTTGTTTTAATTTTTATTATTTTATACCATGTTTTTTTCTTTTCTATTATTAATATTACTATTACTATTATTATTACTACCTACTCTAATACTAACATGCGATACCTTTTTACTAATAGTATAACCTTTTTTTACTTTCAGGCTAACATAGCTTAGGATAGCTTATCACTAACTTAGGGATATGGAGCACGTTGATAATATGGAGGTTGTATTTAGGAGCGAAAATCAGAGGCGCCATTTTGACATGTTAACATTGAGGGAGATGGCACTTTCTATTTACCCAGATGGACTGACCCTGGCCACCTTAGGACTGAGAGACAGTGTTATGTACCTTCTGAACCAAGTAGGTTGGGAGAATTTTGTTATGAGGAAGAGGTATAGCCAATAACGTAGGCTCACCCTTGAATGTCTGAGTTTCCTCTATTATGACCCTAACAGAGGAATATGATTTGGTAGAGGGCTGGTTACATTTAGGTTATTTGGACTTTGATGTTTACCCAGATGGACTGACCCTGGCCACCTTAGGACTGAGAGACGGTGATGTTACATTTAGGTTACATTTAGGTTACATTTAGGTAGTGGCCCAAATACTTATACCATTACCCCTGATGATGCCTTCATAAACTTGGACTTTGACTATTTTTGGGGAAACATAACCGGGAATTATCACCCTAAACCTCACACCATGTTTTTTGAGAATATCCACAACTCTGTTATCCGGTAATTTCACAAGATCCTGGCTCATATCCTATTCGATAATGAAGAGAACATCACCGTTGTTTATAAGGACAAACTCTTTGTCCTGTAACAAACCTAGCTAAGATCGCCTGAGAGACACACGGTCCTATTGTCATTGGTGGTTTAATAACCATGATTGCTGATGCTATAGGCTTGAGATACTCGTGTACCCGTTTACATGATTTTGGTAGTATCCACCCTATGCACTTGAACTTCTGTTTCAACCGTGGCATCATTGCTAATCTAGAACTGACGGAGTTTGAGCTTCTAATTGATAACGAAGTAGTCAGAAATTTTACACTGCCGAATCATGAGAAAACCAACGTCCACAACCGAGCTAACTGGTTCTACAAATTATAGGGCCAAAGTGAGTCCCCTACACCACCTTACAGTCCTCAACATTATGAGAACCCAGAAGCCATCTTTCCCGATGTTGATTCACACGCTTCTGGTGCTCATCATGTCGTTCCTCCCATTGATTTTGGCACCGCTATACATGCTCTGAAATCTGAAGTCGATTTCATCAGAGGAGAAGTGACTTCTCTCCGAGTGGATCTCCTAGGATTTATGGATGTCATTAACGAACAGTTCGATCATGTATTCCAACAAATTCATTCTTTGGAGCATTCTCGTGGACCGAAGTGATAGCTATATTAATTGATTGTACTTGGGTTTTAGTATTTTCTACGTTTAGTATTTTATTTATCATCAAAGTTTGTTTCCCTTGTTGTTATTTTTCAGTATTTGCCTACTTTAAAGTCGATATGTCGACTCAAACATGTGTTACACCTACGTTTAATTAATGTACTTTGCATTTCAGTAAATTGTTCTATCTAATCACTTATTATGTTCATTATTATGAATTTCATGCTTTTTAAATTATAGTTATTAATTTTAATTTACTGCTTTATAGCCTTAATAGAATGTACCAGCTTTAAATCTTTAGAAACTGCCAAAAATTACGAATTTTGGATTAATGGCGTTCGCCATTAAGCTATTGGCGTTCTTCATTCGCTTCGAATTTAAAAGCCCCAACATTTTAGGAAGATGGTGTTCGCCATAAGCCTAATGGTGATCGCCATATCAGGAAACCAGAACATTTTCCTCCTTTTCTTCTCCCTCCTGCGCGTTTTTCAAACCCCTTTCAACTAAAACCCTTCAACTTCCTACTCTATACAATATTAACTCAAACACTCCAACTTCCAACCACTCCACTCATTCCCAATCACTATAAATTCACAACCACCTCACAATATTTTCCATTCACTCTTCTCTTCTCCAAATACCATAACATTCTCTTCCTATTTATTTTTCCATCATTCATTCAAAATGCCTCCAAGAGTTGTTCGACCAAGAGGAGATGTGGATTACATGGGAATTATTTTCTCCGAGGGAATTGATGGCGAGAATTAGAGGAGCAGATACCACAAACTCTTTAAGAGGGATGTCTTAGCAACATGGTACCCCAACAATGTTGCTCTTCATGATTTGGGCTTATCCGACAGTGTCCATTGGATGCTTAACAACTTAGGTATGTCTCATTTTCTTACTTTAACTAGTCCTACATTTATCTGACTTACCTACGAGTTCTTGAGATCTTTTCGGTACACCACTCCTATCGGAGGATCACGAACAACCGGCACTGCACATTTTAGAATGTTCAACAGAACTTATTCTATTAACCAAGACCAACTGGCTGATTTACTTTCGTTCCCTCATGGGGATGATTTTGCATGCCAACACCTTTTAGAGAGCGATTAGGAATCCAGAGCTCTCGACTTTTGGCAGCAACTGTCTGGCAAAACCATCATAGACTGGGAAGGCCTAAAAGCTACAGCTATCCAAAAACCGGTCATTCGGTATTTGCACCGTATTTTAGCCAGTACTATTTTTGGTCAAGAGAATACTGGTAACGTGAATTCTAAAGACATTTTTCTTATTTATTATGCATTATCTGGAACAAAAGTTAACCCGACACCATTCTTACTCGCACACTTTCAGTCTACCTATGCTCGGACTGGAGGTCCTATTTATGTCGGAGGGCTCATTACATCCATAACCCTTGCTTTAAACCTAGGCACGGAGTTGGCTACGCTTGAGCCATTAGAGACTCCATTTGCCGACCTTGATTACTGCCATAGCATGCGCCTCATTAAAAATAAACCTGACGGAAAGTATTCCTTAATGATTAGTAGCCGAGAGGTTAGGGGAGTTACCTTACCTTACATCGCACGTATAAACATGCACATAATCGGTAATTGGACCTTTGATCTTAACGCCTCCGAGCCCAATCACATGGAGCAAGATGCTCCCCACACTGGCACCTAATCATACATCGCACCTGCTTTTCCTGACTCTTTTGCAGGTACCTCATCCGGATATCAGCCCCGCGAGGAGTATGACTACCCCGCCATGAGAACAACTCTTGATGACGTCCTAAGTAAGCTTATACATTGGAATGATGTCGAGGCAGACCATGATGTCCTACTTAGGAACATTCAGATGCAGCAGGCAAAGATGAGAGCCTCCATTGATCAGATCAGGTAGACTCAGTTTGACTTTGTCGAGCGGACGAATCTCCACATTATTGACCTCATCGATAATATGAATGGAGTGCATATTGTAGCAGTAAATTCATGACCATCAAGCTATGGATAAGCTAGACGTCAATTAAACCAGAGTCGCCACCGCACTTTTATTGTTTCCAAGGGAAATAGGAAAAGTACAAACAAAACCCAAAGATAAGAAGTTTTAAAATCAAAACTAATAAAATTCCAGAGATTACAGGTAAGGGGGTTGGTTACACAGAGGGAAGGTATTAACACCCAAAGTGTCCTAGGTATTCCTAGGGAGCCCTTTCTTGTGTGCATATGTGTTTTTGTATAAAATGATGTTTGAAATAAATAGAGTGGAGGGATGAAAAAAGAATTCATTAATTATATTTTTGTGTTTGACAGGACCTCCAGACTTGTGCCTATGTACCAACATAAAATGAGGGATCAAAACCTCGTAGTTTGTGGTATCAATTTCAAAGTGAGTGAGTTGCTTTTAACAAAAATTTAAGTTTAACAAAGGCACAAGAGGCCTAAAAAGGTTTGGATGAGTGTTAGTTATTTTTGACTTTTGAAATTTTAAGTCAAGTATAGTTAAGTTCATTTACAAGTTTGATTAAGAAAAGATTTTAAAAATGCAATGGCATAAGGACAAAGTTTCTAATTTGCAAAATGGTCAAAGTTTAGAAATCACAAACAAAGAAGATTTTTAAAAGGAGGGAGATATTTGAAATTAAAGAAGTGGGGAAGATATGAAGAGACTAATCCTAATAAAAAATTTAAAAGTTGAGAGTTGAAAAGATCTGACCAATGGGCTGCAATCCAATAGACAAGAATGTCATATAGAAAACCAAATTTCCCTTGGACTTTAGAATCTAGAAATATCAATATACAAATAGCAAGATGAAAAGCAAGTCATCAAATAAAGATAGCCACATCCAAGCTTAGCAACTCCATGATCTTCTTCAAACTTCCCCATGTGTCAGATGACTTCAAAGATAGGCATTAGGCACAAGTTCAAAATAACAGCTTCAATATGTTGCAGATGAACTCAAATGGATCTTCAATAATTGTATCAAATGAAAGGCATTTCACAAGCACTTAGTTTCATGAAATTTGGCATTGGCCAAGTCCTTTTGCATAGGGAGTGTTGCCTAATTCTAAGTCAAATGTCTCAGATCAAAACCAACAGTGCACACAAAATGTCTTTTAAGGTTTTTGTTGTTATTATGTACATTAAGGTCAAAGGACCACAAACACAAACAAGTATACACAAACACAATATATTCACAAAGTATGGCTCAAGTGAGCAAAGGGAAATTGGCATTAAAGTAAACAAATTGAATGGTATGAATAATGGCAAATGAATAAAGACTTGAAATTAAAGTGCATAAAAGTAAATGGCTTGAAATTAAATGTTACTTGTTAGTTGATTAGAAGTTAATATTGCTTTTGCTTTTGTTTTGTTTAATTCATTCTTTGGAGAACACTTAACCCACTTGTCACAAGCATGGATCCTTGAACCAAGACATCTTCCAAAGGAAGGAAAAAAGGCCAAGTTTCCACACAATACCATGAAAGAGGGGAGACTTACAATCTCACTTACTAGAATGCTATGCCTTCTGTGTCATAAATTTAGCACTATGTTAAGCAATCGTAATTGGACTTATGTAGAAGTCACAACTATTGGAGGCCGAGCAATATAATTTTGGTGTTAATGCATGTTAGAGACATAGTATAATGGACTATACTCCTAAAACATACCACACACAAAAAGAATATGCAAAAGGGTGGACCTAATCTCATCCACACTCATGTTGATTTTGCAATCAACTAGTCTTAGGATCTATAGATATCATAGGTCCATGACATGAATGAATAAAGAAGGGGAATGAGATGAAGAGGGAGGAGAAATGGAATCAACACAAATTGGTCAAAGAAGGACTTTTACCAAATTAAGATCATTCATTCATTTTGGGAGATGAAATGTACATTTCATCAATCCCCTAAATCAAATGATCTTAACTCAACAAAGTCAAATCAACCTTGACCAAGGCCCAACAACACAACCCAGACTCAACAAGTCAATATTAGAAGCTCAACACAATTTATTTGGCATTTAAATAATTAAAATCAACTAAAATATGCATTAAATTAAATTATGGTTTATCAAATTCCTAAAACCTCATCAAAACACCAAATAAATGGCCATGAGATTTATCATAGGTCAAACAAGGTCAAAGGACCTTGGAGAATTTTTTTTATAATTTTTGGAAACTTAAAACTATTTTTAAACAATTAAAAATATTCACAAAATCAATTAAATCATGAAAAATATTAATAATGATCCAAACAATAATTTTAATTCAGAAAATGAAAGAGGAATTTATTTAAATTTTTTTGGTGAAACTCTCATATTTTTTGGATTAATATTAAAATTAATATGAATTAATAAAAATAGAACAAATAAAATGAAAATCAAATAATCAGAAAAAACATGGACCAATTGATCTCCCTCATTAATTTAGGTGGCAGGTCAAGTGGTCACTAGCGCACAATCCACAATGGACCTGAGTCAGCGCGCCACACAAACGATCATTCAAACCAACACGTGAGATTAGATTAAATCAAATGGATCCTATGGTTCTGAGGATTGTCAACTCATCACCGGAGCCAAAGCTCTGGTCTCCTTCTCCGATGAGCCTCATCGGACTGGTTCAGTCATAACCATCACCAAAATTAAAAAGAAGGACATGATTTTAAAGTAAAAATGGCATTGAGCTCGAATTTGGCCTCAATTTATCCTAACTCTAAGTATATTAAGAGATACAAGGAGTTGAAATTTGAGGTGCACGGTCCGAGTTGCTTCGATTTGACCTCAAAGCAACTCCATCTTGTTGCCTACATTGGTAGGACTTCAGACAACCAAAGATCCAAGAGAATTATGGAGAACTGAGTGAGAATCGAAGAGATAAAATTTTCTGGAAAATACCTTCAATGCAAGTTTGAATTCGATTGGTCTTGCTCTTGCTTGTGCTTGATCTTACTCAGGATGATTGAAGGAGTAGAATATAATGATCAAAAGGCTTTGGATCCCTGGAGATTTGAATCTCAAAACAGTGAGATTCAAACTCAATTTCCAATGGAAATTCTCAGGATCATCCTCTTAAATGGAAGGGTTTGAAGGTGTGGATTCAAAGCTGGCGCCCAGGGTCCTTTGTTCTGAGCCTAGAGGACTCTATTTATAGCCAATTCAATTGATATTTGCACACTTGAACATGGAATCCAAAAATAGTAATGAGTGATGCATGGGTGCATGGGCGTGTACAGGCTCATGAAATCATGTCATCTGGTCCATAATTGAATGCAAACAAGTCTGAGATCATGTTGGAATGCTAGGTAAATGTGCATGGAAGTTTGAAGTTCAATCTTGCCAAATGATGATGCAATGTTCAAGCCATGCGCAGCCCATTCAAATCTTGTCCATAATGGATGAAATTGGACTTTTTGGAAAGGTTAGATCAAGAGGAACATCTTTCATGTTGAAAAGGTTTTTATTTGAAGCTTGCATCATGATACATTTTGAGGTGGAAGTTTGGAAAATTAAACATATCAAAAAAAAATATCTAAGTCTCAAGCCATATGTTCACTTATTCCACCTTGGATAACTTTTCATGTGAGCTTCAAATGAGAAAAGTTCCTTCATAAAAGTTGTAACTCTTTGAAATTCCTTCAAAATAGTCACAAATTTGACCATATTTGGATTTAATATGAAGTAGTTATGCATTTTTGAAGTTGAGGAAAATCACTTGTTCAATGGCATTGGTCCAAAATGACTTATAATGTATCCTCATATCACATGCTCATAAAAGTTGAATTAGCTCTTACTAAAAACATAAAAGTTGAATCATACACCTTGAATTTGGTTGTTAAACTTGTAAATCTTTCATATAATAAAAATTGAGCAAGTTATGGCCTTGGGAAGTTGACCTCCAAATTAGGGTTTAGACAAATGACCTATAATCTTTCATCATAAAAAATGACTTTCCAAGCAAAACTAGATCTAGGCCTCAATATTAAAGTTGTTTGGAATGAAATTTAGAGTAATTTGTCTCTTGGAATCATTTTCATATGATAAAAATTGTAGGAGACAGGGTCTAGGGAACCCCAGTTTTGATCAAATGAATTCCTCTGGTCAACCACCATGAACCAACTTGCTAACTTGCAATTCTCTTGACTTTTGGGACTCATGGGAGATCATATATGCATAATATGATTATAGTTGAATTATACCTTGAATTATTTGATCAATTGGTGAATAAGCTTCTTGAAGAAGTTACACAAGATACCCAGATGGACTAGGGTTTCCAAGGCAAACCAATTCCAAACTCTTGATGATTTCTTTATAAAAATAACATGTGAAGATCATGGAGATCCATATATGATTTCTAGAGCCATTGTAGATCATTATTGATTGAGCTCTTAGCAATGAGGGTCTTAAACCCTAGATGTGAGCTTGATAGATCAAAGGTGAGCACATGTCCTACCTACAAAAGAGTTAGTTTATACAAAGACATATTTTTTGATATTTTAGTTAGTAAAGATGATCAAATACAAAGTATGATACAATCACATGATGCTTGGTGATCTCTCCCAATGCAAACCCAGTGAATGAGGGGTAAGGAGGATGCCAAGGTGTGATCCCAATGCTAATACATATGATGAGAATAACATGAGGGATCTTAGGGTTAAAATTGGGGTCTTACAACTGTCCCTATTTAAGGACGTTCTAACTAAGGAGATGAAGGTTAAAATCTTCGTATCGACTCAGTAGAATGGGATTAAATAACAACATATAGAAACAAATTTTGGTCCCTAAGAGACCTCATGATGCATATGATATGAATGTTTAAAAAGAATCTTTGTGGGGAAATGTTACCACAAAGGAAAAGAATCCGGAGAGACTGAAAGTCCGCAAGAGTATAATGCATTCCATAAGGAAAACTCACTGGGGAGACAAAGACTCTGGGGGATAAACGGGTTGTACATAGGCCAGGCTACGACTTAAAAACAACTAGGGGGACTCGAGGGATTTCCATGAAAATAAATTAATGGAAGGACTCGGCCGGGGAATAAATTGTATCGTGTTTTTAGGCTCATTTCACATGTTATTCGTCTTTGTTTTATTGCATTTTATCGCCTTTTACTTCCATTTTATTTGTTTTGCAGCTATTATCCGATATCATTGAAGTTTTGGAAGTCTCGCGGAAAAGGAGCAAAATAGGAGCTAAAAAGGAGAAAAAGAGCCAATTTATGCATTTTGTACAGACGACGTTCACCATTTACTTCGATGCCACATCATTTAAAACATGGAACGAATGGCGTTCGTCGTTCCCCTAATGGCATTCGCCATTATCACGCAGTAACAGAACTGCGCTAGTGGGCAGTTCTGAACCGTTTTTTATCCTCTATTTTTCCTCTACTCTCCATGCACGATCGAAGGAAGTTACCAGGTCTTAAAACCTCTATAAATAGGATTGTGGGAGACTTTTAAAGGTATCCAAGTTGTGCGGAAGCGCTGCCGAAATCACTTATTAGAATCTAAGCATAAATTACCTGTAAAAATAACAATAACTCACATCGAGGGATTGTCACACCTGTTCTAGTTTCATTCTGTTTTTCATCTTCATTGTACTCTTGGATCAAAGAGAAAGTTTGCCGTTATTTTATTTTCAAGTTAATTCAAGTTCAAGTTCGAGTTAATTCTAGTTTTATTTTAAGCAATTTCAGGTTCTATTTATTGCTTTTGATATTTGCATGTTTTACTGTTTCAATTACTTGTATGCCATGTTACTCTTAACTTTGAATATTTTAATTATGTTGTTCCCAAATAATATCATGTCTTGCTAATTTATCATGAGTCTGGCATATGAGGACCGTTGTTACCGACGAGACTCAGTAGAAATAAACAAACGAGAGCCAATCCAAATTGATCTTGTAAGAGATCTGCTACGGAACGAATACGTTTAGCTTTTTATCATAGGTGCGAATTTATGATTTAACCATGTTATGGCTTTAGTTTTCAATTGTATATTTTATTGTTTTGGCACGAGAGTGTGAGACAAGTTAAGGTTTAATCTGATAGCGCGAGAGTGTGAAGAAGGAACCAGATAATGGAAACTAGGCATCGATCCTAAAAATAGAGAGCGCTTTAGGCATCGTTTATGATCTCATTTACTTTAAAAATGCACTTTGTAATTAGAACGGACGAGCGAGAGCAAAATTCTGTGGTTAGGAGGTGTGATCTTTGTCAATAGCGCGAGAGTGTGAGACGAGACCTTTAAGTCGCTATTTTCTACCTAACATAATAGAATCATAATTAGTGCCCAATTCTACCTAATCCTTTAGGTACGCGGAATCCATATTCCGGACTCGTTTGTTATCATAACTTTTAAACCGTTAGAAATTAGTATTTTTGTTTCCGTTCCTACCCTTATAATCTTTAGCCTTAGCTTTGCACTGCAATAATAAATATCATTAGTTTGAACATTAATTTTTGTGGGTTTGATAATCTTTTAAAACTACACGATAGGTTGTGCGCTTGCAGTCATAATCTGACAGACATGTCCGTCGCTCATCATATATCATTAATTTATAAATAGAATTGTTAGTTCTTTATTAACTAATTGGCAACCGAGTATTGGGTGAGTGAAGTTTTCTTATTAATTTATTATTATTTAATTTATATATTTTACTAATTAATAAGATTTACTTTTTATTTAAATAGAAATAATATTTACTGTTTCTTTAAATAGTCTTAAAGAATGGACTAGTGGAGTTTTATATTAATTAATTTATATTTATTAATTAGTAATGTTTGTATTTTATATTGGTGAGTGTGTTTTTTATTAATTAATTTATTATTATTAATTAGTAATATTTGTATTTTATTATTTTGTTATTTATTATTGATTTTGGGGGAAATTTTTTATAAAATAAGTTATAGGATTATAATTCAGTATGATTATTAATGAATATTAATTATTTATATATTATTATTATTAATTTATTATTTAAAAGAAAGCAAATGAAGTTAGTGGGATAATCATTATTAAATAAATAACTATAGAAAATTAATTCAAAGAAAAAATATTTAGTGGAATAATTATTATTAAATAAATAAATAAAATAAATATAACAAATTACATAATTGACCTCTATTTTTGCGGAATAAATTATTAAGTGACTTAACAACTTTTATATCTAAGATACAATAAATTCAATTCATTCATAAATATTGACAAATAGTTAAAGATAAATTTGAATTGGAAAAATTAGGACAAAAAGTGATAAAAAATAAAAGAAAAAGAAAATATAAGTAGGAAAATAGAAATACTCAAAAGAAAAGAGAATGATTAAATAAGTTGATAAAAAATAAAAAATCAACAATATACTTAAAAAAGAAAATAAGAATTTTTTAAATGATATAATAAATTGATAAAATGGAAAATATTAAAACATGAGTGAATAATAGACTAAAATGTGATACATGACAAAAAAAATTAATGAACGAAACAAAATCAAAATGAACGAAAAAACAATAACATAAGTTCTAAACAAATAAATTGTATAGAAAAATAATTTGAAATATATACTTTTCAACAATAATAAAATATTATTTTAATTTAATAAATCATTAATTTATAAATAGAATAGTTAGTTCTCTATTAATTAATTGGTAACAGAGTGTTGGATGAGTAGAGTTTTTTTTATTAATTTATTATTATTTAATTTATATATTTTACTAATTAATAAGATTTACTTTTTATTTAAATAGAAATAATATTTACTGTTTCTTTAAATAGTCTTAAAGAGCGCATGAGTGGAGTTTTATATTAATTAATTTATTATTTATTAATTAATAATGTTTGCATTTTATATTGGTGAGTGTGTATTTTATTAATTAATATATTATTATTAATTAAAAATATCTATATTTTATTATTTTATTATTTATTATAGATTTTGGGGAATTTTTTTTATAAAAGAAGTTATAGGATTATAATTTAGTATAATTATTAATGAATATTAATTATTTATATATTATTATTAACAATTATTAATTTATTAATTAAAAGAAAACATATCAAGTTAGTGGGGCAATCATTATTAAATAAATAAATATAGAAAATTATATCAAAGAAAAAACATCAAATTAGTGGAATAATTATTATTAAATAAATAAATAAAATAAATATAACAAATTATATAATTGACCTCTATTTTGATACAATAAATTATTAAGTGACTTTATAACTTTTATATATAAAATATATATAAGAGGCAATAAATCCAACAATTACTTTCAATATTTAACCTTCCTATATAATTGAGTAATAGACTATAACCGAACAACTCTTAAACACATAAACGTGTGAACCAACCTTATCTCAAACAAAAAGAGTGTTTTGTCTAAAACAGTACAAGCAATATTTGCCACGTGATCAATCATTAACGAATATTCACTTCTGTAGTGATTTTAAGCTTCAAAAATGAGTTCAAAGACATTGATGAATACCATGTTTCTGCTGTTCATTTTGATTTGGTTGGTTGGTTTGAGTAATGGTGAATGTGAATTCAAAGCAATCTTTAACTTTGGGGATTCAAATTCAGATACTGGTGGATTTTTTTCAGCTTTTCCTGCTGAAGGTCCTCCCTTTGGAATGACTTATTTCAAGAAGCCAGTTGGTCGGGCATCAGATGGCAGACTCGTCATTGATTTCTTAGGTAATACTACTGTTAATATCTATATATATTTCATATGATATCATTCCTAATGATTGTGGACATGAAGCCATTATTCATAGAGACATTCTAGCTTCTGCTTTTTCTTTGTTTCTTCTCATATTTTTGTTGATTTGATTTTGCAGCTCAAGCTATTGGAATTCCATTTTTGAGTCCGTATCTACAATCAATAGGATCTGATTTTAAACATGGAGCAAACTATGCTACATTGGCATCCACTGTTCTTTTTCCTAATACTTCTGTGTTTGTCTCCGGAATCAGCCCTTTCTCCCTTGCTATTCAGCTCAACCAGATGAAGCAATTCGTTGCCAAAGTTACAGAAGCTGATCAAAAAGGTTCAAAACGGATAGTATAACTATCACCAATACTTTTGAAATGATGTAAAAAAATTGCATATGATTCTGTTGTAACACGCTGATTTTTTCATTGTCGCTCAGATATGAAACTTCCTTCACCCGATATATTTGAAAAATCTCTATATACATTTTATATTGGCCAAAATGATTTCACTTCCAAGTTAGCAGACATCGGCACAGGTGGAGTGGAAGAGTTTCTTCCTCAAGTTATTTCACAAATTGCTGCAACCATTAAAGTAAGAGTAATTTATGTCTATTACTAGTTAGTGACGAGACACGAAACCAACATAGTGTGTGTTGTGTTCTTCTGTTATGGTAAAACTGAAAATGGTTATTAACATGGATTTTTCTCAATGAAATTTGTAGGAGCTGTATAATCTTGGTGGGAGAACATTTATGGTGCTTAATCTTGCACCAGTAGGGTGCTACCCTTCATTCTTGGTAGAGCTTCCTCATAATAGTACAGAACAGGACGAATTTGGATGCATGGTTTCTTACAACAATGCCGTTGTGAATTATAACAAGATGTTGAAAGAGTCACTGAAACAAACTAGAGAAAATTTATCAGATGCTTCTGTCATTTATGTGGATACCTACACTGTTCTGTTAGAGCTCTTCCAACATCCTTCTTCTCATGGTACAAACACTCATCAACCTTGTTATAGTTTTTAAATTATCTCGTACCATTGACACTTATGATAGAAGACATGTCACGTGTCTGATCTAATACGTATGTGTGAGTGTCCGGCATCAGACACAGACACATATTGTTGATGTGTGTGATTTGTCTTTGTGTGTGATTTTTATGTTTTTGGATTATTTGAAACAGGACTTGAGTATGGTACAAAAGCATGTTGTGGATATGGAGGTGGTGAGTACAACTTCAATCCTAAAGTTTATTGTGGAGAGAGTAAAGAGATCGACGGGAAAAAAGTGACAGCGACGGCATGTGATGACCCTTACAAGTATGTGAGTTGGGATGGGATACACACCACAGAAGCTGCAAACAAGCTTATAACACATGCTATTCTTAATGGATCATATTTTGATCCTCCTTTTCCATTTCAACAACACTGTGATCTTCAACCAATAGGTTGATTCATTTCAACATCATCGTTTCTTAGTATCTCTTTATCTTTGTAATAACAAATTGAAGTATGTCAAACTAGCTTGTGATGTTTGCATAATTTTTACCAAAAAATATGAATGATTTTCATTCAAAATCATAAACATATATATAAGATTTGCTGCATTATTTTCAACAATGAAATGGATTATTACAAGGTTGATACTGATAGAGATTGAGCAATTCTATTCTATATCAAGAGATACAAATGCCTCTCATATAACAAGACATACAGCAAAACAAACAAATGATGAGCAAGGAAGATCAACATGACTTGCTACTAATACTGCTCTATTCGGTTCCGGCAATTTTCTTTTTCAGTGCCTCAATATCCGTAGCTAGTTCCTTTCTGCTAGACTGTATAGGAAAAAAAAGTTACAACATATATGAGAAGTATACTGTTTAAGACATGAGCAAATATAAATAAAACAACGAATCGAATTCTGATTGCAGAAAGAGGATATCCGATGCAAGAAAGTACACATAGACATTCTAGTATGGTCTGTCATAAAATGCGAGAAGTTTATGTTTGGAACCTAAGCAATATATATATATATACAAAATGGCGATTACATATGTATTTTCTGAGTTGAATTCATTGATAAATGAATATGCATTTGGCATACCTTATACCTTAAAGAGAAGCTACCCGTAGAGAGGTTGGAAATAAACTTTTTTTGTGTTTAGGGAAAGCGTGTGGGAATATTAAAGGCTTGAATAAAAACTTGGTAGGTAGGAGAATTATTTATGGAAGAGAGAACTTTGTACTTTTGTTTAATACAAAAGTGTAAGATTACATCTCTATTTATAGTACTCTAAGGAGAACTCTAGACACACTAATCTAAAGAGTTCTCAACTCTAGATATTAAAAAAGTATTCTAGAAAATATTACAATCTTAAGAAATATTAAGATGCTCCAAATACTATAAGACTTTTCTAGAAACATTACCCAAAATAAACTAAGCCCAAATAATTAAGCCCAAAATCAAATAATAAGATTAGGCCCAAATCAAGTTTAATATTTCAACATCCCCCTTAAACTTGATCTGTGACTCCAAGCATATTCCTTAGCTTCACGAAAGTTTTCAATTTGAGTGGCTTGGTGAAAATGTCGGCAGCTTGATCTCTAGACATCACATACTTCAACTTCACCTTCTTCTTCTCGATGCATTCTCTTATGAAGTGGTAACGAGTGTCGATGTGCTTACTTCTATCATGAAATACATGATTCTTTGCCAAAGCAAGTGCTGATTTATTGTCAACACATATTTCGACAGGATCTTCTTGTGGCATTTTTAATTCTTTCAACAAATTCTTTAGCCAAACTGCATGACAAACACATGATGTGGCGGCAACATACTCAGTTTCACAAGCTGACAGTGTGACAATAGGTTGCTTCTTTGACATCTAAGTGAAAGCAGTATCTCCCATAAAGAACACAAAACTAGTAGTGCTTTTTCTATCATCCAAGTCTTCACTCCAATCACTATCACTATAGCCAATAATCTCATAATTGTTAGAAGAGTAATGGTGCAAGCCAAAGTTTGTTGTACCTTTGATGTATCGAAGGATTCTTTTTGCCGCCTTGAAGTGAGTTGTTGTTAGAGCTTCCATGTAGCGACTTACGATTCCTACAGCATAGAGAATGTACGGCCTTGTACTTGTCAAGTAACGCAGACTTCCAACCAAACTTTTGTAAATAGTTGGATCAACAATCTCTCCATTTTCATGCTTACTCAACTTGCTGCCACATTCCATCGGGGTGCCAACTGGATTGGCATCATCCATCTTGAACTTCTTAAGGACTTCTTTGGCATAACCTTCTTGGGTGATAAAAATTCCTTTGTCTTCTTTCTTTACTTCGATGTCGAGATAATATGCCATAAGACCCATATCTGTCATCTCAAATTCATTTGACATGTCTTTCTTGAACTCTTCGAACATGCTTAAATTGTTCCCTGTGAAGATCAAGTCATCAACATATAAGCACACAATAAAAATATCTCCACTTTTCACTTTAAGATAGAGTGCATGCTCATATGGACACTTGATGAAGTTCTTGTCTTGAAAGTACTTGTCGATTCGAACATTCCAAGCTCTCGGTGCTTGCTTGAGTCCATACAATGCTTTCTTCAACTTCAAGACTTTTTCTTCTTGCCCTTTTACTTCATAGCCCCGTGGTTGCTCGATATAAACTTCTTCTTCGAGAAAACCATTCAAAAAGGCCGACTTCACATCCATTTGATAGATCTTCCATTCATTTTGGGCTGCCAAAGAAATGATCAGTCTAATAGTTTCAAGACGAGCAACGGGAGCAAATACCTCATCATAGTCAATTCCTTTTCTTTGACTATAGCCTTTCGCCACCAATCTTGCTTTGTATCTCTCCACGTCTCCTTTTGCATTCTTCTTCACCTTGTACACCCATCTTACTCCAATTGCTTTGTGTCCTCGTGGAAGTGTAATAAGTTCCCATGTATTATTCTTCGTGATTGACTTGATTTCTTCTTCCATGGCGTCTCTCCACTTTACGTTTTCAACTGCTTCTTGATAGCTTAGAGGCTAGCAATTACCCAAAAGGCAAAAAAGGTTAATGTCATTTATGTTTTCGGTTACCTCATAAAGCTCTTCAATACTCCTTAGTCGTGGTGTCCTCTCACTTGAGCTTGTTTCATCCAACCTTGGTGTCGGTGAGGCCGGTGGTGTAATATTTTCCTCTATCATTGGTTGTTCCATTTCGTCTTCTTCTTCAAAGTAAGGAAGAAAATCGTACCTGTCTTCTTGAACACTCCAATCCCAACAATCTTCTTCTTCGAACTCCACGTCACGGCTTATGACGATCTTTCCACTATTTGGATTATAGAGCTTGTACCCTTTGGATCTTGAGTCATAACCGAAGAATACATACTTCTCACTTTTATCATCGAGATTTATTCTCCTTTCATCAGGAACATGAGTATAGGCAATGCTTCCAAACACTTTGAGGTGAGAGATCCCAGGCTTCCTTCCACTCCATGCTTCTTGTGGTGTCTTCTCATGCACGCTTATTGTTGGGGAACGGTTTGTCAGATAAACCGCACATGCCACTGCCTCGGTCCAAAACTCTCTCGACATCTTCTTGCTCTTAAGCATGCTTCGCACCATGTTAAGCATGGTCCGATTCTTTCTCTCTGCTACTCCATTTTGTTGTGGTGATCTTGGCTCTATTATTGGGCGGCAGATTCCATGATCTTCACAATATTTGTGGAACTCATTTGAAATGAACTCTCCTCCTCGGTCATATCTCATGGCCTTAATGGAAAGAACATTTTCTTTCTCCACAAGGGCTTTTAACTTCTTAAAGTTTTCAAACACTTATGACTTCTCCTTCAAGAAATAAACCCATGTTTTTCTAGAATAATCATCAATAAAGAGGAGAAATTATTTACTCTTACCAAAAGAGTTTGGATTGATTGGTCCACAGACATCAGTGTGTATGAGCTCTAGCGGTTTTGTCACTCTTGACGTTGATTCCTTTGGAAATCTTTTCCGGGATTGCTTCCCAACTAGACATCCTTCACATAGTTGGTATGGGTGGTTTATACTAGGCAAGCCTCTCACCATTTCCTTCTTTGACAAACATTTTAGACTGTCGAAGTTGAGATGTCCGAATCGTAGATGCCATAGCCACGAAGAGTCGATATAGCAAGTCTTGAGACACTTTGCAACATCATTTTGAATGTTCAAGAGGAACACTCTATTATTTAACATAGGCACATTAGCAATCAAGTTATGTCTACAATCTCTTAAGAAAAAACTATATTCTTTCAAGTGGATGTCATAGCCTTTCTCTAATAATTGTCACAAGCTCAAAATATTATTCTTCATGTTAGGAACATAATAGACATTGTATATAAATTGATGACTCCCATTCTTTAAGTGTATAAGAATTTTACCTTTGCCTTTGACCGGTATCTTTGAGTCATCTCCAAATGAGACATTGCCAGTTGTCGCTTCATTGACCTCTACGAACATGCTTCGATCTCCGCACATGTGATTGCTTGCGCCGGTGTCGAGGTACCATTTGTTTCTTTTCTCTTCAACTTAGTTTTGGCACGCGAGCAACAAAGTTTCTTCTTCTCCGTCTTTTTATTCTACAAAGTTAGCTTTCTCCACAACTTTGTTCGAGAATCTACACTCAGATGCACAGTGACCGATCTTGTTGCAGTTGAAGCACTTGATTTGTGATTTTTCACACCTCAAGCATGAATTTCATCTTCCACAACCTCTTGTTGCTTGTGGATTCCAACTTCTTTCTCCATTGTTAAAGTATTTGTTGTAACCGCCTCTTCCTTCTTCTCCATGTCCTCGTCCACACCCACGATCTTGGCCATGACCTCGTCCTCTTTGGCTCTTGTAATTCGCATAATTTGTTTCCTTTACGTTGAGTTGTAGTAGTTCCATAGCCTCCTTTTGTTTAATTTTTCTCTTTTGTTTTTCTTCGTATGCTTGTAAGGAATCCATGAGTTGCTCAATAGTCATGGTCTTTAAATCCCTGTTTTCTTCAATGTTGGTAACAATGAAGTCAAAACTTGAATTTAAAGTGCGAAGTGTTTTCTCCACAACTTTCACCTCATCAACATCTTTGCCATTTCTTTTAAGTTGATTGACTATGGCTAATACTCGAGAAAAATAATCCGGAATTAACTCGGACTCTTCCATAAATAAACATTCAAAATCACCTCTAAGAGTTTGAAGACAAATCTTTTTCACCTGTTTCACTCCTTTGTTGCAAGTTTGAAGTTTGTCCCATACTTCTTTGGTCGTCGTTGCGTTGGAGATTTTCTCAAATGTATCTTCATCCACCGATTGATAAATAAGGAAGAGAGCTTTCTTGTCCCTCTTTCTTGACTCCCCCAATGTCTCCTTTACACCTTGGTTTAACGAGACTTCATCTTGCTCATTGAAGCATTTCTCAACGATATCTCACACATCTTGAACTCCTAGTAGCTCCTTCATCTTGATACTCCAATTGTCATAGTTGTTCTTTGTGAGCATCAACATTTGAAAAGGGAAACATCCATTCGCCATTTTTTTAGGACCTTGAAGCTCTGATACCACTTTGTTGGAAATAAACTCTTTTTGTATTTATGGAAAGTGTGTGGGAATATTAGAGGCTTGAATAGAAACTTGGTAGGTAGGAGAATTATTTATGGAAGAGAGAGAACTTTGTATTTTTGCTTGATAGAAAAGTGTAAGATTACATCTCTATTTATAGTACTCTAAGGAGAACTCTAGACACACTAATTATAGAGAGTTCTCAACTCTAGATATTCAAAGAGTATTCTAGAAAATATTACAATCTGAAGAAATATCTAGATGCTCCAAATACTACAAGATTTTTCTAGAAACATTACCCAAAATAAACTAAGCCCAAATAACTAAACCCAAAATCAAATAATAAGATTAGGCTCAAATCAAGTTTAATATTTCAACAAGACAAACCATCCGGTGTACCCTAGTCCTTCGAACTCCATAATCTTTGGAAGTTGAAAAATAAATAAAGTTGTTTCATATTGGTTCGAACTTTAAAATACGTTATAGAGCAGAAAATCAAAACATTGCATTCGATTGTACTCAATGAAAAAGAAGTGAGTTCTGGCTTACCAAGGGGACTGAGTTGATGGCACCTACAAGAATTGAAAATAACCAAACATCACTTCAAATTAAAGGCGTATCCGGTATAGACATGACTTCAATGTGTTCGCGACTTAGTGTCATAGGAAATGGAACATTATGGATTTGACAGAAGATAAATTCAACATGAAGCTAAATTATCGAAATCAACAAATTATATAAGCTTCTTGCCTTCTCCTTCAAATCGGTAAACAACTCATTCGTATCGAGAGAAGTAGATGTATTATCGGAAGAAACTCTAGTCTGATGCAGAGAAAACTTCCGGGATTCTAAATAGGAGGAAACAAGAAAATAACTAAGAATTAAAAAGAAATACTTCACAAAAAAAATTAATGAAAGAAAAATACAATAACATAAGTTCTAGACAAACAAATTGTATAGAAAAATAATTTGAAATATATACTTTTCAACAATAATAAAATATTATTTTAATTTAATAATCATTAATTTATAAATAGAACTGTTAATTTTTTTATTAATTAATTGACAACGGAGTGTTGGATGAGTGAAGTTTTCTTATTAATTTATTATTATATGATTTATATATTTTATTAATTAATAAGATTTATTTTTTATTTAAATAGAAATAATATTTACTATTTCTTTAAATAATCTTAAAGAGGGTGAGCAGAGTTTTATATTAATTAGTTTATTATTTATTAATTAGTAATGTTTGCATTTTATATGAGATTAATTGTTATACACTGTCAGTGTAAAAAGTTTTACACTTTCAATGCATCACAATCATCCGTTTGTATTACTTTTTAAGTGGGTAAAATAAAAGTCAAACATGTTAAATAAATCAATGGTTGTGATTAACTGACAGTGTAAAAAATCTTTACACTGTCAGTGTATATCAATTAAATTCTTTTATATTGGTGAGTGTGTATTTTATTCATTAATTTATTATTATTAATTAGTAATATTTGTATTGTATTATGTTATTATTTATTATGGATTTTGGGGGAAATTTTTTATAAAAGAAATTATAGGATTATAATTTAGTATGATTATTAATGAATATTAATTATTTGTATATTATTATTAATTATTAACTATTAATTTGTTATTTAATAGAAAATATATCAAGTTAGTGGGGTAATCATTATTAAATAAATAAATATAGAAAATTAATTCAAAGAAAAAATATTAAATTAGTGGAATAATTATTATTAAATAAATAAATATAAAAAATTATATAATTGACCTCTATTTTGGCGTAATAAATTATTAAGTGACTTAACAACTTTTATATATAAGATATATATAAGATACAATAAATCCAATTCATTCATAAATATTGATAAATAGTTAAAACTAAATTTGAATTGAGAAAATTAGGACAAAAAGTGATAAAAAAATAAAACAAAAAGAAAATATAAATGGAAAAATAGAAATACTCAAAAGAAAAGAGAATGATTAAATAAATTGATAAAATAGAAAAAATGAACAATATACTTAAAAAAGTAAATAAGAATTTTTTAAATGATATAATAAATTTATAAAATAGAAAAAAACATGAGTGAATAATAGACTAAAATGTGATACTTGACAAAAAAAAAATTAATGAAAGAAAAAAGCAATAACATAAGTTCTAGACAAACAAATTGTATAGAAAAATAATTTGAAATATAGACTTTTCAACAATGATAAGACATTATTTTAATTTAATAAATCATTAATTTATAAATAGAATTGTTAATTCTTTATTAATTAATTAGAAACGGAGTGTTGGATGACTGGAGCTTTCTTATTAGTTTATTATTATTTAATTTATATATTTTATTAATTAATAAGATTTACTTTTTATTTAAATAGAAATAATATTTACTGTTTCTTTAAATAGTCTTAAAGAGTGGGTGAGTGGAGTTTTATATTAATTAATTTATTATTCATTAATTAGTAATGTTTGCATTTTATTCTGATGAGTGTGTATTTTATTAATTAATTTATTATTATTAATTAGTAACATTTGTATTTTATTATTTTATTAATTATTATAGATTTTGAGGGAAAGTTTTTATAAGAGAAGTTATAGGATTATAATTTAGTATGATTATTAATGACTAATACTTATTTATATATTATTATTAATTATTAGTTTATTGTTTAAATGAAAACATATCAAATTAGTGGAGTAATTATTATTAAATAAAAAAATTATAAAAAATTAATTCAAAGAAAAAATATCAAGTTAATGAAATAATAATTATTAAATAAATAAATAAAATAAGTATAAAAAAATTATATAATTGACTTCTATTTTGACGCAATAAATTATTAAGTGACTTAACAACTTTTATATATAAATTATATATAAGATACAATAAATCCAACAATTACTTTCAATATTTAACCTTCCTATATAAATGAGTAATAGACTATAACCGAACAACTCTTAAACACATAAACGTGTGAACCAACCTTATCTCAAACAAAAAGAGTGTTTTGTCTAAAACAGTACAAGCAATATTTGCCACGTGATCAATCATTAACAAATATTCACTTGTTCAGTGATTTTAAGCTTCAAAAATTAGTTCAAAGACATTGATGAATACCATGTTGCTACTGTTCATTTTGATTTGGTCGGTTGATTTGAGTAATGGTGAATGTGAATTCAAAGCAATCTTTAACTTTGGGGATTCAAATTCAGATACTGGTGGATTTTTTTCAGCTTTTCCTGCTGAAGGTCCTCCCTTTGGAATGACTTATTTCAAGAAGCCAGTTGGTCGGGCTTCAGATGGCAGACTCGTCATTGATTTCTTAGGTAATACTACTGTTAATATCTATATATATTTCATATGATATCATTCCTAATGATTGTGGACATGAAGCCATTATTCATAGAGACATTCTAGCTTCTGCTTTTTCTTTGTTTCTTCTCATAAAATACCTTAATTAACCAAACATTTTTGTTGATTTGATTTTGCAGCTCAAGCTATTGGAATTCCATTTTTGAGTCCGTTTCTACAATCAATAGGATCTAATTTTAAACATGGAGCAAACTATGCTACATTGGCATCCACTGTTCTTCTTCCTAATACTTCTGCGTTTGTCAGCCCTTTCTTCCTTGCTATTCAGCTCAACCAGATGAAGCAATTCGTTGCCAAAGTTACAGAAGCTGATCAAAAAGGTTCAAAACGGATAGTATAACTGTCCCCAATACTTTTGAAATGATGTAAAAAAATTGCATATGATTCTGTTGTAACGCGCTGATTTTTTCATTGTCGATCAGATATGAATCTTCCTTCACCGGATGTATTTGGAAAATCTCTATATACATTTTATATTGGCCAAAATGATTTTAGTTCCAAGTTAGCAGACATCGGCAAGGGTGGAATGGAAGAGTTTCTCCCTCAAGTTGTTTCACAAATTGTTGCAGCCATTAAAGTAAGTAATTTATGTCTATTATTAGTTTATCACGAGACTCGACACCAAACATAGTGTGTGTTGTGTTCTTCTGTTATGGTAAAACAGAAAATGATTATTAACATGGATTTTTTCTCAATGAAATTTGTAGGAGCTGTATAATCTTGGTGGGAGAACATTTATGGTGCTTAATCTTGCACCAGTAGGGTGCTACCCTTCATTCCTGGTAGGGCTTCCTCATAATAGTACAGAACGGGACGAATTTGGATGCAAGGTTTCTTACAACAATGCCGTTGTGAACTATAACAACATGTTGAAAGAGTCACTGAAACAAACTAGAGAAAATTTATCAGATGCTTCTGTCATTTATGTGGATACCTACACTGTTCTGTTAGAGCTCTTCCAACATCCTTCTTCTCATGGTACAAACACTCATCAACCTTGTTATAGTTTTTTATGATACATATTTTATAGCTACTGAAAATTATCTCGTATCAGTGACTCTTATGATAGAAGACATGTAACGTGTCTGATCTAATACGTATGCGTCAGTGTCCGGCATCAGACACAGACACATATTGTTGATGCCCGTGATTTGTCTTTGTGTGTGATTTTTATGTTTTTGGATTATTTGAAATAGGACTTGAGTATGGTACAAAAGCATGTTGTGGATATGGAGGTGGTGAGTACAACTTCAATCCTAAAGTTTATTGTGGAGAGAGTAAAGAGATCGATGGGAAAAAAGTGACAGCGACAGCATGTGAGGACCCTTACAAGTATGTGAGTTGGGATGGGATACACACCACAGAAGCTGCAAACAAGCTTATAACACATGCTATTCTTAATGGATCATATTTTGATCCTCATTTTCCATTTCAACAACACTGTGATCTTCAACCAATAGGTTGATTCATTTCAAGAACATTGTTTCTTAGTATCTCTTTATCTTTGTAATAACAAATTGAAGTATGTCAAACTAGCTTGTGATGTTTGCATAATTGAACAGAAGCTAATAAACTATATAATCATTTCTATCTAAATTATATAAAGTTTTTTTTAAATGATGGTCAAGATAATATAATAAAATCTTCAAGGCTGGCCTGTTGGCTGTGCTATCCAGATTAGTCGGTTTTACGGTCAGATATCAAATTTCAAAAATATAATATCTTAAGTTTTATACTAAGAACCAATTTGTAATTACCCTACACACCAGCATTTCAATTGACAGCCAACCCCCTATGGCCCAACTTATCAGTGTTGTGCAGGGATATGATCAAACATTTAACATCCTTATCATTCAACTACTTAACTCCTTGCTTGCACTATTTTCAACAATGAAATGGATTAATACAAGGTTGATACTGATAGAGATTGAGCAATTCTATTCTATATCAAGAGATACAAATGTCTCTCATATAACAAGACATACAGCAAAACAAACAAATGATGAGCAAGGAAGATCAACATATATGAGAAATATACTGTTTAAGACATGAGCAAATATAAATAAAACAACGAATCGAATTCTGATTGCAGAAAGAGGATATCCGATGCAAGAAAGTACACATAGACATTCTAGTATGGTCTGTCATAAAATGCGAGAAGTTTATGTTTGGAACCTAAGCAATATATATATACAAAATGGCAATTACATATGTATTTTCCGAGTTGAATTCATTGATAAATGAATATGCATTTGGCACACCTTATACCTTAAAGAGAAGGTACCGATAGACATGTTGGAAATAAATTCTTTTTGTATTTAAGGAAAGTGTGTGGGAATATTAGAGACTTGAATAAAAACTTGGTAGGTAGGAGAATTATTTATGGAAGAGAGAACTTTGTACTTTTGTTTGACACAAAAGTGTAAGATTACATCTCTATTTATAGTACTCTAAGGAGAACTCTAGACACACTAATTCTAGAGAGTTCTCAACTCTAGATATTCAAAGAGTATTCTAGAAAATATTACAATCTTAAGAAATATCTAGATGTTCCAAATACTACAAGACTTTTCTAGAAACATTACCCAAAATAAACTAAGCCCAAATAACTAAGCCCAAAGTCAAATAATAAGATTAGGCCCAAATCAAGTTTAATATTTCAACATCCCCCTTAAACTTGATTTGTGACTCCAAACATATTCCTTAACTTCACGAAAGTTTTTAATTTGAGTGGCTTGGTGAAAATGTCGGCAGCTTGATCTCTAGACATCACTGTAGCACCTCAAATTTGCACCTATCATTGTACATACATTTTCATATTAGGTCATAGCATATCATGGTCCATTGCATAACATTGCATTGTCCCCAGTTGCCTCAAGAGCAAGCAAATCAAGAAGTTAGGTCAAACTGATCAGGAGATCAGTCAACCAAGCAAGCAAGTGTGTTTCTCAAGGAGTCAAGGCCCTAGGTTGTGTCCAACAAGTTCACATGTTTTGGAGGTCCATTTGAAGTGTTTAAGTCAAGGGTTGGATGTTCAGAAGCCATCAGAAATGCTTCAGTCATGCAAAACCCTAGAAAAGTCAACAGAAAGTCAAAGTTGGTCAACTGTGGTTGATTTTATGGTTTTGATGGATGGATTTGGTTTGAGAGAGCTTATTCATGTCCCAATAGGCCTCATATATCATGGCAAACAACATCATTGAAGAATTTGAAGCCAATCAGAAAATTTCCAAAAATAGAAACTGGACCTGTAATTTTAACTGCCAAAAATGGAAACTTCTTGATCTTAAACTTACATCATGATACAAGCTTCAAATGAATTTTTGCCCAACATGAAAGTTGAAGATCTTGTTCTCCCATTTTCAAAAAGTCCAAGAACACCAAAATCCCATGAATGGTTTGCAAGATATGATCATTTCATTTTCACATTTTCATGAACTTCAAAAGGCCATATCTCATGATTCCTTTGGCCAAATTTGATGGGGTTTTTTCCTACAAACCACATTTTTCCTCCTCTTTCCAAAAATATAAACATCATGTACCAAAACCTTGCCAATCAAAATGGCATTTTTTTGACTTGTTTCATTTAAAATCCAAGTTTGACCAATGGTTGACTTTTTGAATTAAAGGTTTTCAGCATAATTGGCCATTTGGGACTTGTTCTAAATGTTATTTGCAAGAGGTTTGAGGCCCAATTTCGTGCAGGCCAGACCACACCTCCATGTGCAATGTTCAAATTAGCAATTTTGCAAATCTCATCATTTAAGTTAATCCTTCTTAGCACTTCTTAAACGAATGTTAAACAGACCACATATAAGCAATTTTCTGGCCATTTGTAACCCTAGACACAGCCTCCAAAGATCAGAATACTCTCATTCTCTCCTTCTTGCATTTTTGCTCGATTTGCATTTTCTGCTCAAATCTTCAAAACCCTCGAGCACCCTTGCTTCCTTCATCACTTGGACAACCTTGTGAAGCATTTTGAACCCTCAAACCACAACTGGACAGCCATTTCAAGTTCTGTTTCTTCATGGACCCTTCAATGGTGAAACGAGATTTGAAGAGTTCCAAGCCTTGCTGAGCCCGATTACTTCAAGCATCCATCATTCTTAAGCATAAGAAAGATCTGTTTCAAGGCAAAACATACAAATAATCACTGCTCCACATTTTTCTTCAAAAACAAGTAAGGTTTCGACCTTAACCATTTACTATGCCATGCTATGTTTTAGATAGCTCTTGTTATGCTGATTTTACTGAGCTTTGTGTTGCATGAAATGGTCAAGTATTCCTTGAGATATGTTGTTTTAAAGTTTATGGACGCATGAGTTCTTTGCTCGATTCTTGGATGTTGATGTTGTTTTAATGCCTATGCTTGCTGGATTTATACTGTATGTTGTTTGTTAATCACGATGGTATGCTCGATTTCGTGTTCTGGGCGTGTTGATTTTCCATGATTCTTGGAGAAGATGAACACATGCGTGTTACTGTTGTAAACCCTAGAATTTCCAGAACTTGGTATTTTGCTGCGTGCTGTACTGTTCCATTGGGAGGCCACCAATTAAAACATTTCATTTCATTTGCCTGTACGCTGCGTTTTGATTAATGAGAGTCAGAATTACAAGTATGCCATGCTGGTCAACCGTTGACTTGTTATTCATGTCACTTTGTTCATGTTTGTTCCCATTTGTTCATCATCTTCCAAAATCCATTTTTCACTCAATTTAACTCCAAAAATCACGAATTTTTTTCCATCAAGTTCATGAGAATGTCTACTATTTTGTCATGATTTTTGCTGAATTTTTGGTTGGCTGGATTTTAAATGGCATTAGACTTCTTAACATGTATGCTTATTTGACACCTTTTGCCATTCCTTTTGTGAAATGATCATGATGTATCCAATGCCCCTGAAATCTTTTGTGGTGAAACTAGACTCATTCACCTTTGTTTTGATGTGGAGTTTGTGCATTTATCATTTGTGGTTTGTGAGATACAGATTTTTTAACTAGGGTGTGACAACTTGTGTCACACCAATGATGTGCAAGTTCATGATTTTTGTTGACATGCTTCCTGGCCTTCAAATAATTTGAAATTTTTCATGAGCCATCTCTTGTATGTCTAGTTGATGTGTGATTTTTCCCGGAATTATTTGAGCCATTCCCAATTTGTTTGTGATTTTATCCCCTGTTTGACCAAAATGTTGACTTTGTGTGATACATCTTGCCATTTCCTTTGTGAAATTCTCATATCTTATTGGATGATCATGAAATTTTACATGTGCATACTAGACATCTTGAGCTTTGCAGTGGTGTTGATCCCATCCATTTCTCATCTGTTTTCATTTAGTTATGATTTTTTGAAGATGACACATGTTTTGTTGACTTCTTTGTGCATACTTGAAAATGTGTTGACTTCCTGATTTTATTTGACTATCTTCCCATGATCTAATTGAGCTGAAATTTTATATGCATGTCATTATGTGGATTGTGAGTGAGCATGAATTATTTCATGATTTTTGGAATTGATTATGTTTGGGTTTGAGTTTGGTCTTGCTGTTGACCTTTTGTGTTCTCCCTCTTGCCATGTTTTGACTTCTTTGGTCTATAAAATGACAATGATGCATGATATGAGTTTGAATCCAATTGTGCTTGTTTCTTAAATGCTTGAACTTGACTTTGGTTGACTATTGTTTGCTGTTTTGACTTTCCCTTTTGTTTTTGACCCTAGGCTTGTCCTAGTGGTCTTTTGGGCTTATGTTGAGTTCATTTGTTTCAGGTTAAGCATAATGCCTCAAAGAAATCATTGCCAATTTGATTGAGCTTGATCATATATCATGTGCTAACCTTTGTTTTGTAGGTGTGACTCATGTGACTTGAGTCTTGTGCTTTGCACATTGGTCCCTCTGATTTAACTGTTGATTCATTTCCTTCTGATTTAAACTGTTGAACTGTTTACTGATTAGTTTGACTTTTTTCAGGTACCCTTTTAGTTGCTTTATTTGCTTGCTTTGCTATTTAGCAAATTGCTTTTGAGGTATAATTACTTCTTCTTCATGTAGTCTGGAGACCCGGCCTGTTATTTGGCCGGGCAAACTGTCTGAAGTCCTCCTTAAGAGGCAATGCTTGTGTATGTTTAATTTGTCCTTGTACAGAGTCAAAGACCTCCTAAGTAAAGAGGCAATTGGCAGAACCAAGGGATAAGCAACCTATCCCCTGCTATTCAGTGTGTCTTCTGTTTTGCTCACACCACTGTGTTGATGCATTACAGATAAAAACCCAAGATCTTGTGCAATTGCACAGTGGAGTCAGTATCAAATGTGTAGAAGGGTTCCCACTTTCTGAACCCACACATTCTTGTCAAATGCTCTCCCAGGCCAGGGATAGAAGCAATGAGGCACACCCCTCATCTCCTTTCATCTGCTTCACCTTAGCCCCTCGATGGCAAGGTTAAGAGCAACACTCACCCCATTCCAGAGGTTTATTTGTTGAGGTTGATATGACCCCTCGACTAAAACCTAACCCATGTTTGAGCCCCCTTGTTGGTGTGTTTACTTTATGCTGAATGTGTTTGTGTGTGCCTATGTGGTGTGATCATATCCCCTAGGTTGTTAGACTCCGCGTAGTCTCGTTTGCATGTCAATTAAGGTAGCACGGTTCCTTCGTATAGGACTTCCTTTCTTGCTTGTTGCTTCTTTAAAACACAAACAAACATCATCCCCTCTTAAGGATACGTTAACTCCTTCTACTACAGATGAGTAAGCCTCCAAAGGTCGAGCATCAGGTAGATTGTGTAGTAACGTTGTCCACTTAAAAAACACAAACCAACAGTATTTGTTTTGCCGAACTACGGCAACTCTGATTCTCACGTTCAGGTGAGATACGTAGGCACGAGACGCGATGTCTTGCCGAGTTTGACTAACAACTAACACTAACTCCTTTCTCTCGCCCTCGTTGCGATTGAGACCTCCCCTTTCTCTTGCCCTAGTTGCAATCGAGACCCTTGCTTCCTGTGCAAGCCTTGTCTAGGATAGGTTGGCCCTTGTGCCATTTAGCTAGAAACCTTAACTTAGGGTTGACTTTGCATGACAACATCTAGGCTCGAGTCGTAGTCTCCCTAGAGTTGTGTCTCCCTCTGTTATCTGGTTAGGCTAGATCCTTGTCCCTGCGTAGGGGAACTACATCGCCCTGATCTTCACACCAGATGAAGTATGTAGGCAGGAGATTGAGCTGATCTCTCCGGGCGCCTTTTCTTTTCTTTTGTGTGTGTTGTCTGACAGTTATAGGCTCGAGTCCCCGACTCCCTATTAACTTGTTGTGTTGTTGTGTGCTTGGAAGCCGATGTAAGTCCATCGAGTGGCATTTGGGTTCCAGTGTGCGTGTGTTTTGGTTCGGATGCTGACATAAGTCCAGTGATTGGCAGTCGGGCTCCACGTTTGCCTGTGTCTTGTTTGTTTGTGCGCGTCAGCCGAGCTACGAATGCTCTGATTCTCCTTCGTCCAAAGGAGATACGTATGCATAGGATGCGACATCCTAGCGAGCATGTGTCGTCTCCCCAGTCCGAACTACTTCGACTCTGATGTCTATGCCTGATAGACTAAGTAGGCCCAGGATGCGACATCCTGCCGAGTCAGTTTCAGTCAGTCTCTTGCGTTTCTTTCAGCCAGTGTGTGTGAGTATTTGAGCAGTGTTTAGCAACCATTTTTCCTTCCTTTTGTGCGTGGATCCCGTAGAGTACTACGGATGCGTAGGGGTGCTAATACCTTCCCTTCGCATAACCGACTCCCGAACCCATCCTCTTTGGTTGCGAGACCATGTTCTTTCCCAGGTTTACTCTGAGCGTTTCCTTTCCCTCTTTTGGGATAAATAACGCACGGTGGCGGCTCTGTTGTTTCTTTCTTTTCCCGCCGGTTTTTCGCGTAATGCGACAGCTGGCGACTCTTCTGGGGATCGAACCCTGGGGATAAAAGTGAAGTTGACCTATGCTGGTCCATCTTCCCTGAGCGAGTCTCTCCTAGCGCTCTCTAGGTTAGGGTTTTGGTTGCTTTGTGCTGCTTTATTTATTGCATTCATTTGTATATATTTGCATTTACTGTTTGCATTTATTGTTCGCATTAATGTTTGCATTCATTCATTATCATCTGCTGTGCTGTCTGTGTTTCTCTGTTTGGGGGTGGGAGTTACTCGAGGTAAAAGGCCCAATACCCAGGCTATGAGTGAAATCTAGGAAACCTAGGAATAAAGTGATTCGCGGGAAGCGGGTGGTATTGCGCCACTTAGCGGAACATTGATATCACGAGCAGTTCAGACCCTGGTGGGATATTATCGGTGCATACATCGGGTGTGCACAGGATGATATTCTGCGAAAGGTTATTTATGCTGCGTTTCTCTCGACCTTACCCTGGCCTAGACGACACCCGTGAGTGGGGAAGGGTTTGATCATTTTTACAGGTACCGTTGGTGATTCCTGGTACTGATCGTGACTACGATTTATATTTCTGGACGCCGGAGGTTTGACCCTGGTATTGATCGGAGGGTTCCGTTTATTTCGGATCCCTGGGCTGAATTTGAGGGTACTCGCTCAGATGGTGACTCAGTTATCCAGACATGGGTTCAGATGCCAGTTGATCAGTTTGACTTTGGGTTTCAGATGATTTTGGTCAGAGTTCAAGCCAGACCTTTGACCCTGTGTTCAGAAATGCACCGCCTGCCAGTTGTGGCTCCATCATTTGCATCATAGCATGTTTATTTTCCAAAAAAATAATAATGCATGAAAAAATCGAAAAAGTTAACTCGCATACGCATATCCTTTATCGGGATCATCCATGATAAAATAGCATCCGCCTCATACGCATATCATGTACATATCATCCTTGCATTACAGACATGTTTGGGGACACGACTTCTCACTTTGGGTTTTGACTGAGACAGGATCGCTGACCGTCGTCCGCACCGCTACTCAACCAGATTCAATCATCAGAGGATTATGGACCAGGTTCAGACAGAATTGGCCGAGATGAGGGTAAACATGGCCCAGTTCATGACAATGATGCAAGGAGTTGTTCAGGGGCAAGAGGAGCTGCGTGCCTTAGCCCAGAGACTGGAAGTCGTGATTCCACCAGTCCACCGTACTCCACCAGTGGATGTACCCGTTCATGAGAATGCTGCTGTCGCTATTCTCGTCGATGATTATGCCGTGGGTGATGAATTGAGGAGGGTCAGAATCAGTGAACAGCCTCTTGCTGCAGAGACCGTTAATGTCAGAGCAACCCGCGCTCCGGTTCGCCATCCTGGTTCTTCAAGTTCTTCCAGTTCTAAGAAGACATACTCTGGGGCACCCAAAAGGGGAGAGATTGAAACAAATGCTGTGCACTGTCGGAGGAGTGCAAACAGAGGACAGAATCGTCAGGCTGCTGCTGTGACTATTCCAGCAACTCCAACTCAACAACAACAGAGAAGACCAACTCAGCAGCATCAGCGTCCGCAACGTCATCCTCAGCAGCAGGTTTACCAGCCTCCCATTGATAATCAAGCTGGTACAAGTAATGAGAGGAAGAAGATCATTTTTGATCCAATCCCCATGTCCTACGCCGAACTGTATCCCACTCTGATAGAGCGGAACTTGATCACTCCCAGAGACCCGCCGCCCATACCCGTCAACCCTCGGTGGTGGTATAGGCCTGAACAACATTGTGTGTATCACTCGGGTGCTCCTGGTCATGATGTAGATAGCTGCTTTCAGCTGAAGATGAAGGTTCAAGACCTTGTGAGGTCAGGAATTCTGATTTTGGAGGATTTAGGTCCCCATGTTAATCAAGCTTGAAGATAACAAGTTCTGGGCTGGCGCCGACTTTTTCTTCAGAAGGGTTGTTCAGAAAACAGAAGCTGCTGATGCAAGGATACTGACAGTTGTCATCCCTGGTGGGATCTATCACAATTGGGTCACTGTGGGCTTTCCTACAGTCATTCATAAGTCAAAGCAATAATCACTTTGTTTAAAAACCCTTCTCCCATGCCAAAAGGAGAAGTGGTGACATTGTTGGCAACATTTTGTGCAATGATATTTTCATTCAAATAAATTCATGTTAAACATTTGTTTTTTCCAATTGTTTTCCCTTTTCGCTTTTTACGTGAAATTGGTGATCACAAAAAACCCTAAAAACAAGAATAAAAGCAATCTTTTCATCTGCATAACGATTGTCTTGTTTGATTTTCAAAGTGCTTTTTATACTCAAAATCTTTATGCAGGTTGTTTCTCAAACCCATTGAACATAATGATCGGACGTCATCTCCCAATTTTGAATTCCCTGTATTCGAAGCGGAAGAAGACGATGTTGAAGGGATTCCTGACGGTATTTCCCGATTTCTTGAGCAAGAAAAGAAGATCATACTCAGCTGCATCTCGAGAATCAGCAGAACAGCCAACTGGGGCATTTATCAAAAAGAAAGAAAAAAAAGAAGAAAGAGAGGAGGGTGCAAAATCAAAAGAAAGCAAAATCAAAAGCAAAATCAAAAGAAAAAAAAACAAAAGAAAGATAGCACCCTCAAAGTCCCAAGTTGACTAATGCTGAATTCGACGGAAAGAACGAAGAGATCAACTGCCATGTGTCATGGTCAGTCATATCAGCAGAGAGTGATGAAAGCATTCGACAAGAAGGTCAAGTCTCGAGTTCTGAGAAAATGACCCTGTGCTCAAGAAGGTCTTGTCTTTCGTGCTCGATTCCAGGGGCAAGTGAACCCCCCAAGCTATGAACGTGCGTACGTTGTCAAGAGAGCCTTTTCAGGCGGTGCTCTGACACTTACAACAATGGATGGAGAAGTTCACTCGTCCTGTGAATTCCGATGCAGTCAAGAAATACTTCGCCTAAGATAAAAACAAAAAAGCAGAATAGCTCGCTAAGTCGAACACCCCAAAGGGCGACTTAGGCAAAAAGGAGCGTCTCGGTGGATTGAAAACCCGAAAGGGCAATCCAGGCAAAAGTTAGAGACATTGAAAAAAGAATTTGCATCCCGCTGGATTGAACACTTCACACTGGGGCAATCTAGGCAAAAATTAGGGATTTGGCAAGTAACTGCATCTTGACAAGACTGTGCTGTACATCTGTCATCCGTCAGGAATTCTCGATTCGTCGTCGACTGAAGCTTTGAATACATCGAAAATTCAGAATGGTAGAGGAAAGGTCATTATGTTCAATGTAGCCCTCTCCATTATATATCACCGATTTCAAACTTGTACAGATCTATGGAGTCTCGCCCTTTGCAGACTACCATCCCATCACATTAATTTGAGCTTTTATCCAATTATTTGCACTCCTTTTTGTTTCAACTCAACAAATGTTTTGCATGCTTTAATTGATAAAGTATCATTGTTTTTCAAAATAAACAAATTTTTCAAAATTGTTCTTAAACAAAGTGAACGTTCACAATGATGGAAGGATACTTAGGAAATCCGCAGTGCTCTCCCGAGGGTGGTACGATTACCAACAGGTAAGACATTTGTTCGTATCTCGAGCATAACTTTATCTCTCTCCTGTCGAACCTTGGTTTCTCCTCAGCAAGGTTGCTCATTGCAGTGTTGGTTGAAGTTGTTTATCTTCATGTTCCCGGCAGTGCAACATTTTTCCTCCAAGTCCCTGTTAGCTCTATTGTGGGGCATCCCCAGTAGAGCGCTGTTTGAGCCCTATCGTGGGGCATCCCCAGCAAGTTTGCTGTTTTGGACATTATTGTGGGGCAGCTCCCCTAGCAGAGTGTTTACTGAAGATTTTAACTTTCGCCTCTCCAGCAGAGCAGTCTTCATCTCCCCCCAGCATGGGTGCTTTTCTTGGAAGACTCAGTATTTGGAGGATCGACATCCCCGTAATCCGGCATTCCCTCAGATAGATCCCCCAGTGGAGTTGTTCGCGTGAGGAGCTTTATCAATGCTTTTGTATTTCTCATCAGAGATCTGGTTGCTTCTTGGTATCCCTGATTTCCAGCACAAGTTGTTGCGGCGCATCCGCCTGTATGTTGAACTCTGTTAACCGGTTGTGACGGACGATCCCTCCGGAAGCCTCCGATGGCCTTCCTCCCCTGCAGGATAAGTGTTCCCTGATATCCCAGTCCCCAGTGGATTTTCTTTGCTCTCTGGTGGCTTTGGTTTTCTCTCCGGATGGTTGATTCCTGGACCTGCGTGTTGAGCAGGTCTGTTTGTCAGCATTCATCATACATTCATCATGCATAATACATACATGCATAATCATAGCATTCGGGTACTCATGTTGCAGCTGTTGCCGTGTGTCTGTTGATGATTGCATTCTGCTATTTTTGGTAATACAAGATCTCTCTAGTGGATTTTCCTTAAGCAGATATGGGTGTGTCCGATCTCTCCATGTAGAGCCAACCCCTTAAGCAGAAAGTGTCAATCTTTCCTGCCATTTCCCCACTGAGATACATCCTCGTGGATGACGGTTGCTTCCGTTCCCTCCCTACACGGGATGGGTTTTCCCTATTGAGTTCTTTCCTCATTAGGATGAGTCTTGTTCAGTCTGCCTTTTTGGATCGATCCTAAACTGGCTCCCCGTCGACTGTTTTTTGTGATTCCCTGGGGCATAAATGAATAGTTGCTCACTAACCGGCACTCATTCATCTTATCCTCAGCGGAATCTGTGGGCCTCTACCTACAAACCGGTAGTTGTAAGTCCCATATTTGTGGTTTTCTACCCACGAGCCGGTAGTTGTAAAATCCCACTTTCATCCCCTGGCGGATATGGTTTGTGGTTTTCTACCCACTAGCTGGTAGTTGTAAATCCTTTTTTCTCACTCTGTCTCTCAGCAGATCGTTTGGTGGCCTCTACCTACAAACCGGTAGTTGTAAGTCCTATCTTCGTGGTTTTCTACCCACTAGCTGGTAGTTGTAAAATCCCACTTTCCTCCCCTTGTTGGAATTAACCCTTTGTGCTCATCCCGATGATGACTGGTTACTTTTCCGTGGTTTTCTGCCTATAAACCGGTAGATGTAATCCCCTCTCTGTGGAATTAATGGTCTTGTCCCCTTTGGATACTTGCCTTGATCAAGCAGTATTGTCCCCATTGGGTCTTCACCTTCTTTTTGGATACTTGCTCCGAGTTAGCAACTTTATCCTCTTTTGATTGGTCATCTTTTGCATACCTAGCCTGGTACCCAGATGCCTTTCTTTTCGGTCGATTATTCATTTAACAACCTACAACCCGGTTATGGATAATCTTCCATGCGAGTGTATTATCTACGTTTTGACGGCTATAGATAATATGTCTCATGTTTTTTCCGGTATTCAGACCGAAGGAGTTTCCGACGATCAGGTCGATGCACTCATGGCACTCAGGCCAATTTTCCGGTATTCAGACCGAAGAAGTTTCCGACGATCAGGTCGATGTACTTATGTTTTTCCGGTATTCAGACCGAAGGAGTTTCCGACGATCAGGTCGATGTACTCATGGCACTCAGGCCAATTTTCCGGTATTCAGACCGAAGAAGTTTCCGACGATCAGGTCGATGTACTTATGTTTTTCCGGTATTCAGACCGAAGGAGTTTCCGACGATCAGGTCGATGTACTCATGGCACTCAGGCCAATTTTCCGGTATTCAGACCGAAGAAGTTTCCGACGATCAGGTCGATGTACTTATGTTTTTCCGGTATTCAGACCGAAGGAGTTTCCGACGATCAGGTCGATGTACTCATGGCGTTCAGGCCGATTTCCGATTTTCAAATCGAAGAAGTATTCTCCTCTCCGTTGGTGTCGATAAACGTCGAGTTTTTCCCGATCATCCGTTGATGATTTGGTTGTGTCCTTCTTCCCAAGTGAAGTATTCTCCTCTCCGTTGGTGTCGATAAACGTCGAGTTTTTCCCGATCATCCGTTGATGATTTGGTTGTGTTCACTCTCCCCAGTAGAGTTTCCTCCTCTCCGTTGGCCTTGGTAAACGTCGAGTTTTTCCTATTCGTCCTATGACGTCTAGTTGTACCTATCCCCACGTGGATTTACCTCTCCGTTGGCCTTGGTAAACGTCGAGTTTTTCCTATTCGTCCTATGACGTCTAGTTGTACCTATCCCCACGTGGATTTACCTCTCCGTTGGCCTTGGTAAACGTCGAGTTTTTCCTATTCGTCCTATGACGTCTAGTTGTACCTATCCCCACGTGGATTTACCTCTCCGTTGGCCTTGGTAAACGTCGAGTTTTTCCTATTCGTCCTATGACGTCTAGTTGTACCTATCCCCACGTGGATTTACCTCTCCGTTGGCCTTGGTAAACGTCGAGTTTTTCCTATTCGTCCTATGACGTCTAGTTGTACCTATCCCCACGTGGATTTACCTCTCCGTTGGTCTCGGTAAACGTTGAGTTTTTCCCATTTCGTCCGTTGACGAATGGTTGTATCCCTTCCAGTCATTCATTAATGTCTGGTTACCTCTCCGTTGGTCTTGGTAAACGTTGAGTTTTTCCCATTTCGTCCGTTGACGTATGGTTGTACCTTTTCCAGTCATTCATTAATGACTGGTTACCTCTCCGTTGGTTCCGGTAAACGCTGAGTTTTTCCTAGTTGTCCGTTGGCATCTAGTTGTGATTTCTTTTCCCCTTCATCGTCATTGCGATGTCTGGATGTGGCTGTACCCTTTGAAAACAAAAACAAAAAATATATACCCAGTAATAAGCATCAAACCCCAGTTGACGTTTCCATTGGTGGATTCCAGTCGGTGCAAATTTCTACGGTTCTTTTGTATTCAATCCCTGTTTACCCTGAAAGTCTGACAGCCACTGCTATCATCCGTTCGGGTTCCCAGCTGATTGAATAGGGGCAGCTGTAGCACCTCAAATTTGCACCTATCATTGTACATACATTTTCATATTAGGTCATAGCATATCATGGTCCATTGCATAACATTGCATTGTCCCCAGTTGCCTCAAGAGCAAGCAAATCAAGAAGTTAGGTCAAACTGATCAGGAGATCAGTCAACCAAGCAAGCAAGTGTGTTTCTCAAGGAGTCAAGGCCCTAGGTTATGTCCAACAAGTTCACATGTTTTGGAGGTCCATTTGAAGTGTTTAAGTCAAGGGTTGGATGTTCAGAAGCCATCAGAAATGCTTCAGTCATGCAAAACCCTAGAAAAGTCAACAGAAAGTCAAAGTTGGTCAACTGTGGTTGATTTTATGGTTTTGATGGATGGATTTGGTTTGAGAGAGCTTATTCATGTCCCAATAGGCCTCATATATCATGGCAAACAACATCATTGAAGAATTTGAAGCCAATCAGAAAATTTCCAAAAATAGAAACTGGACCTGTAATTTTAACTGCCAAAAATGGAAACTTCTTGATCTTAAACTTACATCATGATACAAGCTTCAAATGAATTTTTGCCCAACATGAAAGTTGAAGATCTTGTTCTCCCATTTTCAAAAAGTCCAAGAACACCAAAATCCCATGAATGGTTTGCAAGATATGATCATTTCATTTTCACATTTTCATGAACTTCAAAAGGCCATATCTCATGATTCCTTTGGCCAAATTTGATGGGGTTTTTTCCTACAAACCACATTTTTCCTCCTCTTTCCAAAAATATAAACATCATGTACCAAAACCTTGCCAATCAAAATGGCATTTTTTTGACTTGTTTCATTTAAAATCCAAGTTTGACCAATGGTTGACTTTTTGAATTAAAGGTTTTCAGCATAATTGGCCATTTGGGACTTGTTCTAAATGTTATTTGCAAGAGGTTTGAGGCCCAATTTCGTGCAGGCCAGACCACACCTCCATGTGCAATGTTCAAATTAGCAATTTTGCAAATCTCATCATTTAAGTTAATCCTTCTTAGCACTTCTTAAACGAATGTTAAACAGACCACATATAAGCAATTTTCTGGCCATTTGTAACCCTAGACACAGCCTCCAAAGATCAGAATACTCTCATTCTCTCCTTCTTGCATTTTTGCTCGATTTGCATTTTCTGCTCAAATCTTCAAAACCCTCGAGCACCCTTGCTTCCTTCATCACTTGGACAACCTTGTGAAGCATTTTGAACCCTCAAACCACAACTGGACAGCCATTTCAAGTTCTGTTTCTTCATGGACCCTTCAATGGTGAAACGAGATTTGAAGAGTTCCAAGCCTTGCTGAGCCCGATTACTTCAAGCATCCATCATTCTTAAGCATAAGAAAGATCTGTTTCAAGGCAAAACATACAAATAATCACTGCTCCACATTTTTCTTCAAAAACAAGTAAGGTTTCGACCTTAACCATTTACTATGCCATGCTATGTTTTAGATAGCTCTTGTTATGCTGATTTTACTGAGCTTTGTGTTGCATGAAATGGTCAAGTATTCCTTGAGATATGCTGTTTTAAAGTTTATGGACGCATGAGTTCTTTGCTCGATTCTTGGATGTTGATGTTGTTTTAATGCCTATGCTTGCTGGATTTATACTGTATGTTGTTTGTTAATCACGATGGTATGCTCGATTTCGTGTTCTGGGCGTGTTGATTTTCCATGATTCTTGGAGAAGATGAACACATGCGTGTTACTGTTGTAAACCCTAGAATTTCCAGAACTTGGTATTTTGCTGCGTGCTGTACTGTTCCATTGGGAGGCCACCAATTAAAACATTTCATTTCATTTGCCTGTACGTTGCGTTTTGATTAATGAGAGTCAGAATTACAAGTATGCCATGCTGGTCAACCGTTGACTTGTTATTCATGTCACTTTGTTCATGTTTGTTCCCATTTGTTCATCATCTTCCAAAATCCATTTTTCACTCAATTTAACTCCAAAAATCACGAATTTTTTTCCATCAAGTTCATGAGAATGTCTACTATTTTGTCATGATTTTTGCTGAATTTTTGGTTGGCTGGATTTTAAATGGCATTAGACTTCTTAACATGTATGCTTATTTGACACCTTTTGCCATTCCTTTTGTGAAATGATCATGATGTATCCAATGCCCCTGAAATCTTTTGTGGTGAAACTAGACTCATTCACCTTTGTTTTGATGTGGAGTTTGTGCATTTATCATTTGTGGTTTGTGAGATACAGATTTTTTAACTAGGGTGTGACAACTTGTGTCACACCAATGATGTGCAAGTTCATGATTTTTGTTGACATGCTTCCTGGCCTTCAAATAATTTGAAATTTTTCATGAGCCATCTCTTGTATGTCTAGTTGATGTGTGATTTTTCCTGGAATTATTTGAGCCATTCCCAATTTGTTTGTGATTTTATCCCCTGTTTGACCAAAATGTTGACTTTGTGTGATACATCTTGCCATTTCCTTTGTGAAATTCTCATATCTTATTGGATGATCATGAAATTTTACATGTGCATACTAGACATCTTGAGCTTTGCAGTGGTGTTGATCCCATCCATTTCTCATCTGTTTTCATTTAGTTATGAATTTTTGAAGATGACACATGTTTTGTTGACTTCTTTGTGCATACTTGAAAATGTGTTGACTTCCTGATTTTATTTGACTATCTTCCCATGATCCAATTGAGCTGAAATTTTATATGCATGTCATTATGTGGATTGTGAGTGAGCATGAATTATTTCATGATTTTTGGAATTGATTATGTTTGGGTTTGAGTTTGGTCTTGCTGTTGACCTTTTGTGTGCTCCCTCTTGCCATGTTTTGACTTCTTTGGTCTATAAAATGACAATGATGCATGATATGAGTTTGAATCCAATTGTGCTTGTTTCTTAAATGCTTGAACTTGACTTTGGTTGACTATTGTTTGCTGTTTTGACTTTCCCTTTTGTTTTTGACCCTAGGCTTGTCCTAGTGGTCTTTTGGGCTTATGTTGAGTTCATTTGTTTCAGGTTAAGCATAATGCCTCAAAGAAATCATTGCCAATTTGATTGAGCTTGATCATATATCATGTGCTAACCTTTGTTTTGTAGGTGTGACTCATGTGACTTGAGTCTTGTGCTTTGCACATTGGTCCCTCTGATTTAACTGTTGATTCATTTCCTTCTGATTTAAACTGTTGAACTGTTTACTGATTAGTTTGACTTTTTTCAGGTACCCTTTTAGTTGCTTTATTTGCTTGCTTTGCTATTTAGCAAATTGCTTTTGAGGTATAATTACTTCTTCTTCATGTAGTCTGGAGACCCGGCCTGTTATTTGGCCGGGCAAACTGTCTGAAGTCCTCCTTAAGAGGCAATGCTTGTGTATGTTTAATTTGTCCTTGTACAGAGTCAAAGACCTCCTAAGTAAAGAGGCAATTGGCAGAACCAAGGGATAAGCAACCTATCCCCTGCTATTCAGTGTGTCTTCTGTTTTGCTCACACCACTGTGTTGATGCATTACAGATAAAAACCCAAGATCTTGTGCAATTGCACAGTGGAGTCAGTATCAAATGTGTAGAAGGGTTCCCACTTTCTGAACCCACACATTCTTGTCAAATGCTCTCCCAGGCCAGGGATAGAAGCAATGAGGCACACCCCTCATCTCCTTTCATCTGCTTCACCTTAGCCCCTCGATGGCAAGGTTAAGAGCAACACTCACCCCATTCCAGAGGTTTATTTGTTGAGGTTGATATGACCCCTCGACTAAAACCTAACCCATGTTTGAGCCCCCTTGTTGGTGTGTTTACTTTATGCTGAATGTGTTTGTGTGTGCCTATGTGGTGTGATCATATCCCCTAGGTTGTTAGACTCCGCGTAGTCTCGTTTGCATGTCAATTAAGGTAGCACGGTTCCTTCGTATAGGACTTCCTTTCTTGCTTGTTGCTTCTTTAAAACACAAACAAACATCATCCCCTCTTAAGGATACGTTAACTCCTTCTACTACAGATGAGTAAGCCTCCAAAGGTCGAGCATCAGGTAGATTGTGTAGTAACGTTGTCCACTTAAAAAACACAAACCAACAGTATTTGTTTTGCCGAACTACGGCAACTCTGATTCTCACGTTCAGGTGAGATACGTAGGCACGAGACGCGATGTCTTGCCGAGTTTGACTAACAACTAACACTAACTCCTTTCTCTCGCCCTCGTTGCGATTGAGACCTCCCCTTTCTCTTGCCCTAGTTGCAATCGAGACCCTTGCTTCCTGTGCAAGCCTTGTCTAGGATAGGTTGGCCCTTGTGCCATTTAGCTAGAAACCTTAACTTAGGGTTGACTTTGCATGACAACATCTAGGCTCGAGTCGTAGTCTCCCTAGAGTTGTGTCTCCCTCTGTTATCTGGTTAGGCTAGATCCTTGTCCCTGCGTAGGGGAACTACATCGCCCTGATCTTCACACCAGATGAAGTATGTAGGCAGGAGATTGAGCTGATCTCTCCGGGCGCCTTTTCTTTTCTTTTGTGTGTGTTGTCTGACAGTTATAGGCTCGAGTCCCCGACTCCCTATTAACTTGTTGTGTTGTTGTGTGCTTGGAAGCCGATGTAAGTCCATCGAGTGGCATTTGGGTTCCAGTGTGCGTGTGTTTTGGTTCGGATGCTGACATAAGTCCAGTGATTGGCAGTCGGGCTCCACGTTTGCCTGTGTCTTGTTTGTTTGTGCGCGTCAGCCGAGCTACGAATGCTCTGATTCTCCTTCGTCCAAAGGAGATACGTATGCATAGGATGCGACATCCTAGCGAGCATGTGTCGTCTCCCCAGTCCGAACTACTTCGACTCTGATGTCTATGCCTGATAGACTAAGTAGGCCCAGGATGCGACATCCTGCCGAGTCAGTTTCAGTCAGTCTCTTGCGTTTCTTTCAGCCAGTGTGTGTGAGTATTTGAGCAGTGTTTAGCAACCATTTTTCCTTCCTTTTGTGCGTGGATCCCGTAGAGTACTACGGATGCGTAGGGGTGCTAATACCTTCCCTTCGCATAACCGACTCCCGAACCCATCCTCTTTGGTTGCGAGACCATGTTCTTTCCCAGGTTTACTCTGAGCGTTTCCTTTCCCTCTTTTGGGATAAATAACGCACGGTGGCGGCTCTGTTGTTTCTTTCTTTTCCCGCCGGTTTTTCGCGTAATGCGACAATCACATACTTCAACTTCACCTTCTTCTTCTCGATATATTCTCTTATGAAGTGGTAACGAGTGTCGATGTGCTTACTTCTTTCATGAAATACATGATTCTTTGCCAAAGCAAGTGTTGATTTATTGTCAACACATATTTCGACAGGATCTTCTTGTGGCATTTTTAATTCTTTCAACAAATCCCTTAGCCAAACTGCATGACAAACACATGATGTGGCGGCAACATACTCAGCTTCACAAGCTGACAGTGTGACGATATGTTGCTTCTTTGACATCCAAGTGAAAGCAGTATCTCCCATAAAGAACACAAAACCAATAGTGTTTTTTCTATCATCCAAGTCTCCACTCCAATCACTATAGCCAATAATCTCATAATTGTTAGAAGAGTAATGGTGCAAGCCAAAGTTTGTTGTACCTGTGATGTATCGAAGGATTCTTTTTGCCGCCTTGAAGTGAGTTGTTGTTGGAGCTTCCATGTAGCGACATACGATTCCTACAGCATAGAGAATATTCGGCCTTGTACTTGTCAAGTAACGCAGACTTCCAATCAAACTTTTGTAAAGAGTTGGATCAACAATCTCTTCATTTTCATGCTTACTCAACTTGCTGCCACATTCCATCGGGGTGCCAACTGGATTGGCATCATCCATCTTGAACTTCTTAAGAACTTTTTTGGCATAACCTTCTTGGGTGATAAAAATTCCTTTGTCTTTTTGCTTTACTTCGATGCCGAGATAATATGCCATAAGACTCATATCTGTCATCTCAAATTCATTTGACATGTCTTTCTTGAACTCTTCGAACATGCTTAAATTGTTCCCTGTGAAGATCAAGTCATCAACATATAAGCACACAATCAAAATATCTCCACTTTGCAATTTAAGATAGAGTGCATGCTCATATGGACACTTGATGAAGTTCTTGTCTTGAAAGTACTTGTCAATTCGAACATTCCAAGCTCTCGGTGCTTGCTTGAGTCCGTACAAGGCTTTCTTCAACTTCAAGACTTTTTCTTCTTGCCCTTTTACTTCATAGCCCTGTGGTTGCTCAATATAAACTTCTTCTTCGAGAAAACCATTCAAGAAGGCCGACTTCACATCCATTTGATAGATCTTCCATTCATTTTGGGCTGCCAAAGAAATGATCAGTCTAATAGTTTCAAGACGAGCAACGGGAGCAAATACCTCATCATAGTCAATTCCTTGTCTTTGACTATAGCCTTTCACCACCAATCTTGCTTTGTATCTCTCCACGTCTCCTTTTGCATTCTTCTTCACCTTGTACACCCATCTTACTCCAATTGCTTTGTGTCCTCGTGGAAGTGTAATAAGTTCACATGTATCATTCTTCGTGATTGACTTGATTTCTTCTTCCATGGTGTCTTTCCACTTTACGTTTTCAACTGCTTCTTGATAGCTTAGAGGCTTGCAATTACCCAAAAGGCAAAAAAGGTTAATGTCATTTGTGTTTTCGGTTACCTCATAAAGCTCTTCAATACTCCTTAGTCGTGGTGTCCTCTCACTTGAGCTTGTTTCATCCAACCTTGGTGTCGGTGAGGCCGGTGGTGTAATATTTTCCTCTATCATTGGTTGTTCCATTTCGTCTTCTTCTTCAAAGTAAGGAAGAAAATCGTACCTGTCTTCTTGAACACTCCAATCCCAACAATCTTCTTCTTCGAAATCCACGTCACGGCTTATGACGATCTTTCCACTATTTGGATTATAGAGTTTGTACCCTTTAGAGCTTGAGTCATAACCGACGAATACATACTTCTCACTTTTATCATCGAGATTTGTTCTCCTTTCATCAGGAACATGAGTATAGGCAATACTTCCAAACACTTTGAGGTGAGAGATCCCAGGCTTCCTTCCACTCCATGCTTCTTGTGGTGTCTTCTCATGCACGCTTATTGTTGGGGAACGGTTTGTCAGATAAACCGCACATGCCACTGCTTCGGCCCAAAACTCTCTCGACATCTTCTTTCTCTTAAGCATGCTTCGCACCATGTTAAGCATGGTCCGATTCTTTCTCTCTGCTACTCCATTTTGTTGTGGTGATCTTGGCAGTGTTATTGGGCGACAGATTCCATGATCTTCACAATATTTGTGGAACTCATTTGAAATGAACTTTCCTCCTCGGTCAGACCTCATGGCCTTAATGGAAAGACCACTTTCTTTCTCCATAAGGGCTTTGAACTTCTTAAAGTTTTCAAACACTTATGACTTCTCCTTCAAGAAATAAACCCATGTTTTTCTAGAATAATCATCAATAAAGAGGAGAAAGTATTTACTCTTACCAAAAGAGTTTGGATTGATTGGTCCACAGACATCAGTGTGTATGAGCTCTAGCGGTTTTGTCGCTCTTGACGTTGATTCCTTTGGAAATCTTTTCCGGAATTGCTTCCCAACTAGACATCCTTCACATAGTTGGTCTGGGTGGTTTATACTAGGCAAGTCTCTCACCATTTCCTTCTTTGACAAACATTTTAGATTGTCGAAGTTGAGATGTCCGAATCGTAGATGCCATAGCCATGAAGAGTCGATATAGCAAGTCTTGAGACACTTTGCAACATCATTTTGAATGTTCAAGAGGAACATTCTATTATTTAACATAGGCACATTAGCAATCAAGTTATGTCTACAATCTCTTAAGAAAAGACTATATTCTTTCAAGTGGATGTCATAGCCTTTCTCTAATAATTATCTCAAGCTCAAAATATTATTCTTCATGTTAGGAACATAATAGACATTGGATATGAATTGATGACTCCCATTCTTTAAGCGTATAAGAATTTTACCTTTGCCTTTGACCGGTATCTTTAAGTCATCTCCAAATGAGACATTGCCAGTTGTCGCTTCATTGATCTCTACGAACATGCTTCGATCGCCGCACATGTGATTGCTTGCGCCGGTGTTGAGGTACCATTTGTTTCTTTTCTCTTCAACTTGGTTTTGGCACGCGAGCAACAAAGTTTCTTCTTCTCCGCCTTTTTATTCTACAAAGTTAGCTTTCTCCACAACTTTGTTCGAGAATCTACACTCAGATGCACAGTGACCGATCTTGTTGCAGTTGAAGCACTTGATTTGTGATTTTTCACACCTCGAGCATGAATTTCCTCTTCCACAACCTCTTGTTGCTTGTGGATTCCAACTTCTTTCTCCATTGTTAAAGTATTTGTTGTAACCGCCTCTTCCTTCTTCTCCATGTCCTCGTCCACACCCACGATCTTGGCCATGACCTCGTCCTCTTTAGCTCTTGTAATTCGCATAATTTGTTTCCTTTACGTTGAGTTGTAGTAGTTGCTCCATAGTCTCCTTTTGTTTAATTTGTCTCTTTTGTTTTTCTTCGTATGCTTGTAAGGAATCCATGAGTTGCTCAATAGTCATGGTCTTTAAATTCCTGATTTCTTCAATGTTGGTAACAATGAAGTCAAAACTTGAATTTAAAGTGTGAAGTGTTTTCTCCATGACTTTCACCTCATCAACATCTTCGCCATTTCTTTTAAGTTGATTGACTACGGCTAATACTCGATAAAAATAATCAGGAATTAACTCGGACTCTTCCATAAATAAACGTTCAAAATCACCTCTAAGAGTTTGAAGACGAATCTTTTTCACCTGTTCCACTCTTTTGTTGCAAGTTTGAAGTTTGTCCCATACTTCTTTGGTCGTCGTTGCGTTGGAGATTTTCTCAAATGTATCTTCATCCACCGATTGATAAATAAGGAAGAGAACTTTCTTGTCCCTCTTTCTTGACTCCCTCAATGTCTTCTTTACACCTTGGCTTAACGAGACTTCATCTTGCTCATTGAAGCCTTTCTCAACGATATTCCACACATCTTGAACTCCTAGTAGCGCCTTCATCTTGATACTTCAATTGTCATAGTTGTTCTTTGTGAGCATCAGCATTTGAAAAGAAAAACCTCCATTCGCCATTTTTTTAGGACCTTGAAGCTCTGATACCACTTTGTTGGAAATAAACTCTTTTTGTATTTATGGAAAGTGTGTGGGAATATTAGAGGCTTGAATAGAAACTTGGTAGGTAGGAGAATTATTTATGGAAGAGAGAACTTTGTATTTTTGCTTGATACAAAAGTGTAAGATTACATCTCTATTTATAGTACTCTAAGGAGAACTCTAGACACACTAATTCTAGAGAGTTCTCAATTCTAGATATTCAAAGAGTATTCTAGAAAATATTACAATCTAAAGAAATATCTAGATACTCCAAATACTACAAGACTTTTCTAGAAACATTACCCAAAATAAACTAAATCCAAATAACTAAGCCCAAAATCAAATAATAAGATTAGACTCAAATCAAGTTTAATATTTCAACAAGACAAACCATCCGGTGTACCCTAGTCCTACGAACTCCATAATCTTTGGAAGCTAAAAAATAAATAAAGTTGTTTCATATTGGTTCGAACTTAAAAATGCGTTATAGAGCAGAAAATCAAAGCATTGCATTTGATTGTACTCAATGAAAAAGAAGTGAGTTCTAGCTTACCAAGGGGACTGAGTTGATGGCACCTACAAGAATTGAAAATAACCAAATATCACTTCAAATTAAAAGCGTATCCGGTATGGACATGACTTCAATGTGTTCGCGACTTAGTGTCATAGGAAATAGAACATTATGGATTTGACAGAAGATAAATTCAACATGAAGCTAAATTATCGAAATCAACAAATTATATAAGCTTCTTGCCTTCTCCTTCAAATCGGTAAACAACTCATTCGTATCGAGAGAAGTAGATGTATTATCGGAAGAAGCTCTAGTCTGATGCAGAGAAAACTTACGGGACTCTAAATAGGAGGAAACAAGAAAATAACTAAGAATTAAAAAGAAATACTTCACAAAAAAAATTAATGAAAGAAAAATACAATAACATAAGTTCTAGACAAACAAATTGTATAGAAAAATAATTTGAAATATATACTTTTCAATAATAATAAAATATTATTTTAATTTAATAATCATTAATTTATAAATAGAATTGTTAATTTTTTATTAATTAAGTGACAACGGAGTGTTGGATGAGTGGAGTTTTCTTATTAATTTATTATTATATGATTTATATATTTTATTAATTAAAAAGATTTACTTTTTATTTAAATAGAAATAATATTTACTATTTCTGTAAATAATCTTAAAGAGGGGTGAGCAGAGTTTTATATTAATTAATTTATTATTTATTAACTAGTAATGTTTGCATTTTATATTGGTGAGTGAGTATTTTATTCATTAATTTATTATTATTAATTAGTAATATTTGCATTTTATTATGTTATTATTTATTATGGATTTTGGGGGAAATTTTTTATAAAAGAAATTATAGGATTATAATTTAGTATGGTTATTAATGAATATTAATTATTTATATATTATTATTAATTATTAATTTATTATTTAATAGAAAATATATCAAGTTAGTGGGGTAATCATTATTAAATAAATAAATATAGAAAATTAATTCAAATAAAAAATATTAAATTAGTGGAATAATTATTATTAAATAAATAATATAAAAAAATTACATAATTGACCTCTATTTTGACGTAATAAATTATTAAGTGACTTAACAACTTTTATATATAAGATATATATAAGATACAATAAATCCAATTCATTCATAAATATTGATAAATAGTTAAAACTAAATTTGAATTGAGAAAATTAGGACAAAAAGTGATAAAAAAATAAAACAAAAAGAAAATATAAGTGGAAAAGTAGAAATACTCAAAAGAAAAGAGAATGATTAAATAAGTTGATAAAATAGAAAAAATGAACAATATACTTAAAAAAGTAAATAAGAATTTTTTAAATGATATAATAAATTTATAAAATAGAAAAAAACATGAGTGAATAATAGACTAATATGTGATACTTGACAAAAAAAATTAATGAAAGAAACAAAATCAAAATGAAAGGAAAAAGCAATAACATAAGTTCTAGACAAACAAATTGTATAGAAAAATAATTTGAAATATAGACTTTTCAACAATAATAAGACATTATTTTAATTTAATAAATCATTAATTTATAAATAGAATTGTTAATTCTTTATTAATTAATTGGAAACGGAGTGTTGGATGACTGGAGTTTTCTTATTAGTTTATTATTATTTAATTTATATATTTTATTAATTAATAAGATTTACTTTTTATTTAAATAGAAATAATATTTACTGTTTCTTTAAATAGTCTTAAAGAGTGGGTGAGTGGAGTTTTATATTAATTAATTTATTATTTATTAATTAGTAATGTTTGCATTTTATTCTGATGAGTGTGTCTTTTATTAATTAATTTATTATTATTAATTAGTAACATTTGTATTTTATTATTTTATTAATCATTATAGATTTTGAGGGAAAGTTTTTATAAAAGAAGTTATAGGATTATAATTTAGTATGATTATTAATGACTAATACTTATTTATATATTATTATTATTAATTATTAGTTTATTGTTTAAATGAAAACATATCAAATTAGTGGAGTAATTATTATTAAATAAAAAATTATAAAAAAATTAATTCAAAGAAAAAATATCAAATTAATGAAATTATTATTATTAAATAAATAAATAAAATAAGTATAAAAAAATTATATAATTGACTTCTATTTTGATGCAATAAATTTTTAAGAGACTTAACAACTTTTATATATAATTAAGATACAATAAATCCAACAATTACTTTCAATATTTAACCTTCCTATATAAATGAGTAATAGACTATAACCGAACAACTCTTAAACACATAAACGTGTGAACCAACCTTATCTCAAACAAAAAGAGTGTTTTGTCTAAAACAGTACAAGCAATATTTGCCACGTGATCAATCATTAACAAATATTCACTTGTTCAGTGATTTTAAGCTTCAAAAATTAGTTCAAAGACATTGATGAATACCATGTTGCTACTGTTCATTTTGATTTGGTCGGTTGATTTGAGTAATGGTGAATGTGAATTCAAAGCAATCTTTAACTTTGGGGATTCAAATTCAGATACTGGTGGATTTTTTTCAGCTTTTCCTGCTGAAGGTCCTCCCTTTGGAATGACTTATTTCAAGAAGCCAGTTGGTCGGGCTTCAGATGGCAGACTCGTCATTGATTTCTTAGGTAATACTACTGTTAATATCTATATATATTTCATATGATATCATTCCTAATGATTGTGGACATGAAGCCATTATTCATAGAGACATTCTAGCTTCTGCTTTTTCTTTGTTTCTGTTTTTTTTCTTCTCATAAGATACCTTAATTATTGTAAAATGTCCATTGTGAAGTTTAGGTGCATGTTTGTGCCGTTTAAACAACCAAACATTTTTGTTGATTTGATTTTGCAGCTCAAGCTATTGGAATTCCATTTTTGAGTCCGTTTCTACAATCAATAGGATCTGATTTTAAACATGGAGCAAACTATGCTACATTGGCATCCACTGTTCTTTTTCCTAATACTTCTGTGTTTGTCTCCGGAATCAGCCCTTTCTCCCTTGCTATTCAGCTCAACCAGATGAAGCAATTCGTTGCCAAAGTTACAGAAGCTGATCAAAAAGGTTCAAAACGGATAGTATAACTGTCTCCAATACTTTTGAAATGATGTAAGAAAATTGCATATGATTCTGTTGTAATGCGCCGATTTTTTCATTGTCGATCAGATATGAATCTTCCTTCACCGGATGTATTTGGAAAATCTCTATATACATTTTATATTGGCCAAAATGATTTTACTTCCAAGTTAGCAGACATCGGCAAGGGTGGAATGGAAGAGTTTCTCCCTCAAGTTGTTTCACAAATTGTTGCAGCCATTAAAGTAAGAGTAATTTATGTCTATTATTAGTTTATCAAGAGACTCGACACCAAACATAGTGTGTTGTGTTCTTCTGTTATGGTAAATCAGAAAATGATTATTAACATGGATTTTTCTCAATGAAATTTGTAGGAGCTGTATAATCTTGGTGGGAGAACATTTATGGTGCTTAATCTTGCACCAGTAGGGTGCTACCCTGCATTCTTGGTAGGGCTTCCTCATAATAGTACAGAACGGGACGAATTTGGATGCAAGGTTTCTTACAACAATGCCGTTGTGAACTATAACAACATGTTGAAAGAATCACTGAAACAAACTAGAGAAAATTTATCAGATGCTTCTGTCATTTATGTGGATACCTACACTGTTCTGTTAGAGCTCTTCCAACATCCTTCTTCTCATGGTACAAACACTCATCAACCTTGTTATAGTTTTTTATGATACATATCACTGACACTTATGATATTAGACATGTAACGTGTCTAATCTAATACGTATGTGTCAATGTCCGACATCAGACACATATTGTTGATGCCCGTGATTTGTCTTTGTGTGTGATTTTTATGTTTTTGGATTATTTGAAACAGGACTTGAGTATGGTACAAAAGCATGTTGTGGATATGGAGGTGGTGAGTACAACTTCAATCCTAAAGTTTATTGTGGAGAGAGTAAAGAGATCGATGGGAAAAAAGTGACAGCGACAGCATGTGATGACCCTTACAAGTATGTGAGTTGGGATGGGATACACACCACAGAAGCTGCAAACAAGCTTATAACACATGCTATTCTTAATGGATCATATTTTGATCCTCCCTTTCCATTTCAACAACACTGTGATCTTCAACCAATAGGTTGATTCATTTCAACATCATTGTTTCTTGTCTCTTTATCTAGTTTGTTACTAATAAATTGAACTACGTCAATGTTTGAGATCTAATAATATAATGTACTCCCAAGATTAGGGTGAGATATCAAATTTCAAAAAAGTAATAATATGAGTTTAAAATACATAAATGCGTTAGTATAAAGAAATTTTACATGATTTTCAAATGAAAAAATCATCAATCTATCAAATCATCCAAATTACATTTTGAAAAAATTATTAAATTTAATATATGATATTAAGATTGTATCATGTTGGTAAATATCAATAACTTAATTTTGAAAAAGTAATGGTAATGAAAAATAAATGCAAATGATTAAAATAAATGTTTTTTAAAAGTAAAATCTCATGGTTAAAAAATATTTACAAGATCATCATATGATATTTTATACCAAGAACCAATATGTAATTTACCCTATGCCAAGTAAAAATATGAATGATTTTCATTCAGAATCATAAACATATATATAAGATTTGCTGCATTATTTTCAACAATGAAATGGATTAATACAAGGTTGATACTGATAGAGATTGAGCAATTCTATTCTATATCAAGAGATACAAATGCCTCTCATATAACAAGACATACAGCAAAACAAACAAATGATGAGCAAGGAAGATCAACATGACTTGCTACTAATACAGCTCTATTCGGTTCCGGCAATTTTCTTTTTCAGTGCCTCAATATCCGTAGCTAGTTCCTTTCTACTAGACTGTATACAAAAACAGTTATATCACATATGAGAAATCTACTGACTAATACATGCGCGATTATAAATAGAACAATGAATCGGATTCTGATTACAGAAAGAGGATATCCGATGCAAGAAAGTACACAGACATTCTAATATGGTCTGTCATAAAATGCGAGAAATTTGTGTTTGGAACCTAAGCAATATACATACTAAATGGCGATTTGTATTTTAGGAGTTGACTTCATCGATAATCATGCCACTTTTGAATTTCTTCAATTTCTCATTTTCAGAAAACAACATATTGATGAATGAATTATGCATTTGGCATACCTTAAACAGAAGGTACCGGTAGACAAACCATCCAGTGTACCCTAGTCCTACCAACTCCATAATCTTTGGAAGCTGAAAAATAAATAAAGTTGTTTTATATTGGTTCGAACTTCAAAATGCCTTATAGAGCAGAAAACCGAAGCATTGCATTCGATAGTACTCAATGTAAAAGAAGTGAATTCTGGCTTACCAAGGGGACTGAGTTGATGGCACCTACAAGAATTGAAGATAACCAAACAGCAACCAAACCACCACCACCATACAGAAGCACTGTGGACTTGTTTTCAAGACCATCCCACTGATAATGCAAAATGCAGGAAGATATAATTTCTACTTTGTTAGTAAAACTATAAAAGACAATAGGGTTAGCACCAACACTCCAAATTAAAGGTGTATCTGGTATCGTCATGACTCCAATGTGCTAGTGTCATGTCAGTTTGTGTTTCTTATTTAGAATAGAAAATGAAACATTATGGATTTGACAGAAGATAAATCAACATGAAACTAAAATTATTGAATTCAACAAATTATATAAGCTTCTTGCCTTCTCCTTCAAATCGGTAAACAACTCATTGGTATCGAGAGAAGTAGATGTATCATCAGAAGAAGAAGCTCTAGTCCGATGAAGAGAAAACTTCCGCGACTCTAAATAGGAGGAAACAAGAAAATAACTTATATAGGAACTAGCAGTTTGAAGTGAACATTAAAAGTAGAACAAAATAAACTGTAGAACTTTAACTTATATTCTCAAGTGTATGGATTAATTGATTTTTATTTTTTGGGGGGTTTTCAAACACCAGTATCCGGTTCATTAGACCGACTAATCCGGTCCGAGTTCAGTTTTGGCGTCAAGTGGTTTCCAGGCCCCTCCTAATAGCAGTTGCAGGAGATCAAACCGTAGTCCTCTCAACCAAGTCCAGTGTCAATCACCACCGGACCAACAAACGATTGGTAGAAAAAATTGATTTTAATTGAATTGATAGTGTAAAATTGATTTTGGTTAAAAGTGAGTTAAAAAGGTAAGTGACTGATGTTTGAATAAATTTATGCAAAAGTGAAAGTGTAAAAATCAAGTTTAGACTCAACTCAAGCTACAAATCATAGCTTCAAGAATCAATTCTAAAAACATAATAAATTCTACTCAATAGCAACGAAACATATCAAAATCAATTATAGGTTTTTCAAACGTGAAACCAAACATACTCGTAGTTCGGTGGAACTGATTTTGCCTCCATAATCACGGATTGCAACTTTTGACTCCCAAAGTAATTCCAATTCCTTACACTCAAATTTACTGTTCAATTTACTTATACATACATTCATACATTTAGGTCAATTTTAACTTAAAAATATGCACATTAAGAGTTAGAATACAATGAAATTGAAAGAGTAGAGAGAAAGAATACCTGAAAAATGTTTAGGGAAAGGGGAAGAAGAAGGAGTGGTGGTGGAGAGGCGAGGAGGAGGGAGATAAGGCAAAGCAGAGCAGCGAGTGGTGGTGGTCAGTAGCCGAGGAAGAGGAGGGACTAACACTGTGCTTGTGCTTGCTGCCATTGCCATTAACTCTTGTTTCTCTCTCTCTCTCACACCTTTTTTTCTGTTATCTGCTTTCTTGTTTAGATTGAATTTGAGAACAAACTTACTTGTTATCCACACTGTAATGTGTTTTGGGACACTGGTTTTCAGTGATTGACACGTGGACAAATCTCACCTTTTCATTGGTTCATTATCTATCTTCAAAATCCAGATTGCACGTTTTTTCAATTTTCATTTTTTAAATATCACTCTCCTTTTTGTTACGGGGTTAATTTTCTTGTTATTCACTGTTTTTGAAAATAAAATTATCATCTTTCCTGGGCTATTACTAGAGAATTTTCTATTGCACCCCATCAATGAACTCTCACACCCCATATATTTTAATAATATTAAAAATAAATCTTTTTTATTAACTACATTGTCAAATTTTCTGAGTCCCTGTAAATTCGATAGTTTATACCAAAAATCTGATATAGAGTTTATCAAATCGTTTAAAATGCCTAATGCGTATCAAAAGATTTTTAATTTTTTTTAAAAGTTCGATATAACATATATTTCTTCACACAAAAAAAAAACAATTTAGTAGTGTTGTTTATAATGGTCACACCCTTGAATAAGAAAAGATTTAAAAATAAAAGAAAATGATCCATTAAATTTTTTTAATTCAATTACGCTCCAGTATATACTGGTAATTTTTAAAATTTGTATGCCTGTATTTAGTAAAAATCATGTTTTTTTCAAAATTTTTTTAAATTACCAGTATCATACCGGTGATTTAGAAATATCTGACAATATTTACAAATTTGTTTGTAATTTTTATAAGTAATTTCAAAATTGTCGATATGCATATATGTTTTTGTACCGGTAATTTTAAATTTATCAGAAAAAACATATACTCCCTCCGTCTTATATTATAAGTAAATTTCACCTTTCTAGATTCATTAAATAATTGAAATTGATGTATCTGATCTATATTGATGTATTAAATTTAGAGATATAACATATTTCTAAATTATAAATAAAAATGAAAATAAAACTTTTATTGATAGGGTACCGAAAATTTTAAAAATTTGATAAAAATTTAAGCAAATTGATACTTTTGATAAACAAAAATTAATCTTAATTAAAACAATATTATATAAATATTTTATATTGTCAAACAATTAATATTGAATTATTAAGATTATTTTAATAATTAATAAAATTAATTTAAAAGTAGTATTAGTGTGTATTAATTCAAGTTTAGTTAGTTAGTTATACAAATGTATATATAATAACTACTGGTGTAATTTTGTAACAACTTTTTCCAAACATCATTTTCTCTCATTTAATATTCAATATTTTCCGTCTTCTCTTCCACTCCAATACTCTCTCTATTTTTCTCTTAATTAACTTCTGCATTAGCAAGGTGTGATATCACCAACATATGATATCACGATACCGACTCTGATCCATAATCAATAGTGATTGTTGCTATGGTTGGAATAGGCGACAATAATTTTCCTACGAATCTTTCAATTCTTGATGGAAAAAATTGGAAAAAATGGTACATTCAGATGAGAGTCATCTTCAATGTTAATGACGTGTCTGAGTGTGTAGCAGAGGGGACTTCAACCACTAGCAGAAAATACGACTAATGCACAGAAAGCTGCATACAAGGAATCCAAGAAGAAAGATCAGAAGGCCCTATTTTACATTCACCAATGCGTTGAAGCGGGTGTATTTAATAAAATAGCTCATGCTGCAACTTTGAAAGAAGCATGAGATATGCTGGAAAAAAATATGGTGGAGATGTGAAGTTCAAGAAGGTGCGCCTCCAATCTTAGAGAAAGCAATATGAAATGTTGCATATGAAAGAGTGTGAAACAATATTAGATTTCTTCACAAAGGTTCAAGAATTAACCAATCAGATAAAGATTATGGAGAGACATTGACAGAATAAATTAAGGTTGAAAAGGTACTTCAGAGTCTCAGTCCTCAATATGATATGATAGTAGTAACAATTGAGGAAACCACATATATGTAAATAATGAAGATGGAGGATCTGCAAGGATCTGTTGAAGCTAGAGAACTGAGACTGAATCAAAGAGAGGCAGATAAAGAATCTGAACAGGCCCTGGTAGCTCATTCAAGAAAGGGAGGTTCTGATGACATGAAAAGAAAGTGGAAACAGGGAAAAGGAAAGCACCAGAGAGAAGTCACGCCACATAGCAAAGAGAAAAAGAAGTTTGAAGAAAGATCTGAATCCTCTAAATGAGGGGGGAGGATCTAGCAAATTTCAAAACAAGAAAAGTTCAAAGACAGGAGAAAAATTCAATGCTTCAATTGTGAGAAGTATGGTCACCTTGCTTCAGTTTCTGTTTTGGAAAGGGAAAGAAAAATACTGGTGCAGAGGAAGCTAACATGGTGCAAGATGATTCAGATTTATATCATGTCATGTTGATGATAACTACCTCTGAAGGGACTTTAACTTCTGATGTATGGTACTTAGACGCTAGTTTTTATAACCACATGACTGGACACAAGGGGTTCTTAACTGATTTTAACTCAAACAAGAAGACAAGTGTGAAGCGGGAAGATAGAAAAAGCTTAATGGCAGAAGGCATGAGCAAGATTGTCATACAAAGAAAGAAAGGCAAAACATCACTGATAGAAGATGTGTTATTTGTCCCTGGTATGCAATGTAATCTACTGAGCATTAGTCAGCTAGTAGAGAAAGGATTCTCAATAATCATGGAAGAAGGCTCATTGTAGTTGTATGATAATGGTTCTGAAATCAACTCTGACCAGAAACAGAATTTGGAAGGCTAGTTTGAAGGCCTCATAAACACATTGTCTTTACTCATCAATTTGTGATGAAGAAAGATGGCTTTGGCACAAAAGGTATAGGCATATGAATTTCAGAAGTCTCGGCAAGTTGAATATTATGAATTTAGTAGAAGAGTTGCCTAAGATAGTGACATTTGATAAAGCATGTGACATGTGCATGCTTGGGAAGCAAAGTAGGTTACCTTTTGTGAAGCAGATGTCAATGAGAGCCAAACATGTATTGAATGTAGTTTCATCTGACATTTTGTGGTTCTTTTGAAACTCTTTCTTATGGAGGAAGCAAGCATTTCATCTCATTTGTAGATGAATTCAGTATAATGTTATAGTTGTACCTAATAAAGACCAAAGGAGAAGATTTAAACATGTTCAAAAGATTTAAGGCTATGGCTGAAAACCAGAGTGGAAGATCAATTGAGATACTCAGAACAGATGGAAGGGGGAATACAATTCCCATGAATTCAAGCAATTATGTCACGAAAGTGGCATCTTACATGAAGTAACCCCCTACGCACCTCAACACAATGGTATGTTTGAAAGAAGGAATAAAAGCTTGGTTGATATGGCTAGGAGCATGCTGAAACAAAAGTCATTACCTCATAAATTATGGGTGAAGCAGTGTCTACTGCTGCTTATATTCTGAATAGATGTCATACAAAGAATTTAAAGAATTAGGTGCCAGAAGAATGTTGGTCAGAAAGTAATTCTTGCATCATTCACCCCAAGGTATTTGGATCATTATGCTATAGACATGTACCAAATGAAAGAAGAACCAAACTTGAAGATAAAAGTGAACTTATGATCTTAGTTGGTTACCATCCAACTAGAGCATATAGGTTATATAATCTAGTTACTAAGAAATTGGTGGTTAGTAGAGATGTAATCATCAGAGAAGCATAATCCTAGGATTGAAACCAAGGTGGAGAAAGAACCAAAGTAGTTCCAATGCAGACTCCAATGTAGTTTGATTCTGATGAAGTGAATCTAATCTTAACTGAGACTCTAGTTGATGTAGTTAATTTTACTTAAAGGGAAAGACCGAACCAGGAACACACAGATACCTACAAGGATGGATAATTATGAAATTATGCCTGACAATACAGTGGATGAGAAAGGATAAATAATACACTTGACAAGTTAGCAATTGGAGAACCATTGAATTATCAGGATGCAATGCAATAAAAAGTATGGAAAGGTTCAATTAAGGAGGAACTTAGTTCAATTGAAAACCGCGGCACATGGAAACTGACTCAACTACCAGAAAGAAAGAAGTCAATTGATGTGAGTGGATTTTTAAAGTAAAGTTGAGTCCATAAGGAACAATAGTGAATCACAAAGCAAGACTTTTGTCAAGGGGTTTCCTTCAAAGACAAGGTATGGATTACTCTGAGGTATTTGCACAAGTGGCAAGGCATGGGACTATAAGACTTGTAGTGGCATTAACTTGTAGTGGAAGGTGGACTTTGTCACACATGGATGTAAAATTTTCCTTTCTAAATGGTCCTCTTAATGAAGAGGTATACGTGTCTCAACCTCCAAGTTTTGAAGTAAAGGGAAAAAAGCATATGGTATATAGACTATACAAGGCTTTGTATGGTTTGAAGCATGCACCAAAAGCCTAGAAAAGGAGAATTGATGTTTTCTTCATCAGTCATGGATTTAAAAGATGTTCAATTGAGTATGGTGTGTATGTGAAATATAAGCAAGGTGAAATATGTAAGTGTAGAGTACACCTAAGAGGAAGGGGTGAATTATGTATCAAAACTTTTATCTGGTTTTTAGAATGGTGTATCTTTCTTTTCTTGATGTGATAAGTGATGAAAGAAGTAAATCCAGAAAATAAAGAACATCAATGATATATTATGGTTCCCCATACAATTCGAGAGTACTCTAGTCCATTTCCACAGTAAGAGATTTCAATAATGTTAGAACTTTTGTGCAAGCCTAATCTAGACTTCTATACTCAGGGTTCTGACCTATTCACCAAGAACAATACTCTTGTGATTTATAACTCAAGAAAATAAAACAATCCTTCCTTTTCTCACACCCTTACTTCCAACAATCCTGGATAACAAGTACAAGAACCACACAATCTTATATCCAACAGTCCTGGAAAGATAAGATGTTGATACAATATAATGAATTTGAGTAGTAATAGGTTTAATAAACTAAATCCTATCTTGTAGGACTTCTTCTCTTTCAAATATGAAAGTTCAATATCATAAACTCTCTAAGTGTTCAATGATGCTTTTAGAATGATATGAAAGTTTTCAAAAAGCATCTAAGTCTAGAACAAATGAATTGAAAATTATGCAAAGAGTTTTGTATAATTTCTTTTGAAAGAGGTAACTTAAAATGAAAATTTGAATTCTATTTATAGAGTAAGAACAACTCTTGATAAAGCATGGTAATGGTTGGATAATTTTAATGAAAAAGAATGAGTTTAAAATTAGGAGATACCATGAAAAGGAGTGCATATGTTTCATAATTTTTCAAAAACTATACAGTGCCAATTGATTGGACAAGTCCATCAATTGATTGCATGGAATAAAATTTTTAAATTTTACACTACTTCAATCGATTGCACAAACCATTAAGCCGATTGCATGAGTTAAACAATTTTTTCTAAAAGGCCATTCAATCGATTGCACAAATGGTTCAATCGATTGCATAAATGGTTCAATCGATTGCATGCTGTAACATTTAAAAAAAAATTCTAAGTACAAAAACTTCATGATGCATCAAATCTAATTTTCAATCAATGCTAGTAAAATCATTTGAAAAAATATTTTAACAAAGAATAAACTGATTTTTCAAATGCATGATCAACAAATACATATTGAGCACTTCAAGATTGTCTATGATAAGGATTTCATATACCTTGAGTGTTGATTATAGTGCTAAGCAATTTTCCCTTCTTCTTTGATAATGAGACTTGAGCTTTAAAATATTGTCTTCCTCAAAACATGTTGAAAGTTTGTCTTCACAATCTCCCCATTTTTTATGATGACAATCATACGAGCAAGAAAGATTAATTTGACCACAATGCTCCCCCTTTCTCTTATAATCATATGCTTGAATATCTCTCATTAACTTTGATAAATCATACTTACTTTGATTCTTTCTAAAAATGTTAGATCACAAGCATACACACACACACAATATATATATATATATATATATATATATATATATATATATATATATATATATACATATATATATATATATATATATATATATATATATATATATATATATATATATATATATATATATATATATATATATATATATATGGTTTGGGGATCTGGTATGGCACGCCCACGACAACCATCACGTGCTCACCCATTTTCACCTTTAGTTCCAACTTGACTGGAAAGTATTTAGATCCTAGGGCTCTGGTTGAGTCAACAAAGTTGACTCTCTCTCTCTCTCTCTCTCTCTCTCTCTCTCTATATATATATATATATATATATATATATATATATATATATATATATATATATATATATATATATATATATATATATATATATATATATATATATATATATATATATATATATATATATATATATATATATATATATATATATATATATATATATATATATATATATATATATATATATATATATATATATATATGGTTTGGGGATCTAGTATGGCACGCCCACGACAACCATCACGTGCTCACCCATTTTCACCTTTAGTTCCAGCTTGACTGGAAAGTATTTAGATCCTAGGGCTCTGGTTGAGTCAACAAAGTTGACTCCTAGGTGGACCAGACTATGCCTTTGGGCCTGCGACCATTCTGTTTAGTGCCTGCTCATTCCACCCCCATGAGTCTTCTTTCTATTGGGCTTCATGTTGATTTCTCAGCACATTTAGTTTCTTTTTGTTTGTTTTTTAGTTGTTCTCTTTAACTAGTTTTGATAATCATAATTAATTAGTTTAATTAGTTTAATAAGTTAATGTCACTTAATTAATTTTAATTAAAAAATTTACCAATTAATTTCAATTTTGTTTACATGAAGTTATTTACTTTTTAAACTTAGATCTCTTCTCTGGTTTTGTGTGGTTTGATTGATTATTATTTCTATTTCATTATTTTTATTACCATCTAACAAAGGATACCACCATTCGATAAAAGTGTATCCCCGTCCCTATGACATGTAATAATTTTACCCGTATTCGCTTATTTTGTTTTCATTGCTTTATGTATTTGTTAATTCAAGATAAACATAAAATAAACAATTTTCAAAAGACCAAAACGAACTCGATCCAACGTCGAATTTTTCCCAAATCAAACCCAAAATAGAATGCAATGTTTAGTATCTCTTTCGATTACCTAAAATGCATTCATAATAAATTTTAAACGTTTGATTCAACATCAAGACGTTTCTACGTGCAAAACTATTTTTCTTAATGAAATTGAAAGACAAAGTGACAATTGGTGCACACCTTTTGAATACCTTGATGTTTCGCCTTAAGATACTCTAATTAAACAAGGACAACATGTAACAATTAGAAGCACATCCTTTTGAATATATCAAGTAAACAAGCGCTGGGGGCACACCTATGTTCAAATGTTTACTAAAAGTCCATAAAGATTAATTTTCATAAACTTGGATAACAAGTGACAATTTGAAGCACATCCTTTTGAATATCTTAGGTAAATAAGCACTAGGAGCACATCCTTTTGAATATATCAAGTAAACAAGCGCTAGGGGCACACCTATGTTCAAATGTTTACTAAAAGTCCATAAAGATTAATTTTCATAAACTTGGATAACAAGTGACAATTTGAAGCACATCCTTTTGAATATCTTAGGTAAATAAGCACTAGGAGCACACCTATGCCCAAATGTTTACTAAAATTCCATATAAAATAAACTCAACCAATCAAACTTCTTTTTTGCCCGTGTGTGACTTTGAAAACCTTTTTAGAAACAAGTGTGTTTTAGTCATTTTGACGCGAAAGAAACAAAGGCTTCAACCTCCAAGAGCGAGCAACAAGCAAATATTTAAACACTCAAGATGCCTAAAGCATCACTCTATAAAAGTAATCAACCAACACATGGTTTTTTACTTAGAACTATTTGGTCTTGAGTTCCTCATTATAATAGAGGATACCTATGAGAGAGATCCAACATCTCGTCAGATCCTATAGACCAAAAAATAAAAATCCCTTTCTTTTTTCTTTCTCGTCGCATGATAAGTCGAAGATATCAAACAAATTTACACTAACATTTGATCATGACACTAACTAAATGGGTCCCATCGAGTACAATGGATGTGAGGGGTGCTAACACCTTCCCCTTGTATAATCGACTCCCGAACCCGATCCGGTTACGACGACCATTTCCCCTTAACTCTAGCGAGTTTTATTTGATATTTTCTTGTTCCTCTGGAATAAATAAAGATCGGTGGTGACTTTGTTGTCATTCTGAGCATGCGACATTGCTCCGAGTGTTTTTTCGCGTCGCAACAAAGATTGGGCCATCTTTATGAAAATCATGGTCCTTAAGACCTATGGTACTATTAGGTATCACATTTTGTCATCCTTGTAGTCCACTATGAAGTTCGAGCTACACACCCTGAAGCTGCACTCCACCTGGTCCGTGGGAAATGGAAATGAAATTCTATTTTGGCATGATGCTTGGTATGTGTCATACCCTAACTTTTAACCCTAAGATACCACATATCATTTGTATCCTTGCATACAAACAAGATCACATCTTTGTCATCTCCCTCTCATTTTTGGGTTTGCCTTTTGTAGGGATCATCCAACACCTCTTTGTTTGTATTTTACCTTTATGTTTATGAGATTCATTGCTCATCTAACCACTAATCAAAATAGCAAAGTATGTTTTGTTTTCTTTAAGTTTATTGTGCAAGGTGGGACTTTTCATCAAGAGCATCAAACATGGTTCCTCAACTAGGTTTTCTTTAATTCCTCAGCAAAGTATGGTCAACCCTTGGTTCTCAAGGGGTTATCTCACAAGAAATCATCTCTAAGGTCCTCACTCATCTTTCAATCTCATTTTGATCAAGAGTATCTCAAAGTTTTGTTGCTTATTTTCTCAAGAAAAGTCAAAGGTTCATGTGTTTATTTCCATGCCTTCTTCAATAAGTTACTTTAAACCTTGAGCAATTTAATCAAAGGAAATTCAAGGACACATTATTTTGAGTTCTTATGATCATCCATGTACTTTGAAATGCAATAAAAGTCCAATTACACGAGTTTATTCCAAGAAGTTTGACAAAAAAATCAACATTTGAAGTCAAAGTTCAAAAGATCACAACTCCTTCAATTCTCAACATTTTTTAATGCTTATTTTTGCATATGACTCTTATCAATATCTTATACAACTTCTCTTTACATGACAAGATCCAATTAGGCTTGGAGGATCATCAAAAGTTTGAAGACATTATAGGTCATTTGTGGACTTAATGAAATTTGACCTATTTTCAAGTGCCTTTTCCTCAACTTTCAAGGATTATAACTTCTTCAATTTTCAACATTTGAGGCTGATTCTTTTTGCACAATATCATTTGTGATTCCCTCTAAAAAATTTCTTCAAGGATCAAAGTCAATTTATGCTTGAAAGGCCTTAGAATTCTTTGAAACATTACAGGTTATTTTCAGCCACTTGGGACTTAGAATTTTCTAAGTTACATGACCAAGTTTTCGTGTCAACTTCAACATGCCACAACTTTGTGCTCAAGCATCCAAATGTAAAATTTCTTGGCACATTGTAATTTTTGATATGATGTCAACACATTGCAAGAATAATGGGATCAAAAAGCCTCTTGAGCAAGATGCCTCATTGAGTTGAACATGGTGACTTGGAACTGATAAAATCACCATGATCCGAAATTTGAACTTCACTAATCTCAATTGCAAGCCAAATTACCACACATTTTGTACCTAAACATGTTTAATCAAGTCTCAAGAAGTTAATTGACTCTTAAAATGCATGATTTGGCTAAGTTTTGATGGATTGTAAGTCACACTTTCCTCACATTCTGATCAAATTCGTTTTGCACGAAAAGAGCTTCATTCCACATCTATTTGGATCCCAACATATTCCTTATAAATAGAGCAACATATTGCATTCATTTCCAAACTTTGGAGAGCCAATAAATCTCTGCTTCACTCTGAAATTTTTTCAGAAAATTGAACTATCGTGTTTTAAATTCAAGCTTGTTTCAATCCAATTTCTTGATTCCATTAGCATCTTCGGTCTTCTCTGAAGCTTTTTGCAATGATTCCCAAGCTCCAAGATCTCCTAAAGTGCTCTGACTAAATCAAGCTTCATCAAATCCTGATCACCATTTGGACAAGGTAGTTCTGAGCATCATTTGAAATCAAACAAGTTACCACAATGTAGTACTTTCCTCTCTGATGCTTTCCCCTAACTTATCTGGTGTTGATTGATCGTGTCCATCATTTAATTTTACTTTTCATGGTTTGCTTGCTTCTAAAACTTCTCTAAAATTCTCCATGCTCAGTTTAGATAAATGAACTTTGAGCATGAGGTTCAATTCGTGACGAGGAGGCGATTACATTGGTGTTAGTCTCGTGTTCTGAATTTACCAAATGATGAAACTCCGGTGAGGGATCATCGGGGAAGATGACTAGAGTGTTTCAGGTCATCTGACTTTGGCCATACACGTTGACAATTTGAAATTTTTTGATTGGTCCATTTTGAATTAGACCTCGTGTTTCATTTTTGCTAATTTCGGTCGTGCGCCCCAATCTGAGAATTGTTGGATATGTTACGTCAATTAATGAGGCCAGATCCAACGCTCTGTGTTTTTTCCTGATTTTATTTCTTTTTCTTTTTTCTTTTTTAACTCCATTTTATTTTAAAATTCATAAAAAAATTCATTTTGCATCCAAAAAATACCAAAATAATTTCTAAAATTTTATTTTATTTTTCTTCATCTGATTTTTATTTTTCAACATTTTATTTTCTTAATTTTCTATTTTTTTTTATGGATTTTCTCTTTTTTCCTTTGTTTTGATTGATTTAAAAATACTTTTATGCATTTTAAAATTTTGAAAAAAATTATTTTATGCTTCTTATTTTATTTTCGACCTTCCATAATTTTCTTGGCCATTTATTTGGTGTTTTGAAGGACTTTATGGATTTTCTCTTTTATTTCCCTTTTAAAATTCGTTTTAAAAATATTTTTGATGCATTTTTTTATTGCATTTTATATTTGTTTGACCTTTGTTAACTTCTGTTGGCCTTGAATTTTAGTTGATTTGATCATAGGTCTAATCAAACTCAATGGATCTTAGGTGTTGAAGGGGTGAAGATACTATCCGTCAAAATTGATTATTGATTTTGATGATGATTTGATCAATGCTTTGATCCAATTTGGATTTATTCTCTCTCTTGTCCTCTTCTTTTTCATCTCCTTCATTTACTTTTGATCAATTGAATGGTTTGTGTTCATCTTGTTCATGATGTGTGGATTAGTGCTTAATGAATTTTCATCACTTCAAATCAACCTCTTAATTGATCATTGATCATTGAAGGTACTTTTAACTGATGCATAAGTTTATCTTAAGTACTATGAAGTATTGATTGATGTAATGGACCAATTTCTTAGCCTTTGTGCTTTATCAACTCTATTTTCTTTTTTTGAGTGGCATAACTTTAGGAGAATAATTTACATATCATTTCTCTAGCATGTATTAACACAAATATTATTATTGACCGACCTTAGATAGTTGTGACTTTTACATAAGTCCAATTACGTTTGCTTAACATAGCGCTAAATTTATCCCGAAAGCAAGTCATTTTCATAAGTGAGTTTGTAAGTCTCATAATCCTCATGGTATTATGTGAAAGATATTATTTCCTTTCATTTATGAGAGCTAGTGACATACTTGTTGATTTTATCCAAGTTGGAGCCCTTCTCATCGGTGATGTAGAGGTCCATATTTTTATACTTGTGGGTGAATAGTTAAGTGTTCTCCAAAAAATGACAAATCATCTTTCTCTTTTTTATCACTAACATCACTTACTACCAATTTATTGAATTAACCTTACTTTAATGTCATTCATCTTATACTCTTTATCCTTTTGTCATTTACTTTATGCTTTTATTTTAGCATCTCATATCATATTATTTATATTTATGCTCTTTTTTCTTTGTCCATTTGGACCTTTTTTTTAAGACATTAATAAAGGAAAACCCCCTAAAAAAATTGGTTCTCTTGATTCATGGACTTGTGGTTATTATCCTTAGCATTGTTGTGGAGTTATGGACTTAGAATTAGGATCTTAACCCTTGCTTTGGGAGTTTGTGATCTAAGACCTTGTGATTCATTTGGCACATTTGACATGTGACTTCTTTTGAAGACTTGGCTTGGTTACTTTAGTTTTATCTGATACATGGTTTATTCTTTGCTTGTTTGGCTTGCTTGAGGCTTAATCCAAAGGAAGGAATTCTTGCTTGACTTATGTCATGAAGCTTGCTATCTTTTGGTTAGATCTTTTCTCCCTAGCTTTTACTTTATGCTCTAGGGTAGTCTCTTCTTCTCCTCTCTTTCTTTGATTTTCAAAATATCCTCTCTCTTTTCAAAACTTTCTTGTTTTCAAACTTGAACCACTTTCTTAATAAACCTTGACTTTTGTCAAGTGATTTTCAAAACTTTTTTCTTAATAAATGCTAATACATCTTAAGCAAATTCAAACCCAATTTCAAAAGACTAAAAAATACATAACTCATTCAAATCATCTTGTGCCCTTTGTGCACTTTTAAAACTTTTCTCAAAATTTAGACATGAGTCATTTCCATAGTTGAGATGTAATTTTTCTATTCCCATAGCATTAATGATAATTCTTTTTCACCCAAGAGAGCTAGTGGTATTCTTATTGATCTTTATCCAAGTTAGAGCCCTTCTCTATGGTGATGTAAAGTTCTCACACTTGTTGGTGATTAGTTGAGTATTCTCCTTAAAATGACAAAATGTCTTTTCATTAAAAAATGAATTAAAACAAATATCTTGTTAATTTTACCACGAACTACAAGGTTTTGATCCTCCATTGCACTTTGTTGGTACGTAGGCATGAGACTAAAAAAGTCTTGGCAAACACAAAAATGATCAAAACATTTATTTTCTCATCTCTCCAATAATTTTCAAACAACACCATTTTAAATCCAAAATGCATATTTCCAAAGAGGTTCCTATAGAGTAATATAGATGTTTAGGATGCTAATACCTTCTCTTTGCATAACCAACCCCGAACCCTTAGCTCTTTTATTAGTTTTATTTTAAAAACTTCTTTGAGTTTTGTTCGTTCTTTTTCCCTTTCCTTTGGAAATAATAAAAGCTCGGTGACGACTCTTGCTTTATGAGTTAAGTTAATCAATAACTTAATCTCAAATGTTTACCGCTACAGAAAAGTGGCGACTCTGATGGGGAGTAGTCTCTAGTGGGTTTAACCCATCTTTATATATCTGTGTATATTATGTTTGGTGTTGTTTGTTATTGCTTGTTCTGTCTGGGTGCTTGATGATCTCTGTATGGTGAGATATGTCATATACTCGGGCTTGAGTGCTCTTAAGATATGAGGGTGGTATAGTCTTGTTTGGCTTACGTGGAGTTAATCCTTAATGAGCTGACTTGAGATCCCCCACTCAATGGATGCCCTTTTGGGATTACTGATGTCTTACTACTAGTCGTAATTGGCAATACTTTTTTTGACCTGGGATCCTGAGAAGCTAAGGACCTTAGAACCCTTAACCCATCTTGTCATTTTAGGATGTAATGCGATTTCTATTCAGGTGTAAACTTGAATTAGTTGTTATGTGATACTACACTCGGGCGAGTTTCTCTTGAGAATATTATTGGTTGGCGAGTAGTCGTTTAAGCCAATAATATTTTAAAGATGGAATTATAACTCTGGGAACTTTTTAGAACCTTGTTCTACAGGTGATTATATCCTTAGTACATACCTTGTGGGTTGGTTCTTACCCTTGGCTCCATGTTCGTGGCTCTGAACCTTTGGATCTTGCTTAAGTTCCTTGTATGATCTTATGTGTGGTTGTTGCATCATGCACTCATTGCATTCATGAGAATTTTTCTCAGTTTTCAAGGAACTTAGAGATTCTCTTTGCAAACATCGCAAATATTTTGACCATGGATATTGGAAGAAGGAATACTCAGAAATACAGTTTTAGATATCCTAATCTTTAGGAATTGAGAAAGCTAACATATTTTGTGGATGATCCTAAGGTTTTCATAGACCTTTTTGGAAGACTTTTGTTTGTTCTATCTACTGATGTTGAAGATGGTCTTCTTTGTACTCTAGTTCAGTTCTACGATCCCATCTACCAGTGCTTCACTTTCCCTGATTATAATTTGTTGCATACCATGGAGGATTATGCTTATCTTTTGGGTATACCGGTTTCTGATAGGATTCCTTTTTATGGTTTGGAAGGAACTTTGGAGTCTCAAGTTATTGCTGGAGCTATTTATCTGAAGAAATCTAACGTAAATGCTAATCTCATTGTCAAAGGAAGTATAAGAGGGTTGACTTCAAAATTTATGATTGAGAAAGCCTTTTCTTTTGCTAATGCTGGTAGCATGGTGACCTTTGAAACTATTCTTGCCTTACTCATTTATGGTTTTGTCTTGTTTCCCAGCATTGACAATTTTGTTGACGTTAATTCTATTAAGATTTTTTTGGTTGGGAATCCTGTTCCAACTTTGCTTGGTGACACTTATTTATCCATTCATCATAGTACTTCTAAGGGAAACAGAACTATTGTTTGTTGTGTATCTTTGTTGTACAAGTGTTTTATTTCACACTTGTCGCAGTCTTATATCTTCAAAGAAAACAAGGGTTGTTTAAGGTGGTCCCAAAGACTGATGTCTATCACCAATGATAAAATCACCCGGTATTCTTCTATTTACGACAACGTCGAGATTATTGATAGTTGTGGGGAGTTTTGTAATATGCCTCTTCTTGGTACACAAGGAGGAATCAACTACAATTCGAATTTGGCAAGACGTCAACATGGGTTCGTTATGAGGGACAAACCTAATAAGACTTTGTTAGAAGGTTTATTTTTCCAAGAAGGGAAAAACACTCAAGGATTGAAGGCTAGGATGGTGCATGCTTGGCACAATATTCATAGGAAAGGAAACAGTGAGCTTGGATTGAAGAATTGTGTAGGTTTGGAGCCTTACACTAGTTGGGTGAAGAAGAAAGAAAAAGAATTCAAGATGCCTTATGCTTATGAGAGGCCTATGTCTTTAGTAGTGGTCAGATCACCCAGTATTCATATTCAAGACATAGAGGAGTTGCAAGAAGCTTTGGATAGGATGGATCAAGAAAAGGATTCTTGGGAAAACAAGTTTCACGCTTCGAACCTAGAGAAGATAGAATTGCAGGAACAATGGAAGGAAAAGGACGACTTAATAGAGTTGCTTTAGCAACGTTCTATGAAGAGGTCAAGGGATCAAGAGAATTTATTTTCTTCTAATAATTCGTCATCTACTCATCTTCCTACGTCCGATGTTTGGAAATGCATTGTAGATCAACTCATGATGGAGAAGGGTAGATTGATTAAAGGTTTTCTCACCAAGGACTTGGGAGAAAATACCCTTAAGAACTGGTAGTAATTGACATTTGTTGATGCAATAGTGACTCGGAGTTGTTACAGAGATATATCATACACCTTCCCTGACATTGTTCCTTTTACCCTGCAAACCCTTATTTTCATTCTTATCTAAAAACTAAATCAATACTTTTTTAATTGAATGATAATTTAAACTCGATATTGACTTGTAGTCCTTGAGATCGACATTCAGGGAATTTCCCCATTATTACTATAAAAGGCAAAATAGTACACTTGTTATTTTCCCGATCAGAGCCCTTCTCTATGGCGATGCAAAGTTCTCACACTTATGGGTGATTAGTTGAGTATTCTCCTTAAAATGACAAAATGTCTTTTCATTAAAATTTGAATCAAAACAAACATATTTGTTATTCTTACCACGACCTACGAGGTTTTGATCCTCCATTGCACTTTTTTGGTATGTAGGCATGAGACTCAGAAAGTCTTGGCAAACACAAAAATGATAAAAACATTTATTTTCTCATCTCCCTAATCATTTGCAAACAACACCATTTTAAAGCCAAAATGTAGATTTTCAAATAGGTTCCTATAGAGTACCTTAGACGTTTAGGGTGCTAATACATTCCCTTTGCATAATCAACCCCCGTACCTGTAGCGGGGTATTCGTTACCATTAGAGATATTGACTAAATCCAAGATAAATCATACAAGTCGAGTTGCCACCGCACTTCTATTTATCCAAAGGAATGGTTAGAAAGCGAATAAAAACCTAAAAGTTTTATCGAATCAAAAACTAGTAAAAGAGAGTCATAGATTTGGGTAAGGGGGTTGGTTATGCTATGGGAAGGTGTTAGGCACCCAAAACATCCTAGGTACTCCTAGGGAGCCCTTTTCATACTTGTGGTAAGGTTGTTGTTTTATGAAAATTTGTTTGTGCAAACATGATTGAAGAGATGAGAAGAGAATATACAAGTTATTTACATTTTTATGTTTGGATGGATAAACCCATTGCCTACGTACCATCTTAAAAAAGATTAGGATCAAAACCTTGTAGTTCGGGGTAAAAATCTCAAAAAATGAGTGAGTGAATTGATTGATCCAAAAGCCTTAAGGTCTTTTGTTATCAAAGGGAGAAAACTCAACCTAAAACCACAAATCCACCATGTGAGGATAGCTTCAACATGCTAGTGAGGGGTTAACCCTATAATAAGCATGGAAGACTCATTGTCCATCACTAAGGATATAGGTGAGTATTACATCTACCACAAAGATAACTCAAACCTAATAGCTAAAGGTTATGAAGAAGTTTTGATTAGAAAGTGGCCATTGAAACCACAAAAAGACATTTGAATGGGTTATATTTACCAATTAGAAGTATATACAAAATGGTCAAAGTTGACTTAAAGATTCAATTCAAAATAAGTGAAATTCTGGTATAGTCAGAGTTCAGATGTTCTACACGAAGTCATGACATCTGATCCAACACTGTTACTAATACAGCAAGACAGTTATACAAATTAAAACCCTGTACTCATATGCACCCAGTCACAGATGTCAAGACATCTTCTAATATACCACCATGGAAAGAAGAACATCCAGTTTTCTCCATCTAGTGCAAAGACACAGTAGAGATCAAACATAGCCCTTATGTTTATTGATCCTACCCAGTTAACAACATGATGTCTTAACATTGATTTGAACATCATCTGTTCCCACATTACAGGTGGGTGAACTGTAACAGACCAACCAGTCTATACATCAGTATTAGCAGTCAATAATGAATGTCATAACATTCTATTTTGCATTCAGACTGCAGGCTATGTGTCAGGTCTGTTATTTCCTTCATAAACAGACTAGAAACAGACTGAGTTATAACAAACAAAATATAGTGTGCAGAAGGTAAAAACACCAGTAATTGTTAACCCAGTTCGGTACAACATTACCTACTCTAGGGGCATACCAAGCCAGGAAGAAGATCCACTATTAGCAGTATTAATTCAGAGTTAAACTCCCCCGTTTACAACTCTTCACTTAATCCCTACCCAATGCAATCTATACCTAGGCTCTCCTAGATAGAAACCTCCAGTTTCCATTCCTATCATTACAATTACCATGTAATGCTTAGACAACTTGAACATGCTTCACAGCTTCGTTCAAGAACATAACAACTCTTGCCTACAGACTTTAAGTTACAAATAATCTCATGCTTTCAAGCACTGAGAAACACCTGGTAACCTTCCCACAGGTTGGGAGGTTTACCTCTCACACACCCCTAATTTTTACATTGTTTGAGGCTTACAAAACCTAGGTTACAATCTGCTATTTATAACCTAACCACCCAACTGGATTTGGGCCTTCAGAAATCGCAGCAAGCTTCTCCTTTGCTGTTACAAGGTTAGCAGAATTCTTCTGCTACAATCAAGGTCTTCAATCTTTTATTTTCTAAAAGATCTCCATATTTGGAAACTGTATATTCACCAAATATATTCACCAAATCTTCTGATTGAATCTTCAAGATCTCCACATAGGAGTTAGGATATTCACCATATATCCTAATTAATCATTTAACACAAACCAGAATTAACTGATTCAGTTTTATACACATGTGAGATGTCACAGTCCCGATGTCGTGACATCTTACATGACATGTTGGTCCAGATGTTGAACTTCTTCAACCCAACATATTAAAACAGCAGAGGTGATTACATTATTTGTTTTACAAAATTAATGCCAATCTTAAGGTACCAACAATCTCCCCTTTGGCAAATTTTAGCTAAAACAAATAACCCAATATGGGTCTGTACTTCCTCTTTGTCAATGACAACCCCATTACCACCACCACTGTTGGTGTACATGAGGAAGAAGATGTACAAGGCTCATCTCCATCACAAACCTTCCTCTCAACAGTAGGGCTTCCTGAAGAATATGTAATGCTGAGTACATAGATAATGTAACTCAGATCACAAGACACAGATGTCTTCTTAACTCAGATCACAAGACACAACTGATATACCCAGTTAGTGACTTTTGTGTCTGAACCCATCTTCTCGTTTCCACCAGATATTGCTTGCTTCTGGTGCATCCTCAGAACAATGTTTCTCTCCCCCTTTTTAGCTAAACATTTATAAGTGACACCTTCACAAAACCAGATCCAGGAGCAGTATGCCCAGATCTTAACAAACCCCATGGTTTAGAGAGAATGAAATGTCGCTCTTGTGAGAAGAGGAATGCTGATACATCCTTTAAATAGGCCAGACCATGCTTAGGAATTAACGGTAGAAGTAAATACTTGGTCAAGATCCATAAATATATGCTTTAGGAATTAACGGTAGGAGTAAATACTTGGTCAAGATCCATAAATATTTGCTGAGAATTAGTCAGAGAATCACCACCAATATCCCAGACTATCTTTGAATACCTTTTACAGCTCTTGACTGTTTCTAGAAACAACAGTTCCAAGACTATTCCATAAATGTTGTCAGACACGTTGCAAGCTATGTCTTAACATTTGACACTGCTTTTGTCTGCATTCTTCATATATTCTCCCTATCACCATTTCCTAAAACCACTTTCTCACCTCCAATGGTAGCTTGACATCTAGCACCACACACCCACATTTCCTTATATAACTTCTAGCAGGTACATAGGATATCTTATGTTAAGACATCACATATGACATCTTGTGAACACTCTGTCCTTTTTGTTCACAAGGAAAACTAACAGCAATTAAACAACATAACAATAGTTTAATCAGCAGCAGAAGCAAAACAATTACTAGCTATGGCTACTAGTAATACACACATGCACACATGTACTTCTCCTCCCCCTAAATCTGTGCAACAATCAGAATTACTAGTTATGGATGCAACTAGTAAGACACACAAATGCACCAGGGTATTCCTTCTCCCCCTAAATCTGTGCATACATCAAATAACAGAAACTCCAGCACCTGTTCCACACAACTGTAATACATAGGCTCATTCTAATATAACATAATGAGACACACCCCATCCATATTTCCTTATGACTGTAAGTTTCAGAAGGAAGTAACAATATTGTCCAAGGCAATGTCATGACATCCGGTCAGACATTCTTCTGCTCACTCAGCCTTGACACACACCACAACATCCCACTAACTAACAAGGTTCCATACCTTGTTATTTGAGAACACATAGACCACAAGCTTGATGATTACTTGCAGTGCAAAGACAGAACTCCCCCTGTCATGAGCAACCAACTCTCCTCTTGAAACATGGAGATCACACATGAACATATCCAACACCCCAAGGTTGGACCTTCATAAACTTCCTGATTCAAAGAGAACCCAAACCACTTGATGAATGGAAAACATAAGACGCATCTTCATGTCTTCAAGAGCACACCCTCTGTTCAACCCTCTTGGCTGAACATATCCACACTCTGTGTCAATCTCTCTTCCAACCAGAACAGAAAAAAACCACTTCACAAACTGTTCTAACATGAGTTAGGACATCCTTCACAACATAACACCATCTGATAATCTTCAGCTATTACTGAGTCATTAGCTTGATCCACAAGAAACCAGACACAAATTGGGACATATACATTCTCATCCCATTACAAGAGATAGTCTTCCATATATAGCTCAAAACTCCTTCCACAAGCTCTAAGAGATGACTAGTAAACACCTCCTTTTTGTCTTCAACTTACTACTTTTCTGCTCAAAAGTAACTTGTCTCAGACAATCCTCAAGAATAATCAGTTGCCATATGTAGATTATCTTGATTCTTCGAACTCACTTCTGAGATAGACCAAATGCCACTGGTTGATTACCTCCTTCATGAATCCTCATATGAAAAAGTCAAATGCCATTATTTTGACCTCTCCACGTTTATCAGATTTCTCCCAAAGATATTCTGACCTTCCAAGTGAGACTTGAACTTCAAGCTTTTTGAAGTATCCAATCTACAACCCTGTAGACCCTTCTATCTCAAGTTGATGTGCCACTTCACCAACTAAGATTCTGATGTTGAACCAAATGTCATAACATTGTGTTTTGATATTTAGCTGTTGAATTCAGCTCCTTCTTCTGCCACTTGAAAGAACTTCCTCCCTTCACAGAACAAGAGTTCAATGTTCTCATAGACTTAACTGTGGAACCAAGTTTGAGTAAACAACCTCCATCCTGCAGGTTTGCAGTTAAGTCATCCAAGCTCACACCTTGATGAATCCCTGCTTCTTCTCCAAAGACATCAGACACTCTGATGCATGAGTCTTCAGAAGGACCAGTTAGAAACTACCCCTTCAGCTATACCAAGGATTCCACTTCCTAAAGCAAAGCTGTTTCCATGATGTCAAGACCGCTGCCACTTGTTCTTGACTCCACAGTATGCATTAGCTAATGCACTTCCTTACCTAGATCAGAAGTGAACTGATCCCAGTAACCACCATCAGGACTATGATGTTTTCTTCTTCTTGTACACACCAAGGATGAACATGTTTCTTGCCAGGAAACCTTTTCAGAGATCATATGCTTTTGCTGCCACCAAAGTGATAGATCATAAACCAATGTACTATCCTTCCTGTGATTCTGCACAGGGTCTTGAAGACAAGATGTTCCAACATCTTTTAAAACATCAGTTATCTTGAGTTCCAAGGATAATCAATTAAATACTTGTACTTGGCACAAGTAGACATTGATCTTAAATCCTTTCCCAATTTTCCCTTCAGATACTTCCACCATAAGAATACTTTGAGAATACTCTTCTGGTGTCAACATCTTCTGCTTGCAAGCACCTCAACAGTTTTAAGAATCTTTCCAGATTAAATTCACCCTTAGGAAAGAGAGGGATGAATCCTACCTTGCAAATGTGTCACCCAACAACCAGAACCCATGTGACACAGGTCAACAGCCAACCAGACCCTAGGCTGACCAAACGTGAGGAGGTTAACCAAAACTCCCCCTCAAATTAACAATCATGGAAACTTCACACCAATATCCATCCATTGTACACAAATGTCTCAACATGACATACATCACCCCTATCGGTGGCAATTAACTCTATGAGTTATACCTATACATACTCCAATCACACCAATCAGACTCCAGCTGACCATAAGTACTGGTGAAAGAAAACAACACCCGTCAATAGTAGCTATGCATTTCCAGAGCATACTACCTCAACCAATCTCTGAATCTTCATATTCTCACTCCTTGAAAGAACTGTCACTTCTGAGTGTGGTGTTTGAATAACTAGATTCATGGTCCCAATCCTCTCAAATGAAATATCAATCAGGTTACCCCAGTATTGACTCTAACATCCAGGGGACTTGCCTTCCAACACAACATAGTACTTCAGGGAACAACTATCCAATCCTAATCAATCTTATCGGGATAAGACAGACAACAGGAAATTACGCCATGTCACATCTCAACCAGCTTCGCTTCTAGAGATCAGACGTCTAAAAGTGACCTTCTTGAGCATACATATAGTTGACCCTACCCTTGTCAACTTAACACACACAGATGTCTCCTCTTCCAGGTCAGGAGTAGGTTCCAAACAAAAGTATCCCTTTGTTTGACACCTAAACACATCTGCTCTTCAACCAGTAGCTGCATACTTGTTGAACAACATGTTCTAACATCACATAGAACATTAGTTCCACCTCCTTGGAACAAAACCCTCCTTGAAAGTCTTCAAGGTCTTCGTATACACTACCCAAGAGAGTAAAAGGAATCAGTGATCAGGTGATTCTTACAATCCTGAAGTGAGAACGTCATGATGAGTGGACTCGAGGAGACTCAAGTATCTTTGACATCTTCAGTAGATTATGATGAAATCTTGAATACAGCACCCTTTCATCCACATGAGGGGAAACTACATCAGAGTTTGAGTTTTGCCAGGTATTATACAGCGGAAATCATAATATAACTCAACCTATGAACACACACTTCTCCAGATCAGCCTTCAAGATCATACCAAGATTGAATATGATTCAATACTAGCAGAGGTGTCCCACACAACGGCCAATTGCCAACCTCCAGAAACAGGTACACACAGTTCCTGTCATGAATAGTCCATCCACCTACTTCAAGGGACTATTAAGGGAAATCACAGAACCTTCCACAGGTTCCAACATCAGTACTAACATAACTCCTTTCAAGATACCAGAAAGTATCACCCATGGATCTCATCTAGAAATAGAACAGGATGCCTGCTCTGATACCAATTGAAATTCTGGTATAGTCAGAGTTCAGATGTTCTACACGAAGTCATGACATCTGATCCAACACTGTTACTAATACAGCAAGACATTTATACAAATTAAAACCCAGTACTCATATGCATCCAGTCACAAATGTCAAGACATCTGCTAATATACCACCATGGAAAGAAGAACATCCAGTTTTCTCCATCCAGTGCAAAGACACAGTAGAGATCAAATATAACCCTTATGTTTATTGATCCTACCCAGTTAACAGCATGATGTCTTAGCATTGATTTGAACATCATCTGTTCCCACATTACAGGTGGGTGAACTGTAACAGACCAACCCGTCTATACATCAGTATTAGCAGTCAATAATGATGTCATAACATTCTGTTTTGCATTCAGACTGCAGGCTATGTGTCAGGTCTGTTATTTCCTTCATAAACAGACTAGAAACAGACTGAGTTATAACAAACAAAATATAGTGTGCAGAAGGTAAAAACACCAGTAATTGTTAACCCAGTTCGGTACAACATTACCTACTCTAGGGGCATACCAAGCCAGGAAGAAGATCCACTATTAGCAGTATTAATTCAGAGTTAAACTCCCCCATTTACAACTCTTCACTTAATCCCTACCCAATGCAATCTATACCTAGGCGCTCCTAGATAGAAACCTCCAGTTTCCATTCCTATCATTACAATTACCATGTAATGCTTAGACAACTTGAACATGCTTCACAGCTTCGTTCAAGAACATAACAACTCTTGCCTACAGGCTTTAAGTTACAAATAATCTCATGCTTTCAAGCACTGAGAAACACCTGGTAACCTTCCCACAGGTTGGGAGGTTTATCTCACACACACCACTAATTTTTACATTGTTTGAGGCTTACAAAACCTAGGTTACAATCTGTTATTTATAACCTAACCACCCAACTGGATTTGGGCCTTCAGAAATCGCAGCAGGCTTCTCCTTTGCTGTTACAATGCTGGCAGAATTCTTCTGCTACAATCAAGGTCTTCAATCTTTTATTTCCTAAAAGATCTCCATATTTGGAAACTGTATATTCACCAAATATATTCACCAAATCTTCTGATTGAATCTTCAAGATCTCCACATAGGAGTTAGGATATTCACCAGATATCCTAATTAATCATTTAATACAAACCAGAATTAACTATTTCAGTTTTATACACATGTGAGATGTCACAGTCCCGATGTCGTGACATCTTACATGACATGTTGGTCCAAATGTTGAACTTCTTCAACCCAACATATTAAAACAACTGAGGTGATTACATTATTTGTTTTACAAAATTAATGCCAATCTTAAGGTACCAACAATAAGTATTATGAAAAGAAAGTTTGAAAATCAAAAGCATAAGGCTTAGGTTTCTAATGTTGAAAACAAATGTTAAATGTTTGCACAACAGTTTTGGCTTGGGTTAGAGTGGAGAGAAGAAGAAGAAAGGCTAAAGTCCTAAGCATACAAGAGGTAAGGGACAAGAAGCAAAACCACAATGGAGTTCCTCTCTTGAGATCATATTGATGATCCAAGTAGCTCCCATCCTTTGGAATAAGCAAGCAAATAAGCATAAACTCAAGCAATCAACAGTCAAATGAACTCTTGGAAAGACTCCTCAATGTATCTTGGATCTCTCTCTCTTGGAAGCTCATGGTAATGGTTCCTCAATTAAGCTCAAGTTGGAGCTCCTAACACAAGAAAACACACATCAAAAGGTTCTATAATACAATCAAAGAATGGACAAGAGGGAGCTTAGAATATGGTCCTTTCAATGTTCATCCTCAAGCTTAAGCATTCTAAAGGCCCAATGCCTAGTTGCTCTTTGACTTTTTATAGCACTCTAAAGGCCCAATGCCTAGTTGCTCTTTGACTCCAAATTTGCATAGGGAAAGTCCTAAAGTCTAAGTCCATTTGTCTAATTCTTTGCATTTGGTTCACAACAAACAGACAAACACAAGCACAAAAGATATATACACAATTATATGCTCAAGTGAGCAAAAGGCAAATGGCATTAGCATAAACATGTGCTCAAGTGAGCAAAGGGAAAAGCAAATGGATAACATGTACAAGAATAGTAAATTGCATTAAAAGTAAAGAGCAAAAAGTAAATGTTAATTGTTAATGGTTAGTGTTAGTAGTTAGTGTGCCATAAGGCAAATTTAGCACCATGTTAAGCAATCGTAATTGGACTTATGTAGAAGTCACAACTATTTGAGGCCGGTCAATAATAATGTAGGCAACAACACAAGTTAGAAGTCTTGATTAGTGAACCAAGTTCTAACAACTTGCCATGCCAAAAAAAAAGAAGAGAATTGATCTTGTATTGGTTTAAGTCTTTTGCATAATTTAGGAAACAACCTATCCTTAATGCAAAGCCATTCACTTGATCAATTGATCAAGATGAATTAGATTTGAATCAAGGAAGGTTAAGTCTCCCTAATCAATGCTAACTTATTAACCTTCAACTCATTGATCAAAAAAAAGAAAAAGAAGAAGAAGAAGAAGAAAGAGATGAATAATGGAAAAGGAAAAAAGGAAAGAATAAAGTGCATAAGGTGAAATAAAATGTACCAATCCATGTGTCTTGACCAAATGACATTGAAAGTCAAAGTCAAACAATGAGAAATAAGAAATGAGATGAAGATTGAAGGTCAAACAATAAGCAAAATATTTTTGGCATTTTTAATATTAAAATAAACTTGAATTAAAAAAATAAAAAGAAAGGTCAAACTTCAAAATCACTTCAAATCAACCTTGAAAGGTCCAAGTGATTTATCCCAAGTTCAACAAGGTCAAACAAAGCTTGACAAAAAATTTCAGCATTTTTAAAAGTCAGAAACTATTTTTAATCAATTAAAATGAATAAAAATAACCTAATTGAATTAAAATCTCAAATAAATCTCAAATCAATTAAAAAATTGATGAGAATATTTTTCATAGATCCATCATCATTCAAATAGGTTAGGAAAATATTTTTGTATTTTTTGAATATCAAAAACTATTTAAAATGAATTAAAAATAACCAGAAAAGAGAAAATTCACAAAAAATATCAAATGACAAAATAAAAAAAATTAAAAATCAAAATTAGAAACTAGAAATTATTTGGGAAAGAATGCAATTGGTCCCATATTTTTTGGAATTAAAATGAAGAAGATATGAATTTTTGAAAATAATGGAAATAAAAGAAATAAAATCAGAAAATAAGAAATTCAAAAAAACAAGGAGCGTCTGATCAAGCCTCATTAATTGACGTGGCTGATCAGACGCTCCACATGCGCGCTTCCATGGTGTACCAAAGTCATCAGCGAAACACATGGCATTATTAAAAGTCAAAAGAAGCAAAGGCCAGGATTAGATCTGGGAAACTCAATCCAACAGTCCAGATTCAAACTGGAAAGGAGACGGTGGCCAGCGCCACCGTCTTCTCCGGCGTGCTTGTGTTTTCCGGCTAAAATTGCAGACAACAAAAACTTAACCAAAATACACGATCCATACATCATTGGAAAGCTGGGATGATGTACATCATCCCTGTACCACTCAATTCCACTCTAGATCTCTATATTGAGAGAAATCAGAGATGAAAATTCTGTGGTGTTCATGTGAACTTCATGGATTTCAACAATTAAGCACTCAAAACAATTGCCTCTATGAAGAGGACTTCAGCCAACACAATATCCAAGCAAATGGATCAATAATTGGTGAGTTTCGAAGAAAAAACCAGTTGAAGAAGAACCTTGGATTCTGGAGATTTGAGCTTGCTTCCTTGCTTCCTTTGGCAAAACAGAAGTGCAATGGACTAAAGGCTGAAGGTCTAGGAGCTTTAGATCCAAAGATTCAACCAGACGTAGTTGAATTTTAGATCTGAAAAAATTGAAGAAAAGTGAAATAGCTCATTTGGTGAGAGGTTAGGTTTTCAGTTCAGCAGCATTTCAGGTTGATTCATGGATGAAATTTGAATGGAGTGAGGCTCTTATTTATAGATGGAAAGGCAAGGCAAGTGTGATCAAAGCCGTGTGCATGGAATTGGATATTCATTGCATGGGCTTGCATGATCATTCAAAGGGCCCAAATTCAATGCCAAATGCACTCTGAAGCATAATTGAGCTGAAATGGTCGTGGAATTGGCAATGCACAAGCTTGTATAATGAGTTCCAACATGTTATGCATAATCATGCCTAAAACTTCTCCTCTTCGAAAATGCCATTTGCCAAATCCAAACATGAGCATATGAGTAATGGTTGGAAAGGTTTTGATGTAAGGAACAATTGTTATGTTGGGCAAAAATCCATTTGAAGTGTGGAAATTGGTGAAATTTGAGTTTAAAGTGCAAGGTGCAAAACATGTAAAGGCAAAGTTTCTAAATTTGGCCAATGTTCAAGCCCCTCTGTTTTGATGATGCAAACTTCAAATGAAAAAACCTCCAACATTAAAGTTGTAGATATCTTCAAGACAATCAAAATGGATTTAAACTTTGCATCATTTCGATTTTTGATGAAAGAGTTATGGGCACTTGAAGTTGGACTTTTTTGACTTTCAATGCATTTGGTCCAAAGTGACCTATAATGTTTTGCATTATCACATGTATTTCCTTTGAGATTTTCAAATTTTGTTCAACATAACATTTGAAGCAGATATCTTAATCTTTCCAATTCATTTGATCCCACCTCAAAATCATAAAAAATGAATGAGTTATGTCCTTGGGAAGTTGACCCAAAATTAGGGTTTCAGTCAAAATGACCTATAATGTCTTGGAATGGGAGATGACCTTCCAAGCTTCAAATCAATTTTGGATGAACATGAAAATTGTTCATATTGTCCTTAAGAACAGTTTTGCTTTTGGGATCATCTCCATTTGACCAACACATAAAAAGTTAGGTCTCAGTGCATTTCAAAATAATCAGATGAATTGACTGATCAACTTCTCAAGTCCATGACTCATATCTTGATGAATTGATGATTGAGGACACTAAAATAAGTTCAAATATGCATGAAATGATGAGTTAAAGAACTTCCCTTAATTGTATTTGATCATGGACTGAGGTTGCTTCAAGAGCAAGGCATTGTGGTGCACAGATGAATTGGGGTTTCCTTGGGAGTCAAGCCTCAAACCCTTTGACTTGCTTTGATCAAAAATGATGAATTCAGATGCTAGGGAAGCACATTTGATGGAGGGGAGCTTTGGGATCTATTACCATGCTTTCTTTCCTCTTCTTTTGACCATATCTTTGTACAAATGATCTCCTTGAAGCTTTTGACCTTGTGATTGCTCAAGCTACAAACAAAAGATGTTAGTGACATATTTTTGTGCTTTTGGTTAGTAAACAAAATAAGAAAAGCAATAATATACAATTCAAGCATGCTTGGTGATCTCAAACCACTGACAAGAAGAGATCCCACCCAAAGGTAAAGGGAACCAAGATGCTTATGATCCTTGAGGCTTTGCAAATGCAATGTTATGATGCCATGAGGGATCTTAGGGTCAAAATTGGGGTCTTACAGTACCCTTATCTCTTTTTATTAGTTTTATTTTAAAAACTTCTTTGGGTTTTGTTCATTCTTTTTCCCTTTCCTTTAGAAATAATAAAAGCGTGGAGGCGACTCTTGTTTTATGAATTAAGTTAATCAATAACTTAATCTCAAATTTTTACCGCTACAATATGGTGATCCTCTCATTCTTGAAACTAGCATTGACTTCCTCAATTTTAAAGATATTCCCATCTACTCCAAAGTTGTAGATTTCATCTCCAATGGAGAATGGCATTCTTTTGATGGTTGGATCACTTTGTTTCCTTTTCCTTCGGCATAAGCTTCAAGGTATCCATTTGAATGTAGACTCCCTCATATGGCCTATGAACCAAACAAGAACCCTTTCTTTAAAAAAAGGCCTACAAATTCAAATCCAATTGTATAACTTATGACTAGGCTACAATCATATGGTGTAAAGTTATACATCCCTCCAAATCGCTGTTTATTTGGACGCTCGTGTTTGATAAACTTCCCACGGATGATAACCTGAAGTACAGGGGGTGTCAAATCCCATCCAGGTGAAGCCTATGTAAGATCAATGTTGAAACATCAAAGCACATAATTTTTTAATGTTCTTTCTTAAAGGAAATATGGCATTGGTTCTACATAACTATCAACATAACAAATCTGCCACAACTTTTGGAGGATTGGTGGACGACTTGTATAACCAACACGTCAAGGCAATTTTCTCTTATTCTTAAAGTATATATTACTTACATTCTTAGATATTTGTTGGATGCAAGGAACTTTGATAGATTTAGAGGGAAGTCTCCAAATGTCTTGCGCACAATAGGAAATATTAAAAATCATATCATGCTGACTAGTTCCAACTCATCTGCCACTACATTTTCCCTTGTTGATGATTTCCGAATCATAAAAGATTTCAAGTTGATTGTTAGGCCCCCTCGAGCTCCCCAAATCAAAGAGGTATGTCGGCATCCCCCACAACTAGATTGGCTAAAATGCAAATGTGATGAAGCTTATCATAAAGACTCTCGCACTGTCGGTTGTGGAGGGATTTTTAGAAATAATCATGGGAATTTTGTGATTTCTTTTGCAAATAAGGTTAAGTGGCCTTCTTCTTACCTATAGGAGTTTAATGTAGTAGTCCAAGCCATGAAATTTGTAATGGAAAGAGGTTGTGCAAGCTTTGGATTGAAACTGATTCATCCAATGTCGTGCAAGCTTTCCATATTCAATCTATGTTGCCTTAACAGTTAACATATAAATGGATTTGTTGTTTAGCTTATTTTTCATATAAACACTTATTCATTTCCCACATCTACCGAGAAGGGGACATTTGCGTCGATTTCATGGCCAATGTGGGTCTCAACTGTAGTTTTGTCACCATTTTTGAATCCAAACCTAGTGGCAGTAGGAAGGATTTTGTCCAAAAATAGAAACAAGAGGATGAATTGTTTTTTCCATGATGAAAGTGTTATTCGTACTATTAGTGATATGAACATTGTGAACTGCTGGATCCATCGCATCACAATACCATAGACTCTCCACATCGAGATACCTTAAGTCCCTTAAACCACCAAACACTTCAAAATAACTCCAGTAATCAAGGTCTACAATCCAAACCTCATTTAACTCTTTATAACCTAATTTTTTAAACTTAAGAAACTCACCCTCATGATGTACAACACATTCAAACCTCATAGTGTAAACATAATCAAGATAAATAAAGAAATATGCTTTACTAAGAATGTTTTACTAAAAAAAGTGGTAAAAAGAAAAAGATCGATGAGGACTAATGCTTAACACTAGTAATCATACCTTAAAGAACTCTTCACCTAGAAATACACAATGGATGTTAGCACTTGTTCAATATACAATGGGATTCAGCGAGTTTCGTTTCTTTTCCTTGCTCTTATTCGTACCACTCGTCTTCTCCAGCTGATTTTAGGTTTTGAAAGTGATAAAAGGAATGCAACGAGTTTCATTTCTTCTTCTTTTGTTAAAATTTCATAATTTACATAGAAAATTAAAAGATAGAGAAATAAAAAAGCGAGGTCAGATTTTACATGTCCAACAAGACAAAAGTTAACATATTTTATGAAAAACTAACGGCAAGGACCATTTGAGGTAACATAATGGTTTTAAGAGACTATTTTGTAGTATTTTTTAGTTAAGAGACCAATGCGAAACAATTAATTAAGTTAAAAGACCAAAATATACCTTAGACATTTGACATCTTAATCACTAGACCTTGTCTGTATGGAGACATTGTCCATCCCCTTGAACCTAAAGATACTCCTAAAGGTATTTAATTATTTTTAAAAAAAATTGTTTAGGTGGTTTCCAATGTTTGTAACATCCTTTCTCACCGCTTCCCCCACCTGAATAATAATTTCGGAACTCATCAAGTTCCATAATTTTCAACTTTTGAATTTTTTCTAAATATAATATTTTTTTCATCTCAAAATTACAACTCTTAAATATATATAGTTTATATTAATAAATATTAATTTTATCTAAAAACACTTAAATAATTAGTTGAGAATAGTTTCTTCCTCTAAATTCTATATTTTGAATATGAATCCTTCATTAAAAAACAAATATTAATCTAACTAAGAGACTAATTTTAATTTACTATAAAATAAAACATTTTACATTTCCAAACAATCAAAACTATCATTTGTATTGTTTTTAAATGAATTTTAATAATTTCTAATAATTTTTTTTTATAATTAACAATTATGATTAATTGATACTCTAGAATATTATATACTATTATTACATATTAGTCAAAGATTAAATTTTATTTACCAAGTATAAAATAAATTTAACATTTTCATTAAATAAAAATTACAAAAATAAATAAATATTTGTAGAAATAATTCATAACAATGGTTTGATTCAATGTAGCGGTAAACAAATTTATGATTTTAAATGTGTATAAAATAAATTCTAGATGAATTAAGTCTTGACCATAAAAAATTCTATGAATCAAGTCATAAAAAAAAACAATAATTATGTATTAACAACATTTTTATTTTGAGTATAAATAGAGAAACAGTTGAATAATATATAACATTGTAGATAAAATTAATAATATATAATATTTTTCTACTATTATTACATATCAGTCAAAGATTAAATTTTGTTTACCAAAAGTATAATAATTTTTAACATTTTCATTAAATAAAAATTGCAAAAAGAAATTAATATTTTTAAAAGTAATTTATAAAAATGGTTTGATTAAATGTACCGATAACCAAAATTAAAATTTTAAATGTAAATAAAATAAATTCTATGAATTAAGTCTTGACAAAAAAAATATTCTATGAATTAAGTCTTGACCAAAAAATGATTCAATAAATTAAGTCATAAAATAAAACAAAATTGTAGATAAAATTTCATTATAAATAGAGAAACAGTAGAGCGTTATTTTCATCACTACTCATAGTTAGAGAGAGTTATATCTTCATTATCATCCTCTTTCCCATTTTCCTTGTTCTTCTTTGTGTCTCTTTATCAATCACAGAATGAACAGTATCAACAACAACACCAATTGAATCTTCGGTCGAGAACGGAAGTTCCGAGGACGTTGAATTTTGCTTTGCCTTTAATTGTTTTTCGGATAGAATCATTCAACTCAAGATCATGAAGGATATTATTGAACTTTTTCCTAATGTCGACAGTTGCTCCAAGTGCCGATCGGAATAGCCGCAACAAAAAGAGAAGGGAAGACATGCAGAAAGACAATGGTATTACATTTTACATAGAAACTTTTTCCTTTTCAGTTTATGGGAACCCTAACGTGGATTATTAGATTTAAATTTTAATTCGTATCCTATTTGTTTCCCTTTGATTTGTAGATAAAATTTGAAATAAACAAAGAAGCTACAACAATTGAATCACAGTAACATTTGGTTCAAAGCATGGTACCAAGTCTAAAAGATGAGATGAATAAAAAAATATAAGTGGACTACCATTGTCTTTCTGCATGTCTTTCCTTCTCTTTTTGTTGCGCCTATTCCGATCGGCACTTGGAGCAACTGTCGACATTAGGAAAAACTTCAATAAGATCCTTCGTGATTTTGAGTCGAATGATTCTATCTGAGAAACTAGAATTGTTGAAGGAAAAATCAAGATCTGAATCCGTCATGATTAAAGACTCAACTAAATTAATAATGTTGTTGATAGTGATTGATTAAGAGACACATAAGTTTCTTGTGATGATCAACAAGGAAAATGAATAAGAGGATGGTGATGAAAATAACTCAAATGCTCTTTTGTTTATACTCAATTAGATTGTTGAAATTTTTTTCTAAAAAATAATAAATAAATAAAAATATTATTTTATTTTTTATTTTATCACTTAGTTTATTGAATTTACTTGAATTTACTTTGTATGTACACTATACATTTCCTTTTAATGTTTTCTAATTTTAAATTACCATTTTTATTTATGCTACTTAAAATATTTTAAAATTATTTTTTATAATATAAATAAGGATATTAGTTATTTTTTCATTTTTATTTGTTAGAATTCTTTGAATATGTACTATATACACAAATTTACATAACGTTTATATACCATGGAATGCACGAGAATCTTTCAATCACATTTGTTAAATTGAAGAAAAAAATACAATTAAATTGAGTCAAATGAGTAATATAAATTATTAGTGTTTCCTATTGTCTTTCTGAATGTCCTCCCTTCTCTTTTTGTGGAGGCTAGTTCAATTGGTACCTGTGAAGGAACTTTTGACATTAGGGAAAATTTCAATAAAATCTATCATCATTTTGAGGAGAATAATTTTGTCAGAGAAATCAAATTTGTCGAGTCTTCAATCTTGAATGGAGAGGTTCTGAGGACGTTGAATTTTGCTCTGTATTCAACTGTCTCGGATATAATCATTCAACTCGAAATCACGAGGGATCTTATTGATGTTTTTCCAAACGTCAGAAAACATTCAGAAAGACACTAATATTTTTTCCCCAAAACTCTTCACTTTTATGTATTTTTTATTTGTCCATTTTTTGAAATACAAGAGTTAAAAATTATTTTAAATAACTCAAAAGTGAGTGATCACATAAGTTAGATGTGTTTTTCAAATTTGGTGGCCCTTGTGTGTTTATTTCAAATTTTCTCTAGAATTCAGAGGGAAACAAAAGTTTTTCAAAATATGCTGTGATAAATAACTCAAAAGTTGAAAATTAAAACTCATATCTAATGAACCACGTTAGATGTGTTTTTCAAAAAATGTTGAATTGTTCATTGATACTGTAACCACATTAGGGTTACTAAGGCACATGCTTTTCAGTTATACTATACCAGAATTTAATGGTATATATAATAGTGATAAAGATTGTATGTTTAATTAACTTTAATGTGAGATAAGAAAGTCCCAAGTTCAACTGTGTATTCAGCCTCGTGCAGAGCTGTCTACAATGAACTCACAGTGGGTCCTTAAATTCTTCTTTGGCAGAAGTTTTATAGCACCGCTTTAGTTATGTCTATTTGCTTAATTTTTAGGGGATCTGTTCATTCATTTTTAAAATACTTCTATTACTACGAGTTATGTCTAAATATATTTCAATAGTGGGTCCTTGTGATTCTAGTTAAATATAACTTGGTTTGCACCATTATAATAGGAGTCAAAGCAATAAAACATGATATGTGCATGTGTTTTCCTAAGAAGTGTTACTATGTATATATCAAGTTATGTGTTTTACATACCAATTTTTCATCATACTACCATATGCCCTCTCCTAGTTTTCGTAGCAGAACTATTGTTAGACCAACCTGATGTAGATGATTTTCGCCGCTTAAGCCTCGGATGCAGAGGTGGATGTAATGGTTGAAACGCCCACAACTGGTACTTGGATAACTTAAACAAAATCTCTCACCTAATTTCTTCGATGTTGAATTGTAATTCCCTATGTCAAAGCAGATTGCTCGACAGAAGTAAGGAAGTGTCTAACCACCTAGTGTGTTGAGTAGTGTTAGTTATTTTTGGACTTTTATAATTTTGGACTTTTATAGTTTTGGACTTTGACTTGAGGTCCAAATTAACCTAAAATCTATAAATAGAAGGAGTAACCCTTATTTTGTAACAGAGGTGAATAGAGTATTCACAACACATTGTATTCACAGTATTTTGCAGTTGCAAAGTGAATAACAAATTTTCCACAGTTTGAAGGCAGAGAGAAATTCTGCAGTATTAATTCTGCAGTATTTTATTACTCTTCTCCTTCATCGTTCTTTACTTTCTTTCTCCATTGTTTTTCTCTTTTCGTTGTTATTGTGTGGGTAATAACAATCTTGTTCATCAAGATTGATTGAAATTCTCCATAAGTTTTGGGGGATTTCCAACATCTGGTATCAAGAGCTCCGGTTAATCGATTTGTAGGAAGAAAATCACCATGGCAACGAATCATCCAAACGGGCATTTTCCAGCAAATCTTCCGATTCTCAAGAACAACAATTATGAGAATTGGTGCAAGCAAATAAAGGTTGTGTTCTGTTATCAAGATCTTTGGGATCTTGTGAAGGAAGGAGTAGCAATGCTTGCAAAAGCCGCGACGGATCAAGAAAAGACGGCACATAAAGAATTGAAGAAGAAAGATTATAAAGCTCTCTTTATAATCCATCAATGTGTTGATGCAGATAAATTTGAAAAGGTTAGTGATGCAGAGTCAGCGAAAGAAGCATGGGAAATTCTGGAGAAATTGTTTGGAGGCACGGAGAAGGTGAAAGAGGTGAGGTTACAAACTCACAAAAGAACGTATGAATTGCTTCAGATGGAAGACAATGAAAGCATAACTGATTTCTTCACTAAGGTTATGAAACGGATGAATCAAATCAAGGTATGTGGAGAAGTGTTGATATCAAGATCTGTTGGAAAGATCTTAAGGTCGTTGACTCCAAAGTTCGACCACGTGGTAGTAGCCATAAAAGAGCCGAAAGATCTATCAAAACTGACAAAGGAAGAGCTTCAAGGGACGCTTGAATCTCATGAACAAAGAATGGCTGAAAGAGCTGCAGAAAAGTCGAAGAGTAATATGGCTTTACAGGCTCAATCAACAAAAGAAAGAAAAGGCAAAGGTAGCTGGAATGGCAACAAAGGCAAATGAGGTTACAACAATTTGACTGGTCGAAATCAGCAAGAAGGAAACTAGTCAAATTAGAGAAAACCCTGGAACCAAGGCAACCAAAGAGGTGGTGTTGCAGGTACAGGAAGAGGTGGTGCTCAAAAGTCAGATAAGAGTCACATTCAGTGTTATAATTGTCAAAGGTATGGTTATTATTCTAGTGATTGTCCAGAAAAGCAAAAGAATCAAGAAAATTATGCAAAGCTGGAGAAACGTGAAGAAGAAGAGACGTTGTTGATGGTTACAACAAGAGAAGAAGAGAGATTCAAAGACCAGTGGTACTTGGACTCAGGATGCTCATCACACATGTCTGGAAGAAAATATTGGTTTGTCAACATAAAGCCCTCAATGAAGAACATGGTGAAATTTGCAAATGACAACACTCTAGCAGCTGAAGGTGTTGGTGATGTTCTGATTATGAGGAAAGATGACAAGAGGTCAGTAATTTCAAATATGTTGTACATACCAGGCATGAAGAGTAATTTGCTCAACATAGGACAGTTAGTTGAAAAGAACTACAAGGTGTCGATCGAAGACAAGATGATGAGAGTTCTCGACTCAAATGGAAGGTTGATCTTGAAGGCTCCAATGTCTCAGAATAGAACCTTTAAGATTGAACTAAATGTGATGGAGCATAAGTGCATTGCAATAGCAGCCAACTGAGATGAATGGATATGGAATTAAAGACTTGGCCATCTCAATTTCAAAGACATTCGAGATTTGAAGAGAAGAAATATGGTTTCAGGATTACCAGAAATCGACATTCCAAACGAAGTGTGTGAAGAATGTGTGCAGGCAAAGCAGCATAAGAACAACTTCAGTAAGGATGCAGGAACCAGGTCGAAGGCAATTCTTGAAGTCATATACTCTGATGTATGTGGTCCTCTCCAAGTGGATTCTATTGGAGGTACAAATACTTTGTTACATTCATAGATGATTTCAGTCGAACTGTGGTCTTACCTGATCCAGAAGAAAAGTGAAGTGATCGAGGTATTTTCCAAGTTTAAATCTATGGTCGAAAGACAGAACGGTCGAAAGATCAAGATTTTGAGAACTGATGGTGGTGGAGAATATGTGTCAAAATACTTCGATGCATTATGTGTGAAAGAAGGGATTATGCATGAGGTGGTGCCATCCTACACTCTACAGTAGAATGAAGTCGCAAAAAGGAAGAATAGAACCATTATGAATATGGTTAGAAGTATGTTGAAAGGAAAGCATTTACCCAAAGAATTATGAGGAGAAGTTGTGTCGACTGCGACATATATCCTGAATAGATGTCCGACGAAGAAGCTAGAAGGAATCACGCCAGAAGAATGTTGGTTTGGTGTCTAGCCTAGCTTGAGTCATCTGAGGGTGTTTGGATCTATAACACATAGACATGTGCCAGATCAGTTGAGAATAAAACTTGATGAAAAGTCCAGCCAGATGATCCTAATAGGATATCATTCGACTGGAGGATACAAGTTGTTCGACCCAGTGAATAAGCAAGTAATGATCAGTAGGGACGTGATCATAAATGAGCTTAAGGAGTTGGATTGGACTGAGAATGTCAAGAAAGATTCAATGAGAATCTTTTATGATGAACCAGCTACTGAAGTCGAAAGAGAAATTCGACAGGAAGAAGTCAGAGGTGAACCAAGTACAAGCAGACCTCAGAGAACAAGACACACGCCTGCAAGGATGCAAGAATGTGTGATTACATCATATGATATGGTCGATGAAGAAGGTGAGCTGGTACATTATGTTTTCTACGCAGATGTCGAACCTGTCAATGCAGTTGAGGCATTGAAAGATTCAAAATAGATGAAAGCAATGGACGAAGAGCTGAAACCAATCGAAGTCAACAACACTTGGTCACTTGTCGAATTGCCTAAAGACAAGAAGGCAATCAATGTGAAGTGGGTATACAAGGTGAAGTTGAATCCCAAAGGAGAAGTAACTCGACACACAGCGAGACTTGTGGAGAAAGGATTTCTTCAGAAAGAAGGAATCGACTTCGATGAAGTTTTTGCACCTGTTGCTAGGATCGAAACAATCAGGTTGGTTGTTGGTCTAGCAAACATGAACAACTGGCAGATGTGCCAGATGGACGTGAAATATGCATTCCTTAATTTCCCCTTAGAAGAATAAGTTTATGTTGCACAATCAGCTGGGTTTGTGAAACATGGCGAAGAAAGAAAAGTGTACAGGCTGCACAAAGCCCTGTACGGACTTAAACAAGCTCCAAGAGCTTGGAACAAGAAGGTAGATGGCTTTCTAAGGGAGAAGGAATTTGTGAAGTGCAAATATGAACATGGAGTATATGTAACAAGAAGCAAGAGTGAATTGCTTATACTTGTAAGAACAAAGTTGGTCCTACAATATATCTCTAAGATTTTGATGATAACAAAGGATGAAACAAAAATGGTACTCTAACGAGATTCTTTCTTAGCGTGCAGGACTCTGACCATACATCAAATAGAAAATTACATCAGATACAAAATATCGATTATCAGATGTTACTCAGAAAGAATGTGTCCAGAAGGTTCTGATTCTGATCAACGTAGATACCAGCGCAACATTAAGAACTTAGAAACTTCGATAAAAGAATACTGAATCCAGACTCTGAATCTAAAGAAGTCTAGAGCATTGAGAAGCTCTGATGTGGTTAGACATAATTATCCTCTAAAGACAAACTCTGATCTATCAAGACTCTGACGTAGATCACCAACTCAGAATGCGTAACCGAAAAGAAATCTGTATTTGGAAAGAAACTATTTCAAGAAGGAAATAATGAGGCTCTCAAAATTGTTTTAGAAAGAAACAATGATAGTAATGACATTAATCACTCTTCAATGACCAAGATCCTGTCAACACTCCAACGGTCCTTCTCAATGACTATATAAAGGAAGGAATACCTGACAAGAAGATACACCTGAGACAAACAGTATACGAAAACTCTCAATCACTCTCTCTTATCTTTCACGAGCTGCTATTCTTATGTGAAAAACTATCGCTCTTACAATTCTGTAATTCTTGCTTGTTTGTTAGAAGCACATTACATTACAATTTATACTCTTGCTTAAAAATACTTCCTCAAGTGACTCTGTGTAGTCTGAATACTTGAGAGGGCTGAGAGATTATTCTCTTAGATGATTGGTTATATAATCTTTCAACATTAGTGGATTAAGTCCTTTTTGAAGGAGAAATTGTTGGTGTAAGCCCTAGAGGCCAATACTTTTGGTACTTGTATCGAATTATTTAAAGGCTTTTTCTTTATTACGTTTGTTTAATAAAGTCCCTAGAATAGCTAGTCCGTTTAATGTAACAAGTGTGACTTGATCATGAGATCACAATAAACATAAGGACATTATTCTTAAAGTATCCGTAGTCGAGCTTTATTGTGAAGTAGGATAACATTAAAGCATTAAGACTATTATGTATGTAGACTGATGATCACATCTCATGGATCATGGATAAGGAGTTATCAAGTCTTAAACATAGGTATGAATATTAAGAGTAATATTTATACCAGATTGACCCGCTATGAGAATACTATATAGAAAGTTATGTAAAGTGTCATAAGTTATTCTCATGGTGATAATGGTGTATACCACTCTTCGACCTGAAACCACTATGGACCCTAGATGTAGAGTCGAGTGCTTTATTGCTGATCCAACGTTATCCGTAACTGGATAACCATAAAGACAGTTGATGGGTACTCCACGAAGCATGCTGAGGGACATGAGTGACCTAGATGGAATTTTCTCATCCTGCATAACAGGATAAATGTCTATGCGCCCAATATTGAACTGGACAAGGATGACACGGTCTATGCCTTGTGTTCAATATAGACATAAGGGCAAAAGGGTAATTATACAAATAAGTATTATCACAAAAGGATTTATCATATCACATGACATTTTCGTGTCTTGGGTAGTAGTGATGTGTTGCTAGATACCGCTCACTGTTTATTATGTTAAATACGTGATTTAATATAATTGCCAACGTCACGAAAACCTACAGGGTCACACACAAAGGACAGATTTATGAGAGATAGAGTAACTAAGGAACACCGTAAGGTACGGTGCCCTTAAGTGAATTATAGAACATCGTAAGGTACTGTGTACTTAAGTAGAATACGAAAAATGGTAAGGTACCATGGGCTTAAGTGATTTTGGGCATATTATAAGATATGGGCCAAAATACAGTTAAGTGGGCTTTTTAGCTTGAAGCCCACACAAGTGGTTCTATAAATAGAACCCTTGTGCAGAAGCATTTAATGGCGGTTGCATTATTTTCGTTCTCTCTCTCTCTCTCTCTCTCTCTCTCTCTCTCTCTCTCTCTCTCTCTCTCAAGCCTTCATTCGTACCAGCTAGCACTGAGATTGAAGGAATCCGTTCGTGTGGACTGAGTAGAGACGTTGCCATCGTTCAACGTTCGTGATCGCTCCGTGGATCTGCATGAAAGGTTTTAATCGTCACAAGAGATCTGCACCAAAGGTTTCAATCATCACAAGAGGTAAATATTCTATCACTGATCATGACCATTCGTAAGGATCTCTAAAGGAGAAAATTTTAATTTCCGCTGCGTTTTGGACCGCAATTCTCCTTCAGTGGTATCAGAGCCACTTGCGAAACCATGAATCGGATAACTGTTTATTTTCTGTATTAATATGATTAAAAGATAGAATGAATCAATTAATTAAACGGGTAATTAAATTTGGCATCATGAGTGTACGAGTTGGATGATTGATGTTGACTATGCTTCAGAACCGACATTAGTATGGTGAAGCAGCGATACATCGATCGTCCATAGGTTACGCAATTGAGACCGATCAACTTATATATGATATAAGTAATCCTAATGCAAAGTACGGTATATATGATATAGTATTTCTGTTTCGTTCATTCAAACACTAAATGGTTGTTTTCCTTTGAGCGATCAATGGTCATTTGCTTCGGAATCTGACATTAGTATGGTGAAGCAATGGCCTGTTGATTAATCATACTGAATCAACAATCCAGGTGTGTTTGACGGTCTGAAATTGGCGCATTAGGGTTAGTGACGGCGCAAGGGTTGTGCCGTCAAGGAGTTGTGAATTGAGGGCTTGTTGGAACACGTCTGCTGACTGTTTCAAAACGCTGGTTTTTGGCCGCGTGACGATCGTCATGGACCTGTGACGATCGTAACAAGCTGGACGTGACGGTCGTCACGTGCTTTGTGATGGTCGTCACATTCACAAATCCGGAATTCTAGGCGTTTCTGTTTTTGGCCGCGTGACGTTCGTCATGGGCCTGTGACGGTCGTAACATGCTTGTGACGGTCGTCACATTCACAGAGTCAGAATTCTCGGGGTTTTCTGTTTTGTGACTGCGCAAGAGTTGTGTTGATGCAAAACGACGCCGATTTCAAATGAATTGTTCATTAAAAATTTCGGACAGGGGCGCTGCCCCTACAACCCCGCAAGGGGCGCTGCCCCCTTGACCACCGTCCGCTGACCGGGCAGCGGACCCCCGACTAACTCTACGTAGTGTGATCGGTCGCCGAGATTTAATTTGGTTTTAATTAATTAAAGGAATTAAAATTAATAATAATAATGATGTGTTTATTATTATTGCCTTGTGGTGATCAATTATGGCCTTAGTTATCCTTTATCTTGTTTTGGGTTTTGAAATACGACCTGCGAGTCGTGCCTCTCCTTTTAATCTCTTAATGTAACTTCTTTTCTCATCTCACTCCTTCGTATGTAAAACGAGTTTCTTCTGGAATGTAATGTTATGAAGAAAGAGAAGAACTCAATATCAAAGGAGGAGAATGTTATAAAGAAAGAGAAGAATTCAATATCAAAGGAGGACAATGTTATGAAGAAAGAGAAGAATTCAATATCAAAGGAGGACAACCTTGAAGATCTTGCTTGGAGAAGCTTAGATCGTTGTTAGGTTAGCTTAGGTTCTCTCATTGGCTTGGGAGAACAATTGCGCTAGGGGCCATAACTGTTTCATTGTGTATGTTGATGCATGTGTATGTATGCTGATGCATGTGAATGTATGTTGATGCATGTGAGAGACGATTTATATGATAAATAAGCCAATGAGATCAGAACAATTGCAATTCCCTCAAACTAAATATTAAGTTTTTGCTTTCCAAGTTTTAGCACTCATCAAGACTAGTATCGGATAATGTAGGTTTCGCCTACGCGAGGTGCATGTTCTATGTTAGTAAGGTGCGATGGGATAATTGTAATATCCAACTGCTAAGACAATGGGTCAAACTTAATTATAATAATATTATATATATTTAGAAGCAAGAGTTGGGAATGATCCATATGATGGATTGGAATAAGGAGTTATTCACCCAACTGAAATTTTAGAGAGTTGTATGAGATACAATTGGAAGGAGTTCCTACCTAAATAACCTAGTTTTGTGTAATCCGCCTACGCGGACTTAGAACGAAGTGAAATATGGATCTCGACCCACTAGAAAATCTTCCAACGGAATTTTCCGAATCAAATGATGAGGGTCATTTGTTTTGAGTAAAATAGTGGGAGCATATTTAATTAAAGGCCTAATTAAATATGTCAATGATACTTATATTTTCATTAATCTCAACAAACACCTCTAACAACATTTTACGATCAATCCTTGACAAATATAAATTGTCTGAGATAAATTTTCTGGATTGGCACCGAAACTTGAGGATTGTCCTCAAACATAATAGAAAGCTGTATGTCTTGGAGACACCTGTTCCTGAAGAGGAACCTCCTAGTTCTGCACCTAAGGCAGAAAGAGATGCTTATAAGAAGCATGTCGATGATGCCAATGAAACTGCTTGTCTCATGCTGGATGTCATGAACTCAGAGTTGCAAAAGCAACATGAGAACATGACAGCGTTCGATATGATCGAACACCTGAAGATGCTCTATCAAGAGCAAGCAAGGCATGAGAAGTTTTGAAGTTTCAAAATCCCTTTTTCAAGGCAAGTTAGCTGAGGGAGCCTCTGTAAGTCCCCATGTGCTCAAGATGATTGGGTACGTGGAAAACCTTGAAGGGTTGGGTTTTCCCCTCGGAAACGAACTTGTGACTGATGTGATCTTGCAATCGTTGCCAGATGGTTTCAGTCAATTTGTCCTAAATTTCAATATGAATGATATGGACAAATCTCTTCCTGAACTGCTAGCCATGTTAAGAACTGCTGAGCAGAATCTGAAGACAAAAGGGAAGTCCATTCTAATGATCGGAAATGGAAAGAGACAGAACAAAAGGCCCACCAAGCAGGGTGATAAAGGGAAAGGAAAGGAAGTTGCCAAACCCAGATCCATTGTTGCTGCTTTGAAGCCTAGTGGAGGCATAGCAAAGGCATGCACCTACTTCCATTGCGGTAAGACTGGACACTGGAAGAGAAACTGCCCAAAGTACTTGGAAGATGACAAAATCTCCATTCACAGGAAAAGGTGAAAGAGCTAATGATCTTTTGGGCCCTCATACATACTGATGTATGTGGACCACTGAACATTCCAGCCAGAGGAGGTTTTCAGTACTTCATTTACCGATGATGTCAGTAGATACGGTTATGTGTATGAAACACAAATCAGAGTCCTTTAAAAGGTTCAAGGAATTCAAGAATGAAGTACAAAACCAACTAGGTAAGAATATTAAAACTCTTCGATCAGATCGAGGTGGTGAATATTTAAGCCTAGAGTTTGATGACCATCTGAAAGAGTGTGGGATCCTATCCCAACTTACTCCTCCTGGAACACCCCAATGGAATGGTGTATATGAGAGAAGAAATCGAACCCTGTTAGACATGGTCCGATCCATGATGAGTCACGTCGATCTTCCAAACTCCTTTTGGGGACATGCACTATTGACAACAGCTTACACACTTAACCGTGTTCCATCCAAAAAGGTTGAGAAGACACCATATGAGATATGGAGTGGTAAGAAACCACATATGTCTTACATGAAGATTTGGGGTTGCGAAGTTTATGTGAAACAACAAATTTCAACTAAGCTTGAGCCCAAATCTGACAAATGCTTATTTGTGGGGTATCCTAAAGAAACAAGAGGGTATTACTTCTACAATCCTTCTGAGGGCAAAGTGTTTGTCGCTCGAACTGGAGTTTTCCTAGAAAAGGATTTTATTTCCAAAGGAATTAGTGGGAGGAAAGTAGAGCTTGAAGAAATTCAAGAATCACAAAGCATTGATACACCTATGGAGGAATTAGAGCAGGAAACACAAGTAGTTGTGTAAGAGCAACCTGCTCAAGTAGAACAAGACCAGCGTAGGTCAAGCAGGATACGTCAACTACCTGAGAGATATGGATATCTCATAACTGATCAAGGTGATGTATTACTCATGGACCAAGATGAGCCTGTGACCTACCAAGAGGCCATAACTGGTCCCGAGTCTGAGAAGTGGCTAGAAGCCATGAAATCTGAAATGGATTCCATGTACACAAACCAAGTTTGGACCTTGGTAGAGCCTCATGTAGGAGTTAACCCTATAGGATGCAAGTGGGTCTTCAAAAAGAAGACTGACATGGAGGGTAAGGTACATACCTATAAGGCAAGACTGGTTGCAAAAGGATATAAACAAATTCATGGGATTGACTATGATGAAACCTTTTCACCAGTTGCAATGCTTAAATCTGTTCGGATTTTACTTGCTATCGCTGCATATCATGATTATGAAATATGGCAGATGGATGTCAAAACTGCTTTCCTTAATGGAAATCTTCTTGAGGATGTGTACATGACACATCCTGAAGGATTTGACATACCAGAGGAAGCCCAATAGATATGTAAGTTACAAAGATCAATCTATGGATTGAAGCAAGCTTCCAGAAGCTGGAATCTTCGTTTTGATGAAATAGTAAAACAATATGGATTCATCAAGAACGAAGATGAGCCTTGTGTCTACAAGAAGTTTAGTGGGAGCATGATCGTTTTCCTGGTATTATATGTAGATGACATATTAGTCATTGGAAACGATGTCCCTACCCTGCAACAAGTAAAGTCTTGGTTGAGGAAATGCTTTTCTATGAAGGACCTAGGTGAAACAGCCTATATACATTAGGAATCAGAATCTATAGAGATAGATCACAAAAACTGCTTAGCCTAAGTCAGAGTACATACATGGACAAAGTGCTGAGACGCTTTAATATGCATGATCGCAATATGGTTATGTGTTTTGCTTAAATGGTGGCGCTGTGAGCTGGAAAAGTTCAAAGCAAGATACGGTTGCTGATTCTACAACCGAGGCCGAGTATATTGATGCGACAAGTGCTGCAAAGGAAGTTGTTTGGATCAAAAAGTTCATTAGTGAACTTGGCATAGTTCTTAGCATTGTGGATCCCATTGGTCTCTATTATGATAACAATAGTGCTATCGCACAAGCTAAGGAGCCCAGATCTTACCAACGATCCAAACACATACATAGGCGTTATCACCTCATTCGAGAGATAACAAATAGAGGAGATGTGAAAATATGCAGAGTACCTACACTTGACAATATTGTTGACCCACTGACAAAGCATCTTGCGCAGCAGAAGCATGATGGCCATACTAGATCTATGGGCATTCGGGGTATGCCTGATTGGTTCTAGTGCTAGTGGGAGATTGTTGGTGTAAGCCCTAGAGGCCAATACTTTTGGTACTTGTATCTAATTATTTAAAGGCTTTTTCTTTATTACGTTCGTTTAATAAAGTCCCTAGAATAGCTAGTCCGTTTAATGTATCAAGTGTGGCTTGACCATGAGATCACATTAAACATAAGGACACTATTCTTAAAGTATCCGTAGTCGAGCTTTATTGTGAAGTGGGATAACATTAAAGCATTAAGACTATTATATATGTAGACTGATGATCACATCTCATGGATCATGGATAAGGAGTTATCAAGTCTTAAACATAGGTATGAATATTAAGAGTAATATTTATACCGGATTGACCCGCTATGAGAATACTATATAGAAAGTTATGCAAAGTGTCATAAGTTATTCTCATGGTGATAATGGTGTATACCACTCTTCAACCTGAAACCACTATGGACCCTAGATGTAGAGTCGAGTGCTTTATTGTTGATCCAACGTTGTTCGTAACTGGATAACCATAAAGACAGTTGATGGATACTCCACGAAGCATGCTGAGGGACATGAGTGACCTAGATGGAATTTGCCCATCCTACATAACAGGATAAATGTCTATGGGCCCAATATTGAACTGGACAAGGATGACACGGTCTATGCCTTGTGTTCAATATAGACATAAGGGCAAAAGGGTAATTATACAAATAAGTATTATCACAGAAGGATTTGTCAGATCACATGATATTTTCGTGTCTTGGGTAGCAGTGATGTAATGCTAGATACCGCTCACTATTTATTATGTTAAATACGTGATTTAATATAATTGCCAACGTCACGAAAACCTACAGGGTCACACACAAAGGACGGATTGATGAGAGATAGAGTAACTAAGGAACACCATAAGGTACGGTGCCCTTAAGTGAATTATAGAACATCGTAAGGTACGGTGTACTTAAGTAGAATATGAAATATGGTAAGGTACCACGGGCTTAAGTGATTTTGGGCATATTATAAGATATGGGCCAAAATACACTTAAGTGGGCTTTTTAGCTTGAAGCCCACACAAGTGGTTCTATAAATAGAACCCTTGTGCAGAAGCATTTAATGGCGGTTGCATTATTTTCGTTTTCTCTCTCTCTCTCTCTCTCTCTCTCTCTCTCTCTCACACACACACACACACACACACACACACACACACACACACACACTCAAAGCCTTCATTCGTACTAGCTAGCACTGAGATTGAAGGAATCCGTTCGTGTGGACTGAGTAGAGACGTTGTCATCGTTCAACGTTCGTGATCGCTCCATGGATTTGCATCAAAGGTTTTGATCGTCACAAGAGATCTGCACCAAAGGTTTCAATCGTCACAAGAGGTAAATATTCTATCACTGATCATGGCCATTCGTAAGGATCTCTAAAGGAGAAAATTTTAATTTCCGCTGCGTTTTGGACCGCAATTTTCCTTCAAAAATCACCTTGGCCGGGTGGACTGGAGTAGCTTTGATTTTCAAGCGAACCAGTATAAAATTCTATGTCATCTCTTTTTATTTTGTGTGTCTGATTTTCTGGAAAAAAAATTATTTTCAAAACAATTCAAACCCCCCTTTCTTGTTTTTCTCAACCTTCAATACTATGCCTTTAGGTCGAAGACGTGTTAATAACATGTAGCTGCAAGAAGGAGATCGAAGACTTCAAAGGTGATCTCAACAAGGAATTCGAAATGTCAGATATGGGTGACATTTCATATTTTCTTGGCATCGAATTCTACAAGAGTGGTAGAGGTTTGATGATGCATCAAAGAAGGTATGCAGGCGAAATTCTCAAGAGATTTGAGATGCAAGATTGCAACCCAACTTCGACTCCAGCTGAGCCCAAATTACAACTGTCGAAGGATTTAGATGAAGATGATGTCGACTCAACCCAATACAGAAGCCTTTGTGTTTATGCTAGGTGGTGCACCATTTGTTTGGAGTTTGGGAAAAGAGCCAGTAGTGGCATTATCGTTATGCGAAGCAGAATACATAACCGCTTCTCTTTGTGCATGTCAAGCAACATGGATGGTGAATCTGGTCGAAGAGATAACATCGAAGAGTCATGGAACAATTACCATGAAGATCGACAACATGCCAGCTATCAATCTGGAAAAGAATCCGATAACACATGGTCGAAGCAAGCACATCGAGATGAGGTTCCATTATCTTCGAGAGCAAGTAGCAGATGGGAAAATGAATGTGGAACACTGCAGAACTGAGAATCAAATTGCAGACATCATGACGAATGAAGTACAGGTCGAAGTGTTTAGAAGGCTAAGAGCTATGATGAATGTAGATAGCTTAGACACAATGAATTAGATGGTGTGTTGAATTATAATTCCTTGTGTTGAAGCAGGTTGCTCGACAGAAGCAAGAAAGTGTCCAACCACCTAGTGTGTTGAGTAGTGTTAGCTATTTTTGGGCTTTTATAATTTTGGGATTTTATAGTTTTGGTCTTTGACTTGAGGTCCAAGTTAACCTAAAATCTATAAATAGAGGGAGTAACCCTTATTTTGTAACAGAGGTGAATAAAGTATTCACAACATATTGTATTCACAATATTTTACAGTATTTTGCAGTTGCAAAGTGAATAACGAGTTTTCCACATTTTATGGGCAGAGAGAAACTCTGCAGAATTTTATTACTATTCTCCTTCATCGTTCTTTACTTTCTTTCTCCATTGTTCTTCTCTTTTTGTTGTTATTGTGTGGGTAAGAACAATCTTGTTCATCAAGATTGATTGAAATTCTTCATAGATTTTGGGGGATTTCCAACATCCGATTTATGAGTCTTTTTATCGAAATAAATACTATGGTTCAAGTCATGGGGAAACATTTTGCAAGTGGTTCTCCGATTGTGTGGCTTGATAATTTTATTGATAATCCATGAAATTGCACAACCTGGCAGAATTTGTGAATTGTGTCCGTATCCTGATTCAATTATTTTTGCTTTCTAGCTAAACATTTCCTTTCAAAAAAATTAAAGTTTTCAGTTCTACTCACTGTATTTATATAGGTGATGAGGCTGCCAATCCCACAAATGTTGTAGATTCTCACATGGACAACTCTACAGTACTTAAAGTGAGAACACTACATATTAGCTCTGCCATCCTGGCTGGGAAGAGTATGTTCTTCTACAAGGTATGCGTCTTTACTTATTAGTTAGATTTGAATACTCTTGGTAATTTTGTTTGTATGATTATGTGTATTATTTTGTAGCTCTTCTCTAATGGGATGCGGGAGTCACCATATGGTATGAGCATATATCAAAAGCTTTTTAGATTATTTCCTTAATCAGATTTGTTTTCTCCAATAGTTTGCTTACTAATGCTAATTTATTTTGCATGTGATAGAGGAAGCTTCATTCATGGAGCTTTTGAACTTTATGTACAACAGTTCTCTGAATGTGACCTCACCGCATAACATGTCGGACATCTTGATGGCAGTGGACAAGTTTGAGATGGCTTTCTTCATGAGATACTGCAGTCGGATATTGCTGAACATACCCATGATAGTGGAGTCTGCGTTGTATACTTAGAGCTTCGTTTCAACGTGCGAAAGGCTAATGTTGTTCGACCATTAGTTATAGAATCAAAATAGTATCTTGTTACTCGTTACAACGACATCACAAAGTATGTTTCTATTTTTCCTCTATGATTAAATTAGTTATATGATATATGTTATAAACTTCTTTTAAACATACTTTTTTTTTATAAATTATCATATACCCTGTGCAAAGCTCATTAAAAAAAAACTATATTGTATTTTATACACTATAAAAGAATAGAATGTTCAAATGATTTTTTAGGATACAGTTGATGTATTTATAATTGTCACCTGAATTGTTGCCGATTCTTTAAATGCTAATAAGTCTCATTTTGACCAGGCATCAGGATGAGTTGATGGGACTGTCACTTGCTAGGGTGGTGGCATTATTATCCAGTGATGAGCTGTAGGTCACATATGAGGATGCCGTGTACGACTCCATGCTGAAGTGAGCTCAAACCCAATACCGTAGTCTTGAAGAGAGGAGATAAATTTTCAGATTAAAACTTATCCACTTCATCCGTTTCCCATACCTTACCTGCCACAAGCTGAAGATGGTCCAAACTTGCAACGAATTCGACCATAAAGTCACCTCTAAACTAGTATTAGATGCCTTGTATTTCAAGGCCGAGGCACCACACATGCAAAGTATACTAGCTGTGAAATCGGCTTCCACTAGTCGTCTCTTTATTGAGCGGTTATACAAGTACCGCCCTATTAAAGTTGTGGAATTCGAACTTCCACATAATTGGCGTTCGCCATATTGCTCGGTTTTTTTGTCGTTCAATTAAACTACTTTAAACAAACTTTGGATGAAAAAGAATGGGAGGCGTTCGTCTCACCATCTATCGAATAGGCTCTCCATATTGCTCGATTTTTTCGTCGTCCGATTAAAATATTTTAAATAAACTTTGGATGAAAAAGAATGGGAGGCGTTCGCCTCACCATCTCTCGAATAATGGAATGATTGGCGCTCGCCATATTGCTCGATTTTTTCATCGTCCAATTAAAACACTTTAAGTAAACTTGGATAAAGGAATAGGTGGCACGCTCCTCATTATTCCTCGAGTAAGCAAGTGGGAGGCGTTCGCCTCACTACCATGCATATTCGATTTCCGCAAATAACTTTCAATGATAATCTGAACGAAAAGGGAAATAGGAGGTGTTCGCCTTGTTATTCCTCAAAAGATTGAATGATTGGTATGCACCATATTGCTCAATTTCTTATCGTTCTTCTTCTAAAAAATACCAAACACATTAAACCTAATTTCCCCCCCCCCCCCCCCCCCCCCCCGTGCGACCAACAACTTAACTCTTTTCAGAAAGAACATTGCTTAATCCTTTCTAGTGCGTACACAAACTAGCGCTTAAGTCTCCACCGCGAGCATGCAAGCCAACGTTTAACCGCTAGGATGCGATCTAAGCACTTGTTCATTAAAACACATTCAACTTATCAAACCTCTTTCCTCGCCCCCGTACAATCGACAACTTAACTCTTTTCAAAAAGAACAATGTTTAATCCTTTCTAATGCATACAACAAACTAGTGCTTAAGCCTCCACTGAGAGTAGACAAGTCAACGTTTAGGCTTTAGAACGCGATCTAAACAGCTGTTCATTAAAAGACACCAAACAAACCGTAGTCCCCGAACTACGAATGCTCTGACTTTCTTATTTCACTATAAGGATACATAGGCACGAGATTGCGAGATCTTGGTGAGAACACTAATAAAAAACCTCATTTTCCCCTTCTGTTCCATCCATCTCTATTTTCAATCCTTTATTCATTCGAAGAAAACAAACAACATTTAGCTCACATTCAAATCGCAAATTCAACTAAAAGGTTCCCGTTGAGTATAATGGACGTGAGAGATGCTAATACCTTCCCCTTACGTAATTGACTCCCGAACCCGAATATGGTTGCGATGACCACTATTCTATTTTTAAAGGTTTTATTTATATTTTCCTATTCCTTCACTGGGATAAATAAAGTTTGGTGGCGACTCTGTTCGAACTAACTTTTTCCGCGACCATCGCGAGGGATCGTATTTTTCGAGATGCGACAGATGACGACTCTGTTGGGGACCATTTTCTCCAAGCAGAGTCCCCACCACGAATGTACGAAGACTGACGTCATTCATACCTTCTGGTTCAAGGTAATTAAATATGGGCAATAGCCATACCCCAATTTTGTCCGGGCATTTTAAAATTTTCGTAAATTGGATTTCATTTTCAATTTGCATCATATGTATAGCATGACATGCATTTCATCATGAATAATGCCTAAAATATCAGTCGGAATAAATTCTCAAAAATACAGACATATTGGTTAAATCATTCCTCAAGTACATGTAAAATCAACGGGTAAAAAGTTTCAAAATCAAGCTTGCATACGCCCGTATTATTAATCTACGATTCACGTAGTTTAGCCTGATGTGTTTGTTATATTTTTCGACGACTTTTTCAGTCGCATTTTGACCCGCCTGAGCCTTTTAACCGGTCAAAATTTATTTCAAAATCAAAAGAAACGTTGTATTTTTTCAATAAGTTTATTTCGCACTGATCATTTTAATGCATTCAGTTTAATTTTTCGAGCACTTTGGCACCCGATTTTTATTCATAATCATTCGTTTTATTTTTATTCCTTTGTCAAAGTATTCAAATTAAATAAATAGAATTTTCCATGTTCTTATTTTATTTTTGTCATACTCAATTTAGAAAATGTGAATTTTATTTGATTTTATTGATTTAAATTGTTTTAAATTAATCAAATCATCTAGAAGGGGCATTCCAGGCATTTAAAATTATCTAGCAATGTGTGTTTGCTTGTGTGTTTCTTTGATTCGATCTTGATCGTTTATTCAAATTAATCAATGGTCTTCATTAGCAATCCTTGTCCATTCCAACTCATCCAATCAAATGAATAAGAAATAAAATTGAAAGAGAAAGAGAATGAAAATAAACTATCATTGGTCACTAGAAGCCAGCTGTCGCATCCGCGAAAAACAACCGGCGGGAAAACAAACGAACAGAGCCGCCACCGTGCGTTATTTATCCCAAAGAGGGAAAGGAAACGCTCAAAGTAAACCTGGAAAGGAAACGGTCTTACGACCGGAGATTGCAAGGATCGGGAGTCGGTTACGCAAGGGGAAGGTATTAGCACCCCGCACGTCCGTCGTACTCGACGAGATCCACGCTCAAAAGAATAGAATAAGGTTGCTAAATAACTGCTCAAAGAATGCACACACACTGGAATCAAACACAGATGGAAGAAGACGTAGGAAGCAGACTCGGCAGGATGTCACATCCTGGGCCTACGTAGTTTGTCAGAAACAAACATCAGAGTCAACGTAGTTCGGGGAAATGGGGAACGGGCTCGCTAGAATATCGCATCCTATGCCTACGTATCTCATCTGGAATGAGAATCAGAGCTACCGTAGTTCGGCTAACGCACGCCGAAACAAGACACACGAACAAACGCTGAGACGTCAAAACAAACACACAAACGGAAACAGACTACCAATGGTTGGTCTTACGTCCGACTCCAAGCAACAAACCCAAACAAGGAAACCGAATGCCAATCGCTGGACTTACATCAGACTCCACACACACAACCCACAGGAAACTAACTTCCAATCGCTGGACTTACTCAGACTCCAAGCACACAACCGACAAACAAGGAAACCGAATGCCAATCGCTGGACTTACATCAGACTCCAAGCAAATAAACGCTAACCGGACGCTGAGTCGTCAAAAGAAACACAAAGGTTGGACAAACAAGCTAACAGGAAGTCTGGTACTCGAGCCTACTAGCTGTCAAGCAAACACACACAAAAAGAAAAAGGGTGCCCGGAGAGATCTCGCACGATCTCCTGCCTACGTACCTCATCTGGTATGAGGATCAGGGCAACGTAGTTCCCCTTAACAGGGGAGAAACTTCTATCCTGACCAGAGACTAGGGAGATAACAAACTACTAGGGAGACTACGACTCGAACCTAGAAGTTGTCATGCACACGATCCCTATGTTGAGGTCTCTAATCCTAACTTGCACAGGAAGCAAGCTAGCCTAAACAGCACATGAGTAATCACAAGCACAAGTATCACACACTATATGCAAACAATTGGCTCACACAAGGCTGGGCTTTAGTCAAGGGGTCATGTCAAACTCGACAAACAAGCCAACTGGAAAAGGGTGTTATTTGCTCTTAACCCTAACATTGAGAGTTAGGGTGAAGCAGATGAAATGGGAAGTGAGGGTCAGACCTCACAGCTCTTATCCCTGGCCCGGGAGAGCTTCAGACAATGAAAGTGTGGGAGTCCAGAATCAGGAACTCTTCTCCACATGACTGACACAACAAGATCTTGGGTTCTTATTCAAAGTGCATCAACACATGGTGTGAGCAGGATGAATGACACAACTGAATAGCAGGGGATGGATTGCACATCCCTTTTATCTGCCAATGCCTCTTCACTTAGGAGGTCTTTATATGTACAAGGCACAAAGATAAACAACCACAAACATTGCCTCTTAAGGAGGGCTTCAGACAGGTGCCCGCCAAAGTAACATGACAGGTCTTCCAGACTACATGAAGTTAGGGGTCATTACCTAATTGGTATGCCAACACCAAGCAATAGCAAAGCAAAGTTCAAATGAACTTAAAGCAACTTAGGTACCTGTGTAAACAACTAAACCAATCAGTACAGAATTCAGACAAACAGACAACAGTCAATATCAAACAGACAATCCCAAACATGCACTATGAGTAAACCATAAGGCAAACTCAAGTGAATTATCCTCAACCTACAAAACAACCAATTATTAGCAATCAATAGAAAATATCAACATTCAAATGATGAAGCATCATCAACCATGGAGATTAGATGCTTGGTCCTGAAATTCAAAGCTCACATGTAAGTCCAAACCCCTAGGTCAAAGCCTAGGGTCAAAGGTGAAGAAAAAATTCAAAACAGGAGCTAATTTTCAACACAATGCAACTTCAATCAATCATGAACATGTCATAAAAAGTGCCACATCAAAATTATCAAGCAAAGGCATTTCATGTGCAAAGGGAAGTCAAAGACAATTTCAAAGCACATATATGGACATCATGAATGAAAATTCCAAATCAAAACACAAATGATTCAAATAATTATGGAAAAATTCATGAGCATTCAACATATCCAACATCATCATCATACAAAAAATCAGAAGCATCAAAGATCATTTAGCATGGAAATTAAATTGCACAAGTTGATCATCTAATTGTGTGACACAAATTGTCACACTTAAAGTACATGTGCCAAAAACAGTGAAGATAATAGAAAAAAATGCCAAATAAAATTACATAAATCCCGCATCATGTCGAGAGTAACCATGCAAAATTTCAAGGCATTTGGATCATGTATGAGCATTTTATGATAGAAAGAATGGAGTAATGTCACAAATGCACCTTGATCAAGTAACAATTCATCATTCAAAATCCATAAATGATAAAATCAAGAAAAATACATGATAAAATACTAGACATTTCAAGGATCATGTGGAAAAAAACCTGGCTTCATTTGGATCATTATTCCATTAATTATGATTTTTGGAAGTTCATGCATGAAATGAAATAAAAATTGAAGTAACATAAAAAAAATAAAAAAAAGAATTAAAGAAATTCCAAACGCATCCCAAAACGACGTCGTTTTGGATTAATGGAAAAGAAATAAAAAAAAGATGCAGAAACGCTGGAGCCTAGAATCGAAGGGAGGACCTTGGATCAAACGCGTCCTGGGCGCGTTCTTCATGCTAGAACCCTAGCGAACCAGAGATGAAGATCTTCATCTTCCTCATGAAGATGAAGATGAACACGATGAAGTTCATCCGGATTTTTTCCAGATTTTCCAGATTTCCTCAGATTTTCAAAAATTTTATACCAAAACGAAGCTCATGCAAAGGAGATTATAGATCCATCATTATTTCATGCTAATTCATCATGATTCATGCAAATCAAAGCAAATAAAGTTTGACATTCAAAACTTCAAACAAGCATATCTCTCTCAATTCTTATCCAAATCGTACGAAATTTATATCAGAATGATCAGCATCAAATGCTCTACAATATTATGCACATAAAACAGAGAATTAAGAAGCTCGAAAATATGACCTCTTGAAGAGCAGCTCTTTGAAACGTGCGAATCAAGGCCTTGAATGCTCCAAATCCACTCCAGAATACTTGTAATGATGTTTGGTGATTGAATGGAGGCTTGAAACTGTGTAGATCTAGCTTAATTTTGAACTTCCATACTTGAGTTCTTGAACTTCAATGCTTGATTTCCACACGAATTCACCAATCCAAAGCTTGATCTGCACTAATTCCACACCAGAGAACAAGAATATGGAATAAAAATGCAAGGTTCTTTGAAGATTTTTCAAGTTTTGGTTGAGAAAAAAAATGGAGGGAAAAAAATTCTTAGATCTAGAAATGGTGAAATGATCAAGTTAATCTCAAATTCTGTTAGGGTTTCTATTTATATGATGTCCTAATCTCAATTTAATTAAAAGTTAATCATGTTTAGTTGAAATTAATGAAAATAAGGTGTTATGACCAAAACTGGAAAATTGCATGGTGCATGGCAATTCCAAACGTGAACAGTACCAAACCAATGATCAAATGCACTTAAAAACACTCCATGCACATATTAACAATGGTCATTTGTTCCCATGATGCATCAATTTTAAATTTTCAAGTTTCCCTCCAAAATTGACTTGAATGCACAAATGATCATATGTTCAAATTTCATGCAATGTGATGGATGTTTTAGAAACTACATGTCATGACAAGCATTTTTCAAAAAGAACCACCAAATTTGGAATTATGAATCAAAAGTTATGCCCCTTTGAAGTTTCATGTACACTTGACAATGATTGGACCATATCTCCCCAACCATTCATCATAAATTCATGATCTTGGACTTTTTGGAAATGGGAGAGAGAGATATTCAACTTTCATGTTGGATAAAATTTCATTTGAAGCTTCTTTGATGATGCAAGATCAAGTTGAATTTGAATCAAAAACTTTCCATTTTGGGAAACTTTCAATTACAGGTCACTTTCCATTTTTGGAAAGTTTTGATCTGGCCTCAAATCCTTCAAGATATGCATTTGTAATGATGAATAAACCTCTTTTGAACATGAATGAGATGTTGAAACTCATTTCTCCACCTCCTAGCCCTCAGTTGACTTTCTGTTGACTTTCTGGTTGATAGATGACTTAGAAGTGCCCTGATCAGCCTGAGCCTTAACCACTTGAGGAATTGGCTCCAAAATGAACCCCTAGCTCTTGTAAGCTCCACATAATAATCACATGATCCTCATCCAAGAAATAAACCCCATCTCCTTGAGAAACCCTGACTGGTAGAATGACATTGATTAGGGTTGACCAGAGGTCAAAACCCTAATCCCAAGGAATCTGAGCATGAATTCTGAAACCTTTGAGGATGACATAACCATGATGATGATTATGTACCCTTGCAAGCAAGATAATGCTCAACCTCTTTAAATAACCAAGAAACCCTAACTGAAGCACAAACCCTCAGATGGCTGGTGATCAATCTATGAGACCCTCAGGCCTGGATCTCTTAACCTCTCTATCTTCCGAGAAAGACTTTTAGAGGATGACTTGTTTATTCTCACATGATATGCAATATGCAATGACTAATGCCCTACAAAATGAAATGCAATATGCTAAACTAGTCCCAAGAAAGGAGGGCAAATTTTGAGGTGTTACACCAGCCACACGCCGACTTACATGATACGTGTCCAAAATTCTGAAAAAAGCAAGACTCCTTCCACTAATAGCATGACATGTGCTCCATTCTCTAAGAAAAATTCACATTTTTCTCAATAAAAGATTTCTTCTTTATCATCATAAAAAACAAAAATCGAAGGCCACCATTCATGAAAAAACACATGGCCCTCTTTCAGCTTCACTAAAAAAAACCACTCCCTCTCTCACCAATAAAAGGGCACGCGGATACCCACCAAACGAATATTCCCCACAAGGAATTTACTGGCTTCTAGACAGGTGGCTGGAAAAGAGAGAGAACGAAAATCTCTTCTTCTTCACTTTGTTTCCACTACCGCACCACCGATAAAAAAAAACTTCCGCGAAACCTCCTTCAGAATGGACACCATCCCAATCCTCTTCACGCTCCCTCCGTCCAACCACCACCAACCGCTTCTTCTTCAACATATCACCTTCACCCTTTCATTTTCTCCAATCCTCTTCACCTCATCTTCGCCGCCTGAAAATCAACAAATCACCATCTGTTTCCCTTCTCTGCCGTGATTCATCACCTTCCACACCGTCCACCACACAAACCTTTACACTTCTCACCTTAACAACCAAACCCTCCTTCGAACTTCTCCTTCCAACAACACCTCAATCCACTTCATCAACTCTCCACAATAACCTTTGCCGACGCGAAACCCCTCCGACAAACTCCATCTGTCCACGTCAACACCACCAAACACCGCATCCTCATCTCCACCTAACCAACAAAAATCCACCCTCATTAACCTCACCGCGGAAATGCTGACGATCTCTTCTTCTTCGCCATACCGATCTCTCATCACCACACCTTCACAAAACCGATGAATGGCCACTACATCGCACGACTGAACTGCCGTTGAATCACCCTCTTATGATAAGAAACCGTATTCCACCCTCCATAATTGTTACTCTCCAAGCATCAACGCTTTATTGCTCTTGCCGATAATAGTGAGGCACACCTTCTTCATATGCTTTGTGTCATCTGTTATGTTTGTTTTTATAGGTGTTTACGAACATGATACTATGCTGAGTTCAATTACGCAAGGTTTTTCGATGGGCTGCATAACCATGTCTATCTTGAACTTGTCGTGCGAGATTATAGCGCCGCGGATGTGAGAATGCGATTAACATTGAAGCGCTATGCTGGACTTAATTACGGTAACAACATAAGTCGGTTTCTTGCTAAGTTCTGTGTATTAATGTTGTGTGTTTTTTCAAAGTTGAATGTTGATAAAGTTTTGTAAACATCTTAGTAGTCCTTTGCGAGTTGGCTTGAGAATCCATCTACTCAGTGGAGACCCCTTTGGAGTTACTGGTGCCCCACGAGTAAGTCGTGGATAGACACTACTTTCTCCGACCTGGGAGTCCGAGAAGCTGAAAACCGTAGAACATTTAACCCGACTTGGCCTATTTAGGACGTATTGCAAAGACTGTTCAAGTGTAGACTTGATAACAGTTGTTACGTGATACTACACTCAGACGAGTTTCTCTTGATAATACTATGGGTTGATGAGTTAGTCATCCAAACCTATAATATTCGATAGATGATATCACGACTCTGGGAACTTTTTAGAACATGCTCTACAACTTTTTATCCTTAGTACACTCCTTTGGGATGGTTCTTAACCCGACACCATGCTCGTGACTCGCAACAAACCCATTAATTCTTGGTTGATTTGATCAGTTACCATCAATATCAATGGATCTAGGGTGTTGATAAGGTGAAAAACCCTAATCCACCATAATGGATGATTGATCTTGACGATGACTTGATCCATCCCTGGACCTTTATTTATGTTTTCCTTGTGTGTGATTGTTGCATTCATGCATACATGCACATCATAACATTCATCACAAAAATAAATTTCAAGGAACTAAGGCCGTGTTTGCAAATGTTTTCAGACCATGGATTATTGGGGAAGGAACACTAAGAAATACAATTTCAGATGTCCAAAATTGAAAGAGTTAAGGAAGCTAGCATCCTTTGTAGTTGATCCCTTCGATTTCAAAGAACATCATGGGAAGCTTCTGTCTGTGTTATCTATCGAGGTTGTTGAAGGACTCTTGAGCATGTTGGTTCAGTTCTATGATCCTCTCTACCGGTGCTTCAACTTTCCCGATTATCAACTTATGCCTATGTTGGAGGAGTATGCTTATCTCTTGGGTATACCCGTATCTGACAAGGTGCCTTTTAGTGGATTAGAGGAGATTATGATGCTCTTCATTTGAAGAAGTCTGAGATTAATGAAAATATGAAGAAGAAAGGAGGTATCTGAGGTGTGACTTCTAAGTTTTTGATTGGGAGAGCTACCACTTTTGCTCAAGCCGGTAGTATGGACACCTTCGAGGCTATCTTCGTATTTCTTATCTATGGTCTAGCATTGTTCCCTAACATTGACAACTTTGTCGATGTTAATGCCATTAGAATCTTCTTGATTGGGAATCTTGTTCCAACTCTGTTGGGTGACATGTACTTTTCCCTACATCTAAGGAATTTTAAGGGTAGTGGAACCATTGTGTGTTGCACCCATCTTCTGTACAAGTAGTTTATTTCACATTTTCCTCAGACCCCAGTCTTCCTAGAGAACAAGCAATGTCTACGGTGGCACCAGAGACTTATGTCTCTCACTAATTATAATATTACTTGGTATAATTTTGTATTCGATGGCTTGAAGATTATTGATAGTTGTGGTGAATTCTCTAATGTGCCTCTCATTGGTACACAAGGAGGAATCAACTACAACCATGCTTTGGCTCGTCGTCAATTTGGGTTCCCCTTGGAGGATAAACATAATAACATTCAGTTAGAAGGTCTATTCTATCAAGAAGGTAAATACCCCCAAAACTTGAAGGATGGGATGGTGCATGCTTGAAATAATGTCTATAGAATGGAAGATCCGAGCTTGGACCGTACAATTGCGTAGCTTTGGAACCTTACACTAGTTGGGTGAAGAAGAGAGCCTTAGAGCTTAAGATGTTGTATGCTTGTGAAAGACCTACGTCTATGGTTGTGGTTGAGTTATCAACTCTCCCTAACTAAGACATAGAGGAGTTGGAAGACGCATTAGCTAAGATGAAGCAAGAGAAAGACCTTTGGCAAGAATGGTTCCATGCTTTGAATCTAAAGAAAGTGGAGTTGCAACTTGATATGAAAGATATGGACGCACTCATTGAGATCCTCGAATATCGTGCAGTTAAGAGAGAGAGAGAGAGAGGGCCAGAGGACTTATTTTCCTCTAGTATCCCTCAGTCTTCCAGTGCTTGGAAGAAGATCGTCGATCAGCTCGTCGCTGAGAAAGCTCATATGAAGACCGCCTACGAGTCAGAGATCAGACGCATTCGAAGGAAGTACATGCCCATAGCCAGTTCATCTGATGCAGTTGTTAGGGATCCTTAGGATGCTTTTTTCCTTTTCTCTTGTATTTTTATTTTTGTTTCTGAAATTGTACTCAATGTAATCCTTCCAAATATTATGAATAAAAATATGATTTTATGGTCAATTCAAATTGTTATTATTGATTATTATTGTTGAAATATTTTTAAATAATACTTTGTATGTTCCTTGAAAATAATAAAATAAAAAATATTGCATTCATGCATCATTTGCATCACATGTTTCTTGTATTCTAGCCCTTCGGCCAGGTGTCTCATGATCTTCATCTTTGTATCAATCAAGTTGACACATCAGTATAACACTCGTGCTAATCATCAACGCAAGATGGACAATTGGAGCAAAAAAATTGTGAACTAAAAGAGGAGGTTGCTAGACTTACAACTCTTATGGAGTCTCTCATCACATCTCAGAGTCAGGCGGCTCAAGCTCCTGCATCTCCGCAACAACGGACAATTATCTCCAAGATTACCTCAACGCCCGTGTCTGTGACTCCAGTCAACCAGCCTGCGCACTCTATGCCTGCCGGATTCCCTTGGGGAATGCCTCAAAACTATGTGCCTGAGGGTTATGTTCCTACCATTGCTCCTATGCCGACATCTCTCCCTATCATGTTTACTCCTTCTCCTGTTGTGTATGTCATGCCTCGTGTTGAAGAGACTATACACCATTCTGAGCCGTCTGAAGGCCCAGATATGTATGAAAAGATGGATGAAATGAAGGATCAGTTTGAACAACTAAAGAAGGAAATGAAGACCCTGAGGGGAAAAGATTGTTTGGGAAGAGCGCTTTTGAGCTCTGCTTGGTGCCCAATATGAAGATCCCTGTTAAGTTCAAGGTTCCTGACTTTGAGAAGTACAAGGGGAACACTTACCCTATAAGCCATCTTGTGATGTATGCCCGCAAGATGTCAACCCAAACAGACAACGACCCGTTTCTCATTCATTATTTCTAGGATAGCTTGACCGGTTCTGCTCTTCGTTGGTACGTGGGTCTTGACAGTGGTAGCATTCCTACTTTCAATGACTTAGGCGAGGCCTTTGTCTAGCAGTATACGTACAATATGGATATGGCGCCTGATCATGACCAACTTCAGTCAATGTCTTAGAGAGACAAAGAGACATTTAAAGAATATGCACAAATATGGAGAGAGCTAGCCGCTCAGATCAGTCCTCCGTTAGAAGAAAAATAAATGACAAAGATATTTATCAAGACTTTAAGTTCATTTTACTATGACCGTATGATTACTAGCACTCCCAATGGTTTCACCGAGATGGTGAACATGGGGATGCGTCTAGAGGAAGGTGTCTGTGAGGGAAGATTGTCTACAGAAGATGCGTCATCCAGGAAGAAGTATGGGAGTGGTTTCTCGAAAAAGAAGGATGGAGAAACTAATTTAGTGATTGTGGAGAGGCGAAGGAAGCATTATATGAAGAAGAGTTCTAGATCTCATCAACAACATCATCAAGTGTCTTCTGTTATTCTAGTGTTTGCCAATAATTCTGCTGTTCAATTAGCAACAGTCCAACCTCAACAACAACAACAACAACATACTCATAACAACAATCATCATAACAACAATCATCATAACAACAATCACAACAATAATCAACACAACAACTATGAGAGGAAGAAGGTCACCTTTGAACCTATTCTGATGTCCTATGCCGAATTATATCCATATCTTATTGTCAAAAGTCTGGTTCAGCCAAGAAGTCCTCCGCCTATGCCTGAATCTCTGTCGTGGTGGTATAAGCCTGATCAGCATTGTGCCTATCATCAAGGGGAACCAAGCCATGATATTGAGAATTGTTATCCATTGAAATATGATGTTCAACGGTTGGTAAGAAGTGGGATGGTGTCCTTTGAGGACCGTGCGTCGAATGTTAAAGCCAATTCGTTACCCGCTCATGGTAACTCCTTTGTAAATATGGTGGACGTTTGTCCTAGTGAGTATAGAGTTTATGATGTCGGAAATATCTGAAGATCCTTGGTAGAAATTCTCAAGACTTTGTGTTAGATTAGTGAATGCGAGCATGATCATGACAGTTGTATCATTTGTAGTGTCAATCCACGTGGTTGCATGATTCTGAAGAGGGATATTCAAAGGTTAATGGATGAAGGTATGATTCACATCCACCAAGCTAGAAATCCAAATGATGATGTGAATGTGATTGTTCCAGTTTTCAAAACTCCTGAATGAGTGGTGATTTAGTATGATAGTAGTAATAGAAGCAATAGATCGGTATCATCGTTAGTGATACGGTTGGCGGGCCCAGTCCCGTACACATCTGATAAGGTTGTGCCTTACAAGTACGATTATACTATGATCAAAGATGGGAAAGAGGTTCCTCTTCCCATAGCTACTTGAGTAGTAAGCATTGCTGACGTTGTCAAGGTGACCCGAAGCAGTCGATTGTTCAGTCCGGTATTGCCGAAGGCTGTTGAGAACGTCGTAGTTGGAAAGAAGGCAGATGTGGTTGTTCCTTTGTTTGATCCTATTAACACTCCAATATGTCAGTTTGGTGAGTCCAGCGGTTTGAAGACTAAGGATGATAATGATGAAGTACTCCGTCTAATAAAGAAGAGCGAGTTTAACATCGTGGAGCAGCTACTCCAGACGCCCTCTAATATTTCTGTTTTATCTCTATTAATGAATTCCGAAGCACACCGTAAGGCTTTGAAAAAAGTATTTGAGCAAGCCTACGTTGAACATGATGTCATGGTTGATCAATTTGATCACATCGTTGCTAACATTACTCTATGCAACAATATGAGTTTTTGTGATGAGGAGCTTCCATAAGAAGGTAGGAATCATAATCAGGCTCTCCATATATCTATGAACTGTAAGGAGGATGCCTTGTCCAACGTCTTGGTAGACACTGGTTCATCTTTGAAAGTCTACCTTGGCTAGGTTATCTTATCAAGGAGCACCCATGAGATATAATGGTGTGATTGTGAAGGCGTTTGACGGTTTTCCCAAAACTGTCATTGGAGAAGTTAACCTCCCAATTAAGATTGGTACGAGTGATTTCCAAATTACTTTCCAGGTAATGGATATCCACCCGTCCTATAGCTGCTTATTGGGTAGGCCATGGATTCATGAAGTAGGTGCTGTCACGTCAACTCTACACCAAAAACTCAAATTTGTCAAGAATGGGAAACTTGTTATTGTTGGAGGTGAGAAGGAACTGTTGGTGAGCCACTTATCATCTTTCACATATGTTGAAGCCAAGGAAGCTGTTGGAACTTCGTTCAAAGATTTGTTTGTGGCTAATGTGATCCAGAAGACTGAGGCATCCATGTCTTCTTTGAAAGATACGCAAGCGATTATTCAGGTTGGTCATACAGATGATCCCTATATTCGCAAGTGCACGAATCGCGTCAGAGTAATATAAAAGATTATCGATCTTACAGAGACCAAATCGTCAATCTATCGATTACTATTGTTACGATGTTTATCTTAGGCGGTACAAATGAGATATTGATGTCGCAAAATAACAGTAAATAAAGAAAATGATAAATACATTGCAGATAAAGATAGGCTTGAATGTATTTCACATCAGTTAAACGATGCTTCGACTGTCTAAATAGAACTACTTATGGGGCAATATTTTCTACTCTTGAAAAGAATCCATTTAACAGGAACTGTCGCTTTCACGTATTCATAATCGAGTTTACCCTTAAATTAAGGCCTTTTATTGTCACTTATAAAAGGTGCGTAGAATGCTAAAGTAGTAAACCTATTTTTAAGAAATAAGACTCGTAAGCTTAGTTGAAAAGTGATTTTGATTCGGAAAGTTTACCCAAGGAGTTTCTTGATTTTAAATCTATCAACGCGTCCGAAAACAATTTCAAAAATCGTTTTTCCTTAAAGTGATAAAAATTCATAGTTAACTAAGCCAGGGTGCTTTCGCACTCCTTGAGTAGTTAAAGTTAACCCATTTTGTTTCAGAAAACTCGAATTAAAAATCAAAACAGCCCCTAAAGCATTTCTACAGATGCAATATGTGAAACATCTCTTTAACCGCGATCTTTACATTCTAAATGTAGGTGTTTAATTGGCTGCATTATATGGTAAAACACTAGCTGGATTCTAATGTCTTGACTGATGTCATGACATGGTGTGTATGTGTGACTGCAATTGTAGGTTAGAATATCTAACTGTACTCTGATGTCTTGACTGATGTCATGACACACTTGAGTAGTTACTGCAGGATTAGCTAATACAGGATTTATTGAATGTCAAACTGGATACTGTGACATTCATCCCTGTCAGCAGATACTGAGGAATAGAACAGTTGGTGTTCTGTTAGAGCTCAGTATTCATTTGCAGTCTGGTTATCAAGGAAGAACCAGACCTGGCATAAGGCCTACTGTATGAATGTCAAACTGGATGTTATGACATTCATCATGGACAGTATATACTGAATAATAGACAGAGTGGTGTTCTGCTACACTTCAGTATGTTTCTTAGTTTGTTCTTCAAGAGGATAACAGAACTAACTTAAGGCCAAATGTGTAAATGTCAAATTGGATACTTTGACATTTATTAATGTAAGCTGTTACTGTAGTATGGTCATTTTGGTCATGTACAGGTCAGCAAAATTGTACAGTCTGTTTTCTGGAAAAACAGACTCAGCATATGATCCTTGATGTCTAGCTGAATGTCATGACATTCATTCCTGACAGCATATGCTATATTGTAGGTTGTTCAGTTTTCTGTTTCAGCTTTTTCTTAGGCTATTCTTCAGGAAGTCAACAGCTTAGAGAAAAACCAGGAAATCAACAACCAAGCTACATTTAATGAACCTAACAAATAGCCTATTTGTTAGTAACCTAGATATTGAATTTATGGGAACTCACGTGACCTTAAATTCGGGAGAATACAAGTGCAAAAGCCCAGGTACTGCAATATAAAAGGAAGTCGTTCCTTCATTCAGTTTTGGGGATTTTGAGGCGTGAAGATTAAGTGTGTCCATCATACTTCACTGCTGTATTTTTGAGTCTTGTATTAGACATATCTTGTAAGCCAAGCCATTGTCACGTTGATGATTGTTTTGGTATAGGGTGTTCATTGAGTTGTAAGTGTTGTGTCGCTCAAAGCTTTTAAGCGTGAGTGCTGTGTATCTTGATTAAAGCTGTTAAGCACAATCAAGAGTTGGTTGAAGTGTGACTTCAACGTTGTCTTTAATATTGATTAAAGGTAGTAATCACTGAGGTGATTGAGGGGGAGTGAGTAGGAACTCTGATCTTAGAGTAAGATTGAAATTGCATTGGGTAGGGATTAAGTGACAAGTTGTAAACTGGTGAGTTTAGCTTTGAATTAATACTACTGATAGTGGATTTCCTCCCTGGCTTGGTAGCCCCCAGATGTAGGTCATGTTGGACTGAACTGGGTAAACAATTACTTGTGTTATTTACTGCACTTACTGTTAAGTTCTGCATAATTCTTGTCTGTGCAGAATTGGATGTCATAACAACCCGTGTGACATCTAAAGTCTGATAACTAGAATTTCAATTGGTATCAGAGCAGGCACCCTGCCTGTGAATTTCTGGGTGAGATCTAGGGAAGTTACTTTCTAGTACCATGGACAAGGATATAGGACACTCAAATAGACCACCCATGTTGGATGGCTCTAATTATGATGACTAGAAGCCTCGTATGATAGCCTTCTTAAGGTCTTTGGATAGCAAAGTCTGGAGAGCTGTCAACAAAGGATGGGAACATCCAACGAAGACAGGTGAAGATGGAGTCAGTGTGCAGATTCCTGAAGAAGAGTGGGACAAGGAGCAAGAGGCATTAGCTCTTGGAAATTCCAAGGCCTTGAATGCTTTGTTCAATGGAATCAGTAAGAACATCTTCAGGCTGGTGCACCACTGTGAACTAGCTAAGGAAGTTTGGGATACCCTCAAGGTAACTCATGAAGGTACTTCCAAGGTGAAGATGTCCAAACTTCAGATGCTGACCACCAAGTTTGAAAATCTGAGGATGAAAGAAGATGAGACTATTCATGACTTTCACATGAATATTCTTGAAATTGCAAACACCTCTGGTGGACTAGGTGAGAAAATGGCTAAAGAGAAACTTGTAAGAAAGATTCTCAGGTCCTTGCCTAAGAGATTTGCTATGAAGGTCACAACCATAGAGAAGGCGCAGGACATCTGCAATATGAAGGTGGATGAGCTCATTGGCTCTCTCCAAACCTTTGAAATGGGCTTGTGTGAGAATGCTGAAAAGAAGAACAAAAGCATAGCTTTTGTATCCAATGCTGAAGAGGAGTCAGAAGCAGGATATACTGAATGTGATGAAAGTATATCAGAAGCTTTAGCCATGCTTGGGAGACAGTTCAACAAGTTCGTGAAGAAGATTGATCAAAGAGAGAGACCTAATGTCAAGAACATCCCGTCTGACATCAGGAAAAGATCAACTTCTGAAGAAAAGTTCAACCAAGGCAAGGGAATCCAGTGTCACGGTTGTGAAGGGTATGGACACGTCAGAGCTGAAAGTCCTACTTATCTCAAGATGCAAAAGAAGGGGCTAACTATCACATGGTCTGAAGGAGATTCTGAAAGTGAATCTGAAGGAGAATCTTCCAAACATGTCATTGCACTAACCAGTGTTTGTGCCTCTGATGATGACTCAAGTGCAGATGAACTGACCTTTGATGAACTTGCTGCAGCCTATAAGAAGCTGTGTACCACCAGTGCAGAAGTCCGTGCACAAGGAGAAAAGCAGAAGAAACTCATCAAGGAACTGGAAGATGAGAGACAGAAGCATCTGACAGCTATAGAGGGTCTAAATGGTGAGATAGCCTTGCTGACCTCCAAGCTGAATCAGATGACTAAATCCATCAGAATGATGAACAAGGGAACTGACACCTTGGAAGAAATTCTAAAGGTGGGGCAGAAGTCTGGAACCAAATCTGGCCTAGGATTTGGGAAAAGATCCTCAGCTGAACACAAACGCCCAAAGGCTAAAGTTCAGAAGTTCAAGCGGAAGTCAAAGCCAATGTCTCAACATCGGGGAACTAGGATGAATAATCATCAGAAGAGGAAATACCAGGAGTGGAGGTGTCATCACTGTGGTAGGCTTGGACATATCAAAGCCTTCTGCTACTGGATTCATGGTTTTCCTAACCAAGCCTCGCATGTCAGGCCTAAGCATAAGACATACAAGCGCTATGTCCCCAGCCAGAGGCAACAATGGTATGCTAGGTTAGCATACACAGCTCTAAGGGGTTCTACCAGAGAAGACTGGTACTTTGACAGTGGATGCTCAAGACATATGACTGGTATGGAAAATCTACTGGTGGATATTCAACCTCACACTACCAGCTATGTGACCTTTGGTGATGGTGCCAAAGGAAAAATAAAAGGTGTGGGCAAGCTGGACTGCTCTGGAGTTCCAAAACTGAATAATGTACTGTTAGTAAGAGGACTAACTGCAAATCTCATCAGCATAAGCCAGCTGTGTGATCAAGGATTCTATGTTCAGTTTACTAAGGAGCTGTGCATTGTGACAAATGGTGACAATCAGGAAGTTATGAGAGGAACCAGGTCCAAAGATAACTGTTATCTGTGGGAACCTAAAGTCTCTAACTTTTCCACAATATGCTCCTCAGCCAAGGAAGAACAGGAGGTGAAGCTGTGGCATAGACGACTTGGACATCTCCACTTACGGGGAATGAAGAAGATTATATCCAAGGAAGCAGTCAGAGGAATCCCAAAGCTGCTCATTGATGAAGGAAGAGTCTGTGGAGAATGCCAGGTGGGCAAGCAAACCAAGATGTCACATCCGAAGCTGGGACATCCTACAACTTCCAGAGTTCTGGAACTGTTGCATATGGACTTAATGGGACCTATGCAGGTTGAAAGTCTTGGTGGGAAGAGATATGCCTACGTGGTGGTTGATTACCATTCCAGATACACGTGGATAAGCTTCATCAGAGAGAAGTCAAATACATTTGATGTCTTCAAAGACCTGTGCATCAGACTTCAAAGGGAAAAGGACAGTTGTGTGGTCCGGATTAGGAGTGATCATGGTACGGAGTTCAAGAATTCCAAGTTTGATGAGTTTTGCTCGTCTGAAGGAATAAGTCATGAGTTCTCCTCCCCTATAACTCCCCAGCAGAATGGGATAGTTGAAAGAAAAAATAGAACTATTCAAGAATCTGCCAGAGCAATGATTCATGCAAAGAAGCTCCCCATGCACTTTTAGGCTGAAGCAATGAATACCGCGTGCTATGTCCACAACAGAGTCACCTTGAGAAAAGGAACCTCCTCCACTCTATATGAAATATGGAAAGGCAGAAAACCCACAGTGAAGTACTTTCATATCTTTGGAAGTAAATGCTACATTCTCACAGATCGTGAACAGAGAAGGAAGCTGGATCCCAAAAGTGATGAGGGTATATTTCTAGGATACTCTACTAACAGCAGAGCCTACAGAGTGTTCAACTACAGGACCAATGTCCTGATGGAATCCATAAATGTTATTGTGGATGATAAAGAGGAAGGGATCGATGTCATAGAGGATGTTGAAACATTCCTTGACAGTTCAACTGACATTCCAGTCAAGTCTGAAGAAGTACAGGAACCTCCTCCTGAATGTGAAGTAGATGCAACCACCAAAATGCCATCTATCAGAATTCAGAAAGACCACCCTAAGGATCTTATCATAGGGGATCCTAATAGTGGTGTGACTACCAGGTCACGGGGAATAAGCTCAAATTCCTGCTTTGTATCCAAGGTTGAACCAAAGAATGTGAAAGAAGCCCTGACTGACGAGTACTGGATCAATGCCATGCAAGAGGAACTTGAGCAGTTCAAAAGGAATGAAGTATGGGAGCTAGTTCCAAGACCTGAAGGGACCAACATCATTGGTACCAAGTGGATCTACAAAAACAAATCTGATGAGAAAGGAGTAATTACTAGGAATAAAGCAAGACTAGTAGCTCAAGGATACACTCAAGTTGAAGGGGTTGATTTTGATGAGACATTTGCTCCTGTGGCTAGGCTTGAGTCCATCAGATTGTTGTTAGGGGTAGCATGCATTCTGAAGTTTAAACTATTCCAAATGGATGTGAAGAGTGCATTCTTGAATGGCTACTTGAATGAAGAAGTCTATGTGGAACAACCTAAAGGGTTCTGTGATCCTAACCAACCTAAGCATGTACACAAGTTGAGGAAAGCCTTGTATGGGTTGAAACAAGCACCTAGAGCATGGTATGAAAGGTTAACCGAATTTCTGACCTCAAATGGATACAGAAAAGGTGGAATAGATAAAACCTTGTTTGTGAAGGATGAAGACGGCAAAATCATGATTGCTCAAATCTATGTGGATGATATAGTCTTTGGTGGTATGTCAGAACAAATGGTATCACATTTTGTTCAACAGATGCAATCTGAGTTTGAAATGAGTCTGGTTGGGGAACTAACCTACTTTCTTGGAATGCAAGTCAACCAAATGGAGGACTCTATGTTCCTCTCCCAAAGCAAGTATGCCAAAAACATCGTTAAGAAGTTTGGTATGGATAATGCTAGGCACAAAAGGACTCCTGCTCCTACTCATCTGAAGTTAACCAAAGATGATGGAGGGCCTAGTGTTGATCAATGCTTGTATAGAAGCATGATAGGCAGTCTACTATATCTAACTGCAAGTAGACCTGACATCTCTTATGCAGTTGGAGTGTGTGCGAGATACCAAGCAGAGCCTAAGATGAGCCACTTGAATCAAGTCAAAAGGATTCTCAAGTACATCAATGGGACTTGTGACTATGGAATGCTGTACTCACATGGGTCTGAGCCTGTCCTATCTGGGTACTGTGATGCTGACTGGGCTGGGAGTGCTGATGACAAAAAAAGCACATCAGGAGGATGTTTCTTCTTGGGAGACAATCTCATATCTTGGTTCAGCAAGAAGCAGAATTGTGTATCTCTGTCCACTGCAGAGGCTGAATACATAGCTGCTGGAAGCAGCTGTTCCCAACTGGTTTGGATGAAACAGACGCTCACTGAGTACAATGTCACTCAAAATGTCATGACATTGTTCTGTGATAATCTCAGTGCCATCAATATCTCCAAGAATCCCATCCAACACAGGAGGACCAAACATATTGACATTAGACACCACTTCATCAGAGATTTGGTGGAAGACAAGGTGATTACTTTGGAACATGTAGCCACTGAACTTCAACTGGCTGACATATTTACAAAGGCTCTGGATGCTACTCAGTTTGAAAACTTAAGGGGCAAACTGGGAATATGTCTCTCTGAGACCTTATAGCAATCACTGATGTTTGGAATGTATTTATTGGAACTATGTTCTGATTGGTCAACAGATCATAGCTTTACCACTTGCAACAAGTGTGGCAACAAGAGGATAAGGAGACACCCTAACTTGAGAAGGCCTATGCACCTGCAGGAATTCAAGGACGCTGTTCATGCAGGAGTGGTTTTGGATGTCAGAAACAAAGTCATGGCATCTGATATGGTTGTACCTACAGTAAAGCAAAAGTGGGTGATTACTTGATCAAAGCTGTGAAGCAAGATCAAGTGGGTACTTACTTAGTTGAAACTGTGAAGTAAAACCAAGTCTGTAAGTCTGTCATTTTTTTCTGGTTATGTTGTTGGCTTTGACAACATTTGTGACAAAAAGGGGGAGTAACAGGTGATGACCCCAGACAACAGATTGGTCTGTGAAAACAGACATTCATGACAGATTCAAAGATTTCTCCCCTGCAACTGATGTGTGTTGAAGTTTTGTATTTAACTTCTGCTCCTCTGTATGTGTGCTGCTTTGTGAAGTTTTTATTTAACTTCCATGTATGTGAGTGTGCTGCCACTCTGAGTGTATTAGCTAGGTTTATTTCCTGCTAGATGTGCGATTCCGCTGCTATGAACTCTGTTATGGGGATCAAAGTGTTTTAGCCAAAAATTTGCCAAAGGGGGAATTTGTAGGTGTTTAATTGGCTGCATTATATGGTAAAACACTAGCTGGATTCTAATGTCTTGACTGATGTCATGACATGGTGTGTATGTGTGACTGCAATTGTAGGTTAGAATATCTAACTGTACTCTGATGCCTTGGCTGATGTCATGACACACTTGAGTAGTTACTGCAGGATTAGCTAATACAGGATTTATTGAATGTCAAACTGGATACTGTGACATTCATCCCTGTCAGCAGATACTGAGGAATAGAACAGTTGGTGTTCTGTTAGAGCTCAGTATTCATTTGCAGTCTGGTTATCAAGGAAGAACCAGACCTGGCATAAGGCCTATTGTATGAATGTCAAACTGGATGTTATGACATTCATCATGGACAGTATATACTAAATAATAGACAGAGTGGTGTTCTTCTACACTTCAGTATGTTTCTTAGTTTGTTCTTCAAGAGGATAACAGAACTAACTTAAGGCCAAATGTGTAAATGTCAAATTGGATACTTTGACATTTATTAATGTAAGCTGTTACTGTAGTATGGTCATTTTGGTCATGTACAGGTCAGCAAAATTGTACAGTCTGTTTTCTGGAAAAACAGACTCAGCATATGATCCTTGATGTCTAGCTGAATGTCGTGACATTCATTCCTGACAGCATATGCTATATTGTAGGTTGTTCAGTTTTCTGTTTCAGCTTTTTCTTAGGCTATTCTTCAGGAAGTCAACAGCTTAGAGAAAAACCAGGAAATCAACAACCAAGCTACATTTAATGAACCTAACAAATAGCCTATTTGTTAGTAACCTAGATATTGAATTTATGGGAACTCGCGTGACCTTAAATTCGGGAGAATACAAGTGCAAAAGCCCAGGTACTACAATATAAAAGGAAGTCGTTCCTTCATTCAGTTTTGGGGATTTTGAGGCGTGAAGATTAAGTGTGTCCATCATACTTCACTGCTGTATTTTTGAGTCTTGTATTAGACATATCTTGTAAGCCAAGCCATTGTCACGTTGATGATTGTTTTGGTATAGGGTGTTCATTGAGTTGTAAGTGTTGTGTCGCTCAAAGCTTTTAAGCGTGAGTGCTGTGTATCTTGATTAAAGCTGTTAAGCACAATCAAGAGTTGGTTGAAGTGTGACTTCAACGTTGTCTTTAATATTGATTAAAGGTAGTAATCACTGAGGTGATTGAGGGGGAGTGAGTAGGAACTCTGATCTTAGAGTAAGATTGAAATTGCATTGGGTAGGGATTAAGTGACAAGTTGTAAACGGGTGAGTTTAGCTTTGAATTAATACTACTGATAGTGGATTTCCTCCCTGGCTTGGTAGCCCCCAGATGTAGGTCATGTTGGACTGAACTGGGTAAACAATTACTTATGTTATTTACTGCACTTACTGTTAAGTTCTGCATAATTCTTGTCTGTGCAGAATTGGATGTCATAACAACCCGTGTGACATCTAAAGTCTGATAACTAGAATTTCACTAACCCTTGAAAGATTTAGCCGGACATGGTAATACAAACAAATATAACGATATTGAACATGATGAAAAGAAGTTTAGAATGTAAGGCGTGAAGAACAAGTAAAGCGTGTAAAATAATTAAAACGAGCAATAAAGATAATGGCGAGAAAATTAAATAAAGTAAAGACAATGGCAGGAAATTAAATAAAGTAAAGACAATGGCAGGAAATTAAATAAAGTAAAGCATGATAAGGAATTAAATAAAGTAAGGCATGGCAAGTAAAATAAAAAGGCGATTAAATTAGAACCTGCTCCAAATGGAGGCTTTAAATCTCGTACAAGGAAGTAAATGAACCTTTGACTTTGAAAATAAAGATGACGGGAAAATCAAAGTGCTCTAACTCAATTACACTAAGGTGAGATAACCCCTCGATGTGATGGATTACCGCTTTTACAAATGATATTATAGTCTTAGTGTTATAAACTAAGTTGGATCCTTTGGAAGTGAACTAGAATGACCTATTTATAGAGGAACTCAACAGCATGCAAAGACCAGGATGCCCTTCAACTGCTCTTTAGTGGGAATGTGGAATTCAAAGGTGGCGCCCGCCATGTGAGTAAATGGGGAAGTTCATGGAATCGTGACAGTTTCCTCCTGGTTGAGGGCTGATTTGTCATGGCTTCTCCTATAGCGGTCGCTATGCAGAATGCCACGAGTACAATATTTGCCGAAAACCCTAATTTTTTGGTCTTTTTGCTTCGTTTCTTCTACAAAGGTCCTGAAAGAGCTAAATACCTGAAAACAACACAAAAAAAGCATAACACAAGCAAAATGATAATAAAGACCTAATAAACATGTGCAATCCGAGTCAAATGATTCAGTGTTATCAAATTCTCCCACACTTAAACCTTTGCTTGTCCTCAAGCAAAACTCTTTATAGCTAATGCAAGAAAAATAGTATCAACCAGAGTTAATTCAAGGTTAAAAAGGCTTATAAGTTCATTCAAGGAATGTATTGCTAGGTACTAACGAATCGAACTAAGGATATTGTAGTGACACTTTCTGCAAATGCGGTCATAGGCTTCTTTCCTATACAAATCAATCCATATCACCCCACCATACCTAGGCCTTCTTTTCATCTTCTTCAAGTCCTTTTTTCATTCAGGTGCAATCACATTAAGCTCGTTATCCGTACATACTCATAGTAAGGTGACCGGTTAGTGATTATGATCTTAAGCATGGGGCTCTGGTACATAAGTTGGTGTAGCCCCTTTATTTAACCCAATTGTAGTTGTGGGGGATTGGATCGTAATCCATCCTACCAAGTTCAGCACCAGTTACCTCTGAACCAACCAACAATGGGCATATTATTATATATTTTTAATTTTATTTTTCTGCATGTTTCGCAAACCTCTTTATTTTGCTGGGTTAAATGATCGTGTGAGAGTCACCTAGCCCGAAATTTCATACAACTAGAGAATAAAGCAGAAATTTTTATGATCATTCACTTATTTTCATCGGTCCCCTACGTGGAGCATGCTTAAGCTGGAGCTGACTGCAAGGATAAACTACTGAAGGACTTATTTGGAACAAAAATTAGGGCCACAACATATGGGGTATCAGGATCGACTCTTATAATCATGAAGCCTACGGTGTCAAGACGATATCGATTTTTAGAAAAAGTTTTTCCAAATCTTTTACATCCTGTCATAAACCTGTCTTATAGCCTGAATATTCAAAATACACTGTTTTCTTTGGTCACAAATTTTTTGGTAAGGCTAAAGAAATGGGATAAGTACAGATACACCACACAGATGACTCGTCAAACACATGTTATTTTATTGAAAGAAAAGCAAACAACTAAAACACACAAAACATATTGAAAATAAAGGAAAGCGATAAAAATCTCCTCCCACACTTAAACCGAACATTATCCTCAATGTTTCGATATGAGATAGAGTTGGAGTAACCTGAAAGAGATAGAACTATGGCTGATCACCGGCACCGTCACCGCCCTGGTCAGGATGCCTGGATCGACGACTCATGCTACGACGGCTAAGACCTTCCTACAGCTGCCTAGAGCGACCTAAGAAAGACCCCTGGGTGGCCTCGATAAGTGCGAAGTGCCGCTCATTAGCCTGTTGCTGGCGATGCTGCTCATTAGTGATCGCAAGCAAGGACTCCGTGATAGTCCGATGTGCGCGCTCAGTGCGTTGCTGGGAGGCTACCATAAAACTCATATTATCAGTCAATTGTTGGTTTATGGTATTTAGGAGGCCGTCACGCCTTTCTTCCCGAGTTTGGTGCTCGCGCCACGTCTCCTCAGTGATGTAAAAACCAGGAGTGGTACCTGCAAAATGGTCAGAAGAAGAAGGTGCAGTGTGTGCAGGTGATGCAGTGTGTATAGGAATATCATGAGTAGGAGACTGGTCACGTCGGTCATACTCATCATCGGTCCCTTACCCATCGTCCATAAGGACATTAGATGGCAAAGGACCGGTAAAAGGTGGAGCATCGAGATCATATGTCCAGTTCCTTGCATGTCGCATATGTCTACACTGAGAGCAAGGTAAAACAACACTCGGTATACCTACACCATGGACCATGAGGTTATAACCGCCTGCTCGCCGCACCTTGCACAATTTCATATCCTTCAAAAATTTCAAGTTAATGGTGCGGTGAGGGAGCGATTCTAAGGTAGCTAACTCAACATTGAGATTTAGTTCTCTAGCAATAGAAGTAATTAATCCACCAAAAGAAATGGTTCCTCCTTTTTTCAAAATGGCGGATATATGTGCAAGCATAAAAGGAACAGGATTGATCCTTCGATTAGTAAGACAACCCTGTAAAAATAGCAACTCGCGTGCATTTAGTTTATTAGAATTTTCCCGACCAAAAATAGTACATGCCAAAAGATATCAAAAAATACGGATGGTCGGGTTATGAATAGTGGAGGCTAAAATTCCTTCAAAAGAAGTGACAGCCACATTCGATAATCTATTCCAAAAGTTAAATGCTTCGAGTTCCCATTCTGTATCTAAGGGTGTCTCACAAATGGCACCCTCTATATAAGGCATTCCTAACAAACCTGCTAAGGCGTCGGTAGTGTACTCATATTCAATGTTGAACATTCTAAAACATACGATACCAACCGCGCTAGTAGTGCCAAGATGAACGGTGTAAATTAGGGAACTCAGAAATTCCCTGGTTAGCCTATCATAGGTGGGTTCCTTATTAGCAAAAATCTCATGCAGTCCTAAATTATCTAGCATATGAAAAACACTATGATACGTCCCTAAAGTATACAAACAGTCCTCATCTATATACCTGGTGGCGAGAATTTCCCGTGTTTACAACTTCTGTAAAATTTTGTTATGACGCTCTCTAGATTTCCCTCCCCGAAGGATGATATTGTTGAATTCTATTCCAACCATTGATGGTGAGTGAAGAGAAAATGGGTTTTTATGGTAAGGAAGTGAAAATGGGATTGTAGTGGGTTTTTGGTGGAGGAAATTGATGAGTGAAGTTTGGGAATGATAATGGGTTGGAGTTAGAATGATGAATTTGGGAATTTTCGTGGACTTCAATGGAGCTGGAAGGAGGAAAAAATGGGTTTTGAGAGGTTGAAGAAGGCAAAAATGGGGGATTTAGGGATTCTGTCCCGTAAATGGTACATACCCCATGACGCCCGCCATGAGGCTATGACGCCTGCCATGAATCTGGACTTGTTGTTTGGGATGGGCTTGTTCCTTGCTCTTGGGCTACAACTTTTTCCTCATTTTACAAAGGGGGTGTACATAGGCTTCCACAACATGATGCCTTTATGATTTTGATTAAGCTTGATAAATGACAAAATAAAAAAAGTAAAGTAAAGTAAAAAGGAAATAAAAACATAATAATAGTAACACACACACACACACACACACACACACACACACACACACACACACACACACACACACACACACACACACACACACACACACACACACACACACACACACATATATATATATATATATATATATATATATATATATATATATATATATATATGAATAGATAGTAATAAGTCACGGGTCGAGAGATGCTAGGAAAGGAAAAGAAAGCATAAAGTCAAAAAGAAAAAGGAAACAAGCATAAATAATAAGTCTAATAATGTGAAATAAGTAAAGCAAACAACATCTCTCACTCGGTGATATCATCAATGTCCAGGGAATAATGGAGTCTCCTCAACTTCGGATCCTCGGAGCTCTGCAATCTGGTGTCTAAGGTCAGCGATCTCATTGGTCAGTATATCTGAATCTTCGACCTACAAAGCAACGTCAGCAAGCTCCTGGAGCAGCTGGGCTATCTCCATACGAAGCTTAACAAGCTCAAAATGCATGCTTGGACTCTGAAGATTTGGATTATTGGTGAGGATTTTGATTCTGGTAGGTGCTGGATGATGCTCTGCTTCAGGTGGGATTCTCTACTCATCTACTGTCTCGCCTTGGCCTTCTATGGCATAGGCCCAGTTGGCCTAATTATAAACACAAGTTACCTGAGGGTCTGGTAGAGTAAAGTAGTGGATAGTCTCACCCTCGATCAAGAGCCTGTATTGATCTGGGTGGAAAGAAGATCTCCTCATGAGGCTTGGTCCAGACAAAAGTCAATATCCATCGAAGTATAACTGCAGTAAGATGTTAGGTGAAATAGACTTCTATCTAGTTCTAGGGCGGAGGCTATATTGGTTACCGTGCTTCCGACATGTATAGGACTCACAGCGGAGCGAGCATTAAGATAGAGACTCTCGATCAAAAAATCCCCGCAAGCTACTGGGCGTGACTGAGTGGTACAGTACATGAAGAAAATCTCTTCAGCACTTACGTGTGTATCAGTGTCAATCTCCCCCAGGAAGGTGTGGGCAATAATCATATGAAAATATCTGAAAGCAGGATTATGGATCTTGTTAGAGATTTGGGTAGAAGGGTCAAGGCTACCTCCACATGTAATGTCAATCCAGAACTTCTCAACGTCTCTACTCAGGAAATAGCTCATGGGGAGCTCAGATGAGGCATTATAAGTAGTTTGAAATCCAAGTAAGTCACCGAAACGCTTGTGGTTGAAGGTGTACTCTATCCCAAACATCCTGAAATTAATGTAGCCACCATCACTAGCGTGACCAACATAGGGATCGTAGTTCAGCGAGCTCAAGAACTCCAAAGTGAGGTTCCTGTAAGTCACATACATCACTTCAGTATACCCATCCCATTGCAACTGACTACACAAATGCCTAACACTAGGCTCAAGGCATAATGCTTCCATGCAGCTTGAATCAGGATATCTGGTGGGCAGCATTGGACGTTGGGAAAGCATGGCGTAGGGTTGCTCCTGTCTTGGGTCACGAAAGATCACTAGCATAGTGTCGAAATTCTCCATCCTAAAAAGTTAGGTTAAAAATAGAGGACACCTAAAATCGCAAATATTGTAATTGTTAGTCTAAACATAAATATATATATCGGCTTTAGTGGCATGTGTGGCATCTGACTCTTCGACCTGCAAAGCAACGTCAGCAAGCTTGATAACACTGAAAGTTACGTATTTTTGACTCCGATTTCACATGCATTCTAGTCGTTTTATTGTCATTTTGTTGTATTATTACTGTGTTTTCCTTTGTTTTTAGGTTTTTACTTTAATCGGAGCCCCGATCGAGAAAAAGAGTGAAAAAGAGCTAAAAACCCTAAAATTCAGCATTTTGTGCTTATGGCCTACCCCATGGCGGGCGCCACAGACCAAGCCATGACGTGTCCAAGTCCAACTTCCTCAACTCCCATGTTTCCCCACTACATCCACTAAGGCGCCCCACTTTGTGCTTGTGGCGGACGCCATAGCCTTGTGGCGGGCGCCACAAGAAGGAAACGGTTCCCTCTATTTTCAAGTTGAAGGGCATCCAAGTCAATTCCACATTTTTTTATTTGCTTATAAAGAGAAACGCGAATTCAGTTTTACAATCATCCAAACTTAGAGCAGAGGCAAACTCAGAAGCAACTTTGTTTCACTTAGGCATATATTCAGTATTTTATAGTGGTAATCGCTTCGCATTGGAGTGTTACCAAAATTGTGTCATCAAGTCTATGATAGAGTCTGTAATCGAGTTTGGAGCACTTTGGAAGGAAGTTAATCCTACCGCCATTTTCTTTTCCGCATTGCAATTTACTCAGCCCTCCGATTGGAGCAGGTTTCTATTACTCGCCTTTACTTTATTTATTTCCCGCACTCGCCTTTACTTTATTTATTTCCCGCACTCGCCTTTACTTTATTTATTTCCCGCACTCGCTTTTACTTTATTTATTTCCCGCACTCGCTTTTACTTTATTTATTTCCTCGCACTCGCTTTACTTTTATTTATTTCCTCGCACTCGCTTTAAATTAATTACTTTCCGCACTCGCACTACTTTTATTTACTTTCCGCACTCGCACTACTTTTATTTATTTTAATGCACTTTTACTTTACCATGTCTAGCTAAATTTATAAGGCTAGAATGTAAGGATCGTAATTAAACCATTAATCCGTACAATAGTTCGTAGAAACACTTAAAGGGCTATTTTAACTTTCAACTTAAGTTTTTCCGCACTTCAATTCCGTTGGGTAAGATCGAAAGCCGTCCAACGTCTTTATAAACTTAATTGTTTTTAACTATTTCAAAAATAGCGAAAGCGCTTTGTTTAGTTCATTAGGAGTTTTTAACATTAAGAAGAAAAAGTATTTTAAAACTATTTTCGGACGCGTTTATAAGTTTAGAGTCTGGTTCGTAAGAACCTCTTTTGGTTAAGAAGTCCAGGTTATAATACTTTTCAACTTAGTCAAGATACTATATTTCTTAAAAATAGGTTTACTACTCTAACACAATGTGCGCCTTTTTATAAGTGACAATAAGAGGATTTGATTAGGGAGTACAACTCGGTTCTGAATACGCGAAAGCGACAGTTCCTGTTAAATTAGTTCTTTTCAAAGTAGGAAACATTTCCCATAAGTAGTTCTATTAGCAAGTACTTGGATTATCAACTGATTACGTGAATTACATTCGACCCTGTCTTTATTAATTAAATCTATTTAAATACTTTACTTTTCATTGCACACTACGAAAAACACCTATTTTGACTGCCTTTGATAAACACCATATTTGACACTTGGTCTCTGTGGATTCGATAATCTTTTATATTACTCTGACGCGTTCGTATACTTGCGAAAAGCACGCATTAAGTTTTTGGCGCCGTTGCCGGTGTAACACCCTTCTAAAATACCCCAAATATTTAATTAAAATAGCAACATATAAATCAGAGTAATTATGCAGTTAAGGGTGTCACACAAACAACTTCACACCATTCCTCAAAGTAGATTGTCATGCTCATTTATTTATCAAATAAAACGTTTGCATAGTACGCAGCGGATAGAAATTAAATCAATCATGCGGAACATGTAACACAATTACATGTAAAATTATTCAACAAGGTAAAACATCCCATCCCGATGTTACATCTATCAGAGCATGACCCACTAAGGAGACTACACTAGACTCCAAGCACTAGCTTCTACTCAATCACTGCTCGTTACCTGAAAAATAGTTGTAAGGGTGAGTTCCTCAATCAATATAATGAACATTATAAAATATCATGTCATGTTAAGTAATTTAACACATTAATCACCCTAATCACATCACACATTCAGTAACGGCACATCAATTCAAATATCATACTCAATACCAATACAATTCATGCTCATACTCAATATCAACACAAACCCACGTATAATATTGGAATACATCCATTCATATTATACGCCATACACATATTATGCAATGAGACTCCATGCATGCGGTACCGACTATTTGTGAACATATAGTTCACCTCACCGTCCAAATCCAGGCACGGCTACCAAGCCCACTAGTCCCACTCATTTGAGACCTAGTGACTCACTCACTAATTCCTCACCATGGGAATTAGCTACCACCCCAAGGGCTATGATATGCACGCTAATTCATCTAGCATGCAAACATCAACAACAGTCCAAAATGACTAACTCACTAATTCCTCACCATGGGAATTAGCTACCACCATAAAGGCCACAATATGCATGCTAATCACCTAGCAATGCTAAATCATCAACCACAATTCAAGAATAGACATATGCTCACACTCTAAGCCATAAAACAGTCTATTCACAAATGCACACATAACTGATACATTCACAAGATCATGCATACCATCACACATCAATCAGTATTTTATCACATAAGCATATCAGATCATGCCCAAGAACAACCACAGTATTAGCACACTCTACTAATACCTATACTACTCAAAACAACGGGAAATGATCCCTAATATATCGTACATCAGCTAAATCACATTACTCAGCTGAACAACCAAAAACTGCACAACGACAGCACAGAAAATCACAATCCTGCCCATACGCGTACTGCCTAGTCCCATACGCGTATGGCCCATTTCTCAGCCAAATCCCATACGCGTAATACCATCTCATACGCGTATGCTACGCGTATCACTTCCCCATACGCGTACCAACAGAGACCAAACTACGTTCAAAACATCATCTTCCTCATCCATACGCGTATTGCCTAGTGCCATACGCGTACCAGACCATCTCATACGCGTATTGCCTAGTGCCATACGCGTATGACCAGAAACCAGACTTCCAGATCTGCTATGGCTTTCTCTGCTACGAGATCTATCCAATCCAACCTTCCACAGTCCAATTTTACATATTATTCGTTCATATCTTCTAACACAATTCATACCCTATTCGATTTCACAAAATCTAACATTATTACATCTAATTCCTACGAATTTCCTCCATTTATAATCCAAATTTCGTTCATCCAATATTTCACAAATTTCATCATACATCATTCCAATCAGAGGTAAATCAATAGTCTATCACTACCCATTACATGTTATCCCATAATACCCATTAATCGACGATAAACCCCCCTTACCTGAGTTAATCCGGCAAATCCTGCAGCTTCAAGTTCTTCCTCTCTTCAACCCTTGTTCTCTGGTTCTCTTTGCCCCTTTTTCCACTTTTCTGCCCCTTTTTCCTTTTCACGTGAAAAATAAACCTTTTTACTAAATGGGACCTTTTCTAATTCCAACTTTTATTCCAATAAAATAATAACCCAATAATAATAATTCCAATAATAATCCAATTATTTAATTAAATTAATAAATATATTATTAACTTAAATTAAATAATTATCTTATTTTATCGGGGTGTTACAACTCTCCCCCACTAAAAGAGTTTTCGTCCTCGAAAACATACCTCAAGCGAATAACTCTGGATAAGACTCCTTCATCTGACTCTCAAGTTCCCAAGTCACATTGCCACCTGCTGGTCCTCCCCAAGCTACCTTCACCAAAACAATCTCTTTACCCCGCAACTGCTTCAACTCTCGATCCTCAATCCTCATAGGTGATGTTTCAACAGTCAGGTTATCTCTCACCTGGACATCATCTACTTGGACCACATGCGACGGATCATGAATGTACCTCCTCAACTGAGACACATGAAAAACCTCATGCAAATTCGCAAGTGACGGCGGTAAAGCGATACGATAGGCTACTTCCCCTATCCTCTCCAAAATCTGATAAAGACCAATAAATCGAGGTGTCAACTTCTTCGACTTCAAAGCTCGACCAACCCCAGTTATCGGAGTAACACGAAGAAACACATGATCTCCCTCTTGAAACTCAAGTGACTTCCTCCTCTTGTCGTGATAACTCTTCTGACGACTCTGAGCAATCCTCATCTTCTCCTGAATCATCTTAATCTTTTCCGTAGTCTGTTGAACAATCTCCGGTCCAACTACAGCACTCTCACCGGACTCATACCAACATAAAGGCGTCCGACATCTCCTACCATACAAAGCTTCAAATGGTGCCATACCAATGCTCGAATGAAAACTATTGTTGTAGGTAAACTCAATCAAAGGTAAATAACAATCCCAAGCACCTCCCTTTTCCAAAACACAAGCTCTCAAAAGATCCTCTAGTGACTGAATCGTCCTCTCAGTCTGACCATCAGTCTGCGGATGATATGCAGAACTCAATCTCAACTTGGTTCCCAAAGCCCTCTGCAAACCTTCCCAGAACTTCGATGTAAATCTAGGATCTCTGTCCGAAACAATACTCGACGGAATACCATGCAAACTTACAATTTTCTCAATATACAATTCAGCTAATCTCTCTAATGGATAGTCCATTCTGATCGGAATAAAATGAGCCGATTTTGTCAATCTATCAACAATCACCCAAATAGCTTCAAAATTCTTAATCGTTCTCGGTAAACCAGAAACAAAATCCATACTGATACTATCCCACTTCCACTCTGGAATAGCCAACGGTTGCATTAGCCCAGACGGCTTCTGGTGCTCAATCTTTGACTTCTGACAAGTCAAACAAGAATAAACAAAACTCGCAATTTCTCTTTTCATTCCCGGCCACCAAAATAACTTTTTCAAATCATGATACATCTTCGTAGCCCCAGGATGAATACTCAAGCCACTACGATGTCCTTCCTCAAGAATACTCTTCTTCAGTTCGGTAACATCCGGAATACATACCCGATTACCAAATTTCAAAACACCATTCTCATCAACTCTGAATTCACCACCTTGACCTTGATTCACTAGAGTCAACTTCTCAACCAAAAACACATCGGATTTCTGACCCTCTCTAATCTCATCCAGAATACCACTCGTTAACTTCAACATTCCCAATTTAACACTATTGTGAGTACTCTCACACACCAAACTCAAGTCTCTAAACTGCTCAATTAAATCCAATTCCTTAACCATTAACATAGACATATGCAATGATTTCCGACTCAATGCATCAGCCACTACGTTTGCTTTACCCGGATGGTAGTTCAAACCAAAGTCATAATCCTTCAGAAACTCTAACCATCTCCTCTGTCTCATATTCAGCTCTTTCTGATCAAACAAATACTTTAAACTTTTATGGTCACTGAAAACCTCAAATCTTGACCCGTACAAGTAATGCCTCCAAAACTTCAGAACAAATACCACAGCTGCCAACTCTAAATCGTGTGTCGGATAGTTCCTCTCATGAACCCTCAGTTGTCTCGATGCATAAGCTACAACCTGCTTATTCTGCATCAAAACACCACCCAAACCCAACAATGAAGCATCACAGTAAACCTCAAATGGTTCCGACGAACTCGGTAATATCAGAATAGGAGCAGTAGTTAACTTTCTCTTTAACTCTTGAAAACTTTCTTCACACTTTGAGTCCCAAACAAACGCTTGCCCCTTTCTGGTCAACATCGTCAACGGTAATGCAAACTTAGAAAATCCCTCAATGAATTTCCTATAATAACCTGCAAGTCCAAGAAAACTCCTTATCTCAGAAACTGACTTCGGAGCTTCCCACTTAGATACCGCTTCTATCTTAGAAGGATCAACAGCAACACCACCTCTTGAAATCACATGACCAAGAAAACTAACCTCTTCTAACCAAAATTCACACTTAGACAGTTTAGCAAATAACTTCTTTTCTCACAGAACTCCCAAAACCACTCTCAAATGTTCAGCATGCTCTTCTTCAGATTTCGAATACACCAAAATATCGTCAATAAACACCACAACAAACTGATCTAGGTACGGATGGAAAATCCTATTCATATACTCCATAAATACTCCAGGCGCATTAGTCACACCAAAAGGCATTACAGAATGCTCATAATGTCCATACCTTGTTCTGAAAGTAGTCTTCTGAATATCCTCAGTTTTCACACGTATCTGATGATATCCCGACCTCAAATCTATTTTGCTGAACACACTCGCACCAACCAACTGATCCATCAAATCATCAATCCTCGGCAAAGGATACCGATTCTTGATCGTCACTTTATTCAGTTGCCTGTAGTCCACACACAACCTCATAGTACCTTCTTTCTTCTTAACTAATAACACTGGTGCACCCCACGGTGACACACTCGGACGAATAAATTTCTTATCCAACAGATCTTCCAACTAACTCTTCAATTCAGTTAACTCAACAGCAGACATACGGTACGGAGCCATCGATATCGGCCTAGTACCAGGTACCAAATCAATCGAGAACTCAACTTCACGCTCTGGCGGTAATTCATCCACTTCTTCAGGAAACACATCAGGAAAATCACACACCACAGCTAGATCACAAATCGCCATTTTATCTTTAGCCTCCAAAGTCGCTAGCAGCATAAACAACTCTGCCCCATCTGCTACTGCCTCATTCACCTGCCTTGCAGATAAAAACAAACTCTTTCCTTCCTCAGTCTCAGGAAAGATCACAGTCTTATCAAAACAATTGATATAGACGCGGTTAAACACCAACCAGTTCATACCCAGGATAACATCAATCTGCACTAGTGGAAGACACACTAGGTCCATCCCAAAGTCTCTACCAAAAATACTCAAAGGACAATTTAAACAAACTGAAGTAGTAGTCACTGAACCCTTCGCAGGAGTATCAATCACCATACTTCCATGCATCTCAGATATCTCTAACTTAAGTTTCACAGCACAATCCAAAGATATAAAGGAATGAGTCGCACCTGTGTCAATAATAGCTACAAGAGGAAAGCCATTAATATAACACGTACCTCGGATCAAACGATCATCTGCAGAAGTCTCAGAACCCGATAAAGCAAAGACCTTGCCTCCCGACTGGTTCTCTCTCTTCGGCTTAGGACACTGTGGACTGATATGACCCACCTCTCCACAGTTGAAACAAGTCACAGTCTTCAACCGGCAATCTGCAGCCAAGTGACCACCTTTTCCACACTTGAAACACTTCTTCTCATTACTGGTACACTCATGGATACGATGTCCAGCCTGACCACATCGGAAACACTTAGCAGGGGCACTGGAGTCTCCCCCACTAGGCCTCTTCATCCCACTCTGTCTCTGGAAACCTTTGCCAACTGCATACGGTTTCCCACGATCATTCTGATTCTTGCCTTTCCTATCAACCCTTTGCTGATAGCTCTCTGCTCTAGCCTTGGTATCCTGTTCAAAAATCCTGCAACAGTCAACCAAATCAGAAAACACTCTAATCCGCTGATACCCAATAGCCTGCTTGATCTCGGGACGTAACCCGTTCTCAAACTTCACACACTTTGAAAATTCCCCAGTAGCCTCGTTATAGGGAGTGTAATACTTTGACAGCTCTGTGAACTTAGCAGCATACTCAGTAACAGACCGGTTACCCTGCTTCAATTCCAAGAACTCTATCTCTTTCTTTCCTCTGACATCCTCTGGAAAATACTTCCTCAGGAATCTCTCTCTGAACACAGCCCAAGTGATCTCAGCATTCCCAGCAGATTCCAACTCAGTGCGGGTAGCAACCCACCAATCATCGGCTTCTTCTGACAGCATATGCGTACCGAACCTGACCTTCTGGTTATCGGCACACTCAGTCACTCGGAAGATCCTCTCGATCTCCTTCAACCACTTCTGAGCGCCATCTGGATCGTATGCTCCCTTGAACATTGGAGGATTGTTCTTCTGGAATTCACTCAGTTGACGAGCAGTTCCCATTCCCACAACATTCGGATTCCCTCCAAGTACTCCAGCTAGCATACCCAGAGCCTCAGCAATCGCAGCATCATCTCTGCCTCTTCCAGCCATCTCTATTCTGAAAACCCAACAAGCTAAACAATAAGTACTGATAGGGTTACACAACACCTATCCCGTACAGGGGAACAGAATAATTACGACTCGACTCGACCGACTATGCTCTGATACCACTAATGTAACACCCTTCTAAAATACCCCAAATATTTAATTAAAATAGCAACATATAAATCAGAGTAATTATGCAGTTAAGGGTGTCACACAAACAACTTCACACCATTCCTCAAAGTAGATTGTCATGCTCATTTATTTATCAAATAAAATGTTTGCATAGTACGCAGCGGATAGAAATTAAATCAATCATGCGGAACATGTAACACAATTACATGTAAAATTATTCAACAAGGTAAAACATCCCATCCCGATGTTACATCTATCAGAGCATGACCCACTAAGGAGACTACACTAGACTCCAAGCACTAGCTTCTACTCAATCACTGCTCGTTACCTGAAAAATAGTTGTAAGGGTGAGTTCCTCAATCCATATAATGAACATTATAAAATATCATGTCATGTTAAGTAATTTAACACATTAATCACCCTAATCACATCACACATTCAGTAACGGCACATCAATTCAAATATCATACTCAATACCAATACAATTCATGCTCATACTCAATATCAACACAAACCCACGTATAATATTGGAATACATCCATTCATATTATACGCCATACACATATTATGCAATGAGACTCCATGCATGCGGTACCGACTATTTGTGAACATATAGTTCACCTCACCGTCCAAATCCAGGCACGGCTACCAAGCCCACTAGTCCCACTCATTTGAGACCTAGTGACTCACTCACTAATTCCTCACCATGGGAATTAGCTACCACCCCAAGGGCTATGATATGCACGCTAATTCACCTAGCATGCAAACATCAACAACAGTCCAAAATGACTAACTCACTAATTCCTCACCATGGGAATTAGCTACCACCATAAAGGCCACAATATGCATGCTAATCACCTAGCAATGCTAAATCATCAACCACAATTCAAGAATAGACATATGCTCACACTCTAAGCCATAAAACAGTCTATTCACAAATGCACACATAACTGATACATTCACAAGATCATGCATACCATCACACATCAATCAGTATTTTATCACATAAGCATATCAGATCATGCCCAAGAACAACCACAGTATTAGCACACTCTACTAATACCTATACTACTCAAAACAACGGGAAATGATCCCTAATATATCGTACATCAGCTAAATCACATTACTCAGCTGAACAACCAAAAACTGCACAACGACAGCACAGAAAATCACAATCCTGCCCATACGCGTACTGCCTAGTCCCATACGCGTATGGCCCATTTCTCAGCCAAATCCCATACGCGTAACACCATCTCATACGCGTATGCTACGCGTATCACTTCCCCATACGCGTACCAACAGAGACCAAACTACGTTCAAAACATCAGCTTCCTCATCCATACGCGTATTGCCTAGTGCCATACGCGTACCAGACCATCTCATACGCGTATTGCCTAGTGCCATACGCGTATGACCAGAAACCAGACTTCCAGATCTGCTATGGCTTTCTCTGCTACGAGATCTATCCAATCCAACCTTCCACAGTCCAATTTTACATATTATTCGTTCATATCTTCTAACACAATTCATACCCTATTCGATTTCACAAAATCTAACATTATTACATCTAATTCCTACGAATTTCCTCCATTTATAATCCAAATTTCGTTCATCCAATATTTCACAAATTTCATCATACATCATTCCAATCAGAGGTAAATCAATAGTCTATCACTACCCATTACATGTTATCCCATAATACCCATTAATCGGCGATAAACCCCCCTTACCTGAGTTAATCCGGCAAATCCTGCAGCTTCAAGTTCTTCCTCTCTTCAACCCTTGTTCTCTGGTTCTCTTTGCCCCTTTTTCCACTTTTCTGCCCCTTTTTCCTTTTCACGTGAAAAATAAACCTTTTTACTAAATGGGACCTTTTCTAATTCCAACTTTTATTCCAATAAAATAATAACCCAATAATAATAATTCCAATAATAATCCAATTATTTAATTAAATTAATAAATATATTATTAACTTAAATTAAATAATTATCTTATTTTATCGGGGTGTTACAGCCGGGGACCAAATTCGTCAAATTTCATTTTCCTGTTGTTATATTGTTTAGACTTAGGTTATTTCCCACCGGTCGATGCGAAGAACTCGCAGCACCGGAAGTTTAAGCTTAGTATACCCTCTGGCGGAACCTGAACGTTACGCTCGCGCACGTTTATTCTTTCATAGAATTAAGAGAGTTATGGCCGAAGATTAAAACCAAAGACCTCTTAAAGATTTCGCTCAACCATCTAACGAAGAACCTAGTTCTAGTATAGTAAACCCAATCATACCAGCCAATAATTTTGAACTTAAACGATCCCTGTTACAACTAGTGCAACAGAGACAATTCGCAGGTCTCGCTACAGAGAACCCTAACCAACATTTAAAAATATTTCTTCAATTAGCAGATACTTTTAAAACCAATGGAGCTTCTCCTGAGGCAATACATTTAAAATTATTCCCTTTTTCCCTCAGAGATAAAGCCCTATCATGGTTAGATTCCCTTCCACCCAATTCCATTACGACTTGGGATAACCTTAGAAGAGTTTTTCTTGCTAGATATTTTCCGCCGAGTAAGACAGCCGTTCTTCGAAACCATATAACTAGATTTACCCAAAACCAAGGAGAATCGTTGTTCGAAGCTTGGGAGAGATATAAAGAGTTGTTACGAGCATGCCCACATCATGGTTTAGAAAATTGGTTAATCATTCAAACCTTCTATAATGGACTTCACTATAACACAAAGATGACCATCGACGCTGCCGTAGGCGGTGCTCTGATGAATAAACCTTACCCTGAAGCTAGTGCCCTCATCGAAGACATGGCTCAAAACCATCAATCATGGGGAGTCGAACGAGCGACAGTGGAGAAGAAGGAAGCCCAAGGAGGAGTGCATGAACTAAGCTCTATAGACATGATGCAAGCTAAAATGGACGCATTAACCCTTAAAGTCGAGCATATGTACACGAACCCGAATACTGTAGCCGCAGTTTTGTCAGATTGTGAGATATGTGGAACCCAAGGACACCAATCCGCAGAATGCAGTCTATTGAACGAAACCCACTCCGAGCAAGTGAACTACACCCAAGGGAACCCATATTCGAATACCTATAACCCTGGATGGAGGAATCACCCGAACTTCTCCTATAAAAACAATAACCCTATCCAAAATAATGCACCTCCGAGACCTAGTTATCAAGCCCCTAGATCAAATCAACCTATGCAACCTGTACCACCCAAGCCGAGCCTTGAGAAAATTATGGAAAATTTTATCACCGCTCAAACCCAACAAAACAAGGAGTTCATGAACCAAAACATTCATGTTAACGAATTGATTACTCAGTTAGGAACCATGGTTGACCAAATAGTTACTCATACCAAGATGCTTGAAACCCAGATCTCTCATGTAGCTTTAAACCAAGCCCTTCAGACTACACCTGGAGGACAATTCCCTGGACAACCTCAACAAAATCCGAGAGGACAAGCCAATGCCATTACCCTACAAAGTGGGAACGCTTATGATGAGCCACCAAACCCAAGATTTAGTGAATCCGAAACTTCTAAGGAATGTACCAAACCCCCAGACGAAGTAAAGGAATCAGAGGAATCTGAAAACCAGGACGGTCGAGAGAAAGGAGAAGAACCTAAAGATAAAATTTACGTACCACCCCCGCCATATAAACCACCTATACCATATCCGCAAAGACTCAAACAAACCCAGATCAATAAACAGTACCAAAAATTTATTAAAGTTATAGAAAAACTTCATGTAGAAATCCCTTTCACAGAAGCCATCACCCAAATACCTTCTTATGCAAAGTTTCTCAAAGACATCCTTACCAACAAACGTAGACTTGACGACCCGAAGCCTTTGGAATGTAATGCTATTTCCGAGGACAAATTAGCAAATAAAGATAAGGATCCTGGAAATTTCTCCATTCCTTGCCTTTTGGGTAATCATGTCACCAAAAAAGCTTTTCTAGACTTAGGAGCTAGTGTGAGTTTAATGCCTTTAGTAGTTTGTGAGAGGTTGAACTTAGGAGAATTACAACCCACTAAGATGTCACTTCAGTTAGCCGATAGATCCGTTAAACATCCGATAGGCATTCTAGAAGATGTTCCTGTTAGGATAGGTCAACTATTTATCCCTACTGATTTTGTCGTCATGGACATCAAAGAGGACAATGATATACCAATCCTTCTAGGTAGACCATTCTTATCGACTGCAGGAGCCATAATAGATGTCAAGAAAGGAAAGTTGACATTTGAGGTAGGTGACGAGAAAATAGAATTTATACTTTCGAAATTTCTTATGGCACCTGTGATGGGAGACTTGTGTTATGCCTTAGATATCATTGATGAATGTGTTAGAGAATTAGAACAAAAAGAAATTATAAAAACAATTAAGTTACCATCAACCCCCATAAAGGAAGATGATGACTTTAAGGAACCTTACATCGATGATAACCTTTACGAATGTTTATCCCTTACTTCAGATCCTATGCCATGCCCTAAGAAACCAACCTTAGAACTTAAGGAACTGCCTAAGAACCTGAGATATGAGTTCCTCGATGAAAAGATGAACCGCCCAGTTATAGTTAGTGCTACCTTGAGCCAAGAGGAAATGAACCAACTTTTAGACGTTTTACGAAGACATCCCTCAGCCTTAGGATATAATTTCTCTGACCTGAAAGGTATAAGCCCATCTGTATGCATGCATCGGATTTCGTTAGAAGAAGATTCAAAACCCTCTAGGGAGCATCAGAGAAGAATAAACCCTATAATGAGTGATGTTGTTAAGAAGGAAGTTCTTAAGTTGCTTGAGGCAGGTATAATCTACCAGATCTCGGATAGTAAGTGGGTGAGCCCTGTGCATGTAGTACCTAAAAAGGGAGGCATCACAGTCGTGCAAAACGATAAAGGCGAACATGTAGCAAAACATTTAGAAGGAGGATGGCGGATGTGTATAGATTATAGAAAATTAAATAAAGCAACTAGGAAGGACCATTTCCCTTTACCATTCATAGACCAGATGTTGGAGCGTCTAGCCAAACACTCTTACTTCTGCTATCTAGATGGATACTCTGGATTCTTCCAAATACCTATTCACCCCAAAGATCAAGAAAAAACTACCTTTACATGCCCTTATGGAACTTTTGCCTACAGACGAATGCCGTTCGGCCTCTGTAATGCTCCAGCTACTTTCCAATGCTGCATGATGTCAATATTCGCAGATTACCTAGATGGTATCATGGAAGTGTTTATGGACGATTTCTCGGTTTGCGGATTCAATTTTCACAATTGTCTTGCTAACCTTGAGAAAATCCTGGAGAGATGCGTGGAGGTGAACCTCGTGCTAAATTGGGAAAAATGTCATTTCATGGTGACCGAAGGAATAGTTTTAGGACATATAGTTTCTGAAAAAGGTATAGAGGTAGATAAAGCTAAAATAGAAGTTATAGAAAACCTAAAACCACCAAAAACCATCAGAGAAGTCCGAAGCTTTCTTGGACACGTTGGATTCTACCGGCGTTTTATTAAGGACTTCTCCAAAATCACTAAACCTTTAACTGGACTTTTAATGAAAGATGCCGAATTCATTTTCGACGAAAAATGTAATGACGCATTTAACCTTTTAAAACAAGCATTAGTCTCTGCACCCATTATGAAACCGCCCGATTGGTCGGAACCTTTTGAGATAATGTGCGATGCTAGTGATTATGTAGTTGGAGCCGTTCTAGGACAGAGGAAAGATAAAAAATTACATGCCATTTATTATGCTAGTAGAACCCTAGACGCTACCCAACTTAATTACGCAACAACCAAAAAAGAATTACTCGCTGTAGTTTTCGCTATAGACAAATTTAGATCTTATCTAGTAGGAGCAAAAATTATTGTTTACACCGATCATGCTCCCATTCGTTACCTATTAAGTAAAAAAGATGCCAAGCCCAGGTTACTCCGATGGATTCTATTACTACAAGAGTTTGATTTAGATATAAGAGATAAAAAAAGCACTGAAAATGTAGTAGCCGATCACCTTTCTAGGCTAGAACATCTAAAACCTGAACTAGTACCCATAAACGATGATTTTGCCTATGATAGACTGATCGCTAGAGTAGAAACCATTGAAGACAATAACCTAGATCCTTATGAGCATTCCCAAAATCCCTTAGCAATAAGTAACGTACCCTGGTATGCAGATTTCGTTAATTACCTAGCTGCTGATATAGTACCCCCTGATCTTGACTACCACCGCAAGAAGAAATTCTTCCACGATGTGAGAAACTTCTATTGGGACGAACCACTCCTTTTCAAAAGGGGTAAAGATGGCATTTTTCGCCGTTGCGTTCCAGAAGAAGAGGTAAATAATATTATCGAGCATTGTCATTCTGCACCTTTTGGTGGACATGCGAGCACCTCTAAGACATACGCCAAGATTCTTCAAGCTGGCCTATTCTGGCCTACCATGTGGCGTGATGTCTATGCTTACATTGTCAAATGCGACAGATGCCAACGCACTGGAAACATTTCAAGACGTGATGAAATGCCCTTAAGAAACATTCAGGAAGTAGAACTCTTCGACGTATGGGGTATAGATTTCATGGGACCTTTTCCACCATCCTTAGGAAATAGGTATATCTTAGTAGCTGTAGACTATGTGTCTAAGTGGATTGAAGCTATAGCTGCATCCACAAACGACACTAGGGTATTAATCAAACTATTTAAAAACTATATATTCCCTAGATTTGGAACACCACGTTTAGTCATAAGCGATGGAGGATCACACTTTATATCAAGAATATTTGACAAACTTTTAAGAAAATATGGAGTTAGGCATAGAGTAGCAACACCGTACCACCCACAGACTAGTGGCCAAGTAGAAGTATCTAATAGGGAGATAAAACAAATCCTAGAGAAAACTCTTTCTATTTCTAGGAGAGACTGGTGTCAGAAGCTTCAAGAAGCATTATGGGCCTATAAAACCGCTTTCAAAACCCCTATAGGAACTACTCCTTACCAACTAGTCTATGGAAAATCATGTCACTTACCATTCGAGTTAGAGCATAAAGCCTATTGGGCCATTAAAACTTTGAATTTAGACTACCTAGCCGCTAGAGAAAAGCGTACCCTAGACATTCATAAATTAGAAGAACTTAGGCAATCTGCCTACGAGAATGCAAAAATATATAAAGAGAGGACAAAAGCCTATCACGACAAAAGAATAGTAAAGAAAAACTTCAACATAGGCGATTCTGTCCTCCTTTTCAACACTAGGTTACGACTCTTCCCTGGAAAGCTACGTTCAAGATGGACTGGTCCTTTCGAAGTATCCAAGATTCTAAGATCCGGAGCCGTAGAAATCAAGAACCAAACCTGTATCCCATTCATTGTAAATGGACAAAGACTGAAGCTCTACGAAGGAGGAGACATTCCAACATACTACTCAAGCCACACCCTGATTGATCCACCGATTCCTACTACTACAGGTGTATAAATTCTAACCGTCAAGCTAATGACGTTAAACAAGCGCTGCGTGGGAGGCAACCCATGGTTTTTCTTTTCATTTTATTTCTTTTTTTTCCGCATTTATTTATATTTATTTTTATTTTTATTTTATCTTATTTTGCGTTGAGACTAAGATTTGAATGGTTTGCATTTTCAGGATCACTTTCCTAACTTTTACAGGACGCAGGGTTTTGATGACATGCATGTTGCCTATAGAGATAATGCTCAGAGGGAGCGCTACATTGCTTTGTATCAGCGCCCTATGGTACCCACACGTTATCCTGATCAGCACTGTATGGAGGCACTGGGTATCGAGCCTAGTATCCGATTCCTTAGCCACCAGCTCCACTGGGACGAATTTGCTGATGACTTGAATAACACATATAGGAACCTGACTTTGGAATTCCTGAGTTCATTCGACTATGACCCATATTCTGGACCAGATGGGTATGCTGCTTTCAGACTTTTTGGAGTTGAATACTCCTTCAGCCAGAAAGAGTTCGGCGACTTATTGGGCTTCCAGACCACTCCTGATGCTATCCCGGAGACACCTAGGGGATATTTCCTGGGTAAGGAAGTGGAGAAGTTTTGGAGTGATATATCAGGTGGCGGAAGCCAGGATCCATCTACGCAGTTATCTTATGTCATACATAACCCAGCCTTCAGATATTTTCAGATGATATTAGCACATTCCTTCTTGGGAAGACAGGATGCAGAGACACTACTGAGTGAAGAGGAGATCTTCCTATTATTTTGCACATCCCAGTCTCGCCCAGTAGCATGTGGGAACTTTTTATTGAATAATCTCAGCGGTATCTCTAGATCCACCGAAGGAGTCATCCATGTTGGTGGAATCATCACACAGATTGCAGTCGCTTTGGGTCTGTCTCGCAAGCTGTCACATCTTCGGATCTACTGTGGACACACTACCATGGACATCGATTTCTGTTTGACCAGAGGATTGATGAGGAGAGCCTCTTTCCACCCATGTCAGTTCCGATTACTAGTCGACAGCGAGGCTATCCATTACTTCACATTGCCAGACCCTATGATGACCAGTGTGCATGATCCAGCGAATTAGAGTTATGCTCTAGAGGGCCAGGGAGAGACCGTCGAGGCACCGAGATCACCTCCCGCTACTGAATACACGCCTACACCACCATCTCCTAGAATCATTGTTTTCTCTAATAATCATTCATTGCAGACACCCGACATACGCACCCAGATTGCTGAGTGCCGTAGAGAGATTGCAGAGCTTAGACAGGAAGTGGCGGACCTAACTTTACAGATAGGAGTGTCTGATCTCACCCATGCTACTGAAGCCGATTGTCTATATCAGGAGATCGCAGAGCTCAGGCAGGAGATAGCCGTGCTCCGTGGATCCACTCGGGCAGACGACACCCCTAATACCTGATCTCACCATTTCATTTTATTTCTCTTTTATATATTTATCGTATTTGCATTATCTATTTTATATCATCACATTTATAATATTATATAAACCACTACTATACATTAGTATTTCTATTTTTATCCATATATGTTTTATATTTATTTTATTTGCATTTTAATTTTTCAGTTATTTGTTTATTTATATTTAATTTCAGTTTTTGTTTTTGTTTCAGTTTCACTTTTTATTTTCGTTTTTACTTTTATAAAATTATGCAAGTCAAAGAAACTAGGAGAATCTCAAGACAAATGTTATCCAGACCCCTCAAAGCCAAAAGACAAGCGAAGCCCAAACCAAAGGACCAAAATCTGGCCCAGCCAGATTTTGCCTTGTGGCGCCCGCCATAGGACCTGTGGCGCCCGCCACAGCGTCTGTAAAGGTCGGGGCTGTAAGACCCCAATTTTGTCCCTAAGATCCCTCATGGCATCATATCATAGAATTACATTGCCTCAAGGATCGATCATTGGACACCTTGCTTCCTTCCCTGTGGGTGGGATAACTCTTGAGAGTGGTTCTTAATCACCAAGCATTGCTTGCATTTGTGTATCATTGCTTTTCTTTTAATCACTAACCAAAATGTACAAAAATATGTCATCTAACATTTGTGTTGCAGCTTAAGCAGTCAACAGGTCAAGGCATATCAAGTGAATTCTTTGTGCAAGAGATGAGGTTTTCCATTGAGATATGGGTCATGTGATCATTATTTTGAGCTTATATGAGCTAGAGGTTCATTGTGAAGCAAATTCCCCAGGTGATTGAGGTCCAAGTTCATCAGAACATTTTCAGGTCATCTAAGGGCCTATGCCAGTCAACTGAAAGTCAACTGTGGGTTTTGAATTGAGAAATTGAATTTCTTCATCCCATTCATGTTCCAATAAGGCTTATTCATCATGTCAAACCTTTATCTTGAAGAATTTGAAGCCAGTGCAAAAGTTTCCCAAAATGGAAAGTGACCTGTAATTTCAAGTTTCCAAAAATGGAAAGTTTTGGGACCAAATTCAATTCATATTTCCAACATCAAAAAAGCTTCAAATCAATTTTTGTCCAACATGAAAGTTGAAGATATCTCTCTCCCATTTCCAAAAAGTCCAAGATCACGAGCATCTGATGAATGGTTGAGGAGATATGATCAAATCATTGCCAAGTGTGCATGGAACTTCAAAAGGCCATAACTTTTGACTCATAACTCCAATTTGAGTGCCTATTTTTGCATTTTGCTCCTCATGACATGTATTTTCCAAATCATTCATCACATTGCATAAAATTTCATCATATGACCATTTGTTCTTTCATGCTCATTTTGGAGGGAAATTTGCAAATTCAAAATTGGTGCATTACATGAACTAATTACCATTGCATTTATGCTTATGAAATGATTTTAAGTGAATTTGACCATGCACATGGTACTGTTCACGTTGGGATTTGCCGTGCACCACACAAATTGTCATTTTTGGTCACACACCCTATTTCACTTAATCACAATTAACCAAGCTTAATTAATTTTTTCAGGATGATTAACATGTCATATAAATAGTAAATCCTAACAGAACTGTGGAGTTTTTGCTCATTCTAGATCTCAAACTTTTTCTCCCTCCAAAAATTCTCTCAATCCAAATTTGAAATTCTTTCACATAACACCTTAATTTGACTGCATAATCGTGTTCATGGATCATCATTAAGTGCAAATCAAGTGCTGGATTGGAAGGATTGGTGAAGAATCAAGCACATGAAGCTCAAGAACATGAAGATGGAATTTGTGATTTGAGCTAGATCTAGATCATGCCAAGCCTCAATTATTGCATCAAGCTTCATAACATCATCTCAGGAGTTGATCTACACACTTGCAAGGCCTTGGATCTACTATTTCATTGATTTGCTCTTCAAGAGGTAAAAATTCGATCCTCTTAATTCTTGATGTTATGCACATGTTTAGATAGATCTCCTCACGCTGAAAATTCTGGTATAAAATTCATAAAAAAACGGATGAGAAATGCATGAGATACGTGAGTTTAAAGTTTGACATGCATATGTGTTTTTCTTCGATTCTCACAATTCATGAAGAATTTGGCCAAAAAAATGCTTGATCTATGTTCCTCATTGCATAAGCGTTTGAATGATGTATAAATTTGCAAATTCTGGAAATTTTTTCATGAGATGTTACTGTTCATCCATCGTCTTCATGAAGAAGACGGTGGTTTCCGTCCTAGGCGCCGCCGTCTGCAACTTATGTATGCTGGCTAGGGTTTTGTGTGTTGTGTAACACCCCTTTTTCTACCCCAAATTATTTAGCATATAATCAGAGTAAATAAGCACGCATATAAAGAAAAGGGCGTCACATCAACGTTTTCGAAACTTAAAACTTTCAAAAACCAACAATACACCTGGTCATTCAAAATAACACATTTCACTCATCATGAATATTCAAGCAATATGCGTTCGCAGCGGAGAATAAAGAATGCTCATGTAATTCATAATATGATCCATGTCCCATACCATGATCATCTCTCAATAATCACTTCAAATAAAATAAAACAATTAATGACATAAAGCACATGTAAAGGTAACATTCAAACAGAAAGGGTGAGAATTCCAATCATTATGAAATAACATAATAAGGCACAATGAATTAAAACACAATTTAAGAATTCATCACACTTGGTATAATCACGTCAATAATATTAACCAACAATCATCTCACATATTTCAAACGTACATCGCATCCACATCAATACATGCATTCAATGATCACATAACTATAGACGACTCAATGCAAGACAATGTGACTCTATGCATGTGGTACCTCAATGTGAACTCAAAGTTTCACCGCTTTCCGATTCAATATCTAGAATCCAAGCCACGCTTCCGATCCGGACAAGACCAAAGCCCTATGTCTGTTTCCAATGAAGGATCACCACTTAATACTACGCCTAATCCCAATTAAGGATTAACGTCTGCTACGTCTGTTTCCAATGAAGGATCACCGCTTAATACTACGCCTGATTCCAATTGAGAATCAACGTCTGTTCATGTGAACCCACAGTTTCACCACTTCCACAATGAAGTCAACCATGCTATGAATGAATGCACACATACCAACACATATGCAATTAAGACCATCTATACCGTCTTAACATTTCACATATCACCATAACTCACAATTGGCACATATACACATCCATCACCACACATCATTCATGATTACATATACACATCCATTACCATAAATCATTCACAATTCAATAATGGTATACATACACATTCATACAATATATTATTCACCAATATAGGCCAATCATCAAATATGTACACATAGATTTCACTCCAAAACGCACACAACATTTAAATATCCATTTTTTTCACTTTTCAAACAGTGTTAACCGGTTAACGCCCTGGGTTAATCGGTTAACGTAAAACAGAATACGCTTCTTGGCAATTTATAACAGTGTTAACCGGTTAACGCCCTGGGTTAACCGGTTAACGCAAGACAGAATGTAATTTTTTTCAATATCGCAACAGTGTTAACTGGTTAACGCCCTGGGTTAACCGGTTAACGCAAAACAGAAAGTTGTTCCTGCGCTAACACGAAACAGAATGCAGATTTCCCCGCATTTTTCATCGTTGGAGAACTTCCGGACCTTCGATTTCGATTCCGTAAAAAGCTAAACGTTCAGAAAATTATGACTCATCCAAATCTATATTCATTCATAGTTTTAGCATAATTTAATCATCACAATTCAAGAGTATTTATCAAGACCTAATAATTCCAAACCATGCCAATTAAGGATTTCAACCTAAAACATGTTCCTACCCATTGACCCAATCACACTAACCCATAATGATAAGGATTTCCCCCCTTACCTTGTCAATTTGATGGAAACCTTGACTCCTCTCGCTTTTCCTCTCCTCTTTCTCTATTGCTTTCAGTGCTCAAGTGAATTCTAATTCTCACTTCCTTCACTCTTACTATTTATAATAGTATTCTAGTTGGGCTTAAATCATCTAATTTAATCACTAGGCCCAATAATACCTAATATTTAAATACCTCTATTTAAATTTAAATAATTAACCACTCACTATGCAACCAAGTTAATTAATTAATTCAATTATTTAATTATTTCTCATATCCACTAGATAATGAATTAATACACCAATTAATTAATTAACACTCCACATAATTAAATTAAAATTATAATAATAATAGTATAATAATTCAATACTAAAAAATGGGTTGTTACAACTCTCCCGCACTTAAATGATTTTCGTCCTCGAAAATTTACCTCAAACGAACAACTCCGGATATGATTCCCTCATCTTATCCTCGAGTTCCCACGTAATATTTCCATTGGAGACTCCGCCCCATATCACTTTTACCAAAGCAATATCCTTACCACGAAGCTTCTTCACTTCTCGATCTTCAATCCGCACAGGTGATGTATCAACTGTCAAATTATCCCGTACTTGCACATCATCTAATGGAACAACATACGATGGATCCGCAATGTACTTCCTCAATCGAGACACATGGAATACATCATGAAGATTAGAAAGTGATGGTGGTAATGCAATCCGATATGCCACTTCACCTATCCTCTCGGAAATCTGATAAGGACCAATGAAACGCAGCGTCAACTTACGCGACTTCAAAGCTCTACCAACACCCGTTATTGGCGTAACTCGAAGAAACACATGCTCGTCTTTCTCAAACTCAAGAGCTTTCCTCCTCTTATCATGATAACTCTTTTGACGACTCTGAGAAGCCTTCATCTTCCCTTGAATCATCTTAATCTTATCTGTAGTCTCTTGAATCAACTCGGGTCCAACCACAACACTCTCTCCCGATTCGTACCAACATAAAGGAGTTCTACACCTTCTGCCATAAAGGGCCTCAAACGGTGCCATTCCAATACTCGAATGGAAACTGTTATTATATGTAAACTTGATTAAAGGCAAGAAACTATCCCAATTTCCTCCTTGTTCCAAAACACAAGACCTCAAAAGATCTTCAAGTGACTGAATAGTCCTCTCCGTTTGACCATCAGTTTGCGGATGATATGCTGAACTCAAACGCAACTTCGTACCCAAAGCACTTTGCAAACCTTCCCAAAATCTCGAAGTGAACCTCGGATCTCGATCCGAAACAATACTCGATGGTATACCATGCAAACACACAATTCTCTCGACGTACAACTTAGCCAGTCTCTCCATCGAATAATCCATTCTCATCGAAATAAAATGAGCACACTTCGTCAGTCTGTCCACAACGACCCAAATCGCCTCACAATTACTCGATGTTCTTGGTAAGCCCGAAATAAAATCCATAGAGATACTATCCCACTTCCACTCGGGAATAGATAACGATTTCATCAAACCAGACGACTTTTGATGTTCAATCTTTGACTTTTGACAAGTCAAAAATGAATACACAAATTCCGCTACATCTTTCTTCATACCTTGCCACCAAAACATCTTCCTCAAGTCTTGATACATCTTAGTAGCACCAGGATGAATACTCAGACCACTTCTATGCCCTTCCTCAAGAATCCTCTTTCTCAAATCCATACCATTCGGAACACATACTCGATCACGACACCTCATGATACCATTCTCATCAATCCGAAAGTCACCACCTTTACCTTGGTTAATCAATGTCATAACATCGACTAACTTCAAATCTGACATCTGACCTTCTCTAATCTCGTCAAGAATGTCACACGTAAGCTTCAACATCCCAAGCTTAACACGCGAAGACGTCGCTTCACAAACCAAACTCAAATCCCTAAATTGCTCCAACAATTCAAACTCTCGCATCATCAACATAGACATATGCAATGACTTCCTACTCAATGCATCGGCTACCACATTCGCCTTCCCAGGATGATAATTCAAACCAAAATCATAATCCTTCAAGAATTCCAACCATCTCCTTTGCCTCATATTCAATTCTTTCTGATCGAACAAGTACTTCAAACTCTTGTGATCACTAAACACATCAAACCTCGATCCAAACAAGTATTGTCTCCAAAGCTTTAACACAAACACAACGGCGGCCAACTCTAAATCATGCGTCGGATAATTCTTCTCATGAACCTTGAGTTGCCTTGAAGCATAAGCTACCACTTGCCCCTTTTGTATCAGAACACCTCCCAAACCCAACAAAGAAGCATCGCAATACACAACGAAGGTTTCTAACGGATCCGGTAAAACCAAAATAGGAGCCGTAGTCAATCTTCTCTTAAGCTCTTGAAAATTCGCTTCACACTGCGAAGTCCAAATGAAAGCTTGACCCTTCCTAGTCAACTGCGTCAACGGTAACGACAACTTAGAAAATCCCTCAATGAACTTCCTATAATAACCAGCCAAACCAAGGAAACTTCGAATCTCAGCAACAGACTTAGGAGCTTCCCACTGAGATACAACTTCGATCTTCGTAGGATCCACAGAAATCCCACCGCTCGAAATCACATGTCCAAGAAAACTTACTTCACTCAACCAAAATTCACATTTAGAGAGTTTAGCGAACAACTTCCTCTCTTTCAACACCGATAACACAACCTTCAAGTGCTCTGCATGATCCTCTTCGCCCTTGGAATAAATCAATATATCATCGATGAACACAACTACAAACTTATCCAGATAATCATGAAAGATTCTATTCATATACTCCATAAATACACCAGGTGCATTCGTCACCCCAAAAGGCATCACGGAGTACTCGTAGTGACCGTACCTTGTCCTAAAAGCAGTCTTCTGAATATCCTCAGCCTTTACACGAATCTGATGATACCCAGACCTCAAATCAATTTTGCTAAACACACAAGCTCCAACCAGCTGATCCATCAGATCATCAATCCTCGGAAGTGGATACTTGTTCTTAATCGTCACTTTATTCAGTTGTCTATAATCAACACATAATCTCATAGAACCTTCTTTCTTCTTGACCAATAGCACAGGTGCACCCCACGACGACACACTAGGACGAATAAACTTCTTCTCGAGTAAGTCTTCAAGTTGACTCTTCAACTCTTTCAACTCAGAAGCGGACATTCGATAGGGAGCCATCGATACAGGACTAGTTCCAGGAACTAAATCAATCGAAAACTCGACCTCTCGTTCCGGCGGTAAATCACTTATATCTTCCAGAAATACCTCCGCAAATTCACAAACTATTGGCAGTTCTTCGATCGTCCTCTTCTCCCGAATATCCAAAGTTGCCAACAACATGAACAACTCGGCACCATCTTGCACCGATTCATCAACTTGCTTAGCAGACACACACCAATCTTCCTTAGCATCAACCTCAAGAAAAATAACCGTCTTCTCGAAACAGTTGATATACACCCGATTAACTTCTAACCAATTCATACCCAAAATCACGTCGAGTTTCTCTAACGGAAGACAAACTAAATCAATTCCAAAATCCCTACCAAATATACTCAACGGACAATTCAAACACACATAAGAAGTAGAAACAGAACCCATAGTAGGTGTATAAATAATCATACTTCTACGCATATCAGATAATATGAGATTCAACCTCTTAGCACAATCCAGAGAAATGAAAGAATGTGTTGCACCGTTATCAATAATGGCAATCAAAGGTGTACCATTAATAAAGCACGTACCTTGGATTAGTCTATCATCGGTAGTGGTCTCCGCACCAGACAATGCAAACACCTTTCCCTTCACTTGCTCCTTCTTCAGCATATCACATTGCGAACTAATGTGACCTTTCTCACCTCAGTTGAAACAAGTTACGTTCGAACCAACCCTACACTGGTTTGCTCTGTGACCCATCCTGCCACAATTGAAACACTTCCCAGAATCTCTACTACACTCCGTAGCACGATGGCCTTCCACACCATATTTGAAGCACTTAAGTGGAATAGAAGATACTCCCCCACTTGGCTTCTTGCCAACACTAAATTGTCTCCTCTTGTCATCATATGGTTTTCCCCGATCTTGCTTTTTCCCCTTCAGACTCTTGTAGACAGAAGCACTCTCCCTACTATCCTCGTCATAAATCCGGCTCTTGTTAACCAATTCTGTAAAACGAGTAATCTGTTGGTAACCAATGGCCTTCTTGATATCATGTCTCAAGCCATTCACAAACTTCAAACATTTAGATCTCTCAGCATTAGCAGTATTGTAATGAGGACAATACTTGATAAGCTCCTGAAATCTAGCAGCATAATCAGCAACGGTACCATTTCCTTGCTTCAATTCAAGGAACTCCACCTCTTTCTTCCCATGACAATCTTCTGGGAAATAGTTCTCCAAGAAGGTATCACGGAAAAGAGTCCAAGTAACTTCAATGTTGTCTTCTTCGAACCTCTGAAGAGTGTTATTCCACCAATCTTCAGCTTCCTTCTCAAGCATATGGGTACCAAACTGCACTTTCTGAGCATCAGTACAGTTCATTACTCTGAAGATCTTCTCAATTGCTTTCAGCCAAGCTTGAGCTTTCTCAAGGGCATGCTCACCCTCAAAGATAGGAGGATTGTTCTGCTGGAATCTCCCCAAAGCACGAAACTCATCATCATCTCCCTTTTGGTTATCGACATTCGCATTCGCTTGATGGATCTGACCCATGGATTCAGCCAGCATCCTCAGCGCCTCAGCAATGGCATCGTCATTCCTGCCTGCAACCATTGTCCTAACAACCCGAAACATCAAACAAACAGTATTGATCGTGTCAGATACACAAATCAAATACCACAGAAAACTTACTACTATTGACCAACTGATCGACCATGCTCTGATACCACTATGTAATACCCCTTTTTCTACCCCAAATTATTTAGCATATAATCAGAGTAAATAAGCACGCATATAAAGAAAAGGGCGTCACATCGACGTTTTCGAAACTTAAATCTTTCAAAAACCAACAATACACCTGGTCATTCAAAATAACACATTTCACTCATCATGAATATTCAAGCAATATGCGTTCGCAGCGGAGAATAAAGAATGCTCATGTAATTCATAATATGATCCATGTCCCATAGCATGATCGTCTCTCAATAATCACTTCAAATAAAATAAAACAATTAATGACATAAAGCATATCAAATTAAGATATGAGTTCAATACCACAAATCTACCTAGTGTTACATGACCAGAGCATTGACTCATCACCTAATTTCAAACTAAATACGGAAACTCTCTAGCTATTCTTGAGCGAGCTACCGTCCACCTACTCCAGCAATACTACTCTGTAGTATCTGCACGATACCCATGTAAAGGTAACATTCAAACAGAAAGGGTGAGAATTCCAATCATTATGAAATAGCATAATAAGGCACAATAAATTAAAACACAATTTAAGAATCCATCACACTTGGTATAATCACGTCAATAATATTAACCAACAATCATCTCACATATTTCAAACGTACATCGCATCCACATCAATACATGCATTCAATGATCACATAACTATAGACGACTCAATGCAAGACAATGTGACTCTATGCATGTGGTACCTCAATGTGAACTCAAAGTTTCACTGCTTTCCGATTCAATATCTAGAATCCAAGCCACGCTTCCGATCCGGACAAGACCAAAGCCCTATGTCTGTTTCCAATGAAGGATCACCGCTTAACACTACGCCTAATCCCAACTAAGGATTAACGTCTGCTACGTCTGTTTCCAATGAAGGATCACTGTTTAATACTACGCCTGATTCCAATTAAGAATCAACGTCTGCTCATGTGAACCCACAGTTTCACCACTTCCACAATGAAGTCAACCATGCTATGAATGAATGCACACATACCAACACATATGCAATCAAGACCATCTATACCGTCTTAACATTTCACATATCACCATAACTCACAATTGGCACATATACACATCCATCACCATACATCATTCATGATTACATATACACATCCATTACCATAAATCATTCACAATTCAATAATGGTATACATACACATTCATACAATATATTATTCACCAATATAGGCCAATCATCAAATATGTACACATAGATTTCACTCCAAAACGCACACAACATTTAAATATCCATTTTTTTCACTTTTCAAACAGTGTTAACCGGTTAACGCCCTGGGTTAATCGGTTAACGCAAAACAGAATGCGCTTCTTGGCAATTTATAACAGTGTTAGCCGGTTAACGCCCTGGGTTAACCGGTTAACGCAAGACAGAATGTAATTTTTTTCAATATCGCAACAGTGTTAACCGGTTAACGCCCTGGGTTAACCAGTTAACGCAAAACAGAAAGCTGTTCCTGCGCTAACACGAAACAGAATGCAGATTTCCCCGTATTTTTCATCGTTGGAGAACTTCTGGACCTTCGATTTCGATTCCGTAAAAAGCTACACGTTCAGAAAATTATGACTCATCCAAATTTATATTCATTCATAGTTTTAGCATAATTTAATCATCACAATTCAAGAGTATTTATCAAGACCTAATAATTCCAAACCATGCCAATTAAGGATTTCAACCTAAAACATGTTCCTACCCATTGACCCAATCACACTAACCCATAATGATAAGGATTTCCCCCCTTACCTTGTCAATTTGATGGAAACCTTGACTCCTCTCGCTTTTCCTCTCCTCTTTCTCTATTGCTTTCAGTGCTCAAGTGAATTCTAATTCTCACTTCCTTCACTCTTACTATTTATAATAGTATTCTAGTTGGGCTTAAATCATCTAATTTAATCACTAGGCCCAATAATACCTAATATTTAAATACCTCTATTTAAATTTAAATAATTAATCACTCACTATGCAACCAAGTTAATTAATTAATTCAATGATTTAATTATTTCTCATATCCACTAGATAATGAATTAATACATCAATTAATTAATTAACACTCCACATAATTAAATTAAAATTATAATAATAATAGTATAATAATTCAATACTAAAAAATGGGTTGTTACATGTTGGCTGCCACATATGCGCGCCTGTTGGCCAATTGATTGGCCTATGTTCCTTTGACCGCGTCCACATGGCGTTTGACCTTGACATGGCACGCCAACGCATTAATGAGACGACCGTGTTTTGATACGCTCATACTTCGATTCCCAGCGGTTCCGTTTTGGATTTTTGTTTACTTCAGCGCCTCATTTGAATTGCTACATACTTCGATTCTGGCTGGCAGCATGTTTTCAAATTAATTCAACATTTCTTCTTTCCCTCCAAATTTCATGTACATTTTCCACATTTTATTTCAAATATTTTCCAACTTCAAAAAATCATATCAAATTGAAAACACATCCAATTAATTCCCAATTTTTTGAAAAATGTTCATGTGTTTGTCTATTATTTTTTGGTGGTGATTTCATGATTTTATCATCTCTGGAATTTGAATTGTGATTGGTTGATTGAACATGTGTGCATATGTGACATTGCTTCATTCTTTCTATTGTGAAATGCTCAATAATGATCCAATTGCCATGAAATTTTATATGATGATTCCCAACATGTTGCTGGATGTTTGAGGCTTGGTTGTGTATTTTTCTCATTTTCCATTTCTGTTTTAGACACATGGACATTGTTGTGCAACATTTGGTGTCACATTCTTGGTCTCATACTTGTGCATTTTCATTTCTAGGTCAAATGAGCTCTTCTGTTTCCAATTTTTGACATGATGATTATGTTTGACATATTGTGTGCACATAAAAAATTCCAGAATTGTTTGAGTCATTTCTGTTTTAATATGGAATTTTGATTCTTAATGATCAATTGTGTGCTTTGAATTTGTCTTTGCCATAGCTTGCTCATGAGATGACTTGGTTTAATGCTTTTGACTTGGTCCTTTTTAGGACATGTTCATGATTGATTAAATGAGCTTTATGTTGAATATTGGTTGCTGTTTTGACTTTTTGATTCACCTTTGACCCTAGGCTTTGCCCTAGGGGTTTGAACTTACAGTTTGAGCTTTGCATTTCAGGTTCATGCAATTAGTGCTAATGGATGATGTAATCTCCTTGCTTGAGATACAATTTGCTTTGTTTAACTAATGTTGATTGTGTTGTAGGTCCTTGGATGGCCAACTCACTTGAGTTGTTGACTTACATTATGTATATTGGTTGTCTGACTGTTGACTGTCTGTTTAGTTTGTCTGAATGTGAATATTGACTTGTTTGATTTTCTTACAGGTACTTTAGTAGCTTTAACTCATTTACTTGAGTTGCTTTACTTTGCTTGTGGTTGGCATACCACTTAGGTAATTTCCTTAACTCCATGTAGTCTGGAAGACCTGTCATTTTCTTTTGGCAGGCACCTGTCTGAAGTCCTCCTTAAGAGGCAATGTTTATGTATGTTTATCTTTGTGCTAAAGACCTCAATGTGGCATGGTTACATATTAAGACCTCCTAAGTGAAGAGGCATTAGCAGATAGAAGGGATGTGAAATCCATCCCCTGCTATTCAGTTGAGTCTTTCATATTGCTCGCACTACGTGCTGATGCATTTGAATAAACACCCCAAGATCATTGTATATAGAGTCAGTCATTGTGGAGTAGAGTTCCTCATTCTGAACTCCCACAGCTTCTTTGATTCAAGCTCACCCCGACCAGGGTTAAGAGCTATGAGGTCTAACCCTCATCTCCCATTTCATCTGCTCACCCTGACGGTCAATATCAGAGGTTAAGAGCCCAAACACCCTTACATATCTGGCTTGTTTGTCGAGGTTGATATGACCCCTTGAGTAAAGCCCAGCTTTGTATGAGCGTTTTGATTGTGTATAGAGTGTGCTAATTGATTGATTGTTTGCTTACCTGTGCATCCTTCACGTTGCTTTTGCATATTATTTGCATTTTGCTTTTGCATTTGTTATCTGCTTTGTTTGAGGAGTCAGATGTAAGACCATTAATTGGCTATCTGTTTCCTGTTTCTTTTGGGGAGCTGGATATAAGACCATTTATTGGCACTCCATTTCCTTTTCTGTTTCTTTTTGTGGAGTCAAGTATAAGACCATTGATTGGCCATCTGTTTCCTATCTTGTTTTCTTTTGTGGAGTCAGGTATAAGACCATTGATTGGCCATCTATTTCCTATCTTGTTTTCTTTTGTGGAGTCAGATGTAAGACCAGTGATTGGCTATCTGTTTCCTATCTTGTTTATTTTGTGGAGCTGGACGTAAGACCATTTATTGGCACTCCGTTTCCCATTTGTTTTCGGAGTTGGACGTAAGACCATTTATTGGCAATCCATTTCCAGTTCTGTTCTCTTTGAACCTGCTTATTTGCTTATTACCTTGTTGCCTATTCCAAAGGATGGTACTTACTTGGATCATCTACATATGATCTCAAGAGAGGAACTCCTAATGAAGTTTTACTCCTCACCCCCACCTTTTGTTTCCTTACAACCTCCACTTGCATTTGTAACCCAAACCAGAAAACTTTGTGCAAACATTCTCACCTATTTTCAAACTAGAAACCTAGGCCTTAAGCCTTTGATTTTCAAACTTCATTTCCACAATATTTCTTCTGAATTGAATCTAATGTCAACTTTGACCATCTTTGTGAATACTCTAATTGGTTAATTTCACTCACTCAATTGCTTTTGTGGCCCTTGTCCACTTCTTGATAAGTTTTTATGCATTAGCCGTAGATCTGAATTATCTTAGTGGTTGATGTGAATCTCACCGCATCCTTAGTGAGTTGATTGTAAGACTTCCATACTTATTATAGGGTTAACCCCTCACTAGTATATTGAAGTTATCCTCACATGGTGGATTGTTGGTTCAGGTTGAGTGTTCTCCCTTTGATAATGAAAGACCTTAAGGCTCTTGTTTAAAATCAATCCACTTACTTTTTGGAAATCTTTTAGCCGAACTACGAGGTTTTGATCCTGTAAAGGTACGTAGGCAATGGGTTCATCCATCCAAACACAAAAATAATAAAATTGTATATTCTTCTCTCATCCTCCCAATCAATAATTGCACAATAAATATTTTCATAAACAATCATCTTTTACAACAAGTTGTGAAAAGGGTTCCCTAGGAGTACCTAGGATGCATTGGGTGCCTAACACCTTCCCTTTGCATAATTACCCTCTTACCCAGATCTCTGTACCCTTTTTATTAGTTTTCTTTGTAAAGCTTCTTAGGCTTTTGTTCGCTTTCTAGCCATTTCTTTGGATAAATAGAAGTACGGTGGCGACTCTATCTTTGTATGCTTTGCTTTTGATTTAGTCAATAAATCATAAAGTGATGAATACACCGCTACAGAAAAGTGGCGACTCTGCTGGGGAAACACAACAGGCTTCCTAGTGGGTTTGCCAACTTTTCACACTTTGTTGTATCATATTTGTCTATTGTTTATGACATGTTTTTGTGCAATTTGGGATTACTGTATTGTTTGTAATGATTGATTTGCTTGATAAATCAATTGCTTGCTTGCTTGGTGATCTCTGTGAGATGAGTTCTATACCCGAACTCGAGTGCACCTTATGATAGGAGAATGGCATAGTCTCGTCGACTTGTGTGGAGTTATTCCTTAGCAAGTTGACTTACGAGTCCATTCACTTGGTGGAGGTCATGTTGGATTAATGATGTCACAGAAGTTATTTGTGGTTAGGCATTATTCTTCCAATATGTGCCTTAGAAGCCAAGGACCTTAGTTTACCAAGCCCATCTTGGCCTATTTTTAGGATGTAGTGCGGAGGTCGTTCAAATGTCAGATTTGATGCGATTGTTACGCGATACTACACTCATAAGAGTCTCTCTTGAGAATATTTTTGGAATACGAGTATTCGTTCCTCCGATAATATTCGAAAGATGGGATTATGACTATGGGAACCTCTGGTAGAACATGTTCGGCAGGTTTAAACCATAGTACACTCCCTTTGGGTGGTTCTCAACCGAGACTCCATGCTCGTGACTCACAACAAACCCGTGATTCATGGTTGATCCGTGCGACTATCGTTAATATCAATGGAACTTGGGTGTCGATACGGTGCAAACCATAATCCACCAAAATGGATGATTGATATTAAGGATGGTTGAGTCGTTCGTATATCGTTAATATCAATGGAACTTGGGTGTCGATACGGTGAAGACCATAATCCACCAAAATGGATGATTGATATTAAGGATAATTCGAGCTATCCCATGACCTTTGTCTGGTGTGATTTGCTTGATCCTTGAGTGTGATTGTTGCATTCATGCATTCATCTGCATCCATATCATCAAATAAAAAGAAAATTTTCAAGGAACTTAAGGGGTTTATTTGCAAAATTTTCAGATATGGAAAGACAAAAAAGGCATACAAAGAAGTACAGCTTCAGACAACCCGATCTGAAAGAGTTAAGAAATCTGACATCCTATGTATTAGATCCCTTGGGTTTCAATGCTCGTTATGGGAAGCTTCTGCCTCTTTTGACTACTCAGGTTGACGAAGGGTTGATGGGCACCTTGGTGCAGTTCTATGATCCTCTGTATCACTGCTTCTCTTTTCCAAACTTTCAGCTGTTGCCTACCCTTGAGGAGTATGCTCATCTTGTGGGTATTCCGATTCTGGATCAGGTGCCGTTCAGTGGCTTGGAGAGTATTCCTACTTCTCGAGAGATAGCAGACTTGTTGCACATAAATGAGTCTCTGATTCGTGATCACATGACTTCCAAAGGTGGAATTCAAGGTCTCCCTCTTGAGTTCCTCATCGCTCAAGCTACCGTTTATGGGAAGGCCATGAGTGAGGATGCCTTTGAAGCCATATTTGTGCTTCTCATCTATGAATTGGTATTGTTCCCAAACATCGACAAATTTGTGGATGTGAACGCTATTAGGATCTTCTCAGTTCTTAATCCTGTTCCGACTCTGTTGGGTGATACTTATGTCTCTTTGCATCTGAGGAATGCAAAGGGTGGTGGCGTTATTGTGTGCTGTTTACCTCTGTTGTATAAGTGGTTTATTTCTCACTTACCTCAGACGGTCGCTTTCAAGGAGAACAAGGGATGTCTACGGTGGTCCACGAGGCTCAGGTCTCTCACTAATGATGATATCTCTTGGTATGATCGTGCATACGACGGTGTCCAGATCATTGACTCTTGTGGTGAATTCTCCAATGTGCCTCTTCTTGGTACATGTGGTGGGATTAGCTACAACCCTGTGTTAGCACGACGTCAACTTGGGTTCCCCCTAAAGGATAAACTAATAACATTCTGTTAGAAGGTGTGTTCTTTCAGGAGGGTAAAGATCCCCAAGGCCTGAAAGCGAGGATGGTCCGCGCCTGGCGCAAGATTCACAAGAAGGGTAGAAGTGAGTTGGGTCCGAAGAATTGCATTGCTTTGGAGTCGTATACTACTTGGGTGAGGAAGAGAGCATCCGAGTATCTCATGCCTTATAACTATCCGAGACCTACACCTTTGGTTGTGGCTGGGCCTTCAACCCTCCCTAACCAAGGCGTAGAGGAGTTGAGAGACGAAGACCTTTCGCGTGCCTGGATCCGTGAAAGAGAAGAGTTGCTTCAACAACTTAAGGAGAAGGATGCTCTGATCGAGTTCCTCGAGCATCAGGTCATTGATGATCCTGATGACCTTGGACTTCTCTACTTCCTCAGTCTTCCAAGTTCTGGAAAAGGAGGTATGACAGACTCGCCAAAGAGAAGGCGAATATGGAAGCAGCGTATGAGAGAGAGATTAAGAGGCTTTGTGCAGCTTATCTTCCGGCATCCCAAGCTTCTAGGGATCCATAGGATGTTTATTTTCCTTTTCTCTTGTAATAATTGACAATGCTGTACTTCTTTTTCTCAAATATATTTGATGAGATGTTTTCCATATGCGATTAAATGCTTAATATTCAAAATTTGCGAATAATACCCTAAAAGTTCCTTTGAAAATAAAACAAATCATATGCACAAACATTGCATGCATCATTTGCATAAGCAGGTGTTTGTTCCAGTCTTCTTGTCTGTGGCCTAACTCTGTGCTCTTAATTTATTTTGAAGACAAGCTGACTCATCGGTACTACACCAGAGCCAACTCTTCTAGATTGATGGATCATCTTAAACAAGAGAACCGTGAGCTCAAAGAGGAAGTTTCCCGACTGAGTGCGTTGATGGAATCTTTCCTGGCCGCTCAGAATCAGCCGTCTCCAACACCTGCAACTCCTCCCCAGAGGACTGTTATTTCTGAGGTTGTTTCTGCTATTGTGCCAACTGCGAGTGCCCATTTTGTGCCAACAGCCATGCCAGCCGGGTTTCCGTGGGGTATGCCTCATGGCTTTATGCCTGATATTCCTGCTCCAACATTTGCTTCTATGCCGACATCTAGCCCGGTCATTGCTGTGCCTCCTCTTGTCGTGCATACCGTTCCTAGGGTAGACGACACCATCTATCATTCTGAGCCGTCTGAGGGCCCAGATTTTCATGAGAAGATGGATGTAATGAATGACCAATTTCTTGAACTCCGCAAGGAATTGAAGACCCTTCGAGGAAAGGATTTGTTCGGCAAGTCTGCTGTCGAGCTCTGTTTGGTTCCCGGTGTGAAAATACCTGTGAAATTCAAGGTCCCAGACTTTGAGAAGTATAAGGGGAACACCTGCCCTCTCAGCCACCTGGTTATGTATGCCAGGAAAATGTCTACTCAAACGGATAATGATCAGCTGCTCATTCATTATTTCCAGGACAGTCTGTTCAGTGCTGCACTGCGATGGTATATGAGTTTGGACAGTGCAAACATCCGTTCCTTCAATGACCTTGGCGAAGCCTTCGTCAAGCAATACAAGTACAACATGGATATGGCTCCCGATCGGGATCAACTCAGAGCCATGTCCCAGAAGGACAAAGAGACGTTTAAAGAGTACACCCAGAGGTGGCGAGAGCTGGCAACTCAGATTACTCCTCCGCTGGAAGAGAAGGAAATGACCAAGATCTTTTTGAAGACCTTGAGTTCATTTTATTACGAGCGGATGATTGCTAGCGCTTCTTCTGATTTCACCGAGATGGTGAACATGGGGATGCCACTAGAGGAGGGAGTCTGCGAAGGACGTTTGACCAAGGATGAAGGCTCTTCTAGCAAGCGATATGGGGCGTTTGTGAAGAAGAAAGATGGAGAGGCACATGCTGTGCAATCCCATATCAAACCAAGAAGACCCTCTGCTAGGAGGAAGACTGCACGTCCAGCCAGCAACCAGCACCAGGTGGCTCACATAACACCTGTTTTCAGGGATAATTCACAATATCAGCACAATAATCAGCAACCAACTCAGCAGTATCAACAACAACATCGCCCTCAGCAACAGGCTTACCAGCCTCGCAACAACAATAATCAAGCTAGTACGAGTTATGAAAGGAAGAAGATCACTTTCGATCCGATTCCGATGTCATACGCAGAGCTGTATCCCTCTTTGATAGAGCGGAAATTGATTACTCCCAGGGATCCACCGACTGTACCTGCTAACCCTCAGTGGTGGTACAAGCCCGATCAACATTGTGTTTATCATTCGGGTGCTCCCGGCCATAATATGGACAACTGCTTTCCGTTGAAGACTAAGGTTTAAGACCTTATGAGGTGCGGAATTTTGTGCTTTGAGGACGTTGGTCCCAATGTTAAGAAGAACCCATTGCCCGAGCATGGGAAGTCTGTTAACATGGTCCAGGGTTGCCCTGGAAAATACAAGGTCAAATATGTGAGCCATATTCGACAGTCGCGTGTTGAGTTGCACCGTCTGCTATATCAGTACAGTCATTTGGAGCATGATCATGATAAGTGCCGAATTTGTTCTGTTAACAGATTGGGATATCGCCAAGTGCGTAGAGAGCTGTAAGAATTGCTGGATGATGGGACCATCGAGATTCTTCAAAACAGAAATGTTGATGAAGATGAGCCAGAGGTGAATGTGATTTCTCCTGTGTTCAGGATCCCTGAGCCTGTTGTCATCCGATATGATGGTAGCAAGCAGAAGGTTTCTCCTGCCCTGGTTATCAAGCCTGCCGACCCTGTGCCTTATTCATCTGATAAAGCAATTCCGTTCCGCTATAATCCTGTTGCTGTTGAAGATAGGAAAGAAGTGTCGTTGCCTTCTCCCTCTGTTGTGAACATAGCTGATGTGAGCGGATTGACCCGTAGTGGTAACGTGTTTTCATCTCCGAAGCCTCAGGCTAGAGCTGACTCTGTTGAGCGTCCAGTTTGGAATGCGGTTAATTCTCCGAACCCGGCACCTGTTGTTAAACCCTCCTCTGTACAAAAGACTCCCACTTCTTCTGTTGTCCCTAGTGGCACTGTGAATGAAGACTGTGATGAGATGCTGAGGCTCATCAAGAAGAGTGAGTACAACGTTGTAGACCAGCTTCTACAAACGCCGTCCAATATCTCTGTATTATCCTTGCTTCTGAATTCAGAACCCCATAGGGAGGCTCTGCAGAAAGTTTTGGACTTGGCTTATGTTGATCATAATGTCACTATTGAACAGTTTGACAGCATTGTTGCAAACATTACTGCTTGCAACACTTTGAGTTTTTGTGACGCTGATCTCCCTGAGGAGGGAAGAGACCACAACATGGCTTTACATATATCCATGAATTGCAAGAACGACGCCATGTCCATTGTGCTGGTGGACACTCGGTCATCTTTGAATGTATTGCCGAAATCCACTCTCTCTAGATTGTCATATCAAGGGCCTCCCATGAGGCAGAGTGGAGTTGTTGTGAAAGCTTTTGATGGATCGCGTAAGACCGTGATTGGGGAAGTTGATCTCCCAATCAAGATTGGACCAAGTGATTTCCAAGTTACCTTTCAGGTTATGGATATCCATCCATCTTATAGCTGTCTCCTTGGTAGACCATGGATTCACGAGGCTGGCGCCGTGACATCCACCCTACACCAGAAGCTGAAATTCGTTAAGAACAAGAAACTGGTTGTGGTAGGGGGAGAAAAGGCTCTTCTGGTTAGCCACTTGTCTTCTTTCTCATACATTGATGCTGAGGATGAAGTTGGAACGCCTTTCCAAGCTTTATCTATAGCGGAGCCTATTGAGAAGAAAACTCCTTCATTTGCTTCCTATCGAGATGCGAAACTGGCCATCAAATGCGGTGCAGTTGCTGGTCTAGGAAAATGATCGAGCTTGAAGACAACAAATCCCGGGCTGGCATTGGCTATTCTTCTGGGGTCTTCAACGACAAAGGGCTGTTCAAGAGTGGAGGTTTCATCCACGCCGATCAAGTTGAGGAAGCTGCTGCTATTCTGGAAGAAGATGCAGAGGATACTGGCAATTTTGTCATCCCTGGCGGGATCTGCCATAATTGGGTCGCTGTGGATGTTCCTACGGTCATTCATAAGTCAACGTAATATGTTTGCTTTATTTACAAACCCTTCTCCCATGCCAAAAGGAGAAGTGATGACATTGCTGGCAACATTTATACAATGATATTTCATTCAATAAATTCATGTTAAATCTTTGTTTTTCCAAGTGGTTTCACTTTTTGCTTTTTGCATGAAATTGGTGATCACAAAAAAACCCTAAAAACAAGAATAAAAGCAATCTTTTCATCTGCATAATGATTTGTTTGTTTAAATTCTAAAGTTTTCATTATCCCAAATCATTATGCAGGTTGATTCTAAAACCCATTGAACATAATGATCCAACGCCATCTACCAATTTTGAATTCCCTGTATTCGAAGCAGAGGAAGATGATGTTGAAGGGATTCCTGACGAGATTACCCGTCTTCTTGAGCACGAAGAGAAGATCATTCAGCCACATCTTGAGAATCTGGAAACAGTCAACTTGGGGTCTGAAGATTGTGTTCGATCGGTGAAGATTGGGGCACTCCTTGAAGAGTCTGTGAAGAAGGGGTTGATCAGTTTGCTACGAGAATATTCCGATATCTTTGCTTGGTCGTACGAAGATATGCCGGGTCTAGATACAAATATTGTGCAACATTTCCTGCCTTTGAATCCTGAGTGCGTACCTGTGAAGCAGAAGCTCAAAAGAACTCATCCAGATATGGCAGTGAAGATCAAAGAGGAAGTACAGAAGCAAATTGATGCGGGGTTTCTGGTGACTTCTACGTATCCTCAATGGGTGGCCAATATTGTACCTGTGCCTAAGAAAGACGGAAAAGTCCGTATGTGTGTGGATTACCGTGATTTGAATAAGGCTAGTCCAAAAGATCATTTCCCTCTACCACACATCGATATGTTGGTAGACAATACAGCCAAATTCAAAGTCTTTTCGTTTATGGACGGATTTTCTGGATATAATCAAATCAAGATGGCACCCGAGGATATGGAGAAGACAACATTCATCACACCTTGGGGAACATTCTGTTATCGAGTGATGCCCTTCGGTTTGAAGAACGCCGGAGCCACGTATCAACGAGCTATGACTACCTTGTTTCATGATATGATGCACAAGGAGATAGAGGTCTACGTTGATGATATGATTGCTAAGTCACGAACGAAAGTGGAACATGTTGAGCATTTGTTGAAGCCTTTTCAGCGTTTGAGGAAGTTCAAGCTTCGTCTGAATCCGAACAAATGTACATTTGGAGTCCGTTCTGGCAAGTTATTGGGTTTTGTCGTCAGCGAAAGAGGTATTGAGGTTGATCCTGCAAAGGTCAAAGCAATACGAGAGATGCCTGCGCCCAAAACTGAGAAGCAAGTCCGAGGTTTTCTTGGCCGCTTGAACTATATTTCCAGATTTATATCCCACATGACTGCCACATGTGCGCCGATATTCAAGCTCCTCCGGAAAGATCAATCTCATGATTGGACCGAGGATTGCCAGAAAGCTTTCGACAGTATCAAAGAGTATCTGTCTGAACCTCCGATATTGTCTTCGCGTGTAGAAGGAAGACCCTTGATCATGTATCTGACTGTTCTTGAAGACTCGATGGGTTGTGTACTCGGTCAGCAAGATGAATCGGGAAAGAAAGAATCTGCTATCTACTACCTGAGTAAGAAGTTCACCGATTGTGAGTCCCGATACTCTATGCTTGAGAAGACGTGTTGTGCTTTAGCTTGGGCTGCTAAGCGTTTACGCCAGTATATGATAAATCATACAACTTGGTTGATATCCATAATGGATCCAATCAAGTATATCTTTGAGAAGCCTGCTTTAACCGGGAGGATTGCCCATTGGAAGATGTTGTTATCTGAGTATGATATTGAGTATCGAGCTCAGAAAGCTATCAAAGGTAGTATCTTGGCTGACCACTTGGCACATCAGCCGATTGAAGATCATAAGTCTGTTCAGTACGACTTCCCAGACGAGGAGATTCTGTATTTGAAAATGAAAGATTGTGATGAGCCTACACTTGACGAAGGTCCAGAACCTGGTTCCAGATGGACGATGGTGTTTGATGGCGCTGTAAATCAGTACGGAAATGGTATTGGGGCAGTAATCATTACTCCTCAGGGCACACATATTCCTTTTACAGCAAAGCTAACTTTCAAATGCACGAATAATATGGCTGAGTACGAAGCCTGTATTATGGGATTAGAAGAGTGCATTGATCTAAGGATCAAGCATCTTGATGTGTATGGTGATTCGGCCCTCGTTGTCAATCAGATCAAGGGTGAGTGGGAAACGAATCAGCCTGGTCTCATTCCATATAGAGATTATGCGAGGAGGATTTCAACGTTCTTTACAGAAGTTGACTTTCATCATATTCCTCGAGAGGATAATCGAATGGCAGATGCTCTTGCTACGCTTGCTTCAATGATAGTGGTCAAGTATTGGAATGAAGTTCCCAATATCACCGTGATGCGCTTGGATAGACCAGCTCACCGTGATGACAAGCCTTGGTATTATGATATCAAATGTTTTCTCCAGAACCAGGTCTACCCACCTGGGGCATCTGTGAAAGATAGGAAAACTCTGAGAAGGTTGTCAGGCAGTTTCTACCTCAGTGGTGAAGTGCTGTATAAGAGGAATTTTGACATGGTTTTGCTCAGATGCGTGGATAGACACGAAGAGGACCTATTAATGACTGAGGTCCATGAGGGTTCATTTGGTACTCATTCCAATGGACATGCCATGGCTAGAAAGATGTTGAGAGCAGGCTACTATTGGCTGACAATGGAGTCTAACTGCTGCAAATATGTGAAGAAATGCCACAAGTGTCAGATTTACACGGATAAGATTCATATTCCTTCGACACTTCTGAATGTGATTTCATCACCATGGCCTTTCTCTATGTGGGGAATTGACATGATCGGCATGATTGAACCGAAAGCGTCCAACGGACACAGGTTTATTCTCGTAGCAATTGACTACTTCACCAAATGGGTTGAGGCGGCGTCGTATGCTAATGTGACCAGGCAGGTGGTCGTGAAGTTTGTCAAGAATCAGCTGATATGCTGTTATGGTGTGCCTGATAAGATCATTACCGATAATGGATCTAACTTGAACAACAAGATGATGGAAGAGTTGTGCGCTGAGTTCAAGATTGCACACCATAACTCCTCTCCCTACAGACCCAAGATGAATGGGGTTGTTGATGCTGCTAATAAGAATATCAAGAAGATTATCCAGAAGATGACAGTCACGTACAAAGATTGGCATGAGATGCTGCCATTTGCTTTGCATGGATATCGTACATTTGTCCGCACTTCAACAGGGGCAACCCCTTTTTCTCTTGTTTACGGCATGGAGGTTGTTCTCCCAGTAGAGGTGGAGATCCCATCAATGAGAGTCTTGATGGAGGCCAAGTTGGCTGATGCTGAATGGATTCAGAGTCGTCATGACCAACTGAATTTGATTGAAGAGAAGCGATTGACTGCCATGTGCCATGGTCAGTTATATCAGTAGAGAATGAAGAAAGCATTCGATAAGAAGGTCAAGCCTCGTGTGTTCCGAGAAGGTGACCTTGTGCTCAAGAAAGTCTTGTCTTTCGCACCCGATTCCAGGGGCAAGTGGACTCCAAACTATGAAGGTCCATATGTTGTCAAGCGAGCCTTTTCAGGCGGTGCTTTGATGCTTACAACTATGGATGGGGAGGATTTCACTCGTCCTGTGAATTCAGATGTAGTCAAGAAATACTTTGCCTAAAAAGAAAAAACAGAATAGCTCGCTAAGTTGAAAACCCGAAAGGGTGGCTTAGGCAAAAATGAGCGTCTCGGTGGATAACCCGAAAGGGCGATCCAGGCAAAAATTAGAGACATGAAAAAAAAATTGCATCCCGCTAGATTGAGTACCTCACCCTGGGGCAATCTAGGCAAAAATTAGGGATATGGCAAGTAACTGCATCCTGACAAGACTTTCTGTTTCACAACTGTCTTTTCGTCAGAGATTCTCGCTCAGTCATCGTCAACTGAAGCTTCAAATACATCGGATTCAAATTGGTAGAGAAATGGTAATTATGTTCAATGTAGCCCTCTTCCAATATATATCACCGATTTCAAATTTGTACAGATCTATGGAGTCTTGCCATTTGCAGGCTACCATTCCATCAAATAAATTTGAGCTTTTATCCAATTATTTGCACTCTTATTTGTTTCAATTCAACAAATGTTTTGCATGTTTTAATTGATAAAATGTCATTGTTTTAAACAAATAATTTTTTTTTTCAAAATTCTTTTTAAACAAAGTGAACATTCACAATGATAAAAGGATACTTAAGAATTTCTCAGTGCTCTCCCAAGGGTGGCATATTTTCCAACAGGGTAAGACATTTGTTCATATTCCTAGCATGGCTGTATCCTCTTTCTCCAGATTGTTGTTGGGGTTTCTCCCTAAGCAGAACTTCTGTTGAGGTTTTGTTTCCCAAGCAGGGTATTTGTTGGGATTTCTCCCGAACAGATTTTTGTTGAGCAGAGCCTTTGTTAGGACTCTCCCCATCAGAGTGCTTGTTGAGGTTTTCACCTCTCCTCCCTTCAGCAGAGCAGTGATTCTTTTCTCCTCAGCAGTTGTGGTTCCTTTTGGAAGGTTCAATATTAGGTGGTTGATCCTCAGTTCTCCTTCTCTGCCTCAGATAAATCCCCAGTAGATTTGTGGCATGGTGGATTGTACCTGTGATGATTCCTCCCATGCAGAGATTTATTGATTTCCTGATGTTTCTGATCCCTAGTAGAGTTGCTTGTGTGACATAATCTACTTGTGTGATCTTTTCTCCCTCAGTGGGCTTTCCCTCAGTGGAGTTGTTTGGAGTTGCTTTCGTGGCAGTTTTCACCTGTGCAGTGAGCTCCTTTTTCCCAGATGAGACTGATGATCCATCCTTGCAGATGATCCTTGTTCTTCTTGATCCCGTCAGAATTGTTTATTCTCCGGTGATCCTGGCTTTCTCTCTTGTGGTGTAGTATCGGGCGTTTGATTCCTGGACCTGTTTGTGTTAGAAATGTTTGTTTTGTCAACATTCATCAAACATAAATCACGCATATTCATGCATACTTTCAACATTCAGATATTCATATTGCATTTTTTGCCATATATCTTTTGTTTGTTGTCTTCCTGCTATATGGTGATATAGATCTCTCCAGTAGATCTCCCCAAGCAGATGTCGGGTGTCTAATCTCTCAATATAGAGTCAGCCCCTTAAGCAGAAAGTGTCTGTCATTCCTTCTGCAGTTCCCCACTGAGATATATCCTCGTGGATGACGGTTGTTCCTGTTTCCTCCCAACACATATATTGGGATGGGTTTTCCCTATTGAGTTATATCCTCGATAGGACGAGTCTTGATTCAGTTTGCCTTTTTGGTTTGATCCTAAATTGGCCCTTTCGCGACTGTCTCTTGTGCTTCCCTGTGGAATAAATGGATAATTGCTCAGTAACCGGCAATCATTCACTTTATCCTCAGCGGAATTCGTGGCTTCTACCCAGTAACCGGTGGTTGTAAGTCCTATCCTTTGTGGTTTTCTACCCAGTAACCGGTAGTTGTAAATCCTATATACCTTTTTCCCTCTTTGCGGAATCTGTGGTTGTTTACCCAGAGATTGGTATCTATGTACCTTTTGTTCCTCAGCAAAAGTCAGCGGCTTCTACCCAGTATTCGGTAGTTGTAAGTCCTATCTTTGTGGTTTTCTACCCAGTAACAGGTAGTTATAAATCCTACTTTCATCCCCTAGCAGAGGTAACCTTTGTGGTTCATCCTGGTTGATGGCGGATTTTGCGGTCTTCTACCCAGTATTTGGTAGTTGTAAATCCTATGTTGTTGTTATCTCCCTATCGGAGTCTGTGCTTCCATGTGGAATAGTTGGATGTTTGCTCAGTAACCGGCAATCATTCACTTTATCCTCAGTTGAGTCTTTGGTCTTCTACCCAGTATTCGATAGGTGTAAATCCTATTTTCTTGCTCTTCAGCAGAGTTTCTGGTTTTCTACCCAGTAACTGGTATTTATAAACCCTATTTGTCCCCCGTGCGGAATTGTGATCCTTTCACTCCCCACGCAGAGGTGTGGTCTTCTACCCAGTATTCGGTAGTTGTAAACCCTATGTTTTCTCCTCATCAGAGTCGATGGTTTCTACCCAGTATTCGGTGGTTGTAAATCCTAATATCTCCCCTTTGCAGAGTTAACTTTTTGTGGTTCATCCTAGTTGATGACGGTTACTCTTGGTGGTTATCAATATCCAGTATTCGATGTTGATCTTTCCTCACCCTCTTCTGGGTAATTGCTCTGAGTAAGCAATTGTAGTCCCAACAGGTATTTTCTCCTCCTTGTGGATAATTGCCGTATGCTAGCAATTTTATCCTTAGCGGGTCCTTTCACCGTTTGCCAGTGATATGTTCCCCGGATCATTGATTTTTTTTTATCAAATGCATCCCCGGTGAGTCCTCTTTCATCTACCCTTTTGTTGGTAATGACTGTTGCTCCCTTTGATCGGTCATCTTTATATACCTAGTTTTGGTATCCCGATGTCCTTTCTTTTCGGATGATTTATCCTTTATTAACCCAGTAACCGGTTGTGGATAATCTTCCATGCGAGTATACTATCCACGTTCTGACGGTAATGGATAATATGTCTAATGCACTCTTCAGTCGAAGCCTGTTGTGTTTCCCTAGTTGAGTAAGATTCGTGTTTCCTTTGCGGAATCGAATATTCATATCTACCCTTTTTTTGACCGTATCTCCCAGTAACCGGTGATATGTCTCATGGATAATTGTCGTATGCTTGCAATTTATCCCCAGCGAGTTATCTTTCGTCAACCCTGTTGTTGTTGGTAACGATTGTTTCTCTGTTTGGTAGGTCACCTATTTTATACCCAGTAACCGGTATCCCTGGTGTTCCTTCCTTACGAGTATATTATCTACATTCTGACGGTAATAGATAATATATCTCATGCACTCCTTGGTCAAAATCTTTTGATTGTTACTCCAGTGGAGTAAGATTCGTATTCTTTGTAGAATCGAATATCCATCCTTTAACAAGTTTGCGTTTTGCTCTCTTCAGGATGATGAGTGTTTTGGCAGTAAAAACCAATTCACGTTTTCGGTCGGTCACCTATTATATACCCAGTAACCGGTATCCCTGGTGTTCCGTCCATGCGAGTATACTATCCACGTTCTGACGGTAATGGATAATATATCTCATGCACTCTTTGGTTGAAGCCTTTTGTCCTTCCCCATTTGAGTAAGATTCGTTTTCCCGTTGCGGAGTCGAATGTCCATCCTGTAAGTCGATTTGCTTTTTCAAGCCCTCCTTTCGGATGATGAGTGTTTTGGAAGTGAAAACCAATTCACGTTTTCGGTCGGTCACCTATTATATACCCAGTAACCGGTATCCCTGGTGTTCCTTCCTTTCTGCTCCCTATTATGACCTTGGTCCCCTGTGGAGTCAGTTTTCCTGAGTTGATATACCTTTTTTAGGTCTTCCTCAGATGTTTTGGTTGATTGATATCTCTCACCCTTATACCGGTCTTAGATATTCATTCTTCCTGAGCTTGTTGTTCTTTCACCCAGTAACCGGTGTTCAGATCACATGTCTCTTTGAGCTTGTTACCCAGTAACCGGTAACACCTCACTCTTTTTGCTTCCTCTGGAGAGTCTTTGTTAGACAATCCCCCAGCAGAGTTTCTGTTGTGATTCACCCTTTTGCTGTATTGGCATAACTCCCCAATATATGCATTTTCCCTAGCAGGGAGGTTCTGTGTGAATCTTTCCCCAGCTTGAGTCCGGATTTTTATCCGAAGTCCCTTGTGGGTAGTCCTGTTGTATTGGCGTTTTCCCCAATACACGCATCTTCGAGTCAGCTTGAGTCTTTCCATTGGATGTGTTTCCCTTTGGAACTCTTTTCCCTAATTTGAGTCCTTTACTCCCCAGTGAGGTCTCCAGTCGAGTCGTGTCCTGCTCACGCAGTGTCAAGTTCTTTTTTCCCCTAATTCAGAGTCGTGTCCTGCTCGCGCATTCTTTTTTTCCTTATCCCCATGAGAGTCCCGTCAGAGTCTCTGTTCCATTAGGAAGTGCATCATTCCTGTGGATTTGTCTTTTCTTCTGATTTTCTTTCCTTCTTTGTGGACCTATATTCCCCACAAAGTTTGTTTCTTTTGCATTCATACATTTGCATCATGAGGTCTCTTAGGGACCAAAATTTGTCTCATTATTGTTATTTAAGCCCATTCTACCGCGTCGAGATGAAGATTTTAACCTTCACTTCTCCGGCTAGAATGACCTTAAATAGGGGCATCTGTAAGACCCCAATTTTGTCCCTAAGATCCCTCATGGCATCATATCATAGAATTACATTGCCTCAAGGATCGATCATTGGACACCTTGCTTCCTTCCCTGTGGGTGGGATAACTCTTGAGAGTGGTTCTTAATCACCAAGCATTGCTTGCATTTGTGTATCATTGCTTTTCTTTTAATCACTAACCAAAATGTACAAAAATATGTCATCTAACATTTGTGTTGCAGCTTAAGCAGTCAACAGGTCAAGGCATATCAAGTGAATTCTTTGTGCAAGAGATGAGGTTTTCCATTGAGATATGGGTCATGTGATCATTATTTTGAGCTTATATGAGCTAGAGGTTCATTGTGAAGCAAATTCCCCAGGTGATTGAGGTCCAAGTTCATCAGAACATTTTCAGGTCATCTAAGGGCCTATGCCAGTCAACTGAAAGTCAACTGTGGGTTTTGAATTGAGAAATTGAGTTTCTTCATCCCATTCATGTTCCAATAAGGCTTATTCATCATGTCAAACCTTTATCTTGAATAATTTGAAGCCAGTGCAAAAGTTTCCCAAAATGGAAAGTGACCTGTAATTTCAAGTTTCCAAAAATGGAAAGTTTTTGGACCAACTTCAACTCAACTTTCCAACTCTCTCTCCCATTTCGAAAAAGTCTAAGATCATGAGCATCTGATGAATGGTTGAGGAGATATAATAAAATCATTGCCAAGTGTGCATGGAACTTCAAAAGGCCATAACTTTTGACTCATAACTCCAATTTGAGTGCCTCTTTTTGCATTTTACTCCTCATGACATGTATTTTCCAAATCATTCATCACATTGCATAAAATTTCATCATATGACCATTTGTTCTTTCATGCTCATTTTGGAGGGAAATTTGCAAATTCAAAATTGGTGCATTATATGAACTAATTACCATTGCATTTATGCTTATGAAATGATTTTGAGTGAATTTGACCATGTACATGGTACTGTTCACGTTGGGATTTGCCATGCACCACACAAATTGTCATTTTTGGTCACACACCCTATTTCACTTAATCACAATTAACCAAGCTTAATTAATTTTTTCAGGATGATTAACATGTCATATAAATACTAAATCCTAACAGAATTGTGGAGTTTTTGCTCATTCTAGATCTCAAACTCTTTCTCCCTCCAAAAATTCTCTCAATCCAAATTTGAAATTCTTTCACATAACACCTTAATTTGACTGCATAATCGTGTTCATGGATCATCATTAAGTGCAAATCAAGTGCTGGATTGGAAGGATTGGTGAAGAATCAAGCACATGAAGCTCAAGAACATGAAGATGGAATTTGTGATTTTAGCTAGATCTAGATCGTGCCAAGCCTCAATTATTGCATCAAGCTTCATAACATCATCTCAGGAGTTGATCTACACACTTGCAAGGCCTTGGATCTACTGTTTCATTGATCTGCTCTTCAAGAGGTAAAAATTCGATCCTCTTAATTCTTGATGTTATGCACATGTTTAGATAGATCTCGTCACACTAAAAATTCTGGAATAAAATTCATAAAAAACGGATGAGAAATGCATGAGATACGTGAGTTTAAAGTTTGACATGCATATGTGTTTTTCTTCGATTCTCACAATTCATGAAGAATTTGGCCAAAACAATGCTTGATCTATGTTCCTCATTGCATAAGCGTTCGAATGATGTATAAATTTGCAAATTCTGGAAAAAAATTCATGAGATGTTACTGTTCATCCACCGTCTTCATGAAGAAGACGGTGGTTTCCGCCCTAGGCGCCGCCGTCTGCAACTTATGTATGCTGGCTAGGGTTTTGTGTGTTGGCTGCCACATATGCGCTCCTGTTGGCCAATTGATTGGCCTATGTTCCTTTGACCGCGTCCACATGGTGTTTGACCTTGACATGGCACGCCAACGCATTAATGAGACGACCGCGTTTTGATACGCTCATGCTTCGATTCCCAGCGGTTCCGTTTTGGATTTTTGTTTACTTCAGCGCCTCATTTGAATTGCTACATACTTCGATTCTGGCTGGCAGCATGTTTTCAAATTAATTCAACATTTCTTCTTTCCCTCCAAATTTCATGTACATTTTCCACATTTTATTTCAAATATTTTCCAACTTCAAAAAATCATATCAAATTGAAAACACATCCAATTAATTCCCAATTTTTTGCAAAATGCTCATGTGTTTGTCTATTATTTTTTGGTGGTGATTTCATGATTTTATCATCTCTGGACATGTGTGCATATGTGACATTGCTTCATTCTTTCTATTGTGAAATGCTCAATAATGATCCAATTGCCATGAAATTTTGTATGATGATTCCCAACATGTTGCTGGATGTTTGAGGCTTGGTTGTGTATTTTTCTCATTTTCCATTTCTGTTTTAGACACATGGGCATTGTTGTGCAACATTTGGTGTCACATTCTTGGTCTCATACTTGTGCATTTTCATTTCTAGGTCAAATGAGCTCTTCTGTTTCCAATTTTTGACATGAGGATTATGTTTGACATATTGTGTGCACATAAAAATTTCCAGAATTGTTTGAGTCATTTCTGTTTTAATATGGAATTTTGATTCTTAATGATCAATTGTGTGCTCTGAATTTGTCTTTGCCATAGCTTGCTCATGAGATGACTTGGTTTAATGCTTTTGACTTGGTCCTTTTTAGGACATGTTCATGATTGATTAAATGAGCTCTATGTTGAATATCAGGTTCATGAAATTAGTGCTAATGGATGATGTAATCTCCTTGCTTGAGATACAATTTGCTTTGTTTAACTAATGTTGATTGTGTTATAGGTCCTTGGATGGCCAACTCACTTGAGTTGTTGACTTACATTGTGTATATTGGTTGTCTGACTGTTGACTGTCTGTTTAGTTTGTCTGAATGTGAATATTGACTTGTTTGATTTTCTTACAGGTACTTTAGTAGCTTTAACTCATTTACTTGAGTTGCTTTGCTTTGCTTGTGGTTGGCATACCACTTAGGTAATTTCCTTAACTCCATGTAGTCTGGAAGACCTGTCATTTTCTTTTGGCAGGCACCTGTCTGAAGTCCTCCTTAAGAGGCAATGTTTGTGTATGTTTATCTTTGTGCTAAAGACCTCAATGAGGCATGGTTACATATTAAGACCTCCTAAGTGAAGAGGCATTGGCAGATAGAAGGGATGTGCAATCCATCCCCTGCTATTCAGTTGAGTCTTTCATATTGCTTGCACTACGTGCTGATGCATTTGAATAAACACCCCAAGATCATTATATATAGAGTCAGTCATTGTGGAGTAGAGTTCCTCATTCTGAACTCCCACACCTTCTCTGATTCAAGCTCACCCCGACCAGGGTTAAGAGCTATGAGGTCTAACCCTCATCTCCCATTTCATCTGCTCACCATGACGGTCAATGTCAGAGGTTAAGAGCCTAAACACCCTTACATATCTGGCTTGTTTGTCGAGGTTGATATGACCCCTTGACTAAAGCCCAGCCTTGTATGAGCCTTTTGATTGTGTATAGAGTGTGCTAATTGATTGATTGGTTGCTTACCTGTGCATCCTTCACGTTGCTTTTGCATATTATTTGCATTTTGCTTTTGCATTTGTTATCTGCTTTGTTTGAGGAGTCAGATGTAAGACCATTAATTGGCTATCTGTTTCCTGTTCCTTTTGGGGAGCTGGATATAAGACCATTTATTGGCACTCCATTTCCTTTTCTGTTTCTTTTTGTGGAGTCAAGTATAAGACCATTGATTGGCCATCTGTTTCCTATCTTGTTTTCTTTTGTGGAGTCAGGTATAAGACGATTGATTGGCCATCTATTTCCTATCTTGTTTTCTTTTGTGGAGTCAGATGTAAGACCAGTGATTGGCTATCTGTTTCCTATCTTGTTTCTTTTGTGGAGCTGGACGTAAGACCATTTATTGGCACTCCATTTCACATTTGTTTTCGGAGTTGGATGTAAGACCATTTATTGGCAATCCATTTCCAATTCTGTTCTCTTTGAACCTGCTTATTTGCTTATTGCCTTGTTGCCTATTCCAAAGGATGGTACTTACATGGATCATCTACATATGATCTCAAGAGAGGAACTCCTAATGAAGTTTTACTCCTCATCCCCACCTTTTGTTTCCTTACAACCTCCACTTGCATTTGTAACCCAAACCAGAAAACTTTGTGCAAACATTCTCAACTATTTTCAAACTAGAAACCTAGGCCTTAAGCCTCTGATTTTCAAACTTCATTTCCACAATACTTCTCCTGAATTGAATCTAATGTCAACTTTGACCATCTTTGTGAATACTCTAATTGGTTAATTTCACTCACTCAATTGCTTTTGTGGCCCTTGTCCACTTCTTGATAAGTTTTTATGCATTAGCCGTAGATCTGAATTATCTTAGTGGTTGATGTGAATCTCACCGCATCCTTAGTGAGTTGATTGTAAGACTTCCATACTTATTATAGGGTTAACCCCTCACTAGTATGTTGAAGCTATCCTCGCATGGTGGATTGTTGGTTCAGGTTGAGTGTTCTCCCTTTGATAATGAAAGACCTTAAGGCTCTTGTTTAAAATCAATCCACTTACTTTTTGGAAATCTTTTAGCCGAACTACGAGGTTTTGATCCTGTAAAGGTACGTAGGCAATGGGTTCATCCATCCAAACACAAAAATAATAAAATTGTATATTCTTCTCTCATCCTCCCAATCAATGTTTGCACAATAAATATTTTCATAAACAATCATCTTTTACAACAAGTTGTGAAAAGGGTTCCCTAGGAGTACCTAGGATGCATTGGGTGCCTAACACCTTCCCTTTGCATAATTACCCTCTTACCCAGATCTCTGTACCCTTTTTTATTAGTTTTCTTTGTAAAACTTCTTAGGCTTTTGTTCGCTTTCTAGCCATTCCTTTGGATAAATAGAAGTGCGGTGGCGACTCTATCTTTGTATGCTTTGCTTTTGATTTAGTCAATAAATCATAAAGTGATGAATACACCGCTACAGGGGCAAACCACTTTTCTTCACCATTTTTGCAACTTACAACCTCCAAAACCCATTTTTTTCACCTTGCAAAAAAGCCCTTGAACCCACAAAAATCTCATACTTCCCTAACCATCATACCACACAAATCATTAATCCACTTTCCATTTTCGATTTCATCCGCCGGATTTTGTAAAAATCCAACCTTTTCACCAACCACTTCATCTTCTTCATCCACTTTTCAAGAGCATTTAAATGAAGTTCAACGGATTCATCCTTCGAGGAGGGAAACCGGGGGAGAGAAAAAGAAAAATCATTGAACGGTTGCAAAATCGGGAAATTCTCCCGACAAGGTATGTTGACGAAAATTGTCTCTATACTTTAGACATCTACCATAGCATTTTCCATTTATTAGACAACTTAGGTTTGCATAATTTCTTTATCAACATAGAATCCACCTATGAGCGGCTGACAATCGAATTTTTAAGTTCCTTAATTTATATTGTCAGCCCTAACACTGCTAGCACAGTCGATACTGTCAAATTTAGAATATTTGCTGTTGAAAACCAATTCAGTACCGACGAACTAGCCAGCTTGTTAGGGATCCCTCATGGGGAAGGTGCTATTTGTGAGGCCCCTTTGGATTCTGAATGGTCTGTTGAGGTATTTTCCTTCTGGGAGCGTTTATCAAACACTTCCATAAACTCTTTTGAAGGAGTTCTTGCCTCAACTATCCATAACCCGGCCATCAGAGTTTTTAGATATCTGTTGGCATGCACTATTTTTGGCCGGGAGAATCCAAATAAGGTTAACGCTAGAGAGCTTCTATATTTGCAAGGAAGCCTCACAAATAGGCGAATTAATTTGGTTCTGTTTATGCTCGCCCATATGATTTTAACTCTGAATAAGGCGGGACCGATTTCTTTTGGTGGATTGATTATGTCTATTGCTCGGGCACTTAACCTGAACAATGAGATGGCTACCCTAGACCCCTTACCTCCTCGCACAATTAACTTAAAATTTCTGAGAGACATGAAATTGTGCCGCTCAAGGAGAGAAGGAGGTTATACACTTATGATTCATGGTGTAGCCATCCCATCTATTATTCTACCTTGCACTAGACGTACAAATATACGTGATGAGAGGAATTGGACCTACGATTTAGATGCTCCACCTGTTTTGGGTCCTCTTCCTCCTAACATTCCTGATGAGGCGGGACCAGACACTGATGATGAATATGATCGGAGAGAGAGATCTCCCGTATCACATGTGTCCCCCCATCATCCTTCACCACCACACACCGCACCATCTTCTTCTTCTGCAGGTACCACTCCTGGCTTCTATATTGCATAGGAGATATGGCGTGACCACCTGGCTAGAGAGCAAAGGCGTGACGACCTACTCTCTACCCTCCAGCAACAAATGACGGATAATATGAACTTCATGCAAGAATCGCAGTGGAGGACAGACATGTCCTACGACACTATTCTACAGTCTCTGCAAGTGATCACAGACTCACAAGCCCGTCAACAACATTACCACCAGCAACACATTGCTCTCGTAGAAAACACTCAGGGTACCATTTTAGGTCACCTTCGAGACGTGAGGACCGCTCAGGATGCCCTGCAGGTGAGGATGGATCAGAGAGACCGTTGTCATACCCGATCCCGTCGCCCACCTCAAGATGGCGAGGGCACTAGTGGTCAGCAATAGGTTGCCAGGTAACCCTTCCTTATCTTATTTCGAAACATTGGGGACAATGTTCGATTTAAGTGTGGGAGGAGCATTTATCGTTTTCCTTTTATTTTCAGTTTTATTTGCTGTTTTTAGATAGTTTATTTTCTTTTAGTGGTTTATTTTGCTTTCTAGTATAATGCATGAGTCTGACGAGTCACCAAATATAGTAAATCTTTAAGTACAATCTAGTCTCCCCATACCTTTAGCCCCACCAAATTTTTTTTGCAAAAGAAAATAGTGTTATTTCGAAAGTTTTCAGGTTTTAAGGACATGTTTTGAGTAAGGATGCGGTGACTTGGGAGAACTTTGCGAAACATCAGTATCTGTTTTAGCACCATAAGCTTCGTAAATATAGGAATCATTCCCGAAACCCCATATACCATGGCCTTAATCATCATTTCCGTATAAGTCCTTAGTAGTTTATCTCAGCAGTCAGCTCCGGCCTACGCATCCTCTACGTAGAGGACCGATGCAAATAAGTGAATGATCCAGAAAAACAAAAAAATAAAAGAAAGCAAAAAGGCAACTCCGGTATAGGTGACCCTCACAAAGTCATTTAAACCAAAGAATTGTAAAAAATTGCTACAAAAAGAAAAAGAAAAAGAAAAGCAGTACCCACTGCCAGTTGGTTCAGAGGTATCTGGAACTGAACTCGGTAGGGCGGATCACGATCCGATCCCCCACAACTACAGTTGGGTCCAATAAAAGGGTTTACACATGTTTATGTGCCAGAAACCCCAAGCTCTGATCATAATCACTAACAGGCCACTCTACTATGAAGCATGTACGGATAACGGGCTTAATGTGATTGCGCCTGAATGAAAAGGACACAAAAAGAGATGAAAAGGCAGGCCTAGGTATTGTGGGATAATATGGGTTGGTTAATATAGGAATGGAGTTTATGTCCGTATTTGCGGATTAGTGTCATCATGATACCCTTAGTTCACTCAGTTAGTACCTATCACTACATCCCGACTTGAACTTAGAATTTCTACCTGAAGCACTCGTTTACACAAATTTTCTTTTATAAGCTTTTCAATGTTTTGCTTGAGGACAAGCAAAGGTTTAAGTGTGGGAGAGTTTGATAACACTTAAATTTACGTATTTTCGACTCCGATTTCACATGCGGGCGCCACAGACCAAGCCATGACGTGTCCAAGTCCAACTTCCTCAATTCCCATGTTTCCCCACTACATCCACTAAGGCGCCCCACTTTGTGCTTGTGGCGGGCGCCATAGCCTTGTGGCGGGCGCCACAAGAAGGAAACAGTTCCCTCTATTTTCAAGTTGAAGGGCATCCAAGTCAATTCCACTTTTTTTTATTTGCTTATAAATAGAAACGCGAATTCAGTTTTACAATCATCCAAACTTAGAGCAGAGGCAAACTCAGAAGCAACTTTGTTTCACTTAGGCATATATTCAGTATTTTATAGTGGTAATCGCTTCGCATTGGAGTGTTACCACAATTGTATCATCAAGTCTGTGATAGAGTCTGTAATCGAGTTTGGAGCACTTTGGAAGGAAGTTAATCCTGCCGCCGTGTTCTTTTCCGCATTGCAATTTACTCAGCCCTCCGATTGGAGCAGGTTTCTATTACTCGCCTTTACTTTATTTATTTCCCGCACTCGCCTTTACTTTATTTATTTCCCGAACTCGCCTTTACTTTATTTATTTCCCGCACTCGCTTTTACTTTATTTATTTCCTTGCACTTGCTTTACTTTTATTTATTTCCTCGCACTCGCTTTAAATTATTTACTTTCCGCACTCGCACTACTTTTATTTACTTTCCGCACTCGCACTACTTTTATTTATTTTAATGCACTTTTACTTTACCATGTCTAGCTAAATTTATAAGGCTAGAATGTAAGGATCGTAATTAAACCAGTAATCCGTACAATAGTTCGTAGAAACACTTAAAGGGCTATTTTAACTTTCAACTTAAGTTTTCCCGCACTTCAATTCCGTTGGGTAAGATCGAAAGCCGTCCAACGTCTTTATAAACTTAATTGTTTTTAACTATTTCAAAAACAGCGAAAGCGCTTTGTTTAGTTCATTAGGAGTTTTTAACATTAAGAAGAAAAAAGATTTAAAACTATTTTCGGACGCATTTATAAGTTTAGAGTCTAGTTTGTAAGAACCTCTTTTGGTTAAGAAGTCCAGGTTATAATACTTTTCAACTTAGTCAAGATACTATATTTCTTAAAAATAGGTTTACTACTCTAACGCAATGTGCGCCTTTTTATAAGTGATAGTAATAGGGTTTGTTTAGGGAGTACAACTCGGTTCTGAATACACGAAAGCGACAGTTCCTGTTAAATTAGTTATTTTCAAAGTAGGAAACATTGCCCATAAGTAGTTCTATTAGCAAGTACTTGGATTATCAACTGATTACGTGAATTACATTCGACCCTGTCTTTATTAATTAAATCTATTTAAATACTTTACTTTTCATTGCACGCTACGAAAAACACCTATTTTGACTGCCTTTGATAAACACCATAACAACAGATAACGATAGATTGACACTTGGTCTCTGTGGATTCGATAATCTTTTATAATACTCTGACGCGTTCGTATACTGGCGAAAAGCACGCATCAAAGCTCCTTGCGGAGCTGGGCTATCTCCATACGAAGCTTAACAAGCTCAGAATGCATGCTTGGACTCTGGAGATTTGGATTATTGGTGAGGATTTTGATTCTGGTAGGTGCTGGATGATGCTCTGCTTCAGGTTGGATTCTCTACTCATCTACTGTCTCGCCTTGGCCTTCTATGGCATAGGCCCAGTTGGCCTAATTATAAACACAAGATACCTGAGGGTCTGGTAAAGTAAAGTAGTGGATAGTCTCACCCTCGATCAAGAGCCTGTATTGATCTGGGTGGAAAGAAGATCTCCTCATGAGGCCACAGTCCAGACAAAAGTCAATATCCATTGAAGTATAACTGCAGTAAGATGTTAGGTGAAATAACTTTCTATCAAGTCCTAGGGCGGAGGCTATATGGGTTACCATGCTTCCAACATGTATAGGACTCATAGCGGAGCGATCATTAAGATAGAGACTCTCGACCAGAAAATCCCCACAAGCAACTGGGCGTGATTGAGTGGTACACTACATGAAGAAAATCTCTTCAGCATTTACGTGTGTATCAGTGTCACTCTTCCCCGGGAAGGTGTGGGCAATAATCATCTGAAAATATCTGAAAGCAGGATTATGGATCTTGTTAGAGATTTGGGTGGAAGGGTCAAGGCTACCTCCATATGTAATGTCAATCCTGAACTTCTCAATGTCTCTACTCAGGAAATAGCTCATGGGGAGCTAAGATGAGACATTATAAGTAGTTTGAAATCCAAGTAAGTCACCGAAACGCTTGTGGTTGAAGGTGTACTCTGTCCCAAACATCCTGAAATTAATGTAGCCACCATCACTAGCGTGACCAATATAGGGATCGTAGTTCAGCGAGCTCAAGAACTCCAAAGTGAGGTTCCTATAAGTCACATGCATCTCTTTAGTATACCCATCTTATTGCAACTGACTCCACAAATGCCTGACACTAGGCTCAATGCCTAATGCTTCCATGCAGCTTGAATCAGGATATCTGGTGGGCAGCATTGGACGCTGGGAAAGCATGGCGGAGCGTTGCTCCTGTACTGGGTCACGAAAGATCACTAGCATAGTGTCGAAATTCTCCATCCTGAAAAGTTAGGTTAAAAATAGAGGACACCTGAAATCACAAATATTGCAATTGTTAGTCTAAACATAAATATGTATATCGGCTTTAGTGGCATGTGTGGCATTTGACTCTTTGACCTGCAAAGCAACGTTAGCAAGCTCCTGGCGGAGCTGGGCTATCTCCATACGAAGCTTAACAAGCTCAGAATGCATGCTTGAACTCTGAAGATTTGGATTATTGGTGAGGATTTTGATTCTGGTAGGTGTTGTATGATGCTCTACTTCAGGTGGGATTCTCTGCTCATCTACACTCTCGCCTTGGCCTTCTATGGCATAGGCCCATTTGGCCAAATTATAAACACAAGTTACCTGAGGGTCTGGTAGAGTAAAGTAGTGGATAGTCTCACCCTCGATCAAGAGCCTGTATTGATCTGGGTGGAAAGAAGATCTCCTCATGAGGCCACGGTCCAGACAAAAGTCAATATCCATCAAAGTATAACTGCAGTAAGATGTTAGGTGAAATAGACTTCTATCAAGTTCTAGGGAGGAGGCTATATGGGTTACCGTGCTTCCGACATGTATAGGACTCACAGCGGAGCGAGCATTAAGATAGAGACTCTCGATCAGTAAATCCCCGAAGGCTACTGGGCGTGACTGAGTGGTATAGTAGATGAAGAAAATCTCTTCAGCACTTACGTGTGTATCAGTGTCAATCTTCCCCAGGAAGGTGTGGGCAATAATCATATGATAATATCTGAAAGCAGGATTATGGATCTTGTTAGAGATTTGGGTAGAAGGATCAAGGCAACCTCCACATGTAATGTCAATCCAAAACTTCTCAACGTCTCTACTCAGGAAATAGCTCATGGGGAGCTCAGATAAGGCAATATAAGTAGTTTGAAATCCAAGTAAGTCACCAAAACGCTTGTGGTTGAAGGTGTACTCTGTCCCAAACATCCTAAAATTAATGTAGCCACCATCACTAGCGTGACCAACATAGGGATCGTAGTTCAGCGAGCTCAAGAACTCCAAAGTGAGGTTCCTGTAAGTCACATACATCACTTCAGTATACCCATCCCATTGCAACTGACTACACAAATGCTTAACACTAGGCTCAAGGCCTAATGCTTCCATGCAGCTTGAATCAGGATATCTGGTGGGCAGCATTGGACGTTGGGAAAGCATGGCGTAGCGTTGCTCCTGTATTGGGTCACGAAAGATCACTAGCATAGTGTCGAAATTCTCCATCCTGAAAAGTTAGGTTAAAAATAGAGGACACCTGAAAACGCAAATATTGCAACTGATAGTCTAAATATATATATATATATATATATATATATATATATATATATATATATATATATATATATATATATATATATATATATATATATATATATATATATATATATATATATATATATATCGGCTTTAGTGGCATGTGTGGTATCTGACTCTTCGACCTGCAAAGCAACTTCAGCAAGCTCCTGGCGGAGTTGGCCTATCTCCATACGAAGCTTAACAAGCTCAGAATGCATGCTTGGACTCTGAAGATTTGGATTATTGGTGAGGATTCTAATTCTGGTAGGTGTTGGATGATGCTCTACTTCAGGTGGGATTCTCTGCTCATCTACTGTTTCGCCTTGGCCTTCTATGGCATAGGCCCAGTTGGCCTAATTATAAACACAAGTTACCTGAGGGTATGGTAAAGTAAAGTAGTGGATAGTCTCACCCACGATCAAGAGCCTGTATTGATCTGGGTGGAAAGAAGATCTCCTCATGAGGCCACAGTCCAGACAAAAGTCAATATCCATCGAAGTATAACTGCAGTAAGATGTTAGGTGAAATAGCCTTCTATCAAGTCCTAGGGAGGAGGCTATATGGGTTACCGTGCTTCCAACACGTATAGGACTCATAGCGGAGCGAGCATTAAGATAGAGACTCTCGATCAGAAAATCCCCGCAAGCTACTGGACGTGATTGAGTGGTACAATACATGAAGAAAATCTCTTCATCACTTACGTGTGTATCAGTGTCACTCTTCCCCAGGAAGGTGTGGGCAATAATCATCTGAAAATATCTCAAAGCAGGATTATGGATCTTGTTAGAGATTTGGGTGGAAGGGTAAAGGTTACCTCCACATGTAATGTCAATCCAGAACTTCTCAACGTCTCTATTCAGGAAATAGCTCATGGGGAGCTCAGATGAAGCATTATAAGTAGTTTGAAATCCAACTAAGTCACCAAAATGCTTGTGGTTGAAGGTTTACTCTGTCCCAAACATCCTGAAATTAATGTAGCCACCATCACTAGCGTGACCAACATAGGGATCGTAGTTCAGCGAGCTCAAGAACTCCAAAGTGAGGTTCCTGTAAGTCACATGCATCGGTTCAGTATACCCATCCCATTGCAACTGACTGCACAAATGCCTAACATTAGGCTCAATGCCTAATGCTTCCCTGCAGCTTGAATCAGGATATCTGGTGGGCAGCATTGGACGTTGGGAAAGCATGGCGTAGCATTTCTCCTGTACTGGGTCACGAAAGATCACTAGCATAGTGTCGAAATTCTCCATCTTGAAAAGTTAGGTTAAAAATAGAGGACACCTGAAATCGCAAATATTCCAACTGTTAGTCTAAACATAAATATATACATCGTCTTGAGTGGCATGTGTGGCATCTGACTCTTCGACCTGCAAAGCAACGTCAGCAAGCTCCTGGTGGAGCTGGGCTATCTCCATACGAAGCTTAACAAGCTCAGAATGCATGCTTGGACTCTGAAGATTTGGATTATTGGTGAGGATTTTGATTCTGGTAGGTGTTGGATGATGCTCTGCTTCAGGTGGGAATCTCTGCTCATCTACTGTCTCGCCTTGGCCTTCTATGGCATAGGCCCAGTTGGCCTAATTATAAACACAAGTTACTTGATGATCTGGTAAAGTAGAGTAGTGGATAGTCTCACCCACGATCAAGATCCTGTATTGATCTGGGTGGAAAGAAGATCTCCTCATGAGGCCACAGTCTAGACAAAAGTCAATATCCATCGAAGTATAACTGCAGTAACATGTTAGGTGAAATAGCCTTCCATCAAGTCCTAGGGCGGAGGCTATATTGGTTACCGTGCCTCCAACATGTATAGGACTCATGGCGGAGCGAGCATTAAGATAGAGACTCTCGATCAAAAAATCATCGCAAGTTACTGGGCGTGACTGAGTGGTACACTACATTAAGAAAATCTCTTCAGCACTTACGTGTGTATCAGTGTCACTCTTCCCCAGGAAGGTGTGGGCAATAATCATCTGAAAATATCTTAAAGCAGGATTATGGATCTTGTTAGAGATTTGGGTGGAAGGGTCAAGGCTACCTCCACATGTAATGTCAATCCAGAACTTCTCAACGTCTCTAGTCAGGAAATAGATCATGGGGAGCTCAGATGAGGCATTATAAGTAGTTTGAAATCCAAGTAAGTCACCGAAACGCTTGTGGTTGAAGGTGTACTCTGTCCCAAACATCCTGAAATTAATGTAGCCACCATCACTAGCGTGACCAACATAGGGTTTGTAGTTCAGCGAGCTCAAGAACTCCAAAGTGAGGTTCCTGTAAGTCACATGCATCGCTTCAGTATACCCATCCCATTGCAACTGACTGCACAAATGCCTTACACTAGGCTCAATGCCTAATGCTTCCATGCAACTTGAATCAGGATATCTGCAGGGCAGCATTGGACGTTGGGAAAGCATGGCGTAGCGTTGCTCCTGTACTGGGTCACGAAAGATCACTAGAATAGTATCGAAATTCTCCATCCTGAAAAGTTAGGTTAAAAACAGAGGACACCTGAAATCGCAAATATTACAATTGTTAGTCTAAACATAAATATATATATCGGCTTCAGTGGCATGTGTGGCATCTGACTCTTCGACTTGGAAAGCAACGTCAGCAAGCTCCTGGCGTAGCTGGGCTATCTCCATACGAAGCTTAACAAGCTCAGAATGCATGCTTGGACTCTGAAGATTTGGATTATTGGTGAGGATTTTGATTATGGTAGGTCTTGGATGATGCTCTGCTTCAGGTGGGATTCTCTGCTCATCTACTGTCTCGCCTTGGCCTTCTATGGCATAGGCCCAGTTGGCCTAATTATAAACACAAGTTACCTGAGGGTATGGTAAAGGAAAGTAGTGGATAGTCTCACCCTCAATCAAGAGCCTGTATTGATCTGGGTGGAAAGAAGATCTCCTCATGAGGCCACGGTCCAGACAAAAGTTAATATCCATCGAAGTTTAACTATAGTAAGATTTTAGGTGAAATAGCCTTCTATCAAGTCCTAGGGAGGAGGCTATATGGGTTACCGTGCTTCCAACATGTATAGGACTCATAGCAGAGCGAGCATTAAGATAGAGACTCTCGATTAGAAAATCCCCGCAAGCTACTGTGCGTGACTGAGTGGTACAGTACATGAAGAAAATCTCTTCAGCACTTATGTGTGTATCAGTGTCACTCTTCCCCAGGAAGGTGTGGGCAATAATCATCTGAAAATATTTGAAAGCAGGATTATGGATCTTGCTAGAGATTTGGGTGGAAGGGTCAAGGTTACCCCACATGTAATGTCAGTCCAGAATTTCTCAACGTCTCTACTCAGGAAATAGCTCATGGGGAGCTCAATTGAGGCATTATAAGTAGTTTGAAATCCAAGTAAGTCACCGAAACACTTGTGGTTGAAGGTGTACTCTTTCCCAAACATCCTGAAATTAATGTAGCTACCATCACTAGCGTGACCAACATAGGGATCGTAGTTCAACGAGCTCAAGAACTCCAAAGTGAGGTTCCTGTAAGTCACATGCATCGCTTCAGTATACCCATCCCATTGCAACTGACTGCACAAATGCCTGACACTAGGCTCAATGCCTAATGCTTCCATGCAGCTTGTATCAGGATATCTGGTGGGCAGCATTGGACGCTGGGAAAGCACGGCGTAGCGTTGCTCCTGTACTGGGTCACGAAAGATCACTAGCATAGTGTCGAAAGTCTCCATCCTGAAAAGTTAGGTTAAAAAAAGAGGACACCTGAAATCGCAAATATTGCAACTGTTAGTCTAAATATATATATATATATATATATATATATATATATATATATATATATATATATATATATATATATATATATATATATATATATATATATATATATATATATATATATATATATATATATATATATATATATATATATATATATATATATATATATATATATACATATATATATATATATATATATATATATATATATATATATATATAAACATATGAAAATATAAATAGAAATAGTAAAAGTGAAGTAAAGGAAAAAGAAATCATGGGTTGCCTCCCATGCAACGCTTGTTTAACGTCGTTAGCTTGATTATTTGAACTTTATATATCAGAGGTAGGAACCGGAGGGTCGATCAGAGTATGGCCAGGGCATTCTGTGGGGATGTCACCTCCTTGATATTGCTTCAGTCTTTGTCCATTTACCACAAACGGATTACAAGAATTGTTCCGGTTTAACTGCTCCAGATTTGAGGATTTTGGAAACCTTAAAGGGGCCTGTCCATCTCGAACGCAGCTTACCTGGAAAAAGTCCTAATCTGGATTTGAAAAGGAGAACAGAGTCGCCTATATTAAAGTCCTTTTTCAGAATCCTTTTGTCATGCAATGCTTTGGTTCTTTCTTTGTATATAATGGCATTCTCGTAAGCGTTCTGGTGGAGTTCCTCCAATTTGTGGATATCGAGGATTGACTTCTCACCAGATGCCAGGTAATCCAAATTCAGGGTCTTGATGGCCCAATATGCTTTGTGCTTAAGTTCAAAAGGTAAGTGGCATGACTTTCCATAGACTAACTGGTATGGTGTAGTTCCAATAGGGGTTTTGTAAGCAGTTCTGTAAGCCCACAATGCTTCTGTTAGCTTTTCAGACCAATCTTTTCAGGATATTGAAATAGTTTTTTCCAAAATTTGCTTAATCTCTCTGTTTGATACTTCCACTTGACCATTAGTCTGGGGATGATATGGTGTTGCTACTCTGTGTTTTACTCCATACTTTCTTAAGAGTTTATCGAATATCCTGGATATAAAATTTGATCCACCATCGCTTATGATAAGTCGTGGTACTCCAGATCTAGGGAAAATATTGTTTTTAAATAACTTGATGACTACTCTTGTGTCGTTAGTGGGTGAGGCTATAGCTTCTATCCATTTGGACACATAGTCGACGGCTACCAAAATATATTTGTTTCCCATCGAAGATGGAAAAGGTCCCATGAAATCAATACCCCAAACATCAAATAATTCCACTTCTTGGATGTTCTTCAAAGGCATTTCGTCGCGTCTTGAGATGTTTCTAGCACGCTGGCACCAGTCACATTGGACAATATAAGTATGGGCATCACGCCATAGTGTTGGCCAATAAAGACCAGCTTGAAGGATCTTAGCATATGTCTTGGATGTGCTTGAATGTCCACCATAAGGGGAACGGTATCTAACTTAGCTATCAATCTGTCATAGGTGAAATCATCATTTATAGGTAAATGGTCTGGCTTCAAATGCTCTAGTCTGGAAAGATGGTCAGCAACTACGTTTTCTGTTCCTTTTTTGTCTCGGATATCTAAGTCGAACTCTTGTAGCAAAAGGATCCATATAAGTAAACTAGGTTTCGCATCCTTTTTGCTTAGAAGGTAACAGATAGCTCCATGGTCTGTATAGACTATAATCTTAGATCCGACAAGATAAGACCTAAATTTATCAATTGCAAAAACTACAGCTAGGAGTTCCTTCTCTGTTGTCGTATAATTGAGTTGAGGGCATCTAGGGTTCTACTAGTGTAATATATCACATGTAATTTCTTATTTTTTCTTTGTACTAAAATAGCTCCTACAGCGAAATCGCTAGCATCACACATTATTTCAAAAGGTTGAGTCCAATCCGGAGTTTGTAAAATGGGTGCTGAAATTAGCGCTTTTTTTAAATGATTAAAGGCTTCGATACATTTTTCATTGAAAATGAATTCAATTTATTTCATCAGAAGGCCGGTCAGGGGTTTTGTTATTTTAGAGAAATCTTTGATAAAGCATCGGTAAAAATCGGCGTGTCCAAGAAAACTTCGGACTTCTCTAACAGTCTTAGGAGTGTTAAGGTCTTCTATCACTTCTATCTTTGCTTTGTCGACCTCAATGCCTCATTCATATATTATATGTCCTAGCACTATGCCTTCTTTAACCATAAAGTGGCACTTCTCCCAGTTTAATACAAGGTTAACTTCTACACATCTCTAGGATTTTCTCAAGATTAATGAGGCAATTCTCAAAGTAAAACCCACATACCGAGAAATCATCCATGAACACTTCCATTATTTCTTCGAGATAATCTGCGAAGATTGACATCATACAACATTGGAATGTAGCAGGCGCATTACAGATTCCAAACGATATTCGTCTGTAAGAAAATGTTCCGTAAGGATAGGTGAAGGTTGTTTTCTCTTGATCCTCGGGGTGTGTGGGTATTTGGAAAAATCCAGAATATCCATCCAGATAATAAAAGTAAGAGTGTATGGCAAGATGCTCAAGCATTTGATCTATGAATGGAAGGGGGAAATGGTCTTTCCTAGTTGCCGTATTGAGTTTCCTATAGTCTATGCACATCCGCCATCCGCCTTCTGTACGTTTAGCCACATGCTCGCCCTTCTCGTTCTGCATTACCGTGATGCCTCCTTTTTTGGGTACCACATGTATAGGACTTACCCATTTACTATCGGAGATCTGATAGATTATACCAGCTTCTAGCATTTTAAGGACTTCCTTCTTTACCACCTCACTCATTAGAGGGTTGATTCTTCTCTGATGTTCTCTAGAAGGTTTTGAATCCTCCTCTAGAGAGATCCTGTGCATACACACGGACGGGATTATACATTTTAAATCAGAGATGTTGTATCCTAAGGCAGAGGGGTATCTTCGTAAAACATTCAAGAGTTGGTTTGTCTCGTCTTGGTTTAAGGTGGCACTAACTATTACTGGGCGGTTCATTTCTTTATCCAAAAACTCGTATCTTAGGTTCTTGGACAATTCCTTAAGTTCTTGAGCTGGCTTTTGAGAGTTTGGTGAAAGGTCCGGAGTAAGGGCCAAACATTCGTTAGTGTGAGGTTCCGTTCCCTTTAGCTCGTCATCCTTTTCATTCGGGTTTGAAAATGGTTCGATCATAGGTTCTTCTTGATCAAATTCCCTTATGCATTCATCTATGATATCAATCGTGTAACATGCGTCTCCTATGATTGGTGCCACCAGGAACTTTGAAAGAATAAACTCTATCTTTTCATCTCCTACTTCGAAAGTTAATTTTCCTCTTTTAACATCTATTATAGCTTCGGCTGTTGATAAAAATGGTCTACCTAAAAGGATATGGATATCGTCGTCTTCCTTGATATCCATGACCACAAAGTCTGTCGGGATATAAAGTTGACCGATCCTAATGGGGATGTCTTCTAATATGCCTACAGGATACTTAACAGATCTATCGGCTAATTGGAGGGATATCTTAGTTGGCTGTAGCTCTCCTAAGTTTAACCTTTTATACACAGCTAAGGGCATTAAACTCACACTAGCGCCTAAGTCTAGGAAAGCTTTGTCGATCTCATGACTCCCTAGAATGCAAGGTATAGAAAAACTCCTAGGGTCTTTCTCCTTCTTAGCAAGTTTATTCTCGGAAATAAAGTTGCATTCCAAGGGTTTGGGATCGTCAAGCCTACGCTTGTGTGGTTAAGATGTCTTTGAGAAATTTGGCGTAAGATGGAATTTGGGTGATGGCTTCGGTGAAAGGATTCTCTACATGAAGCTTCTCTATTACTTTTATAAACTTTTGGCATTGGTTATCGATTTTGGTTTGTTTAAGTCTTTGCGGATATGGGATTGGTGGTTTGTACAGGGGTGGTGGTTTGTAAGTTTTATCCTGGGCTTCTCCTTCTTGGTCGGTTTGTTTTTCGGGTTCCACTAGTTCCCCTCCTTGGTTGGTAGGTATATTTTCTTTAGAAGCTTTGGACTCGCTCATTGCTGGGTTATAAGGCCCTTCGTAAGCGGTCCCACTTCGTAATGTGATAGCGTTAGCTTTCCCTCGAGGGTTGAGTTGAGGTTGTCTAGGGAATTTTCCTCCAGGTGTAGTTTGCGGGGCTTGGTTTTGTGCTATCTGTGAGATATGGGTTTCAAGCATCTTATTGTGAGTAATTATCTGATCAACCTTAGTCCCTAATTGCGTTATCAGTTCGTTTACGTGAATGTTTTGGTTTAGGAATTCTTTATTTTGCTGAGTCTGGCCTGATATAAAGTTCTCCATGATCTTCTCAAGGTTAGGCTTCTAGGGCACAACTTGCATAGGTTGATTTGGTTTTTGGGCTTGAAAACCTTGTGGTCTTTGAGGTGCAAAATTTTGGAGAGGGTTCTGGTTTTTATAGGAAAATTCGGGCGATTCTTCCATCCAGGGTTGTAAGTGTTTGAAAATGGGTTACCTTGGGTGTAATTCAATTGGTCGGTGTTCAGGTCGTTCAATAGGTTACATTCCGCCGATTCGTGTCCTTTAGATCCACAAAGTTCACACTCTGTGTGGACTACCACTACGGTGTTAGAGTTTGTAAAAATATGTTCGACCTTAAGGGCTAAAGCGTCCATTTTCGCTTGCATCATGTCCATAGAACTTATCTCATGTATTCCACCTTGGGTCTCCTTTTTCTCTACTGATGCTCGTTCAGTTCCCCATGGATAATAGTTTTGGGCCATATCCTCAATTAGGTCACAAGCTTCAGGGTAAGGTTTGTTCATCAACGCGCCACCAGCGGCAGCGTCGATGCTCATTTTTGTGTTATAGTGGAGTCCATTGTAGAAGGTATGAACGATCAGCCATTGTTCTAGGCCATGGTATGGATAGACTCTTAACAGCTCCTTGTATCTCTCCCAAGCTTCAAAAAGTGATTCTCCTTGGTTTTGAGTAAATCTAGTTATTTGGTTTCGAAGAACAACAGTCTTACTACGGGGAAAATATCTAGCAATGAATACTCTCCTAAGGTCTTCCCAGGTAGTTATTGAGTTAGCTGGAAGTGAATCTAACCACGAACATGCTCTATCTCTGAGGGAGAAAGGAAATAATCTTAAACGAATCGCATCAGGTGAAACACCGTTGGATTTAAAGGGGTCGGCCAGTTGGATAAAGACTTTTAAATGTTGATTTGGGTTCTCAGTAGCGAGACCCGCGAATTGGTTATGTTGCACTAATTGCAATAAAGATGGTTTTAGTTCGAAATTGTTGGCAGGAATGAGGGGGTTTACTATACTAGAACTAGTTTCCTCCGGTTGCGATTCTCGGCCATAGCTTTCTTAATTCGGATGAGTAAGAGGCGTGTACGAGTGTAACGTTCGGGTTCCGCTAAAGGATCTACTAAATTTCCGGTACTACGGGTTCTTCGCATTTACCGTCTAATAATGCCTTAGTCTAGATGGTGTAACAACAGGGTACGAAATTTGACGAAGTTGGTCCCCGGCAACAGCGCCAAAAACTTGATCGCTATATTCGCAAGTGCACGAATCGCGTCAGAGTAATATAAAAGTTTATCGATCCCACAAAGACCAAATCGTCAATATATCGATTACTATTGTTATGATGTTTATCTAAGGAGGTACGAATGAGATACTGATGTCGCAAAATAACAGTAAATAAATAAAATGATAAATACAGTGCAGATAAAGATAGGCTTGAATGTATTTCACGTCAGTTAAACGATGCTTCGATTGTCTAAATAGAACTACTTATGGGGCAATATTTTCTACTCTTGAAAAGAATCCATTTAACAGGAACTGTCGCTTTCGCGTATTCAGAACCGAGTTTACCCTTAAATTAAGGAGGTACGAATGAGATACTGATGTCGCAAAATATAAAAGTTTATCGATCCCACAAAGACCAAATCGTCAATATATCGATTACTATTGTTATGATGTTTATCTAAGGAGGTACGAATGAGATACTGATGTCGCAAAATAACAGTAAATAAATAAAATGATAAATACAGTGCAGATAAAGATAGGCTTGAATGTATTTCACGTCAGTTAAACGATGCTTCGATTGTCTAAATAGAACTACTTATGGGGCAATATTTTCTAGTCTTGAAAAGAATCCATTTAACAGGAACTGTCGCTTTCGCGTATTCAGAACCGAGTTTACCCTTAAATTAAGGCCTTTTATTGTCACTTATAAAAGGTGGGCAAAATCTAAAGTAGTAAACCTATTTTTAAGACATAAGACTCGTAAGCTTAGTTGAAAAGTGATTTTGATTCGAAAAGTTTACCCAAGGAGTTTCCTGATTCTAAATCTATCAATGAGTCCGAAAACAGTTTCAAAAATCGTTTTTCCTTAAAGTGATAAAAATTCATAGTTAACTAAACCAGGATGCTTTCGCACTCCTTGAGTAGTTAAAATTAACCCAGTTTGTTTGAGAAAACTCGAATTAAAAATCAAAACAGCCCCTAAAGCATTTCTACAAATGCAATATGTGAAACATCTCTTTAACCACGATCCTTACATTCTAACCTTTGAAAGATTTAGCCAGACATGGTAATACAAACAAATACAACGATATTGAACATGATGAAAAGAAGTTTAAATGTAAGGCGTGAAGAATAAGTAAAGCGTGTAAAATAACTAAAACGAGCAATAAAGATAATGAATGGCGAGAAAATTAAATAAAGTAAAGACAATGGAAGGAAATTAAATAAAGTAAAGACAATGGCAGGAAATTAAATAAACTAAAGCATGACAAGGAATTAAATAAAGTAAGGCATGACAAGTAAAATAAAAAGGCGATTAAATTAGAACCTACTCCAAACGGAGGCATTAAATCTGGTACAAGGTGTCGTAACCTGAAAAATGGAATGCGAAAAAAAACAAACGGCGAAGAAAGACAGGAGAATCGCCACCGTGCGTTATTTAACCCAAAGGAGGGAAAGGAAACGCTCGAAGTAAACTTGTAAATAGGAAAGGACAAGACAGAGTCTCGCAACCAAATCTTTGGTTCGGGAGTCGATTATGCGAAGGGAAGGTATTAGCACCCCTACGCATCCGTAGTACTCTACGGGATCCACTTTTGTAGTTCTTGTCTAAAGGGTGTGGGTTTATCTAATGTGTTATTTACTAAAAAAAGGGGTCAAAAGAAAACGACTCGCACGGATGTCGCATCCACTGCATACGTATCTCATCTGAATATGAGAATCAGAGTCTTCGTAGCTTGGCTACCTAGGGGTTAAGGGTAATTATGCTCGCTAAGACATCGCGTCTTATGCCTACGTATCTCATCTGGCCTGAGAATCATAGCAAAACGTAGTTCAGCTAACTACAGGGTTATGGATTGGGTTTTGGACGAACGACGTTACTACGCAATCTACCGGATGCTCGACCTTTGGAGACTTACTCGCCTGTAGTAGAAGGAGTTAACGTGTTCTTAGGAGAAGAAAAATCAATGGGTTTGTAGGGTTAGGGATGCTTATGCAAAAGGAGTCCTGGATGAAGGAACCTGCATAAAGTAAACACAAAAACATTGCCTCCTATCGAGGTCTTCCAGCTAGGATAGCAGTAAAATGCGGGAAAAATGTAAAAGTACCACACGGCTGAAGATCCGAGGTAACATCAATTAAAGGAACGATAAACCCTGAGATCCTTCCAAGCTAACATCATCAAAGAAAGTGGGTCAGTACAGGTAATCGGAATGAACCTCCAGGGGGTATCCCACAAATAAAGTGGAACACTAGGCAAGCTATCCCTGCAAGACTATGTGAGCCCTCACAAAAACTCAACGAAAGGGTTAGTGAAACACGATAAGCATTTTTATCATGGATAACAGTATGGTTTCAGAAACCTCAAACCCTGTGGCATACACTTCAGAAATTAAACGATTAAGCATTCAAGGCATTATTTATACATTCATACATAATTATGAACCCGTGGGCAAAAACCTAATGAAATTCATCCATCATACCTCAAACATTCAAAGTATTCAACCTCAAAGCACAAAGGTAATGGGAATAAGGGAAAACCTGATTGGAGAGATCGGTTGAAATTGAATTGCCTGGTTGGGTTTGCAGAACAATCTTAGGGTTTATATGAGAGGGAATTGGTTCTTTGCAGATGAGTTCCCTTCAGTCTCTGGAGGTTGCTCTGAACTCTGTTAGCTCTTCTCTCACTATCTTTTTCCTCCAGCCAGGGTAATAGGAATAGAATGGCCTTTTATTTCACTGAAACTCTGAATTTATAACCTGATTTTTGTGGACCTGTGGGCTCAAATGAGAGAGGCCCAAGTCCAAAAAATTTCTGTTATATTTTATTTATTTATTTATTTATTTATTTTTCGTTTTTTTTTTAAAACACATGGGCTTCGCCTAGCGAACATGACAATTCAAGAAATTCCTCTGAGCGTAGGTGATTCTGGTGGCTTTTCTTGGGACTCGCTAGGCGACCCATTCTTCTTGCCTAGCCAGCATGACAGCTCATGAACAAACTTTTGCTCCTTCAAGATTAACGTTTTGACTGACGAATAGACCCCCCTGTTGGAAGTAACTCAAGTCTTTCCCTTATGTTGACTGATCATCTAAATAGAACCCACAAAGTGTCCTGGATGATGTTCAAGCTTCTTGGAGCTAATCCCGATTGACATGATGAAATGCAATGTATCTAATGTTAAATGACCTAAAAATGAATGCGTGAATAAGGAGGGCAAATTTTGGGGTGTTACAGCTGCCCCTATTCAGTCATCAGCTAACTCGAGCAGGATGAAAGCGAACAGCTTATCAGACAAGCAGGGTGAGCTGTGATTAAATACTAAAGACAGACCGAAAATTTGCGCTCCGAGGACACCACAAAATGCTGAAATACACCGTGCTATTTATTTCTCTTCCGATCCTCTGGCTGAATCTGAATCAGTCTTCTGACTTAATCTGGAGTTTCGATCCTCTGGCTGAATCTATACTCAATTTAGTCCTCTAGTTGGATGTTAATTTTGATCCTCGGGCTGGATACGATTTTGATCCTCGGGCTGGATACGATTTTGTTTCGATTCTCTGGCTGAATCCATGATTCTCTGGCTGAATCTACTTCGATCTTCTGGATAGATATGAATTGTTTCGATTCTCTGGCTGAATCTATTTTCGGTCTTCGTGTTAGACCTGACTTCGATCTTCTGGCTAGATCTTCTTCGATCTTCTGGCTAGATCTCTTTTGTTTCGATTCTCTGGCTGAATCTATTTTCTTTGATTCTCTGGCTGAATCTACTTCGATCTTCTGGCTAGATCTGAATTATTTCGATTCTCTGGCTGAATCTATTTCTGGTCTTCGGGATAGACCTGACTTCGATCTTCTGGCTAGATCTGGATTGATTTGATGATAAACTCCCATCATCAGGATCTCGCATCTGAGGCATGCGCTGGTTGACTCTCTTTCGAAATCTGCGCCCAATCTTCATGTTAGATATGCAGCTTCGAGAATATCCCACTCTTCGGCTTCGTACATATTCTTCAGGCTAGAATATGTTATAACGACTCTTCGATTAGACTTTGTTTTTTAAATGCGATCCGCGGGCTGGATCCTCTTGTAAGTTGATTTTCTGTTGAGCTGTCAATCTATTCCTCTAGCCGGCTCACTGGGATAAATAACGCACGGTGGCGACTCTCCTGTCTTTCTTCGTCGATTGTTTTTTTTTCGCATTCCATTTTTCAGGTTGCGACAGCTGGCGGAATGCGAAAAAAAACAACCGGTGAAGGAAGACAGGAGAGTCGCCACCGTGCGTTATTTATCCCAAAGGAGGGAAAGGAAACGCTCGAAGTAAACCTGGAAAGAGGAAAGGACAAGACAGGGTCTCGCAACCAAATCTTGGGTTCGGGAGTCGATTATGCAAAGGGAAGGTATTAGCACCCCTACGCATCTGTAGTACTCTACGGGATCCACTTTTGTAGTTCTTGTCTAAAGGGTGTGGGTTTATCTTGTGCTGTTTATTGAAAGAAGGGTCAAAAGAAAATGACTCGCACGGATGTCGCATCCACTGCATACGAATCTCATCTGAATATGAGAATCAGATTCTTCGTAGCTCGGCTGACCTAGGGGTTAGGAAGATGTGCGCTCGCTAAGACATCGCGTCTTATGCCTACGTATCTCATTTGGCCTGAGAATCAGAGCAAAACGTAGTTCGGCTAACTACAGGGTTATGGATTGGGTTTTGGACGAACGACGTTACTACGCAATCTACCGGATGCTCGACCTTTGGAGACTTACTCGCCGGTAGTAGAAGGAGTTAACATGTTCTTAGGAGAAGAAAAATCAATGGGTTTGTAGGGTTAGGGATGCTTATGCAAAAGGAGTCCTGGACGAAGGAACCTGCATAAAGTAAACACAAAAACATTGCCTCCTATCGAGGTCTTCCAGCTAGGAAAGCAGTAAAATGTGGGAAAAATGTAAAAGTACGACACGGATGAAGATCCGAGGTAACAACAATTAAAGGAATGAAAAACCCTGAGATCCTTCCAAGCTAACATCATCAAAGAAAGTGGGTCAGTACAGGTAATCGGAATGAACCTCCAGGGGGTATCCCACAAATAAAGTGGAACACCAGGCAAGCTATCCCTGCAAGAGTATGTGAGCCCTCACAAAAACTCAACAAAAGGGTTAGTGAAACACGATAAGCATTTTTTCATGGATAACAGTATGGTTTCAGAAACCTCAAACCCTGTGGCATACACTTCAGAAATTAAACGATTAAGCATTCAAGGCATTATTTATACATTCATACATAATTATGAACCCGTGGGCAAAAACCTAATGAAATTCATCCATCATACCTCAAACATTCAGAGTATTCAACTTCAAAGCACAAAGGTAATGGGAATAAGGGCAAACCTGATTGGAGAGATCGGTTGAAATTGAATTGCCCGGTTGGGTTTGCAGAACAATCTTAGGGTTTATATTAGAGGGAATTGGTTCTTTGCAGATGAGTTCCCTTCAGTCTCTGGAGGTTGCTCTGAACTCTGTTAGCTCTTCTCTCACTATCTTTTTCCTCCAGCCAGGGTAATCGGAATAGAATGGCCTTTTGTTTCATTGAAACTCTGAATTTATAACCTGATTTTTGTGGACCTGTGGGCTCAAATGATAGAGGCCCAAGTCCAAAATTTTTCTGTTATATTTTATTTATTTATTTTTGGTTTTTTTTTTCAAAACACGTGGGCTTCGCCTAGCGAGCATGACAGTTCAAGAAATTCCTATGAGCGTAGGTGATTTTGGTGGCTTTTCTTGGGACTCGCTAGGCGACCCATTCTTCTTGCCTAGCCAGCATGACAGCTCATGAACAAACTTTTGCTCCTTCAAGATTAACGTTTTGACTGACGAATAGACCTCTGTTGGAAGTAACTCAAGTCTTTCCCTTGTGTTGACTGATCATCTAAATAGAACCCACAAAGTGTCCTGGATGATGTTCAAGCTTCTTGGAGCTAATCCCGATTGACATGATGAAATGCAATGTATCTAATGTTAAATGACCTAAAAATGAATGCGTGAATAAGGAGGGCAAATTTTGGGGTGTTACACAAGGAAGTAAATGAAGCTTTGACTTTGAAAATAAAGATGACGGCAAAATCAAAGTGCTCCAACTCAATTACACTAAGGTGCGATAACCCCTCGATGTGACAGATTACCGCTTTTACAAATGATATTATAGTCTTAGTGTTATAAACTACATTGGATCCTTTGGAAGTGAACTAGAATGACCTATTTATAGAGGAACTCAACAACATGCAAAGACCAGGATGCCCTTCAACTATTCTTTAGTGGGAATGTGAAATTCAAAGATGGCGCCCGCCTCCCCTCCGTGGCGCCCGCCACCCCTCCGTGGCGCCCTCCATGTGAGTAAATGGGGAAGTTCATGGAATCATGGCAGTTTCCTCTTGGTTAAGGACTGATGTGTCATGGCTTCTCCTATAGCGGCCGCTATGCAGAACGCCACGAGTACAATATTTGCCGAAAACCCTAATTTTTTGGTCTTTTTGCTTCGTTTCTTCTACAAAGGTTCTGAAAGAGCTAAATACCTGAAAACAACATAAACGAAAGCATAACACAAGCAAAATGATAATAAATACCTAATAAACATGTGCAATCCGAGTCAAATACGCGGTGTGATTCAGTGTTATCAACAGAGAATTGGGGCCGTGTTGTGGAAGTGGTTGAGAACAAGAATCAGGTCAGTTTGGGATTCGAGCAAGGGCCATTCAAGAAGGCAGTCAAGGCTATGCAACCGATTTTCTATAGCGGAGGGTTCATCCATAAGAAAGAACAACACTCAGCTGTGATCCTTCATGAAGAAGAAGATGAAGAAGAAGACGATGCCAACTTTGTAACGCATGGACAAATTTGCAACAATTGGGTTGCTGTTGATGTTCCTGTTAGAATTCATCGTTCAAAGTAATGTACCTTATTGTATAAAGAAAAATCATTCTCTTATGCCTAAGGGAGAAGTGAAAACATTGACAAGTATTTTCAATTATCATCAATAAAATGCGATTTTATTCATCCACATTTATGTTGTTTTTACTTTTTGCTTTTTTTTTCTTCTGAAGAATGGTAATCACAAAAAACATAAATAGACAATAATTTTTCCCATATCTGCATTTGCACTTCATATTTCTAAAATCAAAATATCAAATCATTATGCAGGTTTCTTCTCAAACCCATTGAAAATAATGACCATACTCCTTCTCTGAACTTTGATTTCCTTGTATTCGAAGTTGAGGAAGAGAATGATGATGCAAATGTTTCTGATGAGTTATCCTGTTTTCTTAAGCACGAGGAAAGAACCATTCGGCCGTTTGAAGAACAAATTGAGTTGGTTAACTTGGGTTCTGAAGATGATATCAAACATGTCAAGATTGGGTCACAACTTCATCCAAAGGTTAAGAATGGGTTGATTGAGCTTCTCCGAGAGTACTCTGATGTGTTTGCTTGTCTTATCAAGACATGCCAGGTCTTGATACCGATATTGTGGAGCATAGATTGCCATTGAATCCAGAATGCCCGCCAGTCAAGCAAAAGTTAAGAAGAACTCATCATGACATGGCAGTGAAGATCAAGGAAGAAGTCCAAAAGCAGATTGATGTCGGTTCCCTTGTTACCTCCGAATATCCTCAGTGGGTGGCCAATATTGTGCCTGTTCTGAAGAAGGATGGAAAAGTTCACATGTTCGTCGACTATAGAGACTTGAACTAAGCTAGTCCTAAAGATGATTTTCCTCTGCCATACATTGATATGTTGGTAGATAATACAGCTAAGTTCAATGTCTTCTCTTTTATGGACGGATTTTCCGGTTATAATCAGATAAAAATGGCACCCGAAGATATGGAGAAAACCACATTCGTTATGCCTTGGGGATCATTTTGTTACCGAACGATGCCTTTCAGTTTGAAGAATGCTGGTGCAACATACCAAAGAGCCATGACCACTCTTTACCATGGTATGATGCATAAAGAGATTGAGGTATATGTTGATGATATCATTTCCAAATCAAGGTCTAAAGATGATCATGTTGAGCACTTATTAAAGTTATTCCAGCGTTTGAGGAAGTACAAACTCCGCTTGAATCTCAATAAGTGTACATTTGGTGTCCTCCTTGGTAAGTTGTTGGGATTTATTGTCAGTGAGAAGGGTATTAAAGTTGATCCTGCCAAGGTCAAAGAAATACAAGAAATGCATGCGCCCAAAACTGAGAAGCAAGTCAGATATTTTCTCGGCCGCTTGAACTATATTTCAATATTTATATCGCATATGGCTGCCACATGTGCGCCTATATTCAAGCTCCTTCAAAAAGATCAGTCTTGTGATTGGACCGAGAATTTCAAGAAAGATTTTGACGATATCAAATAATATCTGCTTGAGCCTCCAATTCTGTCTCCGCCTATTGAAGGAAGACCATTGATCAAATATTTGAATGTGCTTGAAGAGAGTATGGGTTGTGTTCTTGGTTAGCAAAATGAATTTGGTAAGAAATAATATGTTATTTACTACCTCAGTAAGAAGTTCACCGATTGTGAGTCTCGGTATTCTATGCTTGAGAAGACATGTGGTGCTTTGGCTTGGGCTGCTAAACGTTTGCGCCAGTATATGTTGAATCATACTACTTGGTTGATATCCAAGATGGATCCAATCAAGTATATATTTGAAAAGCTTGCTTTAACTGGGAGGATTGCCCGTTGGTAGATGTTGTTATCTGAGTACGATATTGAATACCGAGCTCAGAAAGCGATATTGAATTGTTATCTGAGTATCATTCATTCATTTTGGAAGATGGAATGTACATTCCATCAATCCCCTAAATCTAATGATATTAACCTAGCAAAGTCAAATCAACCTTGACTAAGGCCCAACAACGCAAGTCAAACTTATACAAACCATCACAAGAGGTCAACACAATTATTTGGCATTTATTCAATTTAAAAATACTAAAATAATGCATTTAAATTAAATATGGTTTTTCAAACTCCTAAAACCTTATCAAAACATCAAAGAAATGGCCATGAGATTTATCATAGGTCAAACAAGGTCAAAGGACCTTGGAGAAAAAATTTCAGAATTTTTAAAGACTTACAAGTATTTTTAAACAATTAAAAATAAACACAAAATCAATTAAATCATGAAAAATATTAATAATGATCCAAAAAATATTTTTAATTCAGAATATGAAAGAGGAATTTATTTAAATTTTTTTGGTGAAACTCTCATATTTTTCGGATTAATATTAAAATTAATATGAATTAATGAAAATCAAATGAATTAAAAAAAAACGTGAGCCACTTCATCTCTCATTAATTGAGGTGGCAGATCAAGTGGACACAAGCGCGTGTTCCATGATGCAACCTAGTCAGCGCGCCACACACGTGGTAATCCAAACCAACGCCTAAGATTAAAACAATTTGAATGGATCCTGTGGCTGGGAGGCGTGCCAACACACCGCCGGAGTCAGAGCTCCGGTCTTCTTCTCCAGTGGACCTCACCGGACTGGTCCACCCTCAACCATCACCAAAATAAAAAAGGAGGACATGATCTGAAAGAAAAAATGGCGTAGAGTACGAATCTGACCTCAATTTCAACTAATTCCAAATATATAAAAAGATACGAGGAGTTGAATTTTGAGGTGTGTCAACTAAGTTGCTTCAATTTGACCTCAAAGCAACTCAATCTTCTTGCCTATATTGGTAGGACTTCAGACAACCAAAGATCCAATAGAATGATGAGAATTGAATGAGAATCAAAGAGATGAAGTTTTCTGAAATTTACCTTCAATGTTGTGTAGAACTTGATGTTGTTTGCTTCAAACATGATCTGATCACACTTGAGAAGCTTGTAGGAGAGGTTTGGCAATGGTACAAAGCTTTGGATCTTGGAGTTCTTGAATCTCCAAACAGTGAGATTCAAACTCAATTTTCAAGTTGAAAATTATCAGGTTTTCCTTTGAAATGTGAGGGTTTCAATTGGGGGGCAAAACTGGTGTAGCACCTCAAATTTGCACCCCCATTCATGCATTCATTTCATTTTTAGGTCATTACCATTGCATTAACAATACCTTAACATTGCATAGTGTATTGCATCTTATCAGTCAAGACTAGCATCAAGAGGATTCCTCAGTGCAAAGGAGCAAGGTTTTTTCTTGAGATAAAAGCCCTATGGTTATTCTAGAGAGCTTACATGAATCAAGGTTCATTTTGAAGCAACTTGACCAAGTGTTAGAGACTCAAAAGTCCACAGTGCAGTTTCAGGTCATCTGGGGCCCATAAAAGTCAACTGAAAGACAACTGAGGGCTAGAAGGTGGAGAAATGGTTTGAGACACTTCATTCATGTCCAAAATAGGTTTATTCATCATTGCAAACATCTACCTTGAAGATTTTGAAACCAGATCAAAAGTTTCCCAAAATGGAAAGTGACATGTAATTTCAAGTTTCCAAAAATGGCAAGTTTTTGGACCACTTTCAACTTGACTTTCCAACATCAAAGAAGCTTCAAATGAAATTTTGTCCAACATGAAAGTTGAAGATCTTTCTTTCCCATTTCCAAAAAGTCCAAGATCATGAGCATCTGATGAATGGTTAAGAAGATATGATCAAATCATTGCCAAGTGTGCATGGAACTTCAACAAGCCATAACTTTTGATCTAAAACTCCAAATTGAGTGCCTCTTTTTGCATAATGCTTGTCATGACTCATATTTTCCAAATCCATCAAGGCATTGCATGAAATTTCATCACATGACCATTTGCTCATTCATGCTCATTTTGGAGGGAAAATCATGAATTTGAATTTGGTGCATCATATGAGCTTTTTATCCATTCCAACATGTTCATAAGATGATTTTAAGTGAAATTGCATGGCCATGTGGTACTGTTCACGTGCATGTTTGTTGAATTTAATTTTTAGTGTCGGGTTTTTGTTATCGTCTCCACAGGGATTGTGAGATATCGCCGCCGTTCGACAGTTGTTTCAATTCTTAACTCGTAGTAACAAGGGGTTTTTTGGTTTTAGTCACAGTATCTTGCATAAAAGTGTAATAAAATGCGGTAAAAGATTTGGTTTTAATATTTGAGAAATATTGCCAAAGTTAGGGTTCGACGATCACTTTGCATGTATATGTTCGATCAACAAAACTTATAAACTCCTTTAGATGATAAACTATTTCACAAAGTCCTCCCAATGTGTTTATCTCTAACACACATTGTGAGTTTTCCCATTTTATTCCATTGTTTATCTCTAACACAATCTATCAAAATGACAACTTTTTGGTTCAACCTTATGGTGAACAAAATCATTCATTACTATCTCTAGCTAACAAACAAGATTGGATGAAAACCTAGGTAAAGAGTTGGTAAACATCTCTCGATCATAAACCAACACAAAGAGTCTTCAATAAAGCAAAGTTTTCACCATATATTCACCATTAAAGAGTTTACAAATGAAGATCATCCCATTTACACACAAAGCTAATGATCATCTACATCTAACCTTGACAAAATGAAGAACTTAGCTACTCATTTTCATGGTAGCTTGGTCAACAAGTTTCGGAAGAAGGTTGATCAACATCCGAGTCGAATAATCGAGATTGGATGGGAATCCACCTTCTTTTTATGAAAGATTATTAAGAGATGAAGAGAAATGATTTCTAGGTCACAAAAGATCTCTAGAGCAATGCTGGAAAAAAATATCTAAAAAGTACAAAAGTATGGAGGTGTAAAAGTATGGCTCCAAAAAGTAGCCCTTGCTACTTATAGTGCTGCTACTGAGCTGTCATGCTCGCTAGGCAGGCAGAATGGCTCGCCTAGCAAGCCCCAAAATGAGGCACCTGTGGCACCTGCGCCCAAAGAAATGACCTTTGCCAGATTGGCATGTTCGCTAGGCGAACAAAACCTTCGCTAGGAGAAGCACACGCTTCACCCTTCGCTCCAGCGAGCTTAGGAGGTTTTGCTACTGTAATTGCTCGCTGGGAGCTCGCTAATGGCTCGCCTAGCGAGTGAGTGCTGGCTGCGCTTTTGGCCAAGTCAGGACGTGTTCGCTACACCCTTCGCTGGCAGCTTGCCTAGCGAGTTTGTTGATGTTTGCTACTGTAAAATACTGGAGCTCTTCGCTGGGGACTCGCTGGGTGCTCGCCTAGCGAGCGCTTCGCCACACCCCTCGCCTAGCGAGCAAGCTGATGAATGCATTCTTTTTCTTGGTCCCTTGCCATTTTCTTGTGCCTTCATTTTCTATTATTTCATGCATAATTCCTGCACAATAACACACAAATCAAAGGTACCAAGATCGCGTATCATTGTATTGCAATTCATCAAAAACAAAGGTGGTTTCGAACACTTTAGCAAGGAAATGGAGTGAAAGATGCCCATATTTGATAGCTCAAATAAGCACTTTTGGGTATCTAACAATGTTGCATGCATGGGGTGAAAAATCAATTTTTGCACTACACCTTATTTCTCACTAAAATTTCATTAACCATGCTTAATTCTAATTAGAAAATGGATTAACACAGCATATAAAAGGATAATCCTAACAGAATTTTCAGATTTGATCATTCTAGATCTAGATCCAAGTTTTCTCTCCAAAATTTCTCTCCACCATAATTCAAAATTTCTCCACATAACACTTGATTTTTCTTGCATATTTGTGTTCTCTGATCATCATTTGGTACAGATCAAGCTTTGATTTGTAGAATTTGGTGAAGAATTAAGCACATGAAGCTCAAGAACATGAAGATGGAAATTGACTTTTGAGCTAGATCCAAGCTGAAGGTGAGAAAAACAAGAAAGGGGGGTTTGAATTGTTTTGGAAAATAAGCGCTTTTTCAGACAAAGACCACACAAGGAATTTATACTGGTTCGCTTATAACACAAAGCTACTCCAGTCCACCCGGCCAAGGTGATTTCGCCTTCAATAAGGACTTAATCCACTAATCTTGAAAGATTATTACAACCAACGTCTAAGAGAAATATCTCTTAGTCCTCTCAAGTATGCAGACTGCGCAGAGTCACTTGAGGAAATATAAAACAGCTTAGATAAAAACAAGGTTTGTAATCTAGAGTGCTTCTAGGATAAAGCAAGTATTACAGTAGTAAAAGCAAATAGAATGTTTCACGTTCTGAGCAAAAACTCGTGAAAGATTGAGAGAGAGAGAGAGAGAATGTTTCGGTGTATCCCGGTGTCTCTCAATGCTGTTTACTGTCCTTTATATAGAGGTGAAAGGACCGTTGAAATTGATGGCAGATAATTTTGTCTTGATTAGGAATCAATGCCATAACTTCTGTTGTTTCTTGCCAAAACAACTTTGTCTCCCTGAATAACTTCTTTCCAATAATAGTTCTTTTCCATTTAAATTCGAAGTTGACGTTATTCTTTCTGAATTAGGAGATCCATTATCAGAGTCTACGTAACTCTGTTAATCTGATATCTTGCTATGTGGCTTCAGAGCTTCCGATGATCTTGATAGCTTAGAGTTCTGATGGTGACTTCAGATACTGTTGTGAGCTTCTGGAGTTTGATATACCGTTGTTCAGAGTCAGATCTTCTAGAGCGTACTTCTTCTTCAGATGCTTCTGATGTTCTGATCTGCTGTAAGCTCAGAGTCAGAACTTCTAGAGCGCATTTCTACTTCAGATGCTTCTGATCTTCTGAAAATTTGTATCTGATTTGATTCTGAATCTGATGACATAGTCAGATTCCTTTTAGAGTCCTGCACACTTAGAAGCTTTTCGTTAGAGTGCCATTTTTGGTTTCATCCTTTGTTATCATCAAAATCCTGGAATCTGTTGTAGAACAATTTTTGTTCCTACAATCTCCCCCTTTTTGATGATGACAAAACAAACTCAAATGACAGATGAAACATTAAAAAAAACTTTATCAGATCAGATAGAAATGAGCTCCCCCTGAGATAGGCTAGGGAGTTCAGAAGTTCTTACCAGAGCTTCCAAGCAATGAAGTTTCTTGATACCTTCTGCAATTTCAGAAGTTCTTACCAGAGCTTCCAAGCAATGAAGTTTCTTGATACCTTCTGCAATTTCCTTAAGTCCAGTGTTAGATGAATTTATTTTAGATAATAGTATGTTTGCAGAATGCTTAGGGTATTAGGCAATTTTTCATCAGAGCTATTTGGTTTCTCCCCCTTTTTGTCAGAATCAAAAAGACTTAAACAAAAAATAAGCAGGAAAAATATATATTCAGATAAGAGAAACGGAACATCAGAGAAAATGATAAGAGAAAAAAAACATCAGAAACAAAGATAAGCAAGGCAACAAGCAAAAGATCCTAAGTGCCTAAGGTTGGGAGGAGGAGGCATTCTCTGAAGCAGTTGATTCAGCAGATTCTGGATGTTGGCGTTGACAATGTCCTGTTTATCCAGTCTGGCTCGGACTTCCTTCTGCTCTTTCTGAAGTTCTTCCAGCGTCCTGAGAACCAGGGGGGCAAAAGAAAAAGACTCCCCCTGAGTCAGAGCATGTTGTTCTTCAGCGGCTTTGGCTTCAGCTTCAGCAGCAGCCTTTGCTTCAGCTTCAGCAGCAGCCTTTGCTTCAGCTTCAGCAGCAACAGCAGCGTCAGCTAGAGCTTTAGCTTTAGCTTCCCTTTCCCTTTTGATTTCTTCTTCTCTGACTCTTTCTTCTTCTTCCCTTCTGGCCTTTTCTTCAGCTTCTCTGGCCAAGCGCTCCTGTAGTCTTGCCTCAGCGTCTCTGATGAAGTTGATTCTGACTTGCTCAGAGATGTGCTTCAGCTTGAAGGCCTCATATGTCATCCAGCCAATGACCCTGTTCCAGTGTGTCCTAACAGAGTCAGGATCATCACTGATGCCAGAGTTTATGGTCAGAGACTTGACCTTTTGCACTGAAGCCCCTGCGAACAGCATAATAGCTTCCTCTAGGGTAGGCAGGGAATGGTCTGGTTCAGATGTTTGAGGTGGAGAGGTTGGAGGGCTTAGGTTGAGTGTTTGAGGTCAGCGGAAGTGTTTGGAGGGGTAATGTCAGAGGTATGGAGGTCAGAGGGTTGAAGTTCAGATTGAGTGATGGTTGGTTGTTCTGTGGGTGGTGAGGTTACTTCAGGTTCAGGTGGAGGTTGTTGTGGTTGTTGGGAGTTACAGTTTAGAGATTGAAGTTGTGCTAGAGTGGAAGAAGCGGGGTCAGAGGGTTCTGCGTCAGAGGATGAGGAAGTGGTTTGGTTTAATTCTTCAGCTTCGGATAGTGGTAAGGAGGTATTTGCAAGATTGAATTTTGGTAGTGGTTGTTGTGTTCTGGTTGTGGAAGGAGGGGTTTCAGATGTGGTGTAGATGGGTGTTGGTAGAGGAGTAGAAGAAGCCAATTGCTGATCAGAGGGAGTAGCAGAGGCAGACTTACCAGAAGATTCTTGCAGAGGCGCTGGAGGTCTTGATTCAGAAGATTCTCCTAGCTTTGCTCTCTTCGCTTTTGAAGACTTCTTAGATGGACCTCTTTTGAACTTCACGAAGTTTGGGGCTGAATCTTGCAGATCGTCTAATCTGAAGTCTGAGATGTCCACTCCTTCATCCTTCAGACGTTGGAGATAGTGGAGGATTGCCTCTTTGGGTTCATTCTTGTAGAACCTTGCGAGACCATTTGGCATATTCCTCTGATCTTTTAAAGCTTCCCAAGAGGTGTCCAGAGTAGGTTTAACTTGAATTTTCTTCAGAATCCCCATGCTCTTCAGATTTCTGGAGTTCAGAGGCCTTCCAGTTTCTATTGCCATATCTTCCATGAGTTTGTGTTTCTCTAGATGATCTACGAGCCCATTTTCTATTAGTACATCAGAGAGAAGTCTTCCCAGAGGGATGTAGGTTCTGGGTTTCATGTTGTTCCTGGTCTCCCGTACAGAGTCTCTGAGATATTTGAAGAGTAGTGTTGGGAGGCAGAGCTTCAAACCCTTGTGAATACAGTACAGAATACACTTCTGATCTGTATTCATGTAATCTGATGAGTTGGATGCTGGGCGATGATGAATAGTTCCCAGAATGATCTTGAGCCACACTCGGAGATTCTGATGTAGTTCTTTGTTCTTTGAGGGATTGCCTTCTGTGTTGAGTTTGAAGATGGTGGGGTTGATTTCATGAGCAATGTACCTTGCCCTAGGATTGATGTTGTAAATCCTTCTTCCTCCAGCTTTCTCCATGTTCAGCAAAGAGGCTATTGATTTTTCAGTAATCACGATTTTTACCCCCAAAACGTAGGAGACGATGAAATGGTCGTCAGCGTCAGCAAACCTCCAGAATTCCTTGATGAGGTTTGGGTAAACAGGACCATAAAGGCGTTGAAAATAGTTTTCCCAACCTTGATGATGAAGTTCTTCAGTTAGGTCTACCCCATTCCTCTTCATGTTGTTGAAATCCACAAGTGATTCACACAAAACATCCAGTTTCTCGAACGGAGTTGCAAGATTGATATGAGGCTCACGGTCAAGAATATGAGGCTCCTTGTACACTGGTGTTATAGTTACGCCTGTAACTATTGGAGTAGGAATGTTTGTGCTTTGAGCTGCGTAGCTGGAGTCCATTTGTTGAGAATAGTTGAACACGGATTGTTGTTGAGAATCCATTGTTGATGAAGAACGAGATGAAGATGAACTGCTTGCAGAAATGCCTAAGAGAGCTGGTTTGAGAAGGTGAGTGAGAGTGAAGTGTGTGCACAATGTGAGAGAAGTGTTTATATACTAGAACGGACTGCATGCAAAACGACACAAAAATCAGAGTTTAGCACAAAAACCAAGTTAGCACGCTTAGAGGGAGAAATGATTATGGCTCATTAATGAATGTCTAATCCCAACAGTATGCACACTGCTCGAGGAGATCTCAAACGTCTATCCTTTGAATTTCTTCTGGACAGCTGTCTAGAAGTTCCAAGGTTAGACGCAATTCACTCCACGTGTTGATGTATCTGATCTTCAGGAATACCAAAGGATTGGTTCCTGGAGATTTCTAACTCAGATATCTTCTTAACTTGGTAGAAGTATCAGAGTCAGAGGCAGAAGCTCATTTGTTTATGTCAGAGTCTCATTTTACATCTTCAGAGGCACAATTTATTCAGGGCAATTTTGAATGTTCAAATTCTCTAAGATAAAAAGAAATCTATCTTCAGCTAGAGGTTTAGTAAATATATCTGCCCATTGATGATCTGTATCAATGAACTTCAATGTTACTATCCCTTTCTGAACATAGTCTCTGATAAAATGATGTTTTATTTCAATGTGGTTAGCTCTGGAGTGTAAGATGGGATTCTTACTTAAACAAATGGCAACAGTATTATCACAAAAGATAGGAATGTTACTCTCGAAGATTTGTAGATCTTCTAACTGATTCTTCATCCAGAACATCTGAGTTGTGCACAATGATGTTGAGATGTATTCAGCTTCTGCAGTTGATAGAGCGATATTTGACTGTCTTTTGCTGGCCCATGATATAAGATTGTTTCCTAGGAGCTGACAATTTCCAGATGTGCTTTTTCGTTCCAATCTATCTCCTGCGTAATCTGCATCACAGTAACCCGAAAGTCTATACTCTGATGTTTTCTCATACATCAGGCCCAGGTTAGGAGTTCCGTTCAGATATTTGAAAATTCTCTTAACTGCTGTTAAGTGAGTTTCTCTAGGATCTGATTGGAATCTGGCACAAAGACAGACACTAAAGAGAATATCAGGTCGAGTAGCAGTCAGATAGAGAAGGGAACCTATCATACCACGATAGAGCTTCTGACAAACCTTTTTACTGACTTCTTCCTTTTCAAGAATGCATGTTGGATGCATGGGAGTCTTTGCAGAGTTGCATTCAGCCATGTCAAATTTCTTCAGAACATCTTTTATGTATTTGCTTTGATGAAAGTACGTGACTTCTGAAGTTTGGTTAATTTGAATTCCTAGAAAGAACTTTAGTTCTTGCATTAAGCTCATTTCAAATTCTGCCTGCATTAACTCAGAGAATTCTTGACAAACAGAGGCGTTAGCAGAACCAAAAATAATATCATCAACATATATCTGACATATCATGAGATCATTGTTAAGGTTCTTACAGAAGAGTGTGGAGTCAACTTCCCCTCTGATAAAATTGTGTTCCAGAAGAAAATTACTTAAACGTTCATACCAAGCTCCGGGAGCTTGTTTAAGTCCATATAAAGATTTTTTAAGTTTAAAGACATGTTCTGGAAAATTTGGATTTTCAAAACCTGGAGGTTGGTTGACATACACTTCTTCTGATATATAACCATTAAGGAATGCGCTCTTGACATCCATTTGATATAATTTAATAGAATGGTTAATAGCAAAAGATACAAGAAGACGAATAGATTCTAACCTTGCGACTGGAGCAAAGGTTTCATTGTAGTCAATACCTTCTTGTTGACTGTAACCTTGAGCTACCAGTCGAGCTTTGTTTCTGACGACTTCTCCTTTCTCATTCAGCTTGTTTCTGAATACCCATCTGGTTCCAATAACGTGAGTGCTTCTGGGCTTGGGAACAAGATCCCAGACATCATTCTTTGTGAATTGATCTAACTCTTCTTGCATAGCTGAAACCCAGTCGTTATCTTGAAGTGCTTCATCACAGGACGTAGGCTCGATCAGAGACACTAGTCCCAGAGGCGTTTCTTCAGATGTCCTGAAGGTAGATCTGGTTCTGACAGGTTCGTCTTTGTTGCCCAGAATCAAATCTTCAGATACGTTGATGCGACTTTTAGCTTTCTTTGGGATTACTGGGGAATTAATTTCCTCAGAGTTCTGAGTGGCAGTTGCTTCTGGAGTTTTATCAGATCCTGCAAGAGTGATTTCTAAATCTGCAAAATTTTCAACTAGCTTTGACTTTTCAGGGTCAAGCTTATCGTCAAATCTGACATGAATTGATTCTTCCACAATTTTGGTTTCTGTATTGTATACTCTGTAGCCTTTAGAGCGTTCTGAGTATCCTAACATAATACCTTTCTGTGCTTTGGAATCAAACTTGTTCAGATGTTCTTTAATGTTTAAAATAAAGCAAGAACATCCAAAAGGATGGAAATATGAAATGTTTGGTTTCCTTCCTTTACACAGTTCATAGGGAGTCTTTTCCAGAATAGGTCTTATGGAGATTCTATTCTGAATATAACACGCTGTATTTACAGCTTCGGCCCAAAAGTGCTTAGCCACATTCGTTTCATTGATCATGGTTCTGGCCATCTCTTGGAGTGTCCTATTCTTCCTCTCTACAACTCCATTTTGTTGTGGAGTTCTAGGGCAGGAGAAATCATGGGATATTCCATTAGAGTCAAATAATTCCTCAAAATTTTTGTTTTCAAATTCCCCACGATGATCACTTCTGACTCTAATAATTTTAGAGTCAAATTCTTTCTGCACTTTGGAGCAGAAACTAGTGAATACAGAGTGTGACTCACTCTTGTGCTTTAGGAATTTCACCCATGTCCAGCGACTGAAATCATCAACAATGACTAGTCCATACTTCTTTCCATTGACTGATGCTGTTTTCACAGGACCAAATAAATCAATGTGAAGTAGTTCTAGAGGCTTAGAGGTAGTAACAATAGTTTTCTTTTTGAAAGATGTTTTTGAAAATTTTCCTTTCTGACATGCTTCACATAGAGCATCTGAAGAAAACTTCAGTTTTGGTAGGCCTCTGACTAACTCGAGTTTATTTAGCTGAGATAGTTTTCTCATGCTAATGTGGCCCAAGCGTCTATGCCATACCCATTGCTCTTCGTGAACAGACATCAGACATTTCACATTTTGTTCTTTTAAATCAGAAAGATTAATTTTATAAATATTGTTTTTCCTCTTGCCTGTGAATAGGACAGAACCATTGTTTTGATTTATGGCTTTACATGTTTTTTGATTAAAGATCACGTCATAACCGTTATCACTTAATTATCTTATGGATAACAAATTATGCATTAATCCTTCTACGTAAAGGACATCAGATATAGAGGGAAGAGTACCATTACCAATAGTTCTGGAGCCTCTGATCCTTCCTTTCTGATCTCCTCCGAAACCTACGAATCCAGCGTCTTTAAGTTCCAGGCTTTGGAACATAGACTTTCTTCCTGTCATGTGTCGCGAGCATCCAGAATCCAGGTACCATGACTGGTGTTTGAACTTTACTGCATAAGATATTTGCAACATAAACAATCTTATCTTTTGGTACCCAGAGTCTCTTGGGTCCTTTTTGATTAGTTTTCCCAGAGTTTCTTATAACTTTGGGTTTTCTAGCATTTTCAAATTTTTGTTCTTGTGTGTGTGTATAGTGATATGAAAATGGAGATTTAAGTTGATCACTAGTAGAAGTTTTATCTTCCTTAGTGTCGCGGCGGGATTTTTCACGAGATTAAGTATTGATTGAACTTAACCCGTTTGAAAAATATTTTAAATGCAAGAGTCGCCACCGTCTTTTATTTTATCCAAAAAGAGGAAGGGAAAAATAACGATAAATCCCTTTAGAGTTACGGGTTCGGGGGTTGGTTATGCAAAGGGAAGGTATTAGCACCCTCTACATCTGCGGTACTCCACAGGAACCTTTTTGCTTATGTTTATGTGAATGCTTTGCTTTTTTCGCTTTGATCGTTTGATTGGGGAGATGAGAAAAGAACTTGATTTTATTGCTTTTTGGACTCGATAAAGTCGTAGACTTCATGCCTACGTATCTCCAAGGCGCAATGGAGAAATCAGAATCCACGTAGTTCTCACAAAAGAAAAGGGGAAAGTCTGTTTTGTTGATTTTAGATTGGCGTGTTTTGCCATCTCTTGCTCGACCTAGGCGGGAGGCTTCGAGACTGACACGTCCTTTTGAAAATGTTTTTAAACTGAAAAGCCAAAGCTGGCAAAAGATTTGAATGAGCCTAAACCCTGAAACAATACATAAATGGGCTCATTATAAGGAAGCCCAAGAGTAAGCTTGTGAGTGTGTGAAAAGGGTTTCTTAAACGGCGATCGTTGGAATCACATCGGGTTTCTCTTTTTTGGATTTTTCGATTTTTTAACATAAAACGTGAACAATACGATTAAACACACAATACAGAACATAAAAAATGCGAGAAAGTAAATTATTACAACACAGTTAGCTATGAATGGTTAGTATTACGAATAGTTAGTGGAGTTAATCGAGCTGAAACTGAAACGAAACGGTTAGTAACAACATAAACAAATATAAAAAACAATATAAACATTTACTTTAGACAAACTAAACATTTGATATAAATAAACATTTAATTAAAATAAACATTTAAACAAATAATTAATTTAACTAACATTTAAATAAAACATATATCCAAAATAATAATAAAAGATAAACAATATTTAGTAAACAAAAGTAATATATATATATATATATATATATATATATATATATATATATATATATATATATATATATATATATATATATAATATATATATATATATATATATATATATATATATATATATATATATATATATATATATATATATATATATATATATATTTATATTTTAGACAATAAATATATGGTAGACAAAAATAATATATATGTACATTTAGACAAATAATATATAATAGACAAAAATAATATATATATATATATATATATATATATATATATATATATATATATATATATATATATAATAGACAAAATAATATATATATATATATATATATATATATATATATATATATATATATATATATATATTTAGATAAATAATATATTAAAACACATATCGGCAAGCCGGAACTTTGCCGATTTCAGAGATAAGTGAAGAATATTACCTTGTGTGAAGAGGATGAACTTCTGATCATCCAAATGATCGACCGAAAGCTGGAAACCGTCACCGACGCAGTGCTGGCTGCCTTCGTGAGTACCTGACTTCAACGTCGCTTTTGATCGGTGAAACGACGCCGGAATGAAATGAACCTTGGATGTTTGTGACCTGGACTCAACGAACTTCAAAGAATGAAATCGGTTTTGTGTTTCGGTGAATAATCGGGACGATTTTGGGTTACCGAAAATGAAGAACAAGTGAAATACTGTAATGCTTTTGGAAAAATATTTCTTTTCAATTCTCTGTTTCTCTCACCACACGATTTTTCCTTACTGATCCCCCCCTCTCTTTTCTTACTAACAACATCTATATATATATTTAGATTACTTAAACAATAGGAAACCTAAAAAATATCTAACATAAATTAATAATATATATTTAGATTACTTAAACAATAGGAAACCTAAAAAAATATCTAACATAAATTAATAATATAATTTATATATTATATAATAATAATAATAATAAACTAATATAATATTTATCCTAATTAAATAAACTAATTAACAACTAAACACAATTAATATTAAGCACAAATAATATTAAACGGCACACGATTAAAATACGATAAAATCGAGCGACACGAACGCGATAAAAACGATGACAATTTGCACAGCAAAACAGACAAATTGATAAAACCAATAAACCAGTAAACCGGTAAACCAGTAAAATCAACAACACGACTCAAACAGACTCGATTAAATCATACGGCACAACACGTAATTAAATAAACAACCCTAGGCAATAATAAAATCAACACGACATCACGAAAACGCTGACAAACACAATCACAAATAATCGGACAATACGAAAACTCTAATATATTCGAAATACAGTCAAAATACCGACAAACAAACAATTTAAAAAAACGCACAAAACCTAATCGAAGCGATGCCATGCACAAAAGAGATAAGCGAGATAAATACGAGGCAACGATATCGGCCAGGTTTTGCTAAAACAACGAAATACAACACGGTAAGCAACGAAAACACACAAAACCTAATCAAACCAGTTGTCACGCGAAGTTTAAGAAATTGAGATGAATACGAGACAACGAGATTAATCAAGATGTGGTCAACAAAGCCAAAGTCAAATTTTGGGGTGCGACAGATGCCCCTATTTAATTAACTTAGGCCAGATAGCCGGAGGCTATCGAATGGCGTAAGGTAATTAAATATGACAAACGCCCCCAAAATTTGGCTCACTATGCATGATGCAAAAGACAGACAGACACAGAGACACAGGAGTGCAAACTCTACTGGGGAAGGACATACACCGACTCAATGAATGAAGGTAAACACTGAGAATACTCAGCTGGGGAAGATTCACTACCTATTTATAGATGGAAAATAGGAGGAAAAGAGATATCGACTCAATGTTGACGATACATCACTATCTCATAGATGAAAGTGGGAAAAGATCAATATAACAAGAGTACTGATGTGACAGTACATTACCAACTTAAAGATGGAGGTAACAGAAAAGATGAATACCAACTCAAGGATGAAGGTATAACAAGGGTATAAGAATCGAACTGCGTTAACTCATGGTTGACAGCTCACTACCCACTCATTGATGAGGTAAACAGGACATGCCAACTCAAAGTTGAAGGCAAGCTTCAAAAGATTGATAATAACACTGCTAGGGAAATCAAATTCCAACTCATTGATGATGGTGTAGATGAAGAATCAGATCTAAGGATCATTGTGCAGACTTACAGTTGAATGCACACTACCAACTCATTGATGAGGTAGACAGAGAAATGCCGACTCAAAGTTGAAGGCAACCAACGATTCATTGACAAAGGTGTTTAAAAGAATTTAGAACATATTCTCTTGGAGATGTTTATCATTACCGACTCAAAGATGACGGTGGAAGGAAAAAATGTACCTGACTCATAGATGAAGGTACTCCATCAATCTCAAAGACGAAGATGGAATCAGAAGTTATTTGTGCAGACTCGAAGATGAAAGAACACTATCAGTTCAACAAGGATCAAACGTACCCTACTCATAGATGAAGGTACTCCATCAACTCAAAGACGAAGATGGAATCACAGGAAAATTGTGCAAGCTCAAAGATGAATGCACCTTACCAGCTCATAGATGATGGTATTTCACCAACTCAAAGACGAAGGTGGAATTAAAAGAAACTTGTGCTAACTCAAGGACGAAAGCACGCTACCAGCTCAAAGTTGCAGGTAGAAGGATATAGCGTATCTAAATCATAGATGAAGGTACTCCATCAACTCAAAGACGAAGATGGAATCAAAAGAAACCTGTGCAAGCTCAAAGATGGATGCACACTACCAGCTCATAGATGACGGTACTTCACCAACTCAAAGACGAAGGTGGAATCAAAAGAAATCTTGCAAACTCAAAGATGAATGCATACTACCAGCTCATAGATGAAGGCTCACTATGTACCTAAATCATAGATGAAGGTACTCCATCAATTCAAAGACGAAGATGGAAACATAAGAAAATTGTGCTGACTCAAGGACGAAAGCACGTTACCAGCTCAAAGATGAAGGTAACAGGATAAAGTGTACCTAACTCATAGATGAAGGTACTCCATCAACTCAAAGACGAAGATGGAATCAAAAGAATCCGTGCAAACTCGAGGACGAATGCACACCACGTACCTAACTCATAGATGAAGGCACTCCATCAACGCAAAGATGATGATGGGATCAGAAGAAAGTTCGTGCTAATCTCAAAGATGAAAGTATGCTACGTACCTAACTCATAGATGAAGGTACTCCCTCAACTCAAAGATGAAGATGAAATCATAAGGAACTTGTGCAAACTCAAAGTTGAAAGCACACTACCAGCTCATAGATGAAGGCACTCCACCAACTCAAAGATGATGATGGAATCAGAAGTTATTTGTGCAGACTCAAAAGATGAAAGCACACACGTACCTAACTCATAGATGAAGGTACTCCATCGACTCAAAGTTGAAGATGGAATCAGAAGAAATTGTGCAGACTCAAGGTTGAAAGCACACTACCAGCTCATAGATGAAGGCAAATTTATGGAACTTTTTTGTAAAAATGTTATCAACTCATGGATGGAGATAGTGATTAGTTTGATGTTATTTTTGTGGATAACAACAGGTTACTACTCATGGATGTAGGTAACTTAAGCTTTTGGAATGGACACCAACTCAAAGACGGAGGTACATAAAACTTGTCATGTCTTTTACTGTATCATTGAATGAGAGTCACAAAAGACTAATTGCAACCTTCTTTTATTGGGTAATTTCTGAATATTATCTGGAGATACAAAGTTCAAACTAGGATAGAACTAGAATGAATCGGTCAAACAAGACTTCAACTGAAGAGGAATGAACTCATCAGGATTTACAACTAAAACAACCATCATCCACGAGGCATAGATCTCTGTGGGGAACAAGATTAATAAAAGGTATTTTGCTGCTTATGGGGATACTCTACATGGAGAGATTGACCCAACCCACGACATAAAAAAGCAAAAGGGTGCATATGAATGCAAGCATGATATGTCACAGATATGTATGAATATTTAGTAATGAATGCATGATAGACAGACAAAACTAGAAATAACTGGAAATGTTAACAGTTGCAGAAGGATTCGCTGAGGAGTTATACAGGAACTTGTTGGAGATTTGTACTGAGATTCGCTGGGGAGTAGTACAAAGACTTGCTGGGGAGTTGTATTTGAGCATAACAATCAGGCTTCTTATGAAAAGTTCGTCTCTGCTGAGGTTTCTATAGAAGAATGGAGATGCCTTCTACTTCAAAAATACAGGAGATCCCCTGTGGTTTTTGAATTCATGAGGTATATGAGGATTGGACCTTTCTGAGGACTCCGCTGGGGATAAAGTTCGCTGGGGATAGGTGGCATCTTTCCAGGGAATAAGAATATAGGGGAAATCCATCCTTGATTTTTTTGCTTTAATTATCATGGAGACTTTCTGTATCTGAAGACTCTGCAGGGGATTATGGTGTCTGATATCTGGTTACGAGATCTTTCCTCTAGGAGACTCTGCCGGGGAACAGTGATGTCTAACCTTTGAATGTAAATGAGAATTCAGGAGGAATCCTGTAATTCTTGAATTTGCTTAAAATGCAACACACTCTTCTTTACTACAAAACATTACTGAGGAGGAGACATATCCTTCTATTGAATGGACAGAGAACAACAGGAGATTCCCTGTAGTTTCTGAATATCAACTTTCTTCACTCGCTGAGGGATGGAGACCTCTGTATTACTCCTGCTCGGGGAAATCAAAGCTTCCTTCTCATCCTCTGCTGGGGACATTGTTGATCCCTCCTTAATAAATTACTGGGGAAATACCTGTAGTAATCCCATAGGCCAAATCTGTAACTTAAAACCTGGATCAAAGTCTTCATGATCAATTAACCGGGGAGTCTTCATGCCCCAAGTGAAGGGAACAATCTTCTTGAAATATTTCTTGCATGATCTCTTGAGGAAAACTAGGAAGCAAAACTGGGGATATCCAGAATCACAACCTCTGCTGGAGAAATATTACTGCCAAGATACCTGTGGAGATCTTTTCATCATATACATATGAGGATAGTAACATTAACATGTCTAGTTGGAATCACATGATTTTAGAATTACTGGGACCGCATGTCTCAATCCTTTTATTGATGTCCACAAATCAAAGTAAATAATCTTTATAGTTTTCAAAAACTGTTTTTAATTCAAAACTTTTGTTTCAAAACATATCTGTCAAAGTAAAAGAACTTTCATAAATTGAAATGAAAATTAAGAGTGCCAAGAAATATAGAAAGGCTCAAATTGATTTGATAGGATGGTAATCAGCCAACAGCATGATTCCATATATCTTTACAAATTGGAAAATGGTAATTTCATGGAAAAAGGGTACGTTGAACTACAATGACATCATTCTCTCTTCCACTTTTGAAACCTGTATTGCAGCCTTAAGAAAGTTGGAGAACTGTTGAAAATATTCTGATACTTCAATGATCTTGTCTCCGTTATGTAGTTACTTGCCTGAAATCCCTAACTTTTGCCTAGATTGCCCTTTCGGGTTTTCAATCTACCGGGATAATATTTTCTTTGTTTTTTATGTCTCTAATTTTTGCCTGGACCGCCCTTTCAGGTTTTCAGTCCACCGAGACGCTCATTTTTGCCTAAGCCGCCCTTTCGGGTTTTCAACTTAGCGAGCTGTTCTTTTCATTTTTTAGGCGAAGTATTTCTTGACTCCATCTGTATTCACGGGACGTGGAAGCTCTTCACCATCCATGTTTGTAAGAATTAAAGCACCGCCTGAGAAGGCTTTCTTGACAACATAGGGTCCTTCATAGTTAGGAGTCCACTTGCCCCTAGAATCTTTGTGAAATAGTATCATCTTCTTGAGTACAAGGTCACCCTCTTTGAATTCTCTCGGCTTAACCTTCCTATCAAATGCCTGCTTCATTCTCTTTTGATATAACTGTCCATGGCACAAGGCAGTCATTCTTTTTTCTTCAATCAAATTCAACTGATCGTATCTGCTTTGACACCATTCAGGCTCTGACAACTGAGTTTCCATTAGTATCCTCATTGATGGAATTTCAACCTCTATCGGTAACACAGCTTCCATACCGTATACAAGTGAAAATGGGGTTGCCCCAGTTGAAGTACGGACTGATGTTCTATATCCGTGTAGTGCAAAAGGCAGCATTTCATGCCAATCTTTGTAGGTAACAACCATCTTTTGAATGATCTTCTTGATATTCTTATTTGCAGCTTCAACTGCCCCATTCATCTTGGGACGGTAAGGAGAAGAGTTGTGATGCTCGATCTTGAAACTTTCACATAATTCATCCATCATTTTGTTGTTCAGATTGGAGCCATTGTCAGTGATGATCTTGTTTGGAATGCCATATCGGCAAATGAGATTATTTTTGATGAATCTGACCACCACTTGCTTTGTCACCTTTGCATACGAAGTTGCTTCCACCCATTTGGTGAAGTAATCAATTGCCACGAGAATGAAACGGTGTCCGTTGGAAGCTTTGGGTTCAATCATACCGATCATGTCAATGCCCCACATTGAGAATGGCCAAGGAGCAGAAATCACATTCAAAAAGGTTGGTGGTACATGAACCTTATCAGCGTAGATCTGACATTAGTGACACTTCTTTACAAATTTGTAGCAATCTGATTCCATGGTCAACCAGTAGTAACCAGCTCTCAACATCTTTCTTGACATAGAGCGGCCATTTGCATGAGTACCAAAGGACCCTTCGTGAACTTCTTTCATCAACATTTCTGCTTCCTTTTTGTCAACACATCTGAGTAAGACCATGTCATAATTCCTCTTATAGAGCACATTCTGATTAAGGAAGAAACTGCCTGACAATCTTCTCAAAGTCTTTTTATCTTTTTCTGTTGCTCCAAGAGGATACTCCTGAGTCTGAAGGAAATGCTTGATATCGTGGTACCATGGTTTATCATCAAAACTGGCCTCAGCTGTAAACACATGTGCTGGTCTATCAAGTCGCTTGATCACAATTCTGGGTACTTCGTTTGGAAAACCCACTTGATACATTGAAGACAACGTAGCTAGAGCATCCTCCATATGATTCTCATCCCGAGGAATGTGATGCAATTCAACCTTGGTGAAGAAAGTCAACAATCTTCTTGCATAGTCTTTGTATGGGATCAAGCCAGGGTGGCGTGTTTCCCATTCTCCTTTGATCTGATTGATAACTAACGCTGAGTCACCATAAACAGTAAGATTTTTGATGCGGAGGTCAATGGCTTCTTCAAGACCCATGACACAGGCTTCATATTCAGCAATGTTGTTTGTACATTCAAAGCAAATTCTTGCCGTGAAAGGAATATGAGAACCTTCTGGAGTGATAATGACTGCACCTACTCCATGTCCATAAACGTTGGAAGCTCCATCAAATACTAAACCCCATTGAGAATCTGGTTCAGGTCCTTCTTCAGGAAGTGGCTCTTTACAATCTCTGGATTTTAGGAACATGACATCTTCATCAGGAAACTCATCCTCATTATCATCGTGATCTTCAACGGGTTGGTGAGCAAGGTACTCAGCCAACACACTACTCTTGATAGCTTTCTGGGTATGATACTCAATGTCGTATTCTGATAACAACATCTGCCATCTGGCAATCTTACCAGTGAGTGCAGGCTTCTCAAAAATGTACTTGATTGGATCCATTTTGGATATCAACCAAGTGGTGTGACTTAACATATACTGCCTCAATCTCTTAGCAGCCCAAGCCAATGCACAACATGTCTTCTCGAGTAAGGAGTATCGTGATTCACAGTCAGTAAATTTCTTGCTTAAGTAGTAAATGGCATGCTCTTTCTTTCCAGTTTCGTCTTGTTGACCCAGAATACAGCCCATAGAATTCTCAAGCACTGTCAAATACATAACCAACGGTCTTCCAGCAACAGGTGGTAACAAGATAGGAGGCTCCATGAGGTACTCTTTGATATTGTCAAATGCTTTCTGACAATCCTCTGTCCAAACACAATTCTGACTCTTTCTCAGCAATTTGAAGATAGGTTCACAAGTGGCAGTCATGTGAGAAATAAACCGGGATATGTAATTCAATCATCCTAGAAAACCTCTCACTTGCCTTTCGGTTTTTGGTGCGGGCATCTCTTGGATAGCTTTTACTTTATCTGGATCAACTTCAATGCCTTTTTGGCTGACAATGAAGCCCAAGAGTTTACCTGACCTGACGCCAAATGTGCATTTGTTCGGATTGAGGCGAAGACGGAACTTCCTCAATCGTTGAAACAACTTCAATAGATCTACTAAGTGACCTTCTTCTGAACGAGACTTCGCGATCATGTCATCCACATAAACCTCAATCTCTTTGTGCATCATGTCGTGAAAGAGCGTTGTCATGGCTCGCTGGTAAGTAGCACCTGCGTTCTTCAACCCAAACGGCATCACTTGATAACAGAATGTTCCCCATGGTGTTATGAATGTAGTTTTTTCCATGTCTTCGGGAGCCATTTTGATCTGGTTATACCCGGAGAATCCGTCCATGAAGGAGAATATGTCAAACTTTGCTGTATTGTCTACCAACATGTCAATGTGAGGCAGGGGGAAATCATCCTTTGGGCTTGCTCTATTTAAGTCACGATAGTCGACACACATTCGTACCTTCCCGTCCTTCTTAGGAACTGGCACAATATTTGCTATCCACTCTGGATACACTGAAGTGGCAAGAAAACCAGCATCTATTTGCTTCAGAACTTCTTCTTTAATTTTGACGGCCATATCTGGATGTGTTCTTCTTAATTTCTGTTTGACTGGTGGACATTCTGGCTTCAAAGGTAGCTTGTGCTCTACGATGTCAGTGTCGAGACCAGGCATATCTTGATAAGACCAAGCAAACACATCTACATACTCTTTCAACAGGCTGATCAATTGCTCCTTGACCTGTGGGGATAACAATGCTCCAATTTTGACTTCTTTCACATTTTCTTCCGAACCCAAGTTGACTGTTTCAAAAGGCTCCTTGTATGGCTGAATAATGTCTTCTTCATTTTCAAGCTGGCGGGCGACCTCTTCTGGAATCTCATCCCACTCTTCCTCTTCAACTTCGAATACAGAATGTTCAAAGTTGGGAGAGGGCATGATGTCATTGTGTTCAACGGGTTTAAGTAACCTGTACAAACAATTGTTTTTAGAGGACTGACCATGACATGCAAAAATGTGTTCTTTTTAAGGTTTTTTTTGTGTTACCATTTTCCGAAAAAGCTGAAAAGATAAAAGGACACAAGTGTATAGGAACACAAAAGATCTTTTTCATGGATAGTACGTTTTTCACAAAAGTGCCCATTTTACAAAATTAATGCTTCGCGCTTTGGGCTAAAGCGGAAGATTTTTGAAAACTGAAAAGCTTAATTAATTTGATATGTGGACACAATGTGGGATGTCAACTGCGGTCCAGTTCTTCATAACTACTCCTGGTGTCACAAATCTGGGGCCTTCGTCTTCTGTCTTTCCCTCAAAAGTATCCTCCTCAACTGCTACCATGTTGATAAACCCACCGCTGTGAAAGATATCTTTGAAAGGTCGCACCACTGAAGTCTGCACTTGTTTTCCATCAACAAAGCCTAATCCTGCATGGTTAACGTTTTCTGGCAACTCTATCACCTTGCCCCACATTTCTGTAGGACCTGTCTTGACAATCTGCTGGGTGTCTTTGAATGACGCGATTGAACCTTCACTTTTCTTGTAATCATTGATGGTCAGGGCCTGAAATGGAGTTTGAACAGCCGTCTCGTCTACTTCTATCACACTAAACGATGAAAGGTGGCTAATCAGCATAGCCTGCTCCCCATTAACCGTCACTATTTGCCCATTCTTGACAAACTTTAACTTTTGGTGTAACGTGGATGTAATGGCACCCGCCTCGTGAATCCATGGGCGTCCGAGCAGACAGCTATAAGCTGGCACTATGTCCATAACCTGGAAAGTGATTTGGAATACGTGTGGTCCAATAACAATAGGCAAATCAACTTCTCCAATGACTGTTTTTCTTTATCCATCGAACGCTTTCACAATAATTCCACTGTGCCGCATTTGCCCCCCTTTGTACTTTAGCTTCAACAAGGTAGACTTGGGCATGACATTCAGAGATGAACCGGTGTCAATTAGGATATTAGACAAAGAATCCCCTTGACAATTGGCTGAGATATGGAGAGCGAAGTTGTGATTCTTTCCTTCTTCTGGCAGTTCTTCATCACAAAAGCCTAAGCCATTGCACGAAGTGATGCTGCCTACAACATTATTGAACTGCTCTGCTGTTATATCCTGTTCTACAAAGGCTTGATCAAGCACCTTCAGTAGTGCTTCTCTGTGGACAGCTGAGTTCAATAATAAGGACAGGATCGAGATTTTTGACGGTGTCTGTAGCAACTGATCTACCACTTTGTAGTCACTGAGCTTGATAATTCTGAGTAGTTCATCTGTTTCTTTGTCAAGGGTTGAATTGCTTGTTTGCCCTTCTACTTCTCTTGTCACTGGTACCACGACTACTGAATCTTTCTCAACATTTCTACTTGGGATAACCGGCGGAGCGAACACGCGGCCACTGCGCGTCATTCGGCTATTTGCTGCGATATTGGTAACTGAGGCTAAGGTTTTAATCTCGACCTCTTTACCGTTCTCAATAATAGTTGCTGCATAGCGGTAGGGGACCGCTTTATCTGAAGTGTAAGGCATTGGGCCCGGAGGGCAAATCACCATTGGCTCCCTCGGATGATAAGCTATCTCTACTTTCTCTGGAATGTTGAAGCAAGGAATGATGACATTCACCTCTTGTTCTTGTGATTCTGGAGAACTCACTTGTCTAGAAATCTGAATCAAACCCTGATCAAGGACGCCTTGCAAATCATCTAAATCATTCTACAACCTCTTGAATTGACTGAACATGTACCACAGATCTGGTGGTCATGTTGGAATAGACCATGAGCACATAAAACAGAATGAATTTCAACCAAAGACTGTCGAATCTCCTCTATCTTCGTAACACGTTGTTCATTGAGACAAACTTCTATATTATTCACTGATGAAGGACCATGACTTGGCATTGGATTGTCCTTCACATTGGCACCCATGCTCTTGAAGGTCAGGATACCTGCTCTTGTCAACTTCTGTACTTCCAACTTTAAAGCAAAACAGTTGTCTAAGTCATGACCTGGAGCATTCTGATGAAAGGGACAAGATACCTCTGGCTTGTACAACCAAGGTAGCACTTCTGGTACAGGAGGTCGTGGTCGTGGTTGCACAAGGTTTTTAGTGATCAAAGTTGGATACAATTCTGCATATGACATCGGAATTGGATCAAAATTGGTTCTTCTTTGTTGCTGTGGTGGACGTTGTTGTAACTGATGTTGATGTTGTTGAGGTTGATGTTGTTGCTGATACTGAGTATTCTGTTGGAAGCGGTTGGTACGCTGTTGAGGGTATTGGACTTGAACTGGAGCGGAAGTGATTACTGGAGTCACGGCTGCTATATGTTGGTGTTGGGAATGGTAAGGATAATTGATCCTTCTTGGATGATTATAGGACACAAAATTAGTTTCTTGTTCCTTCTTTTTCATAAAACCGCCGTACCTCTTTGCCCCGCTTGAATATGAACTTCCCTCTCTGACTAGACGCCCTTCTCGAACTGCTTCCTCTAAACGGACTCCCATGTTTACCATGTCAGTAAAGTCTGTAGGAGCTCTTGCAATCATCCTCTCGTAATAAAAAGTATCAAGAGTCTTTAAGAACACTTTCGTCATCTCCTTTTCTTCCATAGGTGGAACAACCTGTGCTACAATTTCGCGCCACCTTTGCGCGTATTCACGGAATGTCTCCTTTTCTCTTTGTTGCATGGACCTCAACTGATCTCGGTCTGGCACATTATCAAGGTTGTATTTGTAATGTTTGATAAAGGCCTCGCCTAAATCGTTGAAAGTCTTGATCTGAGAACTGTCTAATCCCATATACCAGCGTAAAGCTGCACCGATAAGGCTGTCTTGAAAACAATGAATGAGCATCCTTTGGTCGTTGGTGTACATTGACATCTTTCGCACGTACATAACCAAATGGGTCTGTGGACAAGAACTTCCTTTGTACTTTTCAAATTCTGGTAGTTTAAATTTTGCTGGCATCCTTACGTCTGGAACCAAACACATATCATTTACATCTCTGCCAAACAGTTCTTTCCCACGAAGAGCTTTTATCTCTTTTTGTAATTCCGCAAACTGATCCTGGAATTCATCCATTCTATCATTGAGACCAGGATCCTCACTTGGGGTAGGGCCGTGATAGACAGGTTCTCCTAGGTGAGGAGTATAGTGAACAACGGGAGGCACATTAGTGAAGACATGAGCATTTGGTGGAACGAACTCTTGTTGATATCTATCTTGATTAAGATCCCTGGGTATTTCCCAAGGACGGGATGCTGTGATGGTAACAGAAGTGACTGGGACAGCGTTGATTTCTGAAGCGATGACTGTAGTGACGGGTGCTGCTGTTGTCTGATTCTGAATTTGAGGTTGATTCTGTGCCGAAGTCTGTCCTGAATTATGAACTTGAGCCCTAGCCTGGGCTTCCTCTACTTGTAGACGGGCGGTTAACATTTGGTTGCGCATCTCTGCTGCCTGTGCTTGCGCCTGGATCTGTGCATCTTGTGCTTCGGCAACCTGAGCTTGTGCTGTTTGAAGTTGAGCAGCTTGGGCTGCTTGGTTTGATATCAATGTCTCGACCATAGAAGAAAGGCGGTCAACCTGAGCTTTCAATTCTCGGTTCTCGTTATCTGTTATCTCCATTCTTCTTTTGTAGTTGGCTCTTGTGTTGTAATTATGCGTCAGCTTGAAATGGATCTGCTGGCGGGAAGCAACTGTTAGAAGACTGGACCAAGACAGACAACCTGTATGCACGTGATGCATGGATATGCAAAATGAAGGATTTTCCAAGGAACTCTAAGTGAAGGAAAAGATAGAATTGCAAACATTTTTGATAACAAAACAAAATTTTTCATTTTAAGCATTTTTATCAAAATATACAAAGTTATCAACCCAAAATACAACCAAGAAAACCATTTAAGGACATGTGTCATCAGGACGAGCATAAACAAGTAGGAGTTGTCCTTCAAGTCTCTAAATTCTTTCTTCATAGGCCTTCTGCATAAAAGCTTTCTCCTTCACCAAACTGTCTACAAGACCTTTCCATGCACCTGAGGACTGTGGAATCTGGGAGTAATCTGTTGTGCCTGAGGAAAATAAATCCTCTTGCACCCTTGGACGTTTACCTGCACGATCTTCTCCACTCTGCTCCTTTAACTGTCTCTGAAGTTCTTCATTTTCCATTTCGAGCACCTGGGCCTTATCCTTCCAAGCGTCTCTCTCTTTCTTGACCCTCTCCAAGGTGGCTTGGAGTTCTTCTTTGTCATCTAGCGGAAGGTAGGGGGTCTTCAACGGAGCGGGTTTGATAGGATCATGATGTGGGTATGGCATTTTCAACTATATAGCTCTGGCTCTGATCCACTGGAGGTACGGCTCATAGGAGGTACAATCTTTCTTACCCAATTCAAGTCTCCCTTTGCGACAAACACGATGCCAAGCTCTTACTACTCTCTCTTTCATGGTAGGGTCCTCCTCGTTATCCCTCAAGAAAATACCTTCTAAAAGAATGTTAGGAGGCTTGTCCTTCATAGGGTAACCGAGTTGTCTCCTAGCAAGTACTGGATTATAAGAAATGATTCCCTTTGTGCCCATGAGGGGCACATTGGGGAACTCCCCGCAACTATCAATGATCTTCACATCGTCTAAAACTCTACTATACCATGCAATATCTGACTGGGTAAGAGACATAATCCTCTGTGACCACTGAAGTCTTGACTTGCGATCCCAAAAAGTAGCTGACTTAGGAAGATGAGAGACAAACCATTTGTAGAGTAACGGTATACAGCAGACTATGGTTCCTCCTCCTTTCAAAGTACGGTAATGGATGGAATGATAGGTGTCTCCGAGCAAAGTTGGAACAGGATTACCACTTAGGAAGATGCGTATAGCATATGAATCCACAAAACCTTCAATATTAGGAAATAGTAACAAACCGTAGATCAACAAGGCGAACAGATGCTCCACAATAATATCACAACCTTGACTGGCAAAATAAGAAACCTTCCCCATTAAGAACTTGGCAGTGAAACCTGGAAGTCCTCCTTTGGTGGTGAAGTTATTCTTGAATTCTGACTTCTTCATGTACAACACTTTTGCAAGAGAACTGTGCTCGGGTAACTTTTCTGAACCAGAGAAAGGTACTGTATCAGCAACTGGGATGTGAAGCAACTGGGCATACTCTTCCAATGTAGGCATGAGTTGATAGTCTGGGAATGTGAAACAGTGATAGACTGGATCATAGAACTGTACTAATGTCTGCAATAACCCTTCTTCCATCCTAAGTGTCAATAAAGATATAAGTGCCCCATATCTGTCTCTGAAACCAATAGGATCTGCGATCGAAGAAACCAGTTTCTTTAGTTCATCTATCTTTGGATTGATGAGATTGTACTTTTTCACACTTCTCCGTCCAAATCCATGTTTCCTGCAATATTTGCAATCCTCACTTTAAGTTCCTTGGAAAAAGGTTGAAATGATGGGAATGAATGCATGTCATGCATGAATGCAACAAACACAAACATGGTCAAACAATACAAGGCTCAAAGTTCATCACCAGCATGGAGTTTAGGATAAAGCCCCAAGATAAGTTCTAAGGTTCACCTGCCAAACGGGTTCTAAAAGTTCCCAAGGTTATGGATCCTTCTTCGGATAATACCGGGTTAAGCAACTGCTCGCTTTCCAATATTATTCTCAAAAGAATCTCGCTTGAGTGTGATATCGCGTATCAACCAAACCAGACTTTTGGTCCGAAGTGGTCACCGCATCACATCCTAAGTAAGGCCAAGATGGGGTAAAGGTAAACTAAGGTCCTTGGCTTCACGGGCCCGTCGAAAGCAACAATGCCTTACAAATGACTTGTTTTAGCACTATCACCCTCAAAGAGGCCTCCACCAAGCGGACAAAGGCTCAAGTCAACTCGGTAAGGATTGTCTCCTATCAAGTCAACCTGAATTATCATCCATCCTATCTCAAATGTGCCCGAAATCCGGGTATAGGATTTATCATAAGTATCCCCCCAAAACCCAAAATAACAAACATTACAAACAATACAATTTAGCAAATATTCACAAAGCAAACATATAAACAAGCAAAGATAGGCTAAACCCTCAAATAAGTTTAAGCATTGTTATCCCCAGCAGAGTCGCCATTCTGTCGCGGCGGGATTTTTCACGAGATTAAGTATTGATTGAACTTAACCCGTTTGAAAAATATTTTAAATGCAAGAGTCGCCACCGTCTTTTATTTTATCCAAAAAGAGGAAGGGAAAAATAACGATAAATCCCTTTAGAGTTACGGGTTCGGGGGTTGGTTATGCAAAGGGAAGGTATTAGCACCCTCTACATCTGCGGTACTCCACAGGAACCTTTTTGCTTATGTTTATGTGAATGCTTTGCTTTTTTCGCTTTGATCGTTTGATTGGGGAGATGAGAAAAGAACTTGATTTTATTGCTTTTTGGACTCGATAAAGTCGTAGACTTCATGCCTATGTATCTCCAAGGCGTAATGGAGAAATCAGAATCCACGTAGTTCTCCCAAAAGAAAAGGGGAAAGTCTGTTTTGTTGATTTTAGATTGGCGTGTCTTGCCATCTCTTGCTCGACCTAGGCGGGAGGCTTCGAGACTGACACGTCCTTTTGAAAATGTTTTTAAACTGAAAAGCCAAAGCTGGCAAAAGATTTGAATGAGCCTAAACCCTGAAACAATACATAAATGGGCTCATTATAAGGAAGCCCAAGAGTAAGCTTGTGAGTGTGTGAAAAGGGTTTCTTAAACGGAGATCGTTGGAATCGCATCGGGTTTCTCTTTTTTGGATTTTTCGATTTTTTAACATAAAATGTGAACAATACGATTAAACACACAATACAGAAGATAAAAAATGCGAGAAAGTAAATTATTACAACACAATTAGCTATGATTAGTTAGTATTACGAATAGTTAGTGGAGTTAATCGAGCTGAAACTGAAACGAAACGGTTAGTAACAACATAAACAAATATAAAAAACAATATAAACATTTACTTTAGACAAACTAAACATTTGATATAAATAAACATTTAATTAAAATAAACATTTAAACAAATAATTAATTTAACTAACATTTAAATAAAACATATATGCAAAATAATAATAAAAGATAAACAATATTTAGTAAACAAAAGTAATATATATATATATATATATATATATATATATATATATATATATATATATATATATATATATATATATATATATATATATATATATATATATATATATATATATATTTAGACAATAAATATATGGTAGACAAAATAATATATATGTACATTTAGACAAATAATATATAACAAAAAATAATATATATATATATATATATATATATATATATATATATATATATATATATATATATATATATATATATATATATATTTATTTATTTAGATATATATATATTTATTTAGATATATAATAGATAAAATAATATATATATATATATATATATATATATATATATATATATATATATATATATATATATATATATATATAGATAAATAATATATTAAAACACATGTCGGCAAGCCGGAACTTTACCGATTTCAGAGATAAGTGAAGAATATTACCTTGTGTGAAGAGGATGAACTTCTGATCATCCAAATGATCGACCGAAAGCTGGAAACCGTCACCGACGCAGTGCTGGCTGCCTTCGTGAGTACCTGACTTCAACGTCGCTTTTGATCGGTGAAACGACGCCGGAATGAAATGAACCTTGGATATTTGTGACCTGGACTCAACGAACTTGAAAGATATGAAATCGGTTTTGTGTTTCGGTGAATAATCGGGACGATTTTGGGTTACCGAAAATGAAGAACAAGTGAAATACGGTAATGCTTTTGGAAAAATATTTCTTTTCAATTCTCTGTTTCTCTCACCACACGTTTTTTCCTTACTGATCCCCCCCCCCCCCCCTCTCTTTTCTTACTAACAACATCTATATATATATATATATATATATATTTAGATTACTTAAACAATAGGAAACCTAAAAAATATCTAACATAAATTAATAATATATATTTAGATTACTTAAACAATAGGAAACCTAAAAAAATATCTAACATAAATTAATAATATGATTTATATATTATATAATAATAATAATAATAAACTAATATAATATTAATCCTAATTAAATAAACTAATTAACAACTAAACACAATTAATATTAAGCACAAATAATATTAAACGACACACGATTAAAATACGATAAAATCGAGCGACACGAACGCGATAAAAACGATGACAATTTGCACAGCAAAACAGACAAATTGATAAAACCAATAAACCAGTAAACCGGTAAACCAGTAAAATCAACAACATGACTCAAACAGACTCGATTAAATCACACGGCACAACACGTAATTAAATAAACAACCCTAGGCAATAATAAAATCAACACGACATCACGAAAACACTGACAAACACAATCACAAATAATGGGACAATACGAAAACTCTAATATATTCGAAATACAGTCAAAATACCGACAAACAAACAATTAAAAAAAACGCACAAAACCTAATCGAAGCGATGCCACGCACAAAAGAGATATCGGCCAGGTTTTGCTAAAACAACGAAATACAACACGGTAAGCAACGAAAACACACAAAACCTAATCAAACCAGTTGTCACGCGAAGTTTAAGAAATTGAGATGAATACGAGACAACGAGATTAATCAAGATGTGGTCAACAAAGCCAAAGTCAAATTTTGGGGTGCGACACTTAGGATCATACCCAATTCCCTTTTTATTGTTTTGACTGACTCCATAAATCATGGATGCCATAACACTCCTTCCTATCCCATTTTTCAGAAATTCTTGAAAGGCTTCTTCGTATTTATAAATTATCGTATTTGAAGTCTGTGGAGCTTGAGATAACGCTTCTTCCAGTTCTAAATGATTTCTATTTGCTGCATCTCTTTGTAATGTTAAAGATCTGATTTCATCTTCTCGTTTTAGAATTGTCATCTCAAGTTTGCCACATTCTTAAAATTTTTCTTCAAGACAGCCTTTTATTGCTTTAAACTTTTGTTTTAGTTTCTGATATGAGCTAAGAGTTTTAGACAAGCATGATTCAAGATCAGATCGAGAGAATTCAGAAAATACCTCTTCAGATTCTTCATCTGAACTGTTATTAGATGTGGTAGCCATGAATGCTACATTGGCCTGTTCATCAGAGTCAGATTCTGATGAGTTAGATTCACTATCGTCCCAGGTAGCCATTAGTCCCTTCTTGGTTCTGAGGGGATTTTTCTTAAAGCTCTCTTTTCTGGAATTGTCTTTCTTTAGCTTGGGGCATTCATTCCTGTAGTGACCTGTTTCTTTACATTCATAACAAGTAACATCTTTGTTAGTTTTACCTTTTGAGGTTGATTCTGATCGATCCCCTCTGGGTCTTGGTTTTCTGAAGTTGTTGTTCCTCGTTTTCCAGAGTTGTTTAACTCTTCTGGTCAGGAGGGACAATTCTTCTTCCTCATCAGAATCTTCTTGTTCAGAGTCATCTGTATCTTCTGTCTCGGCCTGGAATGCTTTGGTTCTGTTAGATTTACGTCTTTCAGATCTGGACTTTAATGCTACAGACTTGTTCTTCTTCTGAGGTTCATCTTCCTCTAGTTCTATCTCATGGCTTCTGAGGGAACTGACAAGCTCTTCAAGACTGATATTGTTCAGATCCTTAGACAGCTTCAAAGCAGTGACCATGGGTCTCCACTTCTTTGGCAAGCTTCTGACTATCTTTTTGACGTGGTCTGCAGTTGTGTACCCTTTGTCTATAACTTTGAGACCTGCAATAAGAGTTTGGAATCTAGAGAACATTACCTCTATGGCTTCGTTATCCTCCATTCTGAAGGCTTCATATTTCTGGATAAGCGCTAGAGCCTTTGTCTCTTTGACCTGAGAGTTTCCTTCACGAGTCATCCTCAGAGAGTCAAGTATGTCTTTGGCTGTTTCTCTGTTGGTGATCTTTTCATACTCGTTTTAAGATATAGCATTGAGAAGTATGGTTCTGGCCTTGTGATGATTTTTGAAAACTCGCTTCTGATCATCTGACATCTTACTTCTGGGAACTTCAACTCCATCCTCTGTGACAGGAGGTTTGTATCCATCTGTGACAATGTCCCAGAGATCAGCATCATAGCCTAGAAAGAAGCTCTCAATCCTATCTTTCCAGTAGTCGAATTTTTCTCCATCAAAGACAAGAGGCTTAGCATTGTAACTGTCTCTTTCATTTGTGTGGGCCATGGTTTTTCTCGTTCTGGATCTCTCTACACTGTTAAGTGTTTGATTAGAAAATCAATCACAGAGTCGAAGCTCTGATACCAATTGAAGGTGAGAAAAACAAGAAAGGGGGGTTTGAATTGTTTTGGAAAATAAGCGCTTTTTCAGACAAAGACCACACAAGGAATTTATACTGGTTCGCTTATAACACAAAGCTACTCCAGTCCACCCGGCCAAGGTGATTTCGCCTTCAATAAGGACTTAATCCACTAATCTTGAAAGATTATTACAACCAACGTCTAAGAGAAAGATCTCTTAGTCCTCTCAAGTATGCAGACTGCATAGAGTCACTTGAGGAAATATAAAACAGCTTAGATAAAAACAAGGTTTGTAATCTAGAGTGCTTATAGGATAAAGCAAGTATTACAGTAGTAAAAGCAAATAGAATGTTTCACGTTCTGAGCAAAAACTCGTGAAAGATTGAGAGAGAGAGAGAATGTTTCGGTGTATCCCGGTGTCTCTCAATGCTGTTTGCTGTCCTTTATATAGAGGTGAAAGGACCGTTGAAATTGATGGCAGATAATTTTGTCTTGATTAGGAATCAATGCCATAACTTCTGTTGTTTCTGGCCAAAACAACTTTGTCTCCCTGAATAACTTCTTTCCAATAATAGTTCCTTTCCATTTAAATTCGAAGTTGACGTTATTCTTTCTGAATTAGGAGATCCATTATCAGAGTCTACGTAACTCTGTTAATCTAATATCTTGCTATGTGGCTTCAGAGCTTCCGATGATCTTGATAGCTTAGAGTTCTGATGGTGACATCAGATACTGTTGTGAGCTTCTGGAGTTTGATATACCGTTGTTCAGAGTCAGATCTTCTAGAGCGTACTTCTTCTTCAGATGCTTCTGATGTTCTGATCTGCTGTAAGCTCAGAGTCAGAACTTCTAGAGCACATTTCTACTTCAGATGCTTCTGATCTTCTGAAAATTTGTATCTGATTTGATTCTGAATCTGATGACGTAGTCAGATTCCTTTTAGAGTCCTGCACACTTAGAAGCTTTTCGTTAGAGTGCCATTTTTGGTTTCATCCTTTGTTATCATCAAAATCCTGGAATCTGTTGTAGAACAATTTTTGTTCCTACACAAGCATCTCCAGGCTTCAATTCATACATCAAACTTCATAATATCATCTCAGGACTGGATTTGGACACTTGCCAAGCCTTGAATATACTACTGCCATTGTTGGAGCTTCAAGAGGTCAGATTTTCGAGTAGCTTAATTCTTCTTTTTATGTGCATAGACTTGTAGAGCCTTGCTTGCTGATCACACTGATGTAAATTTCGTGGAATTTGGTTGAGAAATGACTAAGTTATGGTGAATTAAAGTTTGATGTTCATAAATGTTTTCCTTCGATTCGTGAGATATATTGAGAATTAGGTTTAGGTTTTGTGATATTTGTGATCTACTCGTCGAGACGATTCCAATGATATAGATTTCGTAAAGTTCTGCAAAAAAAATTCTGGACATGAACAGTAGCAACCACCGTCTCAAGGTAGGAGACGGTGGAAACCACCGCCTGGCACTGTGCATCCGCCGCCTGCAAACCCTAGGGGGCGGCGCTCCAAAACGGTGCCGTTTTGCCAACACGCATACACCATTGGATTCCCAGGCGCAACATTTCATTTCTTTTTGTGATTTTTTCCACTTAGCCAAAACGACACCGCTTCATCCTGGCGCGCACCTCACTTCGATCCTGGCCTGGCGCAGTTTCCAAATTCCATTTTCTTTTCATAATATTTTCATGTTATTTCAATTCTTATTTCATTATTTCATGCCAACTTCAAAAAATCCTTAAAAATAGCTTGATGATCCAATTAATTCCAGATTTTTTTCTACATGATTACATGAATGTCTTCTATTTTTTTATGTGGATTTCTGGAATTGTGCCTGGTTGGAATTCTAATTGTGTTAGACTAATTGAACATGTATGCTTTTGTGACATGCCTCATTCAAATTGTTGTGAAATGCTCAATAATGATCTAATTGCCATGAAATTTTGTGTGCTGATTCCTAACATGATACATGACTTGTGAGATTTGGTTTGGCATTTTTAGCATTTTCCATCTCTGTTTTATGCATGTGTTTGTATGGTGTGACAATGTGTGTCACACAATTTGATGTTGATGTTCTCCATTTTCATTGCCTTGCCAATTGAGCTCTTCTGTTTATAATTTTTGGCATGATGATTATGTTTGACATGTTGTATGCTCATAAAAATTTCCATGATTGTTTGAGTCATTCATGTTTTAATATGGAATTTTGATTCTTGATGACCAATTGTATGCACCTTTTGCTTGCCTTGCCTTCTCTTGGTTGAATGATGACTTTGCTTGATGCTTTTGACTTGGTCCTTTTTAGGACATGTTCTTACTTGTTTGAACATGCTTCATGTTGAGTATTAGCTTCTGTTTTGACTTTTTACTCCACCTTTGACCTTAGGCTTTGCCCTAGGGGTTTGAACTCACATTTGAGCTGTGTATTTCAGGATCAAGCATCCAATCTCCATGGTTGATGTTGCCTCATCACTTGAGCTCTGATATATGCTTTGCTTGCTAACATTTGATTGTGTGTAGGTCTTTTGGTGGTGGATTCATTTGAATGAGTGCTCTTATGACTTGTTTGTTGTGTATATTGGAAATCACTATTGTTTGTCTGTTGACTGTTTGTCTGAATACTATACTGATTGTTTGGTTGTTTACACATGTACTTTAGTAGCTTTAACTCATTGCTTGAGTTGCTTTACTTTTCTTGTGGTTGGCATACCACTTTAGGTAATGACCTCTAATTCCATGTAGTCTGGAAGTCCTGTTATCTTGGCAAGCACCTGTCTGAAGCCCTCCTTAAGAGGCAATGTTTGTGCTTGTTTATATTTGTGCCTTGTACTTCAAGACCTCCTAAGTGAAGAGGAAATGGGCAGATAGAAGGGGCTAGTAGCCAATCCCCTGCTATTCAGTTGAGTCTTTCATCTTGCTCACACTACGTGCTGATGCATTTTGAATAAACACCCAAGATCTTTGTATATAGAGTCAGTCAAGTGGAGTAGAGTCCCACATTCTGGACTCCCACGTTTTCATTGATTGAAGCTCACCCAGGCCGGGTTAAGAGCTATGAGGTCTTACCCTCATTACCTTTTCATCTGCTCACCCTGACGGTCAATGTCAGTGGTTAAGAGCATCAGATACCCCTTCCAGTTGGCTTGTTTGTCGAGGTTGACATGACCCCTTGACTAAAGCCCAGCCTTGTGTGAGCCAATTGTTTGCATATAGTGTGTGATACATGTGCTTGTGATTGCTTACATGTTGTTGATTGACTTGCTACCTGTACGAGATAGGTTCTGATTAGAGACCTCAACTTAGGGATCGTTTGCATGACAACTTCTAGGCTCGAGTCGTAGTCTCCCTAGTAGTCTGTTATCTCCCTAGTCTCTCTGGTTAGGGTAGAAGTTTTTTCCCTGTTGAGGGGAACTACGTCGCCCTGATCCTCATACCAGATGAGGTACGTAGGCAGGAGATTGAGTTGATCTCTCCGGGCGCCCTTTTTCTTTTCCAACCCTCTTGTGTGTGTCTGGAGTCTGATGTAAGTCCAGCGATTGGCATTCGGTTTCCTGTCTGTGTTTCTGTGTTTGGAGTCTGATGTAAGTCCAGCGATTGGCATTCGGTTTCCCGTTTGTTTGTTGTTTGTTCGGAGTCTGACGTAAGTCCAGCGATTGGGAGTCGGTTTCCTGTATGTGGTGGTTTGTTCGGAGTCTGACGTAAGTCCAGCGATTGGCAGTCGGTTTCCCGTGTGAGTTTGTTTGCTTGGAGTCTGACATAAGTCCAGTGATTGGCAGTCGGTTTCCCGTTTGTGGTTGTTTTGTCTGGAGTTGGATGTAAGACCAGCGATTGGCATTCCGTTTCCAGTGGTGTGTTTGCTTTGACGTCTCAGCGTCTCCGTTTAGCGTTTTGTTTGGCGTGCGTTAGCCGAGCTACGAGTGCTCTGATTCTTTCTCTGGTTAGAGAAGATACGTATGCATAGGATACGATATCCTAGCGAGCACGTTTCTCGTTTCCCTCGAACTACGTCGACTCTGATGTTTGTGTCTGACAAACTACGTAGGCCTAGGATGCGACATCCTGCCGAGTCACCTTCTTCCGTCCTTCGTCTGTGTTTCTTTCCAGTGCATGCAGTTTTGAGCAGTTATTTAGCAACCTTTCTTCTATTCTTTTGAGCGTGGATCTCGTCGAGTACGACGGATGCGTAGGGGTGCTAATACCTTCCCTTCGCATAACCGACTCCCGATCCTTGCATCTTTGGTCGTAAGACCATTTCCTTTCCAGGTTTACTTCGAGCGTTTCCTTTCCCGCCTTTGGGATAAATAACGCACGGTGGCGGCTCTGTGTCTTTTCCCGCCGGTTTTTTCGCGTAATGCGACAGCTGGCGCGCAAGGTGTGTTTGAATTGAGCTCCAAGGACCTGTATTTATAGCAATTGGGACTGATATTTGCACACTTAAAAAATTGATAAATTTGGACATTTCATGCACAAGCTTGCATGGGCGTGTATAGGCCCATGAAGAAATCCAATTTGATCCACTTGCTTCTGTTCTGAAGTTCAAATGAGGCTTGGATGTCAAGGCAATGTGAAATGTGATTTTTGGCATTTGATTTCTTCCAATCATGCAACTCTGTTAAAGCCATGCGCAGACCTAGCAAATCTCATCCAACATGCATGAACTTGGGTTATTTGGAAATCTTAGATCAAGGGGAACAAGTTTTATGTTGAACACTTTTCCATTTGGAGCTTGGATCATGGTGAATTTTGAGGTGGAAGTTTGGAAATTTCAACATGTTGAAATTTTTTCTAAGCGTCAAGTCATATATCTCAATATTCCACCTTAGTTAACTTTTTATGTGAGCTTAAAATGAGAAAAGCGTCTTCATCAAAGTTGTATCTCTTTCAAAGAACTTAAAAATGGTCACCAATTTCATGTCATTTAGATTTCGAATGATAGAGTTATGCATTTTTGAAGTTTGGAAAAATCACTTGTTCAATGGTATAGGTCAAAAATGACCTATAATGTATCCTCATATCACATGCTCATACAAGTTGATTTATCTCTCACTCCAATCATCAAAGTTGACGTAGACATATTTAATTTGATTGTGCAACTTGGAAATATTTCATCTAATAAAAATTGAGCAAGTTATGGCCTTGGGAAGTTGACTTTCAAATTAGGGTTTGGACAAAATGACCTATAATGTTTCAACATAGAAAATGATTTTACAAGCAAAAATAGCTTTAGGTATCAACATGAAAGTTGTTTAGAATGTCATTTAGAGTAACGTTGCTCTTAGAATCATTTTCATATGGTGAGAATTGTAGGAGATAGGGTCTAGGGAGACCCAGTTTTGATCAGATGAATTCATTTGGCCAACCACCATCAACCAACTTGCTAACCTTCAATTCTCTTGACTTTTTAGGCTCATGGTAGATCATATATGCATAAGATGATGAATTTTGAAGTATCCCTTGAGAAATTTGATCAATTGGTGAGATAGCTTGTTGGAGAAGTTACTCAAGATACCCAGTCAAACTAGGGTTTCCAAGGCAAATCACCTCCAAACTCTTGAAGAAAACTTGATCAATATAACATGTAGAGATCATTGGGACTCATATCTGATGCTTTGAAACATTTGTGGGTCAATCCATGGTTGTGCTTTTAGTCATGAGGGTCTCTTACCCTTGATATGGACTTGATAGATCAATGAGGATCACGCCCTACCTACAAAAAGTTAGGCAAATGAAAAGTCTTTTTTTTGGGATTTTGGTTAGTAAAATAATAATATACAGGTATGATACAATCTCATGGTGCTTGGTGATCTCTCCCTAAACAAACCCAGTGAGAGAGGGGTAAGGAGGATTCCAAGGTATGATCCCAATGCTAATGCATATGATGAAATTGCATGAGGGATCTTAGGGTCAAAATTGGGGTCTTACACCTGCTGCTACCGCTCATTTTACGCCGCCAAACTTCATGTCCGAAGGCTTTGCGCCTACTTTTGCTTGCATGCCGACATTTAGCCCGATCATGTTTGTGCCACCTCCTGTTGTGCACACCTTACCTCGTGTAGAAGACACCATTTATCATTCCGAGCCATCTGAGGAACTAGATGTTTATTAGAAAATGGATGAGATGAAAGATCAACTTATTGAGCTGCGTAAGGAATTGAAGACGTTGAGAGGTAAAGATCTTTTTGGGAAGAGTGTTGCTGAGTTATGTCTAGTGCCAAATGTGAAGGTTCTGGTGAAATTCAAAGTGCCTGACTTTGAAAAATACAGAGGGAACTCATGTCCGCTCAGTCATTTGGTGATGTATGCCCGCAAAATGTCTACCCAAACAGATAATGACCAGCTGTTAATCCACTACTTCCAAGATAGTCTGACTGGTGCTGCGCTCAGATGGTATATGGGGTTGGACAGTGCAAGCATCCGCACTTTCAACGATTTGGGAAAAGCTTTTGTCAAGTAGTATAAGTATAATGTGGATATGGCGCCAGATCGAGACCAGTTGAGGTCTATGTCTCAGAAGGATAAAGATACGTTCAAAGAATATGCACAGAGATGGAGAGAATTAGCTGCTCATATCACCCCTCCTTTAGAGGAAAAAGAGATGACAAAGATCTTTTTGAAGACTCCGAGTTCATTTTACTATGAACGCATGATTGCCAGTGCCCCCAGTGACTTTACCGAAATGGTAAATATGGGGATGAGGCTTAAAGAAGGTGTCCGAGAGGGACGATTGTCAAAAGAGGAAGCATCATCGAGTAAGAGATATGGCAGTAGTTTTGGGACGAAGAAAGACAGCGAAGCTAATGCAATCTCCAGTGGGAGGCAGAGGAGGCCTCAGATCAGAAAGAGCCAACCATCCCGTCAATACCATCATGAAGTATCCTCAAAAATTCCAGTATTTTCGAATAATCAATCAACACCATTTCAGCAACAAGAACAACGTCAATAGCAACAACCACATCAACGAGCAAACACCTACAACAACAACAATACCAAAAATCATCAACAACAAACTTTCGAGAGGAAGAATGTCACTTTTGATCCCATTCCTATGACTTATGCAGAACTTTACCCGTCTTTGGTTCTCAAGAACCTACTCCAACCGAGAAACCAGCCACAAATTCCAGAACCACTTCCCTGGTGGTACAAACCTGGACTCCGTTGTGCTTTTCATCAAGAGGCACCCACACATGACATTTAGAACTGCAATCCGCTCAAGTACGAAGTTCAAAAGCTGATAAAGAGTGGAATGATATCCTTCGAGGACCGTGCGCCAAATGTGAAAGCAAATCCACTACCCGCTCATGGGAATTCTTCTATTAACATGGTAGATGGTTGTCCTGGGGAGTTCAAGGTGTTTGATGTCCGTTTCATCAGAAGGTCTTTGCTAACGATGCATAAGGACATTTGTATGGTGAGTGATTGTGAGCATGACCATGACGGTTGTGCTATATGCAGTGTCAACCCGAGGGGTTGTATGATTGTGAAAAGGGATATCCAACAGTTGATGGATGAAGGCATGATTCAAATTGTTCAATCCCGTCATGTAGATGACGATGTTAATGTCATAGTACCCGTTTTCAAGAATCTGGAAAGAGTAGTCATTCAGTACGACCACAATAATAGTAACAACAACAACAATAGTCAAAGATCAGTATCGTCGTTGGTCATACGGTTAGCGGGCCCCGTCCCGTATTCATCTGATAAAGCTGTTCAGTATCAGTACAATGCGACGATGTTGAAAGATGGTCAAGAGGTTCCATTGCCTACGGCACGTTCTGTAGTGGGTATTGTTGATGTTACTAAGGTGACCCGTAGAGGTCGAGTGTTTGGGCCGGTGTTCCCAAAAGATAAGGAAGAATCATCTGTCAATAAGAAGGTGGAAGTGTCTATTATAGATCCGATTAGTGCTTCAAAGTGTCAGTCTGGTGAATCCAGCAATTTGAACGCTAATGATGATGATGAGGTACTTTGTCTAATAAAGAAGAGTGAGTTTAATATGGTGGAGTAGCTGCTCTAAACCCCCTCAAAGATTTCAGTACTGTCTCTGCTTATGAATTCAGAAGCGTACAAGGAAGCACTGCAAAGAGTTCTAGAGCAAGCGTTTGTGGAACATGATGTTACGGTGGATTAGTTCGATCATATAGTAGCTAACATCACTTCTTGCGAAGAAATCCCTGAGGAGGGTAGGAATCATAATTTGGCTCTGCATATCTCCATGAATTGCAAAGATGATGCTTTGTCCAATGTGCTTGTTGACACTGGGTCTTCATTGAATGTGTTGCCGAAGTCAACATTGTCGAAGCTGACATATCAAGGAGCACCTATGAGGTATAGTGGCGTAATCGTCAAAGCTATTGACGGTTCACGCAAAATAGTGATAGGTGTAGTGGACCTTCTAGTGAAGATAGGTCCGAGTAATTTTCAGATTACTTTTCAAGTAATGGATATCCACCCGACCTATAGATGTTTGTTGGGAAGGCCATGGATTCACGAGGCAGGAGCTGTTACCTCCACATTGCATCAGAAGCTCAAATTTGTGAAGAATGGGAAGCTTGTTATCGTTGGCGGGGAAAAGGCGTTGTTGGTTAGCCACCTGCCATCTTTCTCTTACGTTGAAGTTGAGGATGAGGTTGGAACTTCGTTCCAAGCCTTATCTATTGCTATTAAAAAGAGAGTTGGGGCACCTATGTCCTCATTGAAGGATGCAAGGAAGATTGTTGAAGAAGGCAATGTTGATCAGTGGGGGCGCATGGTAGAGGTCTCTGACAACAAAGGTAGAATCGGTCTGGGTTTTCAACAAGGTTCATCAACTGCTAGATCAGAGGATATGCAACTTAGCTTCCATAGCGGTGGGTTCATTCATGGCAATGAACAACACTTAGCTGTTGTGCTAGAGGATGACGAAGAGGAAGACTGTACCAATTTTGTGACGCATGGAAAGGCTTGCAACAATTGGACTGCTATTGATATTCCTATTATTTTGCACCAATCTAAGTAATTGGTTTTATATGTTTTAAAAATCATTCTCATATGCCTAAGGGGGAAGTGAACATTATTGGGCATTTTCAAATTTGATCATCAATAAAATTAATTTTATTCATCCACATCTATGATGTTTTGTGTTTACTTTTTGCTTTATTCTGAAATTGGTAATCACAAAGAAACATAAATAAATAATATAATTGTCCATCTGCATGATATTTGGTCACAAAATTCACTTCTCTAAAATCGAAATATCAAATCATTATGCAGGTTGGTTTCTAACCTTATTGAATACATTGATCCTTCTCCTTCTCCAAATTTTGAATTCCCTGTGTTTGAGGCCGAGGAGGAAAGTGATGAAGAAGTGAGTGATGAATTGTCTCGTCCTCTTAAGCATGATGAAAAGGCTATTCAGCCGTTCGAAGAGCAGATTGAGTTAGTCAACTTGGGCTCCGACGATGATGTGAAGGAAGTCAAGATTAGGTGTCGACTGTGTCCAGATGCCAAGAAGGGGTTGGTTGATCTTCTCTGAGAGTATTTAGATGTGTTTGCTTGGTCCTATCAAGACATGCCTGGTTTGGATTCTAAGATTATGGAGCATAGATGGTCGTTGAAGCCAGAATGCCCGCCAGTCAAGTAGAAGTTGAGAAGAACGCATCCTGATATGGCAGTGAAGATCAAAGAAGAAGTGCAGAAGCAGATTGATGCCGATTTCCTTGTGACCGCTGAGTATCCGCAATGGGTGGCCAATATTGTGCCTGTGCCGAAGAAAGATGGAAAAGTCCGCATGTTTGTCGATTATAGATATTTGAATAAAGCCAGTCCGAAAGATGATTTCCCTCTGCCACACATTGATATGTTGGTATACAATACTGCTAAATCCAAAGTCTTTTTGTTTATGGATGGATTTTCCGGATATAATCAGATCAAGATGGCACCCGAAGATATGGAGAAGACCATATTCATTACACCTTGGGGAACATTCTGTTATAGAGTGATTCCTTTCGGTTTGAACAATGCTGATGCAACTTACCAAAGAGCAATGACTACTTTTTTTCATGATATGATGCACAAAGAGATTGAAGTTTATGTCGATGACATTATTGTTAAATCTATTGATGAAGAGGAACATGTTGAGCATTTGTTGAAGGTATTCCAGCGTTTGAGGAAGTATAAACTCCGCTTGAATCCCAATAAGTGTACTTTTGGTGTTCGTCCTAGTAAGTTGTTGGGCTTTATTGTCTGCGAGAAGGGTATTGAGGTTGATCCTGCCAAGGTCAAAGCAATACAAGAGACGTCTGCGCCAAAAACTGAGAAGCAAGTCAGAGGTTTTCTCTGCCGCTTGAATTATATTTCTAGATTTATTTCACACATGACTGTCACATGTGCGACTATATTCAAGCTTCTTCGGAAATATCATTCTTGTGATTGGACCGAAGACTGCCAGAAAGATTTTGATAGTATCAAAGAATATCTACTTGAGCCTCCGATTTTGTCTCCGCCTGTTGAAGGAAGACCATTGATAATGTATTTGGTTGTGCTTGAAGATAGTATGGGTTGTGTTCTTGGTCAACAAGATGAGCCTGGAAAGAAAGAATTTGCAATCTACTACCTCGGTAAGAAGTTCACCGATTGTGAGACTTGATATTCTATGCTTGAGAAGACTTATTGCGCATTGGCTTGGGCTGCTAAGCGTTTTCGTCAGTATATGTTGAATCATACCACTTGGTTGATATTCAAAATGGATCCAATCAAGTATATTTTTGAAAGCCAGCAAAGGTAGTGTCTTGGCTGACCATTTGGCTCACCAACCAATTGAAGATTACCAGTCAATGGAGTATGATTTTCCTGACGAAGAGATCTTGTACTTGAAAATGAAAGATTACGATGAACCATTGCTTGAAGAAGGGCCAGAACCTGGTTCCAGTTGGGGCATGGTATTCAATGGAGCTATTAATTAGTATGGTAATGGCATTGGGGCAATAATCATTACTCCTCAAGGCACGCATTTTCCATTTACAGCTAGATTGACTTTCAAATGTACAAACAATATGGCAGAATATGAAGCTTGCATAATGGGGCTCGAAGAGGCCATCGATCTCAGAATCAAGCATTTAGATGTCTTTGGAGATTCAGCTTTGGTTTTGAATCAGATCAAAGGTGAATGGGAGACGAATCAACCCGGTTTTATACCATATAACAATTATGCGAGGAGGATTTCAACTTTCTTTACAAAGGTTGAATTTCATCATATCCCTCGAGATGAGAACCGGATGGCAGATGCTCTTGCAACGTTGGCATCCATGATTTTTATGAAGTATTGGAACGAGGTTCCCAATTTGACCATGATGCGTCTTGATAGGCCAGCTCATGTGTTTGTTGTGGAAGAAGTCAAATATGAATAGCCTTGGTATTAAGATATCAAATGTTTCCTCCAATGTCAGAGTTACCCATCTGGGAATCTTTGAAAGACAAGAAGACTTTGAGAAGATTAGCCGATAACTTCTACCTGAACGGTGATGTGTTGTATAAGAGAAATTTCGACATGGTTCTTCTAAGATGCGTGGATAGACACGGAGAAAACTTGTTGGTGATTGAAGTTCATGAAGGTTCCTTTGGTACTCATTCCAATGGACATGCAATGGCGAAGAAGATGTTGCGAGCAAGTTACTATTGGCTGACAATGGAATCTGATTGTTGCAAGTTTGTGAAGAAATGCCACAAGTGTCAAATTTATGTGGATAATATTCATGTTCCTCCGACACTATTGAATGTTATTCCCCCCCCCCCCCCCCCATGGCCCTTCTCCATGTGGGGAATTGATATGATTGGCATGATTGAGCCTAAAGCTTCGAATGGACATCGTTTCATTTTGGTGGCAATTGACTACTTCACAAAATGGGTTGAAGCGACATCATATGCGAATGTAACCAAGCAAGTTGTTGTAAGGTTTATAAAGAATCAGATCATATGCCGATATGGTGTGCCAAGTAAGATCATTACTGATAATGGATCGAACATGAATAATAATACGGTGGAAGCTCTTTGTAAAGACTTCAAGATCGCACATCATAATTCTTCTCCCTATAGACCCAAGATGAATGGGGATGTTGAAGCTGTAAATAAGAACATTAAGAAGGTTATTCAAAAGATGGTTGTGACTTATAAGGATTGGCATGAGATGCTCCCATTTTCTTATCATGGGTATTGTACATCCATATGCAGTTCAACAGGGGCAACCCCTTTCTCTCTTGTTTATGGTATGGAAGCAGTGCTCCCCGTAGAGGTTGAGATTCCTTCATTGTGTGTGCTCATGGAAGCCAAGTTGACTGAGGATGAATGGTGTCAAACCAGGTTTAATAAGTTGAATTTGATTCAAGAGAAGAGATTGACGGCCATGTGTCATGGTCAGTTATATCAGCAAATGATGAAGAAAGCTTTTGATAAGAAGGTCAGACCTCGGGTATTCAGGGAAGGTGACCTTATGCTCAAGAAGATTTTATCGTTTAAACCATATTCTAGGGGCAAATGGACTCCTAATTATGAAGGCCCATATGTTGTTAAGAGAGCCTTTTCAGGCGGTGCATTGATTCTAACAACTATGGATGGTGAAGAGTTCAATCGTCCTGTGAACGCAGATGCAGTCAAGAAATACTTCGCCTAAAAAAGAAAAGAATAGCTCGCTAAGTTAAAAGCCCGAAAGGGCAGCATAGGCAAAAATGAGCATCTCGGTGGATTGAAAACCCGAAAAGGCGATCCAGGCAAAAGTTAGAGACATAAAATAGAAATAATTTTCCCGATAAGTTGAGTACCCCACCTTGGGGAAACTTATGCAAAAATTAGGGATTATGGCAAGTAAATGCATTCTGCTGATCTTCCAGTCTTGGAGAGCTTTGTTGAGCACAAGGGTTGACATCAACTCAGCATCCCCAGTAGCGGCCAAAAGCACCGTGGATATCAAGAGTTAGTAGAAGGATTAGTGGTCAATTGTATTCAATGTACCCCTTTTCCATGTAAATTACCATTTTCAAACTTTGTAAAGATCTATGGAGTCTTGTCATTTACAGACTACCATTCTATTAAATAAAGTTGAGTTTTATCCAATTGTTTTCACTTTTATTTACTTCAGCCAAATAGTTTAAATTTTATTATGATCATTTTTGAATTTAAATTTTTTAATCAAAATCATTTTGTTAAACATATAAAAGCAAGAATTTTAAAGCAATTAAAAAGAAATATCAACAGCATTTCGAAAAATAGCAAGTCCTAAGTATGGAGCATTAATGGTTCCCTCGAGCAGTTAACCCTCAGTTATCCCTAGCCGAGTTTAGTTGATTCAGTTCCCCCGCATAGTGTTTTAATCCCCAGCGGATCTTGTGGACATTCCCAAGCAGATCTTGTGTATGCCTCATCAGGTTTGATCTCTGGCAGATTGAGGATGGTTTCCTCAGTGGACTACTTTGGTTTCCCCACAAATCCCCATCCGGCCCGCTCCTAGTCAGAGTTTCCTCCTGGTTCATGAGCAGCTATTTGTGTTTATCCTCTGTACGGTTGTCTCCCTATTCAATATGGTGTTGACTTAAAATCCCCTACAGACTCGATAACGTTTCCTTTCCTCAGTAGATCTCTTCCTTCCCCAATTAGGTTTGGGCCTGTGGGATGTTGATCTCTCTTTCCTCCAGCATTTGTCTCCCTCTCTTGTGGATTGACCGAGGATTGTACCGATGATTCAAATTTTGCGACACCTTTGTGTCGTTTGCGATCGTTTTGTCAGCATAATCATCATATATGCATATACACTCATAATTTCTTAATTGTATAATCATATTTGTTGATTCATTGTTTGAGATCCTTATTCTCTATTATGGTGGTACTTTATCCCCATACAAATCTAGCGTTTGTCATCCTTCAATTGTAGAGTGTCGACCCCTTAAGCAGGAAGATTTTAACCTTTCTCCTTTTCCCCACTGAGTTATTCCCTCGTGGATGAGTATTGTTTTAGTTTCCTCCCTAGTTGATTATCTGGATGGAATCACTCCCCTTGAGTTATATCCTCATTGGGTTGAGTCTTGATTGATCGTCTCTTTCTAGCTCTTGCCTAGATAGATGCTTTGGGTCCCCTAAAAGTTTATTAGCCAGTAACTGGTGGTATTCTTCTTAGTTTGCAGTTCGGTACTTCTTGCCCAATACCTGGCAAAAGTACCCCTGTTTTCCCCATCAGTAGAGTCCCCATTAGATTCATTCTTTTCCCGGAAGAATATCCTTGATATGTTCATCCTAACCGATGACGAATATTTTCTTCCCCTGTTTGAGTTTATCCTTGATATGTTCATCCTAAACGATGATGGATATTCTCATCTTTGGTATTCTACCCAGTAAAAAGGTAGTTGTAATCCCTATTTTATTCCCCAGAGAGATAACCCTTGATATGTTCATCCTAACCGATGATAGGTTTCCTTCTCTTTGCGGTCTTCTACCCAGTAACCGGTAGTTGTAAATCCTAATTTCCCTAGAGAGCTAATCCTTGATATGTTCATCCTAATCGGTGACAGATTTCCTCTTTGTTTGTATTCTATCCAGTATTTGATAGATGTAATTTCTACCTTTTTTGTTCAGTTGGTTTATCCTTGATATGTTCATCTTAACCGGTGACGGATATCCTCCTTGACATCCCAGGAAAGTCTATCCTTGATATGTTCATCCTGACTGATGACAAATTTTCTTTCCTTTTGAGTCTATCCTTGATATGTTCACCCTAACCGGTGACGGATATTCTCGTCCTTGGTCTTCTGCCCAGTAACTGGTAGTTGTAAATCCTATTTTCTGCAGTTTTCCCCAACAAGGTTATTTCTTACCCAGTAACCGGTAATGAATACTCCCTCATGTTGGTTCTCAGTGAGTCATCCTTGATATGTTCATCCTAACCGATGATGTGTGTCCTCTCTATCAGATCTTTATTATCTCCTTACCCAATGACCGGTAGTGGATAATGGATTTCAGCTCCTCCTGTGTTGAAGCTTATTTCTTCCCCAGTTTATTTGAGTGTGCATTTCCTTAGTGAAATCGTTTTTCCTGCATGATTCGAGTATGTCAGTTTTATCCAGTCGTAGCCTGGCCTACGCATAACCCTTTATCCCCAGAGTCTCTGTCTCCCTAGCGAGTTTACCTTATGGAATGCATTATGCTCCTGCGGATATTCGGTCTCTCTGATTTCTTCTCCTTTGTGGCAATATTCCCCCATAGAGAATTCGCTTTTACATTCATATCATATGCATCATGAGGGCCCATTCTACCGAGTTGATGCGAAGATTTTAACCTTCATCTCCTCAGTTAGAACGTCCTTAAATAGGGGCAGCTGTAAGACCCCAATTTTGACCCTAAGATCCCTCATGCTATCTCATCATATGCATTAGCATTGGGATCACACCTTGGCATCCTCCTTACCCCTCTTTCATTGGGTTTGTTTTGGGAGAGATCACCAAGCACCTTGTGATTGTATCATACTTGTATATTGTCATTTTACTAACCAAAATACCAAAAATATGTCTTTGTATTTGCCTAACTCTTTTTTAGGTAGGACATGATCACCATTGACCTATCAAGTTCACATCCAGGGTTGAAAGCCCTCATGGCTAAGAGAAAAATCAAAGATTGATCCACAATGTCTCAAAGCATCATATATGAGTCCCAATGATCTCTACATGTCATATTGATCAAGTATTCTTCAAGAGTTTGGAGGTGATTTGCCTTGGAAACTCTAGTTTGATTGAGTATTTTGAGTAACTTCTCCAACAAGCTATCTCACAAATTGATCAAATTTCTCAAGGGACACTTCAAAATTCATCATCTTATGCATATATGATCTACCATAAGGCTAGAAGGTCAAGAGACTTTAAGATTAGCAAGTTGGTTGATGGTGGTTGGCCAGATGAATTTATCTGATCAAAACTGGTTCTCCCTAGTCCCTATCTCCTACAATTTTCATCATATGAAAATGATTCCAAGAGCACAGTTACTCTAAATGACATTTCAAACAAGTTTAATGTTTAGACCTAGAGCTAGTTTTGCTTGGAAAATCATTTTCTATGTTGAAACATTATAGGTCATTTTGTCTAAACCCTAATTTGAAAGTCAACTTCCCAAGGAAATCACTTGCTCAATTTTTATGATATTAAAGATTTCCAAGTGTCACAATAAAATTCAAGATGTATACTTCAACTTTGATGTTTAGAGGGAGAGTTAAATCAACTTTTATGAGCATGTGATATGAGGATACATTATAGGTCATTTTTGCCCTATACCATTGAACAAGTGATTTTCCTCAACTTCAAAAATGCATAACTCTATCATTCTAAACCCAAATGACATGTAATTTGTGACCATTTTGAAGGTATTTGAAAGATCTACAACTTTTATGAAGACACTTTTCTCATTTGAAGGTCACATAAAAAGTTAAGCAAGGTGGAATATTGAGATATATGGCTTAACACTTAGAAAAAAATTTCAACATGTTGAAATTTCCAAACTTCCACCTCAAAATTAACCATGATCCAAGTTCCAAATGAAAAAGTGTTCAACATCAAACTTTTTCCCCTGGACCTAAGATTTCCAAAGAAGCCAATTTCACGCATTTTGGATGAGATTTGCTAGGGCTGCGCATGGTCTTATCAGGGTTGCTTCATTGGAGAAAATCAAATGCCAAAAACTCCACATATCATTGCCTTGCCATCTAAGCCTCATTTGAACTTCAGAATAATTTTACATGGATCGAATTGGATTACTTCATGGGCCTGTACACGCCCATGCAAGCTTGTGCATCATCATGTCCAAATTTAGCAATTTTTCAAGCGTGCAAATATCACTCTCAAATGCTATAAATACAGGCCCTTGCAGCTCATTTCAAACACACCTTGCGCGCTAGCTTTGCCCCCCAATTGAAACCCTCACCATTCAAAGGAAAACCTGAGAATTTTCAACTTGAAAATTGAGTTTGAATCTCACTGTTTGGAGATTCAAAAACTCCAGGATCCAAAGCTTTGTACCATTGCCAAACCTCTTCTACAAGCTTCTCAAGTGTGATCAGACCAAGTTTGAAGCAAGCAAGATCCATTTCTACACAGCATTGAAGGTAAATTTCAGAAAACTTCTTCTCTTCGATTCTCACTCCAATCTCATCGATTCTCTTGGATCTTTGGTTGTTTGAATTCCTACCAATGTAGGCAAGAATATTGAGTTGCTTTGAGGTCAAATCGAAGCAACTCAGTTGACACACCTCAAAATTCAACTCCTCATATCTTTCTATATGTGTGGAGTTAGTTAAAATTGATGTCAGATTCGTGCTCTACACCATTTTTTCTTTCAGATCATGTCATATTTTTTCATTTTCTTGATGGTGATGAGTGAACCAGTCCGATGGACCTCGCCTGAGAAGGTGACCGGAGGTCCAGCACCGTGGTGTGCTGGATAGGTTCTAAGCCATTGATCTTGTTTAAATTGTTTTAATCTTGAGCGTTGGTTGTGATTACCACGCGTGTGGCGCGTTGACTGAGTTCCACCATGGAACGTGCGTTTTCGTCCACTTGATCCGCCACTTCAATTAATGAGGGAGATCAAGTGGTCCACGTTTTTTTTTTCTTTCTAATTTTCATTTTATTTCATTTGATTAATTCATGTTAATTTTAATATTGATCCAAAAAATATGAGAGTTTCACCAAAAAAATTTAAATAAATTCCTCTTTCATATTTTGAATTAAAATTCTTTTTTGGATCATTATTAATATTTTTCATGATTTAATTGATTTTGTGAATATTTTTAATTGTTTAAAAATACTTTTAAGTCTCCAAAAATTCTGAAATTTTTTCTCCAAGGTCCTTTGACTTTGTTTGACCTATGATAAATCTCATGGCCATTTCTTTGGTGTTTTGATGAGGTTTTAGGAATTCGACAAACCATATTTAATTTAATGCATTATTTTTAGTATTTTTAAATTGAATAAATGCCAAATAATTGTGTTGAGCTACCTTGATGATTTGTATAAGTTTGACTTGTGTTGTTGGGCCTTGGTCAAGGTTGATTTGACTTTGCTAGGTTAAGATCATTGGATTTAGGGGATTGATGGAATGTACATTCCATCTCCCAAAATGAATGAATGATCTTAGTTTGGTGAAAGTCCTCCTTTGACCAATTTGAGTTTTGATCTATTCCCCTCCCTCTTCATCTAATTCCCCTTCTTTATGCATCCATTTCATTTGGCCTATGATATCTCAAAGTCCTAAAGCTAGTTAATTGAAAAATCAACATGAGTATGGATGAGATTATGCCACCTCTTTTGCATATTCTTTTTGTGTGTGGTATGTTTCATGAGCATAGTCCATTATACTATGTCTCTAACATGCATTAACACCAAAATTTTATTTCCCGACCTCAAATAGTTGTGACTTCTACATAAGTCCAATTACGATTGCTTAACATAGCGCTAATTTTTTTATACAAAAAGGCATAGCATTCTAGTTAGTGAGATTGTAAGTCTCCCCTCTTTCATGGTATTGTGTGGAAACTTGGCGTTTTTTCCTTCCTTTAGAAGATGTCTTGATTCAAGGATCCATGCTTGTGATAAGTGGGTTAAGTGTTCTCCAAAGAATGACTTAAAAAAGCTAAGGCAAAAAAAAATTCTAACTTCTAACTTATTAACAACTAACATTTAATTTCAAGTCCTTTATTTTAATGCACTTTAATTTTTAAGCTCCATTCATTTACCATTATTCATACCATTCTAGTTGTTTATATTAAAGCCTTTTCACTTTGTCCACTTGGACCATATTGTGTGATATATCTTGTTCGTGTATATTTTGTTTGTTTGTATGGTCTTTGACCATTAATGTACATGATAAATACAAAAAACCTAAAAGACGATTGTGTGGACTGTTGGTTTGATCTTGGACAATTGGACTTAGAATCTAGGCAACATCCCTATGCAAAAAGGACTTGGCCAATTCCAACTATCATGTAACCAAGTGCTTGTAATTTGAAACTTTATCTGATACATCATTGAAGATCCCTTTGAGTTCATCTGTAACATGATCATTGTGTAGCTGTTATTTTGAACCTATGACTTGTGAAATTCATCTGCTACATGGGCAAATTTGAAGGAGATCATGGAATGGCTAAAGCTTTGACGGGGCTATCTTTATTTGATGTGTTGCTCTTCAAGATATTATTGTATGCATTGTTTGTTACTTGTTCTAATATCCAAGGAATTTGGGGTTTCTATATGGCATTCTTGCCTATTGGATTGCTACCCATCGGTCAGATCTTTTCATCTCTTAAATTTTAAATTTGTGCTTAGGATTAGTCTCTTCATCTCCTCCCCATATCTTTAATTTCAAAATCTCTCCCTCCTTTTAAAAACTTCTTTGTTTGAACTTGTTATTTTCTAAGCTTATACCATTTTGCAAACTAGAAACTTTGGCCTTATGCCATTGCATTTTCCAACTTATTTTTCTAAATCAAACATGTAAATAAACTTAACTATACTTGACTTAAAACTTTCAAAATCCAAAAAGAACTAACCCATTCAAACCATTTTCTAGGCTCTTGTGCCTTTCAAACTTAATTTTTGATTAAAAGTAATACACCCACTTTGAAATTTGTATGACGAACTACGAGGTTTTGATCCCTCATTTTTATGTTCGTACGTAGGCACAAGTCCGAAGGTCTTGTCAAACACAAAAATATAATTAATGAATTCTTTTCTCATCCCCCCATTCTATTTGTTTGTAAAAATCACTTTGTCCAAAATACATATGCACACAAGAAAGCGCTCCCTAGTGTAGCACCTCAAAATTTGCCCTCCTCATTCATGCATTCATTTTTAGGTCATTTAACATTTCATATTGCATTGCATCATGTCAATCAGAATCAGATCCTAGAAGCTTGAACATCATCCAAGACACTTTGTGGGTCCTATCCAGGTGATCGGTCAACACAAGGGAATAGCTTGAGATACTTCTAACAGTTTCAAACGGGGTCTATTCATCATTCAAAATGCTAATCTTGAAGAAGCAAAAAGCAGAGCCTGAGTTGTCATGCTCGCTAGGCGAGCAGCATGGTTCGCTAGGAGAACTTCACTGTCATGCTCGCTAGGCGAGTAGATCCTTCGCTAGGCGAAGAGCACGCGTTTCAGAATGTAAAAGAAAGAATTTTGGATTTGGGTCTCCCTCATTTGATCCCACAAGTCCATAAAAATCAGGTTATAAATTCATAGTTTCAGTGAAACGAAAGGTATTCTATTCCTATTACCCTGGCTGAAGAGAGAAGCTACAGAATTCAGAGCAACCTCCGGAAAGCTCTGAAAAGTTCACTCTGACTCATACACTTCTTCGCCTCCATCTCACGCAAACCCTAACATTGCTTTGCAAATCCAGCCGTGCCATTCGATCTTAATCGATCTCTCCGATCAGGTTTGCCCTTATTCCCATTACCTTATGCTTTTAATCTGAATACTCTGAATGTATGAGGTATTGTCGTGAGGTTTTGCCCACGGGTTGTATATGCATGAATGTGTAAAAACAATGCCTTGAATGTTTAATCGTTCAATTTCTGAAATGTGTGCCATAGGGTTTGGGGTTACCGAGATCGGACTGTCATCAATGAAGAATCCAAAACCCGCAGGCGTTCGCTAGCACCATCGCTAGGCGAGCCTGTAGCGAGTCTTTGCTAAGCATTCGCTAGGAGAAGCAGTAGCGAGCGTGACAGTATTTGATTTCTCTGTTTGCTCTAATCTGTTTTGTGTTTGTCATGACATTGTTTTACCCTAACCTGTTTGTTGAGTTTTTTGTGAGGGCTAACATACTCTTGCAGGGATAGCTTGCTTGGTGTTCCACTTTATTTGTGGGATAGCACCTGGAGGTTTACTCTGTGCATGTTTGTTTTGTATGGTGTGATCGTCTCCTCATAGGGTTGCTAGGCTTCGTATAGTCTCCCGTTTGCATGACAATTAAGGTAGCACGGTTCCTTCGTCTAGGACTGCCCTTTTGCATGAGCATCCCTAAAACACCAACCACTCATTGATTTTTCTTCTCCTAAGAACACGTTTACTCCTTCTACTACAGGCGAGTAAGTCTCCAAAGGTCGAGCATCCGGTAGATTGCATAGTAACGTCGTCCAACCCGAAACCAACCCTGTAGTTAGCTGAACTACGTCTTGCTCTGATTCTCATTCCAGATGAGATACGTAGGCATAAGACGCGATGTCTTAGCGAGCACATTCCCCCTAACCCATAGGTAGCCGAGCTACGAAGACTCTGATTCTCATATTCAGATGAGATACGTATGCAGTGGATGCGACATCCGTGCGAGTCATTTTCCTTTGACCCCCTTTTTAGTAAATAGTACATTAGATAACCCATACCCTTTAGACAAGAACTACAAGAGTGGATCCCGTAGAGTACTACGGATGCGTAGGGGTGCTAATACCTTCCCTTTGCATAACCGACTCCCAAACCCAAGATTTGGTTGCGAGACCTTGTCGTTTCCTTTCCTTTTTCCAGGTTTACTTCGAGCGTTTCCTTTCCCTCCTTTGGGATAAATAACGCACGGTGGCGACTCTTCTGTCAGTTCTTTCTCACCGGTTATTTTTTTCGCTTTCTGTGACTTTTCAGGTTGCGACAGTTGGCGATTCTGCTGGGGACCCGGTTTCCCTAAGCGAGTCCCTCCTAGCTTTTGTAGGTTGTTTGTTTATTGGGTGTTCATGCTTTTGTACAATTATTTATTTACCTGCTTTATCTTATTGCATTGTGTACATATGATTGCCGTATCTGCTGGTTTTGTTTGTTGGGATGTTCCACAAGAGGTAAAAGGCCCAATACACAGGCTATGAGTGAACTTTAGGACACCTAGGAATAGAGTGATTCATGGGAAGCGGGTGGTATGGCACCACTTAGCGGAACATGGTATCACGAGGAGTTCAGATTCTGACGGGGTATTATCGTTGCATACACCTGGTGTGCATATGATGATATTCTTGAAAGGATTGTTTATCCTGTGTTTCTCTTGACCTTACCCTGGCCTAGATTACACCCGTGAGTGGGGCGGGAATGAATCATTTACAGGTACTGATGGTGACTTGTTCTATTAGTGACCATTGTTTGGTTCTTGCTGGTGACCGTTGGTTCTGAAGTATGAGTTCTAAGTTGACACGTGTATTCTACGGTTCCCGGTTCCGAATTCATGCCGAAGCACTGATCCAGTATTATATTCCTCAGTGGGTTTCTCTTCAGACAGTGCAACCCGACAAATGTTCAAGCGGATATAGCAACCCTGATTCCCATGTCACTACATCACATCATTTTGCATCATAGCATGTTTATTTTCAAAAAAAATATAGTGCATATAAAAAAAAAAGTTAACCCGCATATGCATATCTGAGAAAAATAGCATACGCATCATGCACATATCATTCATGCATCATTACAGGTGTTCTTGAGGAGGACTTCTCATTCCGGTTCCCGTTTCAGGCAGGATTGTTGAGTATCGTCCGCACCGTTATGCAACAAAGCAGAATCAACAAAAGATCATGGATCAAGTTCAAGCAGAACTAGCAGAGATGAGGACCAACATGGCCCAATTCATGAGTATGATGCAAGGGGTAGTGCAAGGGCAAGAGGAACTCCGAGCCTTGGTCCAGAAACAAGAAACTGTGATTCCCCCTGTCGGTCAGAGTCCGCCAGAGGAGACCCCTGTCGATGACGCTGCTGTTACCAACCCTGTCAACAACCATGCCAATGGTGACGAATTGCATGGTATCAGAATCAATGGACAACCTATCATTACAGAGGTCGCTAATGCTCGAGCGGCACGTGCTCTGGTTCACCATCTTTCTCATTTGGTTGACAAGCAAGAAGATATGTTCACCATTCCCAGTGATGATGATGAATTTGGAAAAGTGGAAGAGAGAGATAGAAAGGTTGACGCCTTTGCTGAAAAGATTCGCGCCATGGAGTGCCAGAATTCGTTGGGTTTTGATGTTTCTAATATGGGTTTAGTTGATGGGTTGAGGATCCCGTACAAGTTCAAGGCGCCATCTTTCGAAAAATACAATGGCACTTCTTGTCCCCAAACTCATATGCAAGCTTATTACCGGAAGGTATCCGCTTATACAGATGATGAAAAAATGTGGATGTACTTTTTCCAAGACAGCTTGTCTGGAGCATCTTTGGATTGGTACATGGACTTGAGAAAAGAATCTGTCAGAAGCTGGAGAGAGTTAGGTTAAGCTTTTCTGAGGCAATACAAGCATAACATGGACATGGCTCCGAGCAGAACCCAGTTGCAGAGTTTGTTTCAGAAGACCGGTGAGAGTTTCAAGGAATACGCCCAGAGGTGGCGTGAGCTAGCTGCGAGAGTACAACCTCTGATGTTGGAGAGAGAATTGACTGATATGTTCATCGGAACCCTACAAGGTGTATTCATGGATCGTATGGGAAGTTGCCCGTTTGGTAGTTTTTCGGATGTTGTGATTTGCGGAGAAAGAACTGAAAGTCTTATCAAAGCGGGAAAAATCCAAGACCCTGGTTCTTCAAGTTCTTCAAGTGCTAAGAAATCATTCTCAGGGGCATCCAGAAAGAGAGAGGGTGACACAAATGCTATACACGGAAACAGAGGACAACAATACCGTCAAGTCGCTGCTGTGACTATTCCAGCAACCCAACCTCAACAACCACAAAGAGGACAACAACAACAACAACGCCAATTCCAACCAAGACAAAGAGTGCAAGATTGATATTTTGATCCGCCGCCTATGACTTATGCTGAATTACTCCAAGAACTGCTCAGGTTAAAGTTTGTTGAACTTCGCATTATGGCTCCATTAACAAGGATTCTCGCTGGTTATGATGCTAATGCCCGTTGTGATTTTCATTCTGGTGCGCCAGGGCACCACATCGAGAATTGTCGGGCTTTTCACCATAGAGTTCAAGACTTGATTAATGCCAAGACGATTAACTTTGCTCCTGCTCCGAATGTGGTGAATAATCCTATACCTCAGCATGGAGGGCCCATAGTAAATAATGTGGAAGGTGGGGAAAATTTGAACTTGGTAGTCAATATTGATGATGTTCAAACTTTGTTGCTTGTGGTGAAGGAACGCCTGCTTAGAGGGGGAGCATTCTCGGGATGTGATAAGAATTATTCAGATTGTGGTAATCATGAAAACGGCTGTGTGAAATTGAAAGAAGGTATCCAGAAATTGATGAATGAAGGTTGTTTACAGTTTGATCGAATAGTGAAAGACCGTGAAGAGGTATCGACCGTTACCATTTACTTTACGCCGTCAGAAGGTTCTGCACGTGCTCCAAGTGCGCCTGTGACTATTGGTACTCCTGTGACCGTAGCTGCGCCCGTGACCATATCTGCTCCGGTGACTGTTGGTATTCCCGCGACTATTAATGCTCCAGTAACTATCAATACTCCTACCACCATCGTTGTTCCTAGTGGAAGACCCTATGAGAATAGTAGAGCAATTCCGTGGCAATATGACAATGCTTCTTCTCCAGTGACGATTGGTTCGTTAGATAAGACTCCCGTAACAGTTGGTTCGGCTGTGGATAACGTGGGAGGACCTGGAGGATTTACGAGGAGTGGTCATTTGTTTGCACCTCAGGTTCCGAAGGATATAAATGTTGAGGCTCTTGCTAGAATAAAAGGAAAACAAGTTGTAGTTGAAGAAGAACCAGTATAAAAAGAAGTGCCCGAGAATTCTTTTGAGAAGGACGTGGAGGAATTTATAAGAGTTATCAAGAGAAGTAATTACAAGATTGTGGACCAGTTGAACCAAACACCGTCAAAAATCTCTATTCTCTCTCTGTTGATGTGTTCCGAGGCACACCGTAACGCCCTGTTCAAAATGTTGAATATGGCTTATGTGCCTCAAGAGATTTCTGTTAACTAGCTTGAAGGTGTTATTGCAAATGTTAACACGAGACATGGTTTGGGATTCATGGATCTAGACTTGACACCTGAGGGTCGCAATTACAATAGAGCTCTGCATATCACGATAGAATGCAAAGGCACAGTTTTGTCGCATGTTTTGGTTGATACCGGTTCTTCTTTGAATGTGCTGCCCAAAAAGGCTCTGAGTAAGCTTGATGCCGAAGGGGTTGTTCTCACACAAAGTGATCTTGTTGTTCGTGCTTTTGATGGATCCAAGCGATCATTTTGTGGTGAAGTCACGTTGCCTGTGAAGATCGGCCCAGAAGTATTTAATATTGTCTTCTATGTGATGGATATTCAACTAGCATATAGTTGCTGTCGCATTACGCGAAAAACCGGCGGGAAAAAGAAAACAACAGAGCCGCCACCGTGCGTTATTTATCCCAAAGACGGGAAAGGAAACGCTCGAAGTAAACCTGGAAAAGACATGGTCTCGCGACTAGAGATTGATGGGATCGGGAGTCGGTTATGCGAAGGGAAGGTATTAGCACCCCTACGCATCCGTCGTACTCGACGGGATCCACGCTCAGAGAGAATAGAAGGAAGGTTTCTAAATAACTGCTCAAAACACTGCACAAGAAGGAATAAAACACAGATGGAAGACGGAAGAAGGACTCGGCAGGATATCGCATCCTGGGCCTACGTAGTCTGTCAGGCACAGACATCAGAGTCGACGTAGTTCGGGGACATGGGGAACGTGCTCGCTAGGATGTCTCATCCTATGCATACGTATCTTCTCTAACCAGAGAAAAATTAGAGCACTCGTAGCTCGGCTAACACACGCCAAACAAAACACAAACAAGAAACCGACTGCCAATCGCTGGACTTATGTCAGACTCCACACAAACAGGCGAACATGGAAACCGAATGCCAATCGCTGGACATACATCAGACTCCGAACCAACAAACACACACAGGAAACCAACTACCAATCACTGGACTTATGTCAGACTCCACACAAACAGGCAAACATGGAAACCGAATGCCAATCGCTGGACTTACATCAGACTCCGAACCAACAGACACACACCCACACAGGAAACCAACTGCCAATCGTTGGACTTATGTCAGACTCCAACAAGCAAACAAGACACAGGAAACCAACTGCCAATCGCTGGACTTATGTCAGACTCCAACACACACAAAGGGTTGAAAAAGAAAAAGGGTGCCCAGAGAGATCAGCTCATCTCCTGCCTACGTACCTCATCTGGTATGAGGATCAGGGCGACGTAGTTCCCCTAAACAGGGAAAGAACTTCTAACCTAACCAGAGACAAAGGGAGATAACAAGCTACTAGAGAGACTACGACTCGAGCCTAGAAGTTGTCATGCATACGATCCCTATGTTGAGGTCTCTATCCTAACTTGCACAGGAAGCAAGCTAGCTTAAACACAGCACAATCAAGCAAATACAAGCACAATAAAGCAAGCACACACACTATATGCAAACAATTGGCTCACACAAGGCTAGGCTGTAGAAACAAGCCAACTGGAATGGGGTGTTTTTAGCTCTTAACCCTAACATTGAGAGTTAGGGTGAAGCAGATGAAATGGGAAGTGAGGGTAAGACCTCATAGCTCTTATCCCTGGCCTGGGAGAGCTTGAATCAAAATAGAAAGTGTGGGAGTTCAGAATGTAGGAACTCTTCTCCACATGACTGACACAACAAGATCTTGGGTTCTTATTCAAGATGCATCAACACATGGTGTGAGCAAAGTGAATGACACAACTGAATAGTAGGGGATGGATTGCACATCCCTTTTATCTGCCAATTGCCTCTTGAGAGGACTTTACCTGCTTGGCACAAAATTAAACAAACACAAGCATTGCCTCTTAAGGAGGGCTTCAGACAGGTGCCTGCCAAAGTAACATGACAGGTCTTCCAGACTACATGAAGATCAAGGAATTATACCTCAGTGGTATGTCAACCACAAGCTAGCAAAGCAAAGTTCAAATGAACTTAAAGCAACTTAGGTACCTATGGAAACATCTAAACCAATCAGTACAAAATCCAGACAAACAGTCAACAGTCAAAGTCAAACAGACAGCCCAATATGCAACACACAAGCCATAAACACAAGTGAATTATCCTCAAAGCCTACAAAACAAGCCAATGTTAATCAACAACAACAAATGATCAAGCTCAAATGAAGGAGCAACATCAATCATGAAGATGCATTCTTGAACCTGAAATCACAACTCAAATGTAAGTAACAAACCACTAGGTCAAAGCCTAGGGTCAAAAGTGAATCAAAAATCCAAAACAGAAGCTCAAACTCAACATGAATCATATTTAACCAATCAAGAACAAGTCCTAAAACAGACCAAACCAAAATCATCATGCAAGTTCATGTAATAGGCAAGAGAAGTCAATGACCAATTCAAGGCATGCATTTGAACATTAGGAAAGAAAATTCCCAATCAAAACAGAAATGATTCAAATAATTCTAGAAAACTTCATGAGCATTCAACACATCTAACATGATCATCATGCAAAAAATCAGAAGCATTAGAGGTCATTTGGCATGGAAATCAAATTGCACAAGTTGAACAACCAAAGGTGTGACACAAATTGTCACACCATGCTAACACAAGCATAAAACAGAAATGGTAAATGGGAAAAATACCAAACCAAGCCTAAAACATCCATAAATGTGTCTAGAATCAGCATGTAAAATTTCAAGTCCAATGGATTAAAAACAAGCATTTCATGATAGTTTGAACCAAGCAATGTCATACATGCACATGTGATCAAAGAGTCTAGAGCAAATAAAATTCCAGCCAGGCACAAATTTCAATCTGATCATTATAAAAAACTAGACAAAACAAGGATCATTTTGCAAAAAATTGGGAGTGAATTGGATCATTTTTCAATTTACTATGATTTTTACAAGTTGATGAAAAAAGGTGAAATAAAAATGGCATAGCATGGCAAAAGTGAAAAAATAAATTCCAAAAAACGCCTGAAGCAGGAATCAAAGTGAGGACCATGGATTAAACAAGCCTGGGCCCGTGTTACAGCAAGGCTAGCGAAAATCCAGATTATGATGAAGATCTTCATCTTCTTCATGAAGATGAAGATGAAGATGATGAACATTCATGCGCAATTTTCCGGAATTTCCAGAAACGTCCAGAATTTTACAAATTATATATTGTTGGAAAGCTCTTTCAATGTAGAATTCAAATATCATATTATCTAAGCCTAAATCTCCATGGATTTTCTGAATCAAAGCAAAGAAGTTTCTAGATCTAAACTTGAAATCATCATATCTCACTCAATTTTTATCCAAATTTCACAAAATTTATATCAAAACGATCAGTGAAGCAAGACCTACAAGAATATGTACATAAATTGCAGAATTAAATGGTTAGAAAATTGCACCTTCTTGAAGCTTCAACAATGGCAGTGGTGGATTCAAGTGTCCAAAAGCATCCAAATCCCTTCTATCAACCTTGTAATGACCTCTGAAGTTGAAATTGAAGCTTGAGATGAACTAGATCTTGATTAAATTTGAATCTCCATCATCATGTTCATGATCTTCAAGTGCTAAATTCTTCACCAAATTTCACAATCAATGGCTTGATCTATACTGAATCATGATCCAAGAACACAAATATGCAATAAAAATCAAGTGTTCTTTGAAGAATTTTTGTGTTCTTTGAAGAATTTTTGAATTTGGAAGAAGAGAATTTTTGGAGGGAAATTTTGGATCTAGATCTAGAATTGTGAAATTGTGAAAATTCTGTTATAATTAACTATTTATATGACATGTTAATCCATTTTCTAATCATGCTTAGGCTTGGCTAATTATTTTTTAATGAGAAAAGAGGTGTTATGCAAAATTTGGTTTTTTCAACCCATGCATGCAAGCCTACGTGAACAGTAACAATGGCCATGCATTTTCACTTAAACCCATGCTATGAACATGTTGGAATGGTTCAAAAGTCCATATGATGCACCAATTTTGAATTCATGATTTTCCCTCCAAAATGGACATGAATATGCATATGATCATATGATGAATTTTCATGCATTGTGATGAATGTTTTGGAGAGTTTATGTCATGAGAAGAATTTTGCAAAAAGAGCCACTCATTTTGGAGTCTTGGTTCAAAAGATATGGCCATTTGAAGTTTCAAGCACACTTGGCAATGATTTGACTATATCTCCTCAACCATTCATCAGATGCTCATGATCTTGGACTTTTTGGAAATGAGAGAAAGAGATCTTCAACTTTCATGTTGGACAAAATTACATTTGAAGCATCTTTGATGATGCAAGATCAAGTTGAATTTGAATCAAAAACTTTCCATTTTGGGAAACTTTCAATTATAGGTCACTTTCCATTTTTGGAAACTTTTGATCCGGCTTCAAAATCTTCAAGGTAGATGTTTGACATATTGAATAACCTTCTTTGGAACATGAATGAAGTGTCTCAAACCATTTCTCCATCTCCTAGCCCTCAGTTGACTTGCAGTTGACTTTTATGGGCCTCAGATGACTTGGTCATGCACTGTGGACTTTGAGCCTTCAACACTTGGCCAAATTGCTTCAAAATGATCCTTGGGTCATGTAAGCTCATTGGAACAACCATAGGGCCTTTGTCTCATGGAAAAACGTTTGCTCTCTTGCACAGATAGACTTCTCCTGACCAGTTTTGACTGATGAGATGTAACATGAGATGCAATGACAATGCAATGTTAATGACCTAAAAATGAAATGAATGTACAAATGGGAGGTTCAAATTTGAGGTGCTACAGCTGCCCCTATTCAATCAACTAGGAACCTGAACGGATGAGAGCAACGGCTGTCAGACCTTCAAGGTACACGAGGATTGAATACCAAAGAACCGTAGAAATTTGCACTCTGCGGGGATCCAAGAAAAGAATGTTCACCAATGGCAACTTCCACTGGGATCTGATTTTTACCATTGGACCAGACAAGACGTCTACCAACGACTCCACTGGGGATTTTGATTTTTTATCAATGAAAAGGAACCAGCCAGACGTCAACGGACGAATGGAAAAACTCAACGTTTACCGATACCAACGGAGAGGTGACCAGACATCAACGGATGAATGGGAAGACTCGACCAAACGTCAACGGACGAACGGGAGAAGCTCGACGTTTACCGACACCAACGGAGAGGTGACCAGACATCAACGGATTACCTGGGGAAAAAGATACAACCAAACGTCAATGGACGAATGGGAAAAACTCAACGCTTATCGATACCAACAGAGAGGTGACCAAACATCAACGGATGAACGGAAGAAAGAAATACAACCAGACGTCAACGGACGAATGGGAAAAACTCAACGTTTATCGATACCAACGGAGAGGTGACCAGACATCAACGGATGAATGGGAAGACTCGACCAGACGTCAACGGACGAACGGGAGAAGCTCGACGTTTACCAATACCAACGGAGAGGTGACCAGACATCAACGGATGGCCTGGGGAAAAAGATACACAACCAGACATCAACGGACGAATGGGAAAAACTCAACATTTATCGATACCAACGGAGAGGTGACCAGACATCAACGGATGAACTGGGAATACTCGACCAGACGTCAACGGACGAACGGGAGAAGCTCGACGTTTATCGACACCAACGGAGAGGTGACCAGACATCATCGGATGAACTGGTAAGACTCGACCAGACGTCAACGGACGAACGGGAGAAGCTCGACGTTTATCGACACCAACGGAGAGGTGACCAGACATCAACGGATGAACTGGGAGAAAGAGATACAACCAAACGTCAATGGATGAATGGGAAAAACTCAATGTTTATCGATACCAACGGAGAGGTAACCAGACATCAACGGATGAACTGGGAATACTCGACCAGACGTCAACGAACGAACGGGAGAAGCTCGACGTTTATCGACACCAACAGAGAGGTGACCAGACATCAACGGATGAACTGGGAGAAAGAGATACAACCAAACGTCAACGGACGAATGGGAAAAACTCAACGTTTATCGATACCAACGGGGAGGTGACCAGACATCAACGGATGAACTGGGAGAAAGAGATACAACCAAATGTCAACGGACGAATGGGAAAAACTCAACGTTTATCGATACCAACGGAGAGGTGACCAGACATCAACGGATGAACTGGGAAGACTCGACCAGACGTCAACGGACGAACGGGAAAAACTCAACGTTTATCGATACCAACGGAGAGGTGACCAGACATCAACGGATGAATGGGAAGACTCGACCAGACGTCAACGGACGAACGGGAGAAGCTCGACGTTTATCAATACCAACGGAGAGGTGACCAGACATCAACGGATGAATGGGAAAGGATACAACTAGACGTCAACGGACGAATAGGAAAAACTCAACGTTTATCGATACCAACGGAGAGGTGACCAGTCATCAACGGATGAACTGGCAAAGGACTCAAAGAAAGGGGTGAGGTGTTACCGGTTAGTAGGTAACAAGCTTGGGAAGAAGGAATATCTAAAACCGGTGCACGGGTGAGAGATATCAATCAACCAAAAACATCTGAGGAAAACCTGAATAGGCATATTTCGACTCAGGAAAGTCTGACTCCACGGGGGACCAAGGTCACAATAGGGAGGAGACAGGAAGGAACACCAAGGATACCGGGTTGTAGGCATAAAACAGGTGACCGACCAAGGCGTGAATTGGTTTGTGTTCCAAAACACTCATCATCCTGAAGAGAGCGAAAGAAAACTTGTTAAAGGATGGACATTCGATTCCGCAAGGAAAACGAATCTTACTCAGTTGGGGAAACAAACAAAGGGTTCAACCAAAGAGTGCATGAGATATATTATCTATAGCCTTCAAAACGTAGATAATACACTCGCATGGAAGATTATCCACAACCGGGTTGTAGGTTGACAAAGGATAAATCGACCAAAATCGTGAATTGGTTTGTGTTCCAAAACACCCATCATCCTGAAGAGAGCGAAAGCAAACTTGTTAAAGGATGGATATTCGATTCCACAAGGAATATGAATCTTACTCAACTGGGAAGGATAAAACTTCGACCAAAGAGCGCATGAGATATATTATCTATAGCCGTCAAAACGTAGATAATATACTCGCATGAAAGATTATCCATAACCGGTTTGTAGGTTGTCAAAGGATAAATCGACCGAAATCGTGAATTGGTGTATGTTCCAAAACACTCATCATCCTGAAGAGAGCGAAAGCAAACTTGTTAAAGGATGGACATTTGATTCCACAAGGAATACGAATCTTACTCAACTGGGAAGGACAAAACTTCGACCAAAGAGCGCATGAGATATATTATCTATAGCCGTCAAAACGTAGATAATATACTCGCATGGAAGATTATCCATAACCGGTTTGTAGGTTGTCAAAGGATAAATCAACCGAAAAGAAAGGCATCGGGATACCAGACTAAGTATGTAAAGATGACCAATCAAAAGGGGAAACCACAAACATTACCGGCAAACGGTGAATGAAAGAGGACCCACTGAGGATAAAATTGCTTACTCAGAGCAATTATCCAAAAGGAAGGGTAAGACCCGCTAGGGATAAGATTGCTTAATCAAAGAAAATATCCAAAAGGGGAAAGGAATATCAATACCGAAAACTGGATAATGATAACCACAAAGAGGGGATTACATCTACCGGTTAGTAGGTAGAAAACCACGGAACAGTAACCGTCATCGACTAGGATGAGCACAAGGGTTGACTCCACAAAGGGGAGAAAAGAGGGTTCACATCTACTGGTTAGTAAGTAGAAGACCACAATAATTTGCTGAGGAACAGAATGGGAAAAAAGGATTTACAACTACCGAGTAGTAGGTAGAAGACCGCAAAATCCGCCAACAACCAGAATGAACCACAAAGGTTACCTCTGCTAGGGGATGAAAGTGGGATTTATAACTACCGGTTAGTAGGTATAAAACCACAAAGATAGGACTTACAACTACCGGTTAGTAGGTAGAAGCCATAAATTCCGCTGAGGATAAGATGAATGAGTGCCGGTTAGTGAGCAACTATTCATTTACACCATAGGGAAGCACAAGAGACAGCCACAAGGAAGCCAGTTTAGGATCGATCCAAAAAGGCATACTGAATCAAGACTCATCCTAATGAGGAAAGAACTCAATAGGGAAAACCCATCCCGTTATGTGTGCAGGGAGGGAACGGAAACAACCGTCATCCACGTGGATATAACTCAGTGGGGAGCGCAGAAGGAAATGACAGACACTTTCTGCTTAAGGGGTCGACTCTATATGGAGAGATCAGACACACCCACATCTGCTAGGGGAGGATCTACTGGGGAGATCTGTATCACCAATTAGCAGGAGACAACCATCAACAAATACATGGCAAAAGATGCAACATGAGTATCTGAATGTTATGATTATGCATGTATGCATTATGCATGAGGAATGTATGATGAATGCTGACAAACAGACATGTTTAACACACATAGGTCCAGGAATCAACCATCCGGTTCTACTCTTCCAGAGGGAAAACCAAAATCACCAGAGAGCAAAGAAAACCTGCTGGAGACTGGGACATCAGGGAACAACATCATCCTGCAGGGGATGAAGGCCACAATAGGCTTCAGGAGGGATCATCAATCACAACCGGATGAAAGAGTTCAATATACAGGCAGACATGCCACAACAACAACTCATGCTGGAGATCAGAGATACCAAGAAGCAACCAGATCTCTGATGAGGATAGATAGGCATTGATAAAGCTCATCATGCCAACAACTCCACTGAGGAATCTATCCGAGGGAATGCCGGATTACTGGGATGTCAATCCACCAAATACCGAATCTTCCAAATACAAGCACCCATGCCGGGGAGAGGAGAAGACTGCTCTACTGAAGAGACGAAAGTTGAAGTCTTCAATAAACACTCTGCTTGGGAACTGGCCCACAAAAGTGTTCCAACAGTAAACTTGTTGGGGATGCCCCATAATAGGGCTCCAACAGCACTCTACTGGGGATGCACCACAATAGGGGCTAACAGGGACTTGGAGGAAGAATGCTGCACTGCCGGGGACATGAAGATGAACAACTTCAACCAACACTGCACTGAGCAACCTCGCTGAGGAGAAACCATAAGAGGTTCTACAGGAAAAAGATACAGTTATGCTCGAGGTACGAACAAATGTCTTACCTGTTGGTAATCATACCACCCTTGGGAGAGCACTGCGGATCCCCTAAGTATCCTTCCATCATTGTGCATGTTCACTTTGTTTAAGAACAATTTTGTGAAAGATTTGTTTATTTTGAAAACAATGATACTTTATCAATTAAAACATGCAAAACATTTGTTGAGTTGAAACAAATAAGAGTGCAAATAATTGGATAAAAGCTCAAATTGATTTGATGGAATGGTAGTCTGCAAATGCCAAGACTCCATAGATCTGTACAAGTTTGAAATTGGTGATATATATTGGAGAGGGCTACATTGAACATAATGACCTTTTCTCTACCAATTCCGAATTTCGATGTATTCGAAGCTTCAGTCGACGACGAATCGAGAATTTTCTGGCGGATGACAGATATAGAACACAATCTTGTCAGGATGCAGTTACTTGCCAAATCCCTAATTTTTGCCTAGATTGCCCCAGTGTGAGGTGCTCAATCTAGCGGGATGCAAGTTCTTTTTTTTCAATGTCTCTAACTTTTTCCTGGATCGCCCTTTCGGGTTTTCAATCCACCGAGACGCTCCTTTTTGCCTAAGTCGCCCTTTCGGGTGTTCAACTTAGCGAGCTATTCTGCTTTTTGTTTTAGGCGAAGTATTTCTTGACTGCATCTGAATTCACAGGACGAGTGAAATCCTCCCCATCCATTGTTGTAAGTGTCAAAGCACCGCCTGAAAAGGCTCTCTTGACAACATATGGACCTTCATAGTTTGGAGTCCACTTGCCCCTGGAATCGGGCGCGAAAGACAAGACTTTCTCGAGCACAAGGTCACCTTCTCGGAACACACGAGGCTTGACCTTCTTATCAAATGCTTTCTTCATTCTCTGCTGATATAACTAACCATGATACATGGCAGTTAATCTCTTCTTTTTGATCAGATTCAGTTGGTCATAACGACTCTGAATCCATTCAGCATCAGTCAACTTGGGACTTTGAGGGTGCTATTTTTCTTTTGTTTCTTTCTTTCTTTTTTCTTTATTTTGATTTTGACTTCTTTTGATTTTGATTTTTCACCCTCCTCTTTTCTCTCTTTTTTTTTTTGATTACATTTGTAATGCCCGAGTTGGACTGTTTTGCTGATTCTCGAGATGCAGCTGAGTGATCTTCTTTTCTTGCTCAAGAAGTCGGGAAATCTCGTCAGGAATCCCTTCAACATCATCTTCCTCTGCTTTGAATACAGGGAATTCAAAATTGGGAGATGGCGTTGGATCATTATGTTCAATGGGTTTAAGAATCAATCTGCATAATGATTTTGAATATAAAAGCTTTTTGGAAAACAAACAAGACAATCGTTATGCAGATGAAAATATTGCTTTTATTCTTGTTTTTCGGGTTTTTTGTGATCACCAATTTCATGCAAAAAGCGAAAAGGGAAAACAAATGGAAAAACAAATGTTTTAACACGAATTTATTTGAATGAAAATACCATTGCACAAATGTTGCCAACAATGTCATCACTTCTCCTTTTGGCATGGGAGAAGAGTTTTTAAACAAAGTGATTATTACTCTGACTTATGAACAACTGTAGGAACACCCACAGCGACCCAATTGTGGCAGATCCCACCAGGGATGACAAATGTCAGTATCCTCTGCATCATCAGCTTCCCTACTCTGATTGACGTGGATAAAACCTCCACTCTTCAACAACCCTTTTCGTTGAAGACCTCAGAAGAACAGCCACCGTCAGTCCGGGATTTGCTGTTTTCAAGCTCGATTAACATTGGGACCTAAGTCCTCAAAGCTCAGGATACCTGATCTCATAAGGTCCTGAACCTTAATCTTCAACTGAAAGCAACTATCCACATCGTGGCCAGGAGCACCCGAATGATACACACAATGTTGATCTGGCTTATACCACCACCGAGGGTTGACAGGTATAGCCGGCGGGTCTCTGGGAGTAATGAAGTTCCGCTCTATCAAAGAGGGATACAGTTCTGCGTATGACATAGGGATCGGATCAAAAGTGATCTTCTTCCTCTCATTACTCGTACTAGCTTGATTACCATTGTGAGGCTGGTAAGCCTGCTGTTGAGGATGATGTTGTTGATGTTGATATTGCTGAGTTGGTCTTCTCTGCTGTTGTTGAGTTGCTGGAATAGTCACATCAGCAACCTGACGATACTGTCCTCTGTTCACATTCCTCCAATGGTGCACAACATTTGTTTCACTCTCTCCCCATCTGGGTGCCCCAGAGGATGGCTTTTTAGAACTCGAAGAACTTGAAGAGCCAGGATCTTGTATCTTTCCTGCTTTGATAAGACTCTCCGTTCTTTCTCCACAGATTACAACCTCTGAAAAGCTACCAAACGGGCAACTTCCCATACGGTCCATGAACACACCCTGCAAGGTCCCGATGAACATGTCAGTCAGCTCTCTCTCCAACATCGGAGGTTGCACTCTTGCGGCTAACTCACGCCACCTCTAGGCGTATTCTTTGAAGCTTTCCCCAGTCTTCTGACACAAGCTCTGCAGTTGGGTTCGGCTCGGAGCCATATCCATGTTGTGCTTGTATTGCCTCAGAAAGGCTTCACCCAAATCTCTCCAGCTTCTGACTGATTCTTTCTTCAGATCCATGTACCAGTCCAAAGACGCTCCAGACAAACTGTTTTGGAAAAAGTACATCCACATCTTCTCATCGTCAGTGTATGCGGAGATCTTCCTGTAATAAGCCTGTACATGAGTGCGAGGACAGGAAGTGCCATTGTATTTGTCAAAGGATGGCGCCCTAAATTTGTAAGGGATCCTCAATCCATCAACCAAACCCATATCGGTAACATCAAAGCCCAAAGAGTTCTGACACTCCATGGCACGGATTTTCTCAGCAAGGGCATCCACTTTTCTATCCCTCTCTTCAGTCCTCACAACTTCATCATCATCACTGAGGAGAGTAAACATGTCCTCCTGTCTGTCAACCAACGGAGTAGGATGACGAACAGGAGCACGGGTCGCTCTGACATTAGCAGTCTCTGGAGCAATAGGTTGTCCGTTGATTCTAATACCCCTCAACTCATCACCCACAGCATAGTTGTTGACGGGAATAGTAGCAGTAGCAGCATTGTCGTTAACAGGTATCCCCTCAAGTGAGTTGCGGTTGACTGGTGGAACCACAATATCCTGTCTCTGGGCTAAGGCTCGCAGCTCCTCTTGCCCTTGAACGACTCCTTGCATCATGCTCTTAAACTGGGCCATGTTAGCTCTCATCTCAGCCAATTCAGCTTGCACTTGATCCATACTTCTCTGTTGATTCAGTCTTGTAGCGTAGCGGTGCGGACGATGATCAGCAATCCTGTCTAAGTCAGGAACCAGAGTGAGAAGTCTCTCCCAAGCATGTCTGTAATGCAAGAATGATATGTGCATGATATGTATGATATGGGTAATATTTTATCATGAATGATCTTGAGAAAGGATATGCATATGCGGGTTAACTTTTTCCTTTTTTTTGCATTTTTCATCATTCATTTTTTCATTTTTTTTTGCATTACTTTCTTTTGAAAATAAACATGCTATGATGCAAATGATGCAACTATGACTGGTTGGCTGTGCATCACAAGGCACAGGATCGGAGCTTCGGCATGAATTCGGAACTGGAAACCACATATCAAAGTCATCTGAAACCCAAAGTCATCTGGAACCCCTGCTTCAGAACCAAGTCACCAACAGGACCAAGAGTCACCAACAGAATAAGTCACCAACTGATCAAGTCACCAACTGTACCTGTAATGATTCATTCCCTCCCCACTCACGGGTGTCATCTAGGCCAGGGTAAGGTCAAGAGAAACGCAGGATAATCAACCCTTTCAAGAATATCATCATGTGCACACCCGATGTATACACCGATAATACCCCATCAGAGTCTGAACTGCTTGTGATATCATGTTCCGCTAAGTGGCGCAATACCACCCGCTTCCCATGAATCACTCTATTCCTAGGTGTCCTAGAGTTCACTCATAGCCTGGGTATTGGGCCTTTTACCTCTTATAACTCCCACCCCAACAGAGAAACAGACAACCAGCACAATGATAATATGATGCATGCAAACACATAATGCACATATATACAATCACATCATAGTCATAAATGCAATAAAATAAAGCAGTAAAAGTAACCAACACCCTATCCTACAGAGCGCTAGGAGTGACTCGCTTAGGGAAGATGGACCAGCAGGAGGTCAACTTCTCATCTTATCCCCAGCAGAGTCGCCAGCTGTCGCCTTACGCGAAAAACCGGCGCGAAAAAGAAAACAACAGAGCCGCCACCGTGCGTTATTTATCCCAAAGGCGGGAAAGGAAACGCTCGAAGTAAACCTGGAAAAGACATGGTCTCGCGACCAGAGATTGATGGGATCGGGAGTCGGTTATGCGAAGGGAAGGTATTAGCACCCCTACACATCCGTCGTACTCGACGGGATCCACGCTCAGAGAGAATAGAAGAAAGGTTGCTAAATAACTGCTCAAAACACTGCACAAGAAGGAATAAAACACAGATGGAAGACGAAAGAAGGACTCGGCAGGATATCGCATCCTGGGCCTACGTAGTCTGTCAGACACAGACATCAGAGTCGACGTAGTTCGGGGACATGGGGAACGTGCTCGCTAGGACGTCGCATCCTATGCATACGTATCTTCTCTAACCAGAGAAAAATCAGAGCACTCGTAGCTCGGCTAACACACGCCAAACAAAACACAAACAGGAAACCGACTGCCAATCGCTGGACTTATGTCAGACTCCACACAAACAGGCGAACATGGAAACCGAATGCCAATCGTTGGACTTACATTAGACTCCGAACCAACAAACACACACAGGAAACCAACTGCCAATCGCTGGACTTATGTCAGACTCCACACAAACAGGCAAACATGGAAACCGAATGCTAGTCGCTGGACTTACATCAGACTCCGAACCAATAGACACACACCCACACAGGAAACCAACTGCCAATCGCTGGACTTATGTCAGACTCCAACAAGCAAACAAGACACAGGAAACCAACTGCCAATCGCTGGTGTAACACCCCGATAAAATAAGGCTAATTATTTAATTTGAATTAATATAATAATTATTAATTTAATTAATTAATTGAAAATATTATTGGATTATTATTACTATTATTATTATTTGGAATAATAATTAGTGGAAAATATATAAGTTGGAATAAGGAAAAAGGGTTTCATTTGTTGGTAAAGAGTTTTCACGTGAAACAGAGAAGCGGCTGAAAAGTGGAAAGTGGAGAAAGGGCAAAGAGGAAGAGCTAGAGAGCAAAGGTTGAAGAACGGAAAGGCTTGAAGCTTAGAGATTGCCGGATTATCTCAGGTAAGGGGGGTTTATCGTCGTTTAATGGGTATTATAGATTAACATGTCATGGGTAGTGATAAACCGTTGAAGTGACCCTAATTGGGATGTTGAATGCTGAAATATTGTGATGAATAAGTTGTGTTAAAGCTGTAATTGAATTTGTATTCGAGTGTGTTGTGATTTTCCGAACGTAGAGCTTTTTACGGAATTGGAATCGGAGGTCCGGAAGTCCTCCAACGGCGGAAAATGCGGAGAATTCTGCATTCTGCCTTGTGTTAGCGCAGGAACTGCTGTTTTGTCTGCGTTAACCGGTTAACCCAGGGCGTTAACCGGTTAACACTGTTATAATTTGTGAAAATGTGCTGTTTTGCCTGCGTTAACCGGTTAACCCAGGGCGTTAACCGGTTAACACTGTTGCGTTTTGCCAGAAAATGTGTTTTGTCCTGCGTTAACCGGTTAACCCAGGGCGTTAACCGGTTAACACTGTTGGAAAAGTGAAAAATTGATATTTTAATGTTGTGAGCATAATTGGTGATTTGCCTAGGTTGGTGTGTGACATAGTAGGGATTGAGTTATGTTATGAAGTAATATTGTAGTCAATTTTGATGAGTAAAATTTGTTGAGTTGTGTTATAAAGTGTCGATGCAAGTATGACTGAGTTGTTAAGTTGTTCCGTGTACGGAAAGTTGTTAAAAATACTGAGTTGTAGGCTTGATGAGCCAAAGTTGATTATAAGTTGATTATGTTGAAAACCTTGTTGTGTTGCTATTATTATTATGTTGTCGGAATTGTAAAGTCGTGTATGCCATGTACATTCATATGCATTAAGTCGGAGCTTTGCTCACACCACGTTGGCCTGGATTGGCAAATTTTAAGTTGAAAGTTGAAGGCTTATGCCTTGATGCCCAATAAAATGGCAATGATTTTAAGTTGGGAGTTTTACTTCGATTGGTACCACATGCATGACGAGTCGAGTCTCATTGAGTTGCATTTTATGTTGTTATTGAGTTGCATTTTACGTTGTTATTGAGTATGATATTTGAGTTGATGTGCCGTTACTGAATGCATGATATGATTAGGGTGATTAACGTGTAAATTTACTTAGCATTACATGATGATTTATAATGCTTATTATATCGATTGAGGAACTCACCCTTACAACTATTTTTCAGGTAACGAGCAGTGAGTGAGTAGAAGCTAGTGCTTGGAGTCTAGTGTGGTCTCCTTAGTGGGTCATGCTCTGATAGATGTAACATCGGGACGGGATGTTTTAACTTGTTGAATAATTTTATGTGTAATGTATTACATATGTTGAATGATCTCTATCCGCTGCGTATTTTGCAAGAAGTGTTTATGTTGAATTAAATAATGAGCATGACTGATTTTTATGGTGAAATGTGTGAAGTGTTGTGTGACACCCTTAACTGCAATAATTACTCTGATTTATATATTTGTTGTTGTAAATTAAATATTTGGGGTATTTTAGAAGGGTGTTACATTAGTGGTATCAGAGCAGGTCGGTCTGTCCGGCCAGTTGTCGTGTCGTTACTGTCTAACAATTGTGTAATTGTTACTAGTCTAACTTTTAAGTTGTGTTGTAGTGATAAGTTGAAATGGCTGGAAGGAATGACGCTGCTATGGCTGCCGCAATGCAAGCGATGGCCCAAGCTGTGCAGAACTTGCCAAATGCTGGTGGGGATGCTGGATCACGTAGCTTGGCGACTTTTCAGAGAGAGAATCCGCCGGTGTTTAAAGGGAAGCATGATCCAGATGCAGCCTTAGGATGGTTGAAGGAGATCGAGAGAATCTTCCGTGTGATGGATTGCACTCCAGCTCAGAAGGTTCGGTATGGTACTCACATGCTAGCAGTCGAAGCTGATGACTGGTGGCTAGAGACTCACGAGAGGTTGATCGTGGCAGGTGAAGTTGTTACTTGGGATGTATTCCGTAGGGAATTCATGAGAAAGTATTATCCGGAAGATGTCCGTGGTAAGAAGGAAATTGAGTTCCTTGAGCTGAAGCAAGGAAACATGTCTGTCACTGATTATGCTGCGAAATTTGTGGAGCTGTCCAAATTTTATCCTCATTACACTGGTGCTGGTGCTGAATTTTCAAAGTGCATCAAGTTTGAAAATGGACTGCGCTCTGAAATTAAGAAGGCTGTTGGGTATCAGAAGATACGCATTTATACTGAATTGGTTGATAGCTGCAGGATATTTGAAGAAGACAATAATGCTCATTACAAGATTGTCAGTGACCGCAGTGGCAAGCAACATCAAAATCGTGGCAAGCCGTATGATGCCCCAGTGGGAAAAGGGAAACAAGGAGCTGCTCCGGCTCAGAGGACTAGTAGGGGAGGTGCTCCTGCTGGTATAGTTTGCTTCAAATGTGGTCAGGTTGGTCATAAGAGCAATGTGTGCACTGCTGAAGTAAAGAGGTGTTTTCGCTGTGGTAAGACTGGTCATGCAATAGCTGATTGCGAGCACAAGGAAGTGATTTGTTTTAATTGTGGCGAAGAAGGGCATATTGGAAGTCAGTGTCAGAAGCCAAAGAAATCTCAAACTGGGAAGGTGTTCGCATTGACCGGAACTCAAACCTCCAGTGAGGACAGACTTATCCGAGGTACGTGTTATATTAATGGCTTTCCTCTTGTAGCTATTATTGACACAGGTGCGACTCATTCCTTTATATCTTTGGATTGTGCTGTGAAACTTAAGTTAGAGATATCTGAGATGTTTGGTAGTATGGTAATTGATACTCCTGCGAAGGGTTCAGTGACTACTACTTCGGTTTGTTTAAATTGTCCTTTGAGTATTTTTGGTAGAGACTTTGGGATGGACCTAGTGTGTCTTCCACTAGTGCAGATTGATGTTATTCTGGGTATGAACTGGTTGGTGTTTAACCGAGTTTCTATCAACTGTTTTGATAAGACGGTGGTCTTTCCTGAGATTGAGGAGGGAAAGAGTTTGTTTCTATCAGCAAGGCAAGTGAATGAGGAAGTAGCTGATGGGGCAGAGTTGTTTATGCTGTTAGCGACTTTGGAGGCTAAAGATAAACTGGTGATTGGCGATCTAGCCGTGGTGTGTGATTTTCCTGATGTGTTTCCGGAAGAGGTGAATGAATTACCGCCAGAGCGGGAAGTGGAGTTCTCGATTGATTTGGTACCTGGTACTAGGCCGATATCGATGGCTCCGTACCGTATGTCTGCTGTTGAGTTAACTGAATTGAAGAGTCAGTTGGAAGATCTGTTGGATAAGAAATTTATTCGTCCGAGTGTGTCACCGTGGGGTGCACCAGTGCTATTGGTTAAGAAGAAAGAAGGTACCATGAGGTTGTGTGTGGACTACAGGCAACTGAATAAAGTGACGATCAAGAATCGGTATCCTTTGCCAAGGATAGATGATTTGATGGATCAGTTGGTTGGTGCAAGTGTGTTCAGCAAAATAGATTTGAGATCTGGGTATCATCAGATCCGTGTGAAAACCGAGGATATTCAGAAGACTGCTTTCAGAACAAGGTATGGACATTATGAGTATTCTGTAATGCCTTTTGGTGTGACTAATGCGCCTGGAGTATTTATGGAGTACATGAATAGGATTTTCCATCCGTACCTAGACAAGTTTGTTGTGGTGTTTATTGATGATATTTTGGTGTATTCGAAATCTGAAGAAGAGCATGCTGAACATTTGAGAGTGGTTTTAGAAGTTCTCCGAGAAAAGAAGTTATTTGCTAAACTATCCAAGTGTGAATTTTGGTTAGAAGAGGTTAGATTTCTTGGTCATGTGATTTCAAGAGGTGGTGTTGCTGTTGATCCTTCTAAGATAGAAGCGGTATCTAAGTGGGAAGCTCCGAAGTCTGTTGCTGAGATTCGAAGTTTCCTTGGTTTGGCTGGTTATTATAGGAAGTTCATTGAGGGATTTTCTAAGTTGGCGTTACCGTTGACGATGTTGACTAGAAAGGGGCAAGCATTTGTTTGGGACTCAAAGTGTGAAGAAGGTTTCCAAGAGTTAAAGAGAAGGTTAACTACTGCTCCTATTCTGATATTACCGAGTTCGTCGGAATCATTTGAAGTTTTCTGTGATGCTTCATTGTTGGGTTTGGGTGGTGTGTTGATGCAGAATAAGCAGGTTATAGCTTATGCTTCAAGACAGCTGAGGGTTCATGAGAGGAACTACCCGACGCACGATTTAGAGTTGGCAGCTGTGGTATTTGTTCTGAAGTTATGGAGGCATTACTTGTACGGGTCAAGATTTGAGGTTTTCAGTGACCATAAAAGTTTAAAGTATTTGTTTGATCAGAAAGAGCTGAATATGAGACAGAGAAGATGGTTAGAATTCCTGAAGGATTATGACTTTGGTTTGAATTACCATCCGGGTAAAGCAAACGTAGTGGCTGATGCATTGAGTCGGAAATCATTACATATGTCTATGCTAATGGTTAAGGAATTGGATTTAATTGAGCAGTTTAGAGACTTGAGTTTGGTGTGTGAGAGTACTCACAATAGTGTTAAATTGGGAATGTTGAAGTTAACAAGTGGTATTCTGGATGAGATCAGAGAGGGTCAGAAATCTGATGTGCTTTTGGTTGATAAGTTGACTCTAGTGAATCAAGGTCAAGGTGGCGAATTCAGAGTTGATGAGAATGATGTTTTGAAATTTGGTAATCGGGTGTGTATTCCGGATGTTATCGAACTTAAGAAGAGTATTCTTGAAGAAGGACATCGTAGTGGCCTGAGTATTCATCCTGGAGCTACGAAGATGTATCATGATTTGAAAAAGTTATTTTGGTGGCCGGGAATGAAAAGAGAAATTGCGAGTTTTGTTTATTCCTGTTTGACTTGTCAGAAGTCAAAGATTGAGCATCAGAAGCCGTCTGGGCTAATGCAACCGTTGGCTATTCCAGAGTGGAAGTGGGATAGTATCAGTATGGATTTTGTTTCTGGTTTACCGAGGACAATTAAGAATTTTGAAGCTATTTGGGTGATTGTTGACAGATTGACGAAGTCGGCTCATTTCATTCCGATCAGAATGGACTATCTGTTAGAGAGATTAGCGGAGTTGTATATTGAGAAAATTGTAAGTTTGCATGGTATTCCGTCGAGTATTGTTTCGGACAGAGATCCTAGATTTACATCGAAGTTCTGGGAAGGCTTGCAGAAGGCTTTGGGAACTAAGCTGAGATTGAGCTCTGCATATCACCCGCAGACTGATGGTCAGACTGAGAGGACGATTCAGTCACTAGAGGATCTGTTGAGGGCTTGTGTTTTGGAAAAGGGAGGTGCTTGGGATTGTTATTTACCTTTGATTGAGTTTACCTACAACAATAGTTTTCATTCGAGTATTGGTATGGCACCGTTTGAAGCTTTGTATGGTAGGAGATGTCGGACACCGTTATGTTGGTATGAGTCCGGTGAGAGTGTTGTGGTTGGACCGGAAATTGTTCAACAAACTACAGAAAAGATTAAGATGATTCAGGAGAAGATGAGAATTGCTCAGAGTCGTCAGAAGAGTTATCATGATAGGAGGAGGAAATCACTTGAGTTCCGAGAGGGAGATCACGTGTTTCTTCGTGTTACTCCGATAACTGGGGTTGGTCGAGCTTTGAAGTCGAAGAAGTTGACACCTCGATTTATTGGTCCTTATCAGATTTTGGAGAGGATAGGAGAGGTAGCCTATCGTATCGCTTTACCGTCGTCACTTGCGAATTTGCATGAGGTTTTTCATGTGTCTCAGTTGAGGAGGTACATTCCTGATCCGTCGCATGTGATCCAAGTAGATGATGTACAGGTGAGAGATAACCTGACTGTTGAAATATCGCCTATGAGGATTGAGGATCGAGAGTTGAAGCAGTTGCGGGGTAAAGAGATTGCCTTAGTGAAAGTAGCTTGGGGAGGACCAGCAGGTGGCAATGTGACTTGGGAACTGGAGAGTCAGATGAAAGAGTCTTATCCAGAGTTATTTGCTTGAGGTATGTTTTCGAGGACGAAAACTCTTTTAGTGGGGGAGAGTTGTAACACCCCGATAAAATAAGGCTAATTATTTAATTTGAATTAATATAATAATTATTAATTTAATTAATTAATTGGAAATATTATTGGATTATAATTACTATTATTATTATTTGGAATAATAATTAGTGGAAAATATATAAGTTGGAATAAGGAAAAAGGGTTTCATTTGTTGGTAAAGAGTTTTCACGTGAAACAGAGAAGCGGCTGAAAAGTGGAAAGTGGAGAAAGGGCAAAGAGGAAGAGCTAGAGAGCAAAGGTTGAAGAACGGAAAGGCTTGAAGCTTAGAGATTGCCGGATTATCTCAGGTAAGGGGGGTTTATCGTCGTTTAATGGGTATTATGGATTAACATGTCATGGGTAGTGATAAACCGTTGAAGTGACCCTAATTGGGATGTTGAATGCTGAAATATTATGATGAATAAGTTGTGTTAAAGCTGTAATTGAATTTGTATTCGAGTGTGTTGTGATTTTCCGAACGTAGAGCTTTTTACGGAATTGGAATCGGAGGTCCGGAAGTCCTCCAACGGCGGAAAATGCGGAGAATTCTGCATTCTGCCTTGTGTTAGCGCAGGAACTGCTGTTTTGTCTGCGTTAACCGGTTAACCCAGGGCGTTAACCGGTTAACACTGTTATAATTTGTGAAAATGTGCTGTTTTGCCTGCGTTAACCGGTTAACCCAGGGCGTTAACCGGTTAACACTGTTGCGTTTTGCCAGAAAATGTGTTTTGTCCTGCGTTAACCGGTTAACCCAGGGCGTTAACCGGTTAACACTGTTGGAAAAGTGAAAAATTGATATTTTAATGTTGTGAGCATAATTGGTGATTTGCCTAGGTTGGTGTGTGACATAGTAGGGATTGAGTTATGTTATGAAGTAATATTGTAGTCAATTTTGATGAGTAAAATTTGTTGAGTTGTGTTATAAAGTGTCGATGCAAGTATGACTGAGTTGTTAAGTTGTTCCGTGTACGGAAAGTTGTTAAAAATACTGAGTTGTAGGCTTGATGAGCCAAAGTTGATTATAAGTTGATTATGTTGAAAACCTTGTTGTGTTGCTATTATTATTATGTTGTCGGAATTGTAAAGTCGTGTATGCCATGTACATTCATATGCATTAAGTCGGAGCTTTGCTCACACCACGTTGGCCTGGATTGGCAAATTTTAAGTTGAAAGTTGAAGGCTTATGCCTTGATGCCCAATAAAATGGCAATGATTTTAAGTTGGGAGTTTTACTCCGATTGGTACCACATGCATGACGAGTCGAGTCTCATTGAGTTGCATTTTATGTTGTTATTGAGTTGCATTTTACGTTGTTATTGAGTATGATATTTGAGTTGATGTGCCGTTACTGAATGCATGATATGATTAGGGTGATTAACGTGTAAATTTACTTAGCATTACATGATGATTTATAATGCTTATTATATCGATTGAGGAACTCACCCTTACAACTATTTTTCAGGTAACGAGCAGTGAGTGAGTAGAAGCTAGTGCTTGGAGTCTAGTGTGGTCTCCTTAGTGGGTCATGCTCTGATAGATGTAACATCGGGACGGGATGTTTTAACTTGTTGAATAATTTTATGTGTAATGTATTACATATGTTGAATGATCTCTATCCGCTGCGTATTTTGCAAGAAGTGTTTATGTTGAATTAAATAATGAGCATGACTGATTTTTATGGTGAAATGTGTGAAGTGTTGTGTGACACCCTTAACTGCAATAATTACTCTGATTTATATATTTGTTGTTGTAAATTAAATATTTGGGGTATTTTAGAAGGGTGTTACAGCTGGACTTATGTCAGACTCCAACACACACAAAGGGTTGAAAAAGAAAAAGGGCGCCCGGAGAGATCAGCTCATCTCCTGCCTACGTACCTCATCTAGTATGAGGATCAGGGCGACGTAGTTCCCCTAAACAGGGAAAGAACTTCTAACCTAACCAGAGACAAAGGGAGATAACAAGCTACTAGGGAGACTACGACTCGAGCCTAGAAGTTGTCATGCATACGATCCCTATGTTGAGGTCTCTATCCTAACTTGCACATGAAGCAAGCTAGCCTAAACACAGCACAATCAAGCAAATACAAGCACAATAAAGCAAGCACACACACTATATGCAAACAATTGGCTCACACAAGGCTAGGTTGTAGAAACAAGCCAACTGGAATGGGGTGTTTTTAGCTCTTAACCCTAACATTGAGAGTTAGGGTGAAGCAGATGAAATGGGAAGTGAGGGTAAGACCTCACAACTCTTATCCCTGGCCTGGGAGAGCTTGAATCAAAATAGAAAGTGTGGGAGTTCAGAATGTAGGAACTCTTCTCCACATGACTGACACAACAAGATCTTGGGTTCTTATTCAAGATGCATCAACACATGGTGTGAGCAAAGTGAATGACACAACTGAATAGCAGGGGATGGATTGCACATCCCTTTTATCTGCCAATTGCCTCTTGAGAGGACTTTACCTGCTTGGCACAAAATTAAACAAACACAAGCATTGCCTCTTAAGGAGGGCTTCAGACAGGTGCCTGCCAAAGTAACATGAAGGTCTTCCAGACTACATGAAGATCAAGGAATTATACCTCAGTGGTATGTCAACCACAAGCTAGCAAAGCAAAGTTCAAATGAACTTAAAGCAACTTAGGTACCTGTGGAAACATCTAAACCAATCAGTACAAAATCCAGACAAACAGTCAACAGTCAAAGTCAAACAGACAACCCAATATGCAACACACAAGCCATAAACACAAGTGAATTGTCCTCAAATCCTACAAAACAAGCCAATGTTAGTCAACAACAACAAATGATCAAGCTCAAATGAAGGAGCAACATCAATCATGAAGATGCATTCTTGAACCTGAAGTCACAACTCAAATGTAAGTAACAAACCACTAGGTCAAATCCTAGGGTCAAAAGTGAATCAAAAATCCAAAACAGAAGCTCAAACTCAACATGAATCATATTTAACCAATCAAGAATAAGTCCTAAAAAGGACCAAACCAAAATCATCATGCAAGTTCATGTAATAGGCAAGAGAAGTCAATGACCAATTCAAGGCATGCATTTGAACATTAAGAAAGAAAATTCCCAATCAAAACAGAAATGATTCAAATAATTCTGGAAAAATTCATGAGCATTCAACACATATAACATGATCATCATGCAAAAAATCAGAAGCATTAGAGGTCATTTGGCATGGAAATCAAATTGCACAAGTTGAACAACCAAAGGTGTGACACAAATTGTCACACCATGCTAACACAAGCATAAAACAGAAATGGTAAATGGGAAAAATACCAAACTAAGCCTAAAACATCCACCAATGTGTCTAGAATCAGCATGTAAAATTTCAAGTCCATTGGATTAAAAACAAGCATTTCATGATAGTTTGAACCAAGCAATGTCATACATGCACATGTGATCAAAGAGTCTAGAGAAAATAAAATTCCATCCAGGCACAACTTTCAAACTCATCATCATAAAAAACTAGACAAAACAAGGATCATTTTTCAAAAAATTGGGAGTGAATTGGATCATTTTTCAATTTACTATGATTTTTACAAGTTGATGAAAAAAGGTGAAATAAAAATGGCATAGCATGGCAAAAGTGAAAAAATAAATTCCAAAAAACGCCTGAAGCAGGAATCGAAGTGAGGACCATGGATTAAACAGGCCTGGGCGCGTGTTACAGCAAGGCTAGCGAAAATCCAGATTATGATGAAGATCTTCATCTTCTTCATGAAGATGAAGATGAAGATGATGAACATTCATGCGCAATTTTCCGGAATTTCCAGAAACGTCCAGAATTTTATAAATTATATATCGTTGGAAAGCTCTTTCAATGTAGAATTCAAATATCATATTATCTAAGCCTAAATCTCCATGGATTTTCTGAATCGAAGCAAAGAAGTTTCTAGATCTAAACTTGAAATCATCATATCTCACTCAATTTTTATCCAAATTTCACAAAATTTATATCAAAACGATCAGCGAAGCAAGACCTACAAGAATATGTACATAAATTGCAGAATTAAATGGTTCGAAAATTGCACCTTCTTGAAGCTTCAACAATGGCAGTGGTGGATTCAAGTGTCTAAAAGCATCCAAATCCCTTCTATCAACCTTGTAATGACCTCTGAAGTTGAAATTGAAGCTTGAGATGAACTAGATCTTGATTAAATTTGAATCTCCATCATCATGTTCATGATCTTCAAGTGCTTAATTCTTCACCAAATTTCACAATCAATGGCTTGATCTATACTGAATCATGATCCAAGAACACAAATATGCAATAAAAATCAAGTGTTCTTTGAAGAATTTTTGTGTTCTTTGAAGAATTTTTGAATTTGGAAGAAGAGAAAATTTGGATCTAGATCTAGAATTGTGAAATTGTGAAAATTCTGTTATAATTAACTATTTATATGACATGTTAATCCATTTTCTAATCATGCTTAGGCTTGACTAATTATTTTTTAATGAGAAAAGAGGTGTTATGCAAAATTTGGTTTTTTCACCCCATGCATGCAAGCCTACGTGAACAGTAACAATGGCCATGCATTTTCACTTAAACCCATGCTATGAACATGTTGGAATGGTTAAAAAGTCCATATGATGCACCAATTTTGAATTCATGATTTTCCCTCCAAAATGGACATGAATATGCATATGATCATATGATGAATTTTCATGCAATGTGATGAATGTTTTGGAAAGTTTATGTCATGAGAAGAATTTTGCAAAAAGAGCCACTCATTTTGGAGTCTTGGTTCAAAAGATATGGCCATTTGAAGTTTCAAGCACACTTGGCAATGATTTGACCATATCTCCTCAACCATTCATCAGACGCTCATGATCTTGGACTTTTTGGAAATGGGAGAAAGAGATCTTCAACTTTCATGTTGGACAAAATTACATTTGAAGATTCTTTGATGATGCAAGATCAAGTTGAATTTGAATCAAAAACTTTCCATTTTGGGAAACTTTCAATTATAGGTCACTTTCCATTTTTGGAAACTTTTGATCTGGCTTCAAAATCTTCAAGGTAGATGTTTGACATATTGAATAACCTTCTTTGGGACATGAATGAAGTGTCTCAAACCATTTCTCCATCTCCTAGCCCTCAGTTGACTTGCAGTTGACTTTTATGGGCCTCAGATGACTTGGTCATGCACTGTGGACTTTGAGCCTTCAACACTTGGCCAAATTGCTTCAAAATGATCCTTGGGTCATGTAAGCTCATTGGAACAACCATAGGGCGTTTGTCTCATGGAAAAACTTTTGCTCTCTTGCACAGATAGACTTCTCCTGACCAGTTTTGACTGATGAGATGTAACATGAGATGCAATGACAATGCAATGTTAATGACCTAAAAATGAAATGAATGTACAAATGGGAGGTGCAAATTTGAGGTGCTACAGTTGCCTGTTGGGACGTCCTTGGATACACGGAGCCGGAGCAGTTTCTTCGACTCTCCACCAAAAGCTAAAATACGTGTGGGATGGTAAAGTTGTGACTGTGGGTGGAGAAGAGGACATCTTTGTGAGCCATTTATCCTCCTTCAAATATGTGGAGATGGATGGCGAAATTCATGAAACCCTATGTCAAGCTTTTGAGACTGTTAGTAATGAGAAGGTGGCTTTTGATGAACAGAAGAAACCAGGTACCTCGATTGCATCCTATAAACAAGCTCTAGAGGTCATTCATTCAGGTAACGCGGAAGGCTGGGGCAAGATTATTGATGTGCCCGTAAAGGAAGACATGTTTGGCATCGGTTATCAGCCTTTTCAATCATCAGAGCAGGGTGTCCATGATCAGAAAGGGCCGTGTACTTTCACTAGTGCTGGATTGATGAATCATGGGGATGTCTTTGCAACAAACAACGAAGATGGTAACATTGATTGTGATATGGTGCGCCTGTGTGATCCAGGGGAGAAGATCAACAACTGCACTGCTGAAGAAATAGTCCAAGTTACTCTTCAGACAGAGTAATTTTCTTTTGTTTTGCATTTTGCATGAAAGCCCTACGCTCTGCCCAAGGCGTAGTGGTTCATTGTAGAGCCACGTCATGTTTAAATTTTCAATGATTATCATCAATAAAGGACGTTTTGCAATCAAATTTGTGTTCCCTGTCTTTCTATTTTTATTACTCTTATTTTCAAAACAATAAAAATGGCAATGTCTTTTTGTTTTCTGTGACTTTCTTGAACTCTTTTAAAAAAAAGGGGCATGAAACATCGTTCGTGCAGAATTGATCTTACGGATTCCATTAAAAACAGTTCTGTTATGGCTCAGTATTGTAGCGGTGTATTCGTTACCATTGGAAATATTAACTAGATCCAAGGTAAATCATACAAAGTCGAGTCGCCACCGCACTTCTATTTATCCAAAGGAATGGTTAGAAAGCGAACAAAAACCTATAAAGTTTTACAAACAAAACTAGCAAAAGGGGGTCAGAGATCTGGGTAAGGGGGTTGGTTATGTCATGGGAAGGTGTTAGGCACCCATAACATCCTAGGTACTCCTAGGGAGCCCTTTTCACAACTTGTTGTATCGGTTATTGTTTATGAACATATTTTATGCAAACATGATTGAAGAGATGAGAGAAAGAATGTACAAGTTTATTTACATTTTTGTGTTTGGATGGATGAACCCATTGCCTACGTAGCTTTTCATGAAAGATAAGGATCAAAACCTCGTAGTTCGAAACCAAATGAGTGGATTAATTTTAAACAAAAGCCTTAAGGTCTTTCATTATCAAAGGGAGAAAACTCGACCTGAACAACCACAAGTCCACCATGTGAGAAAAGCTTCGACATGCTAGTGAGGGATTATGCCCTATAATAAGCATGGAAGTCTTACAATTCAATCACTAAGGATGCGGTGAGATTTACATTAACCACTGAGATAACTCAAACCTATGGCTAATGCATGAAAGTTTGATCAAGCAGTGGACAAGGGCCACAAAAGACAATTGAGTGGGTTGAATTAACCAATTAGAATTATTTATAAAATGAAGTCAAAGTATGAATTAGAGTTCATTTACAATGAGTATTAGTGAAAGGAGAATTTGAAAATCAAAGGCGTAAGGCCTAGGTTTCTAGTTTTGAAAACAAGTCAAATGTTTGCACAAAAGTTTTCTGGTTTGGGTTAAGGACGAAAATATGGATCAAGGTTAAGCGCAAAAGGGTTAAGGGAACAAAACCACAAACATGAGTTGCTTTCTCAAGACCATAGAGATGATCCAAGTAAGTTCCTTTGAAATAAGCACAAGGCAAAAGCAAAAATCTCAATAAGAGAGCCACAAAAGAGGAAATAGAATGCCAATCAATGGACTTACATCCAACTCCTGAAACGCAAAACGGAAACAGAATGCCAATATATGGACTTACATCTAACTCCTGGATAACAAAACGGAACGGAATGCCAATATATGGACTTACATCCAACTCCTGAACAACAAAACGATGGATGCAGAATGCCAATAGATGGACTTACATCTAACTCCACAAAACAGATAGGAAACTGAAAGCCACTCAATGGTCTTACATCTGTCTCCACAAGCAAACAAAGCAACAAATGCAAGCACACAAAATGCAATCATCACACTCTATATACAAAGAAGAGGCTGAGACAAAAGTTGGGCTTTAGTCAAGGGGTCATATCAACCTCGACAAACAAGCCAAAACTGTAGGGGTGTTCTGAAGCTCTTAACCACTAACATTGAGAGTTAGGGTGAAGCTGATGAAATGGAAATGAGGATTAGACCTCATGCTCTTAACCCTGGCCTGGGTGAGCTTATGATAAAGAAGGTGTGGGGATCCAGAATGAGGGACCCTATTCCACATGACTGACTCTATACAAGATCTTTGGTGTTTATTCAAAAACATCAGCACGTAGTGCGAGCATAATGAAATACTCAACGATTAAGAATATTCGATTACATCTACCGAATACTAGGTAGAAAACCACGGAAAAAGAATATTCGATTCCGAAACAGGAAATACGAATCTTACTCGACAGAAGAGTGCATAAGATATATTATCTATTACCGTCAGAACATAGATAATATACTCGCATGGAAGATTATCCACAACCGGGTTGTAGGTTAGAAAAGGATAAGTCGACCGAAGAGGAGAAACAATCGTTACCAGCAACAAAAGGGTAGACGAGGGATGACTCACTCGGGATAAATTGCAAGCATACGGCAATTATCCAAAAAAATGGGGTAGAATATTCGATTCCGTAAAGGGACAACGAATATTACTCAACTGGGGAAACACAAAAGGCTTCGACTGAAGAGTGCATGAGATGTATTATCTATTGCCGTCAAAACGTAGATAATATACTCGCATGGAAGATTATCCATAACTGGGTTGTAGGTTAGCAAAGGATAAATCGTTCGAAACGTGAATTGGTTTGTGTTCCAAAACACTCATCATCCTGAAGAAAGCTAGAGAAGCAGACTTGTTTATAGGATGGACATTCGATTCCACAAGGAATACAAATCTTACTCAATTGGGGAAGAACAACAAAAGACTTTGACCAAAGAGTGTATGAGATATATTATCTATTACCGTCAGAACGTAGATAATATACTCGAATGGAAGATTATCCGTAACCGGGTTGTAGGTTGTTAAAGGATAAATCTACCGAAATAGTGAATTGGTTTGTGTTCCAGAACACTCATTATCCTGGAAGAGAGCAAAAGCAAACTTGTTAAAGGATGGATATTTGATTCCACAAGGAATACGAATCTTACTCAACTGAAGAAAGACAAAACTTCGACTGAAGAGTGCATGAGATATATTATCTATTGCCGTCATAACGTAGATAATATACTCGCATGGAAGATTATCCGTAACCGGGTTGTAGGTTAGAAAAGGATAAATCATCCGAAACGAAAGGCATCGGGATACCAAACTAGGTATATGATGATGACCAAACAAAGGGAAGCAACAAACATTACCGGCAAACGGTGAATGAAAGAGGACCCGCTGGGGATAAATTTGCTTACTCGGAGCAATTATCCGCAAAAAGGAGGGAATATCACCATCGAATACTGGATAATGATAACCAATAAGGAGGGGATTACATCTACCGAAGACTGGGTAGAAAACCACGGAAAAGTAACCGTCATCGGTTGGGATGAACAACAAGGATTAACTCTGCAAGGGGAGAAAATAGGGTTTACAACTACCGGATACTGGGTAGAAGACCAAAGATTCTAATGAGGATAAGGATAAGGTTTACAACTACCGAATACTGGGTAGAAGACCACAAAAATCCACTGGGGATAAGATGAATGATTGCCGGTTAGTGAGCAACTATTCATTTATACCGCGGGGAAGCACAGACTCCGATGGGGAGAAAACGAATAGGATTTACGACTACCAAATGCTGGGTAGACGACCAAAAAATCCACCAACAACCAGAATGAACCACAAAGGTTACCTCTGCTAGGGGATGAGAGTAGGATTTACAACTACCGGTTAGTAGGTAGAAGACCAAAAAGAAATAGGACTTACAGCTACCGGTTTGTAGGTAGAAGCCACAGAAATCCACCGAGGATAAGGTGGAAAACATTGGCGACCTTACTGAGGAACACCAAAACAGTCTCAAAGGCCAATTTAGGATCAAACCAAAAAGGAAAATTGAATCAAGACTCATCCTAATGAGGATATAACTCAATTAGGGAAACTCCATCCCAATGTGTATGTTGGGAGGAAACAAAAGAAACTGTCATCCACGAGGATAGAACTCAGTGGAGAAATGGCAGGAAAGATAGACACTTTCTGCTTAAGGGGCTGACTCTATTTTGAAGGATCAGACACACCCATCTGCTTGGGGAAATGTATATCACCAACTAGCAGGAGACAAAAACAATAGATATATGGAAAAAGATGCAACATGAATATCTGAATGTTAATGATTATGCATGCATATGCGTGATTTATGTTTGATGAATGTTGTCAAACAGACATATCTAACACAAATAGGTCCAGGAATCAAACACCCGGTACTACATCTTGAAAGAGAAAGCCAGGATCACCGGAGAACAAATAATCTGCCGGGATCAAAGACAACAAGGATCATCTGCAAGGATGAATCATCAGTCTCAGCTGGGAAAGAGGAGCTCACTGCACAGGCGGAAACTGCCACAAAAGCAACTCCAAGCAACTCCACTGGGGAAATCCATCTGATGGAGAATAGATCGCACAAGTAGATCCTGCCGCACAAGCAACTCTACTAGGGATCGGAGATATCAGGAAATCACCAAATCTCTGCAGGGGATAAATCAACACAGATACAATCCACCATGCCACCAATCTATCTGGCGAATCAGAGATATCAAGAAATCCAAACCTCTGTTGGGGAATGAACAACCACCAACTGCGAACCGGATCACGGCGCAAACAAGTTCCTCTAGGGAAGCCACCCTACAGGGGAAATATCACAAAAGAAAGCTCTCAAAAGGCCAAACACCGAGAGCTCTCACCTGCTGAGGAGGAAAGAGGCAACAAAATACCTTCACCGTACACTCTGCATGGGGATCTGTCTGAGGAAACATCAACATCTCATTCAGGAGATAACATCATCAAAGATAAGATCCAACACACCAACAACCAGCTGGGGATCTATCTGAGGAAGATAACAATAGCAGGGAAAGGATCCAACACACCAACAACTCAGTTGGGGATCCATCCTCACAAACACATCCATCACCATCCACTCTACCGGGGATGAACTATCTAAGGAAGAGCAGGAATGTTGGGGACCAACCACTAAATAGAGAACCTTCCAAAGAAAATACTTCGACTAAGGGAGAAAATCACTGCTCTTCTGCTAGGGAAGAAATGGTGAACATCCCAACAAGCACCACTCATGGATGAATCAAACAGATAAAGTTCATTGCCAACAACAACCTGCTGGAGAGCTTGTCTGATGGATAGAGGAATCATGGGGAACAACCCCTCAAAATGAATATTCCCAAGAGGACAAGTGCCGAACAGGAAAGACTGCTGCTCTATTGGAAGTCAGGAGATGAAATCCTAACAAGCACTCTAGCAGGGGAATATTAATCACAACACACTCTGGTGAGGAGAAAATTCCAACAAAAGTCTGGGAGAAGAGGATACAGTATATGCCAGGGATATGAACAAATGTCTTACCCTGTTGGAAATCATACCACCCTTGGGAGAGCACTGAGGATCTCCTGAGTATCCTTCAATCATTGTGAATGTTCACTTTGTTTAAAAACAATTTGTGAAAAATTCATTTATTTAAAACAATGATATTTTATCAATTAAAACATGCAAAACATTTGTTGAATAGAAACAAATAAGAGTGCAAATAATTGGATAAAAGGCTCAAATTTATTTGTGGAATGGTAGCCTGCAAATGGCAAGACTCCATGGATTTTACAAGTTTGAAACTGGTGATATATATTGGAAAGGGCTACATTGAACATAATGACCATTTCTCCACCAATTCCGGATTCGATGTATTCGAAGCTTCAGTTGACGACGAATGAGCAAGAATCTTTGACGGATGACAGATGTAGAACACAGTCTTGTCAGGATACAGTTACTTGCCAAATCCCTAATTTTTTCCTAGATTGCCCCAGGGTGAGGTACTCAATCTAGCGGGATGCAAATATTCTTTTTTTTCATATCTCTAACTTTTGCCTGGATCGCCCTTTCAGGTTTTCAATCCACCGAGACGCTCATTTTTGCCTAAGCCGCCCTGTCGGGTATCAACTTAGTGAGCTATTCTGTTTTTCTTTCTAGGCAAAGTATTTCTTGACTGCATCTGAATTCACAGGACGAGTGAAATCCTACCCATCCATAGTTGTAAGCATCAAAGCACCGCCTCAAAAGGCTCGCTTGACACCATATGGACCCTCATAGTTTGGAGTCCACTTGCCCCTAGAATTGGGCCCGAAAGACAAGACTTTCTTGAGCACAAGGTTACCTTCTCGGAACACACGAGGCTTGACCTTCTTATCGAATTCTTTCTTCATTCTCTGATGATATAACTGACCATGGCACATGGCAGTCAATCTCTTTTCTTCGATCAAATTCAGCTGGTCATAACGACTCTGAATCCATTCAGCATCAGTCAGCTTTGGGGTTTGAGGGTGTCATTTTTTCTCTTATTTGTTTTTGATTTGATTTTTTTTTTTTTTATTTTGATTTTGATTTTTTTTTTGTTTTTCACCCTCTTTTTTTTTTTTACTGTAATGCCCCAGTTTGACTGTTTGCTGATTCTCAAGATGCAGCTGAATGATCTTCTTTTTATGCTCAAGAAGACGGGTAATCTCGTCAGGAATCCCTTCAACATCATCTTCCTCTTCTTCGAATATAGGGAATTCAAAATTGGGAGATGGCGTTGGATCATTATGTTCAATGGGTTTAAGAATCAACCTGCATAATGATTTTGGTATGAAAAGCTTTTTTGAAATCAAACAAGGCAATCATTATGCAGATGAAAAAATTGCTTTTATTCTTGTTTTTTAGGGTTTTTTATGATCACCAATTTCATGCAAAAAAGCAAAAAGGGAAAACAATTGGAAAAACAAATGTTTAACATGAGTTTATTGAATGAAAATGTCATTGTATTAATGCTGCCAACAATGTCATCACTTCTCCTTTTGGCATGGGAGAAGGGTTTTCAAACAAAGTGATTATTACTTTGATTTGTGGATAACTGTAGGAACATCCACAACGACCCAATTGTGGCAGACCCCACCAGGGATGACAAAATTGTCAGAGTCCTCTGCATCCTCTTCCAAGATAGCAGCAACTTCTTCGCTCTGACCGGTGTGGATGAAACCTCCACTCTTGAACAACCCTTTCTCATTGAAGAACCCAGAAGAATAGCCAATGCCAGCCCGGGACTTGTTATCTTCAAGCTCGATCATTTTTCCTAGACCAGCAACTGCACCACATTCAATGGCCAGTTTTGCATCTCGATAGGAAGCAAATGAAGGAGTTCTCTTCTCAACAGGCTCGGCTATAGATAAAGCTTGGAAAAGAGTTCCAACTTCATCCTCAGCATCTATGTATGAGAAGGAATACAAGGGGCTAACAAAGCACTCAGTCTGTCAAATTCCTCTTTGAGCTCACGGTTCTCTTGCTCTAGATGATCCATCAATCTAGAAGAGTTGGCTCTGGTGTAGTACCGGTGAGTCAGCTTGTCTTCAAAATGAATGAAGAGCAACAGAGTTAGATCACAAGACTAGAGGCTGAAACAAAACCTGCTTATGCAAATGATGCATGCAATGCTTGTGCACATGATTTGTTTATTTCAAAGGAACTCGAGGGTTTTATTTGCAATTTTTTTTGAAAATTAAACATTTGATCGCATATGGAAAAATATCTCATAAAATAATTCTTTGTCTTTCCATGTCTGAAATTTTTTGCAAAGAAACCCCTTAAGTTCCTTGAAAAAAAACTCTCATTTTTTGATGATATGGATGGAGATGAATGCATGAATGCATGAATGCAACAATCACACTCAAGGATCAAGCAAAGCACACCAGATAAAGGTCATGGGATGGCTCATATTATCCTTAACATCAATCATCCATTTTGGTGGATTATGGTTTTCACCTTATCAACACCCAAGTTCCATTGATATTAACGATATACGAACGGCTCAAACCATCCTTAATATCAATCATCCATTTTGGTGGATTATGGTTTTCACCTTATCGACACCCAAGTTCCATTGATATTAAGGATGTGTGAACGGATCAACCATGAATCACGGGTTTGTTGTGAGTCACGAGCATGGAGTCTCGGTTAAGAACCACCCAAAGGAAGTGTACTAGGGTTTAAACCTGCCGAACATGTTCTACCAGAGGTTCCCATAGTCATCATCCCATCTTTCGAATATTATTGGAGGAACGAATACTCGTATTCCAAAAATATTCTCAAGAGAGACTCTTATGAGTGTAGTATCGCGTAACAATCGTATCAAATATTACATCTGAACAACCTCCGCATTACGTCCTAAAAATAGGCCAAGATGGGCTTGGTAAACTAAGGTCCTTGGCTTCTAAGGCACATATTGGAAAGAGTAATGTCTAACCACAAATAAATTGTGAGACATTATTGATCCCAACATGACCTCCACCAAGTGAATGGACTCGCAAGTCAACTTGCTAAGGAATAACTTCACACAAGTCGACGAGACTATGCCATTCTCCTATCCTAAGGTGCACTCGAGTTCGGGTATAGAACTCATCTCACAGAGATCACCAAGTAATGCAAGAAATTGATATATCAAGCAATTCAAACATTACAATCAATATAGTAATCCCAAATTGCACAAAAATATATCATAACAAATATGATACAACAATTGTGAAAAGTTGACAAAACCCACCAAGATATGGATCTCCCCAGCAGAGTCGCCACTTTTCTGTAGCGGTGTATTCGTTACCATTGGAAATATTAACTAGATCCAAGGTAAATCATACAAAGTCGAGTCGCCACCGCACTTCTATTTATCCAAAGGAATGGTTAGAAAGCGAACAAAAACCTATAAAGTTTTACAAACAAAACTAGCAAAAGGGGGTCAGAGATCTGGGTAAGGGGGTTGGTTATGTCATGGGAAGGTGTTAGGCACCCACAACATCTTAGGTACTCCTAGGGAGCCCTTTTCACAACTTGTTGTATCGGTTATTGTTTATGAACATATTTTGTGCAAACATGATTGAAGAGATGAGAGAAAGAATGTACAAGTTTATTTACATTTTTGTGTTTGGATGGATGAACCCATTGCCTACGTGCCTTTTCATGAAAGATAAGGATCAAAACCTCGTAGTTCGGCTAAAAGATTTCGAAAACAAATGAGTGGATTGATTTTAAACAAAAGCCTTAAGGTCTTTCATTATCAAAGGGAGAAAACTCGACCTGAACAACCACAAGTCCACCATGTGAGAAAAGCTTCGACATGCTAGTGAGGGATTATGCCCTATAATAAGCATGGAAGTCTTACAATTCAATCACTAAGGATGCGGTGAGTTTTACATCAACCACTGAGATAACTCAAACCTATGGCTAATGCATGAAAGTTTGATCAAGCAGTGGACAAGGGCCACAAAAGACAATTGAGTGGGTTGAATTAACCAATTAGAATTATTCACAAAATGAAGTCAAAGTATGAATTAGAGTTCATTTACAATGAGTATTAGTGAAAGGAGAATTTGAAAATCAAAGGCATAAGGCCTAGGTTTCTAGTTTTGAAAACAAGTCAAATGTTTGCACAAAAGTTTTCAGGTTTGGGTTAAGGATGAAAATATGGATCAAGGTTAAGCGCAAAAGGGTTAAGGGAACAAAACCACAAACAAGAGTTGCTTTCTCAAGACCATAGAGATGATCCAAGTAAGTTCCTTTGGAATAAGCACAAGGCAAAAGCAAAAATCTCAATAAGAGAGCCACAAAAGAGGAAATAGAATGCCAATCAATGGACTTATGTCCAACTCCTGAAACCCAAAACGGAAACAGAATGCCAATATATGGACTTACATCTAACTCCTGGATAACAAAACGAAACAGAATGCCAATATATGGACTTACATCCAACTCCTGAACAACAAAACGACGGATGCAGAATGCCAATAGATGGACTTACATCTAACTCCACAAAATAGATAGGAAACAGAAAGCCAATCAATGGTCTTACATCTGACTCCACAAGCAAACAAAGCAACAAATGCAAGCACACAAAATGCAATCATCACACTCTATATACAAACAAGAGGCTCAGACAAAAGTTGGGCTTTAGTCAAGGGGTCATATCAACCTCGACAAACAAGCCAAAACTGTAGGGGTGTTCTGAAGCTCTTAACCACTAACATTGAGAGTTAGGGTGAAGCTGATGAAATGGAAATGAGGATTAGACCTCATGCTCTTAACCCTGGCCTGGGTGAGCTTATGATAAAGAAGGTGTGGGGATCCAGAATGAGGGACCCTATTCCACATGACTGACTCTATACAAGATCTTGGGTGTTTATTCAAAAGCATCAGCACGTAGTGCGAGCATAATGAAAGACTCAATGATTAACAGGGGACTGATTGCAAATCCCTTCTATCTGTCAATTGCCTCTTCACTTAGGAGGACTTAACAAGTAACATGCCTCGACAAGGAGGTCTTTAGCACAAATATAAACAATCATAATCATTACCTCTTAAGGAGGACTTCAGCCAAACGCCTGCCAAAAAGGCGACAGGACTTCCAGACTACATGGAGAAAGAGAGGTTACCTAAGTAGTAAACCAACCACAAACCAAAGCAAAGCTCAAGCAAGAGCTAAAAGCGACTAATGTACCTGTACAAAAGCCAAACAGTCAATATTTACATTCAGAAAACCAAAACAGACAACAGAGGAATCATCCCACAATTATACACAAGGTAAGTCTCAAATGCCATCACTCAAGTGAGTTCATCACATCAAGGGACCTACAACACAACAAAGGTTAGTAAACAAAACAACTTGCATCTCAAATAATGAACAAACCAACCATGGATGCTAAATACCTGAAACACAAACACAATTGGTGAGTACAAACCACTAGTACAAAGACTAGGGTCAAAGGCAAGGCAAATGACCAAAACAGAAGTCCATATTTCACATGAAGCACATTCAATCAAAGAAGAAGAAAGCCTTAAAAGGACCAAAGCCAAATCATTAAGCAAAGCCATCAATTAACCAAGATAAGGCAAAGGGAAACAATGTGATCACAATTGGACATCAAACATAGAAAATCCACATTAAAACAGGAATGAATCCAATGATCATGAAATTTTTTATGTGCACTTAACATGTTATGAACAAGCATCATACCAAAAATTAAGTCCAGAAGACAACAAATGGCATATGAATGAAAATGCACAAGAACAAGGTCAAGAATGTGACACCAAATGTTGCAACATATGTCCATGTGTCTAAAACAGTGGTATTAAATGGTAAAAATGCCAAACAAAATCCAAAAGATCATGTTATATGTTATGAATAATCATGTCAAATTTCAAGGCAATTGGACAAACTATGAGCATTTCACAAAACAATTAGCACAACATGTCATTTTGGTATCATGTTCAAACAATCATGCACATTTAAAAATCCAGAAGCACAAAAATCAGGAAATTAACATTACAAAAAAATAGACATTCAAACAAGAAAGTGAAAAAAAGTTTGAATTAAATTGGATACATATGCTATTTTTTATGATTTTTAGAAATTGCATGAAATAAATGGAAATAATGTGAATCATGTGGAAATAATATGTGAAAGCAATTGGCAAAATGCAAAAGGCAAGAGTTGAACCCAGGTTATGCAAGTCAAAGAAGCGCTGGAAAATAAAATGGAAAATGTACAAGCATGGGAATCGAACCAAGGTTTGTGAGGTTCCAGGAGCGCTTAACATGAAAAATGCAATTGAAAAATCCAAAATGCCACATGCAAGGATCGAACCGAGGACAATGAGGTTAAAGGCGCGTTTATCATCAAAATGCTGCGCTTCATGGCAAGGGAAAATCAAAAGTGGAATTTCAAAAGTGCTAGCGCAAGGAATCGAACAGAAGACAAGAACGTTACAAGCGCGCACTGTTCAAAGCCCTAGCGTCTGAACCAGACGGCCGTAATAGTAATTCCGGTCGTCTTCTCCGGTTGAACGCCGGCGGAGATTCATCATTTTTTTTCCAGAAATGCATGAAAATTATACCAATCGAAAGCTTATGCAACATACATTCCAAATCTAGGTTCAATTCACATTAATTCCTCCTAACAAGAGCAGATCGAAGAGAAACATTATGATCAACAAAACTTTAAATCATCACATCTCACTCAATACCTAACCATTTCAAATTCTATTTATATCAGGATCATCAGCAGTGAAAACTCTACAAGATCATGTGCATAAAAATGAAGAAACAAGAGATTCGAATTCCAACCTCTTTGAAGAGCAGTGAGTTGAAATCGTGGATTCAAGCTCCAAAAATGTCCAGACCTTCTCCTCCAACCTTGTTATGAAGTCTGGTGCATGAATTGACACTTGAAAAGGCTTGGATCTTGCTTAATTTGAAGCTTCCATGTTCATGAGTTTGTGTTCAATCTGCTTGATTCTTGGCCAAATTCTTCAAACCAAACCTTGATTCTTCATCAATCATCCATGCTGAACACGATTATGTAATAATATTGATGAATTATGTGAAGAAAATTCAAGTTTCAATTGAGAGAGTTTTTGGAGGGAAATGAAGTTCTAGATCTAGAATGTGATTGTTCTGGCAATTCAGTTAGGATTTGGCTTTTATACTCTTCCCTAATCATGCTGAAATGATAATTAAGCTTTGGCTAATGGAATATTAAGGAAATATGAGGTGCATGACCAAATTAGTAAGTACACCTATGCATGGCAAAAGTGCACGTGAACAGTGCCATGTGAGGGTTCAAAAACACTTAAAATCAGCTCATGAACATGATAGGATTGGAATTTGGCTCATATGATCAACCAAATTTGAATTATGCATTTTCCCTCCAAAATGCACTTGAATAAGCAAATGGTCATGTGATCCTATTTCATGCAAAGCAATGGTTGATTTGGAAACTATTGGTCACAAGGAGCATGTTGCAAAAAGAGGGACTCAATTTGGAGTTTTGTAGCAAAAGTTATGGCACTTTGATGTTCCAAGCATACTTTGCAATCATTGGATCATAATTCCTCAACCATTCATCAGATGATCATGATCTTGGACTTTTTGAAAATGGGAGAGAAAGATCTTCAATTTCATGTTGACCAAAATTTCATTTGAAGCTTCTTTGATGTTGGAAAGTCAAGTTGAATGTGGACCAAAAACTTGCCATTTTTGGAAACTTGAAATTACAGGTCACTTTCCGTTTTTGGAAACTTTTGATTTGACTTCAAAAACTTCAAGATAGATGTTTCACATGATGAATAAGCCTTGTTTGAACATGAATGAGGATGTTAAGATCAATTCCCCCAACTCAAAGCCTTCAATTGACTGTACAGTTGATTGCATGGGTCCTCAGATGACCTGAAGATGCCTAATGACTTTGGGCCTTTGCCACTTGTTGAGTTTGCTTCAAAATGATACCCTAGCTCATATAAGCTCACGATAATATCATGTGGTCCTCATCTCAAGAAAATACCATCAACTCTTGCACAAAGGAAACTCTTGAATTGCTTTGACCTGTGCTTGCTTGATGCTACAAAACAAAAGGTTAGATGACATATTTTTGGTGCATTTGGTTAGCAAACAAATGAGAAAAGCAATGATATACAATGCAAGCAATGCCTGGTGATCCAAAACCACACACAGGGATATCCCACCCAAAGGTAAGGAAGCCAAGATGCTCAATGATCCTTGAGGCTATGCAATGCAATGATATGATGCCATGAGGGATCTCAGAGACAAAATTGGGGTCTTACAAGTATGATTTCGATAATCCCATTTACCAAGCCCAAGAGGAGAGTGAGGAAGGTTGTGAACTCCCCAAAGAATTGGCCAGACTATTGAAACAGGAGGAAAGGGTCATTCAACCTCATCAGGAAGAGTTGGAAGTCATTAACCTTGGTATTGAGGACGTAAAGAAAGAGATCAAAATAGGGGCTGCTTTAGATGAATTCTCCTTGGCCATTCGCGATGTGGAGCATCGATATGATTGGAAAGATTGAACCTACCGCTTCTAATGGACACCGCTTCATCCTAGTCGCGATTGATTACTTTAACAAGTGGGTGGAAGCAGCTTCCTATGCCAATGTTACCAGACAAGTGGTTGCTCGATTCATTAAGAAAGAAATTATCTGTTGTTATGGGGTTCCTGAGAGAATCATCACTGATAATGGTTCGAATCTCAATAGCAAGATGATGAAAGAGCTTTGCAAAGATTTTAAGATCGAACACCACAATTCTTTTCCTTACAGACCAAAGATGAATGGTGTTGTAGAGGCGGCAAATAAGAACATTAAGAAGATTGTGCAAAAGATGGTTGTGACGTACAAGGATTGGCATGAGATGTTGCCTTTCGCTTTGCATGGGTGTCGTACCTTAGTGCGTACGTCAACCGGGGCAACTCCGTTTTCACTTGTGTATGGCATGGAGGCAGTCTTGCCAGTAGAAGTTGAAATCCCTTCTTTGAGGGTGATGATGGATGTAAAACTTGACGAGGATGAGTGGGTCCAAACCGGGTTTGATGAGTTAAATTTAATTGAGGAAAAGCGATTGGCAGCTGTGTGCCAGGGACAACTATATCAGAGAAGGATGAAGAAAGCCTTTGATCGGAAAGGGCGTCCTCGAAGCTATCAGATAGGTGACTTAGTTTTGAAGAAGATCCTTCCTCCCGTTAGAAACAACAGGGGCAAGTGGACTCCGAAGTATGAAGGTCCATATGTTGTCTTTTCTGGTGGAGCCTTGATGCTTACAACTATGGATGGTGAAGATTTTCCGTCTCCTGTGAATTCAGATGTAGTCAAAAAATACTTCGCATAAACTGACCCGCTGGACAAAAAAAAGAAAGTCCAGGCAAAAAAGGGCATCCCGGCGAACCAAGAGAAAAAGAAAAGAAAAAGGTTCGGGCAAAAGTTAGGGATAAAGAAGAAAAAAAACATGTACACCCGGTAAGTCGAAAACCTGCAAAGGCGGCTTAGGCAAAAATGGGTATCCCGGTGGATTGAAAACCCGAAAAGGGCGATCCAGGCAAAAGTTAGGGATCAAAGCGAAGACTACAGTCTGAGTTATCTGTACTTCATCGCGTTTCAGTGTCTATCATCTTGAAGGATATGATCAGTCCAACCATTCTTCTCAGAAAGCAAAGAATTTGGGGGAAATTGAAGATCTATGAGTCCTAACAGAATTGGAAAATAGTGGAATGCCGTGTTCACATTGCCAATAGGATAGTTTATTTTCTCTTTTGGCGCAATTACCTCTTCCTAGGAATTGCTTCTTGATGTATTTGTCCTGATAGGCCATTTTCAATCAATAAAAGTCGCTATTCAGTCAAATTGCTCTCTTGTTTTTTATTTTTACTGTTTTGTTTGCAAAAACGTCCGAATTTTTGATAAACATTGCATCTAAAAACGTGAAGGCTAGACAATGACGTGCGGGAAGATAAAACATCTGAAAATCATTTTTAATGCTGAGTGCACTTTGTAACACGGTGGGAGAACTGACTTTAGTTAAATGTTGCGGATAGCAAGAGTCGCCACCGACTTTTATTTTATCCAAAAGGAAAGGACATAAAAGAACAGGAAAGACCTTAAAAAGATTTTGAGTTCGGGGGGTAGGTTATACAAAGGGAAGGTATTAGCACCCTTTATATCCATGGTTATCCATGGGCTCTTAGTTACTTAGCTCACTTTGTTTGTTTGCAAGAGTGTAGTGTGTGATTAGAAAAATTTCTTTAAGTACTTTGTAATGACCCTCGTATGGGTGTATACAAAGCCTAGTTTAGAAATTGTGATAGTATAGTATTTGTCACTTCCCGTATTCGTTCGTCGTACTTCTATTGAAGGAATAAGTTCCTGAGTATCCCGACTGAGGATAAAAGAGATGGACATAAATTCAAGGGGAGACGTAATTCGAAGCATCTATAAAGATAGATTTTCTCTACTGGGGATTTGTAGTGGGGATGAACCGGCGAAGCTTCGTTGAACTACTACCCTCGTTCGTCCTTAGTAAATACTATTACTGCATTTTATGCATTTCTGGTAAACATCAATCGTATTCAAAAGCATACATACATTCAAACACAACCAATGGACGTTTTCGCTTATGTAAATAGAGTAAAAGTAAATCTGGATTCAAAGATGAAATTTTATTTATATCACAAAGTGACCTATACATAGGCAAGTTTGTACAAGGAGACAGAAATCCTAGTAAGAGGAATTCGTCGTAAATTTTTTATAAAACAAAGAAAACAGCTATGTGAAAAATGATCCTATTGAGTTTCAATTCTACTATTGCCATTATCTTCAAATATCTCATCTTCTGCTGTTGAGACAGAAACGATTGGATTGATCTTTATCTGTTTGAACTTGATTTAGGTAGCACCATCAGTTGAAGTTACATGAGTGATCCAAACGAGACATAGTCATACGCTTTAATCCCTAACTTTTGCCATGATTGCCCTTTCAGGTTTTCAAACCACCGGGATACCCTTTTTTGCCCAAGCCGCCTTTTCAGGTTTTCGACTTGCCGGGTGTACATTTTTTTTATATATCCCTAATTTTTGCCCGAACCCTTTTGGTTTGCCGGGATGCCCTTATTTTTGCCTAGGCCAGTCAACCTAGCGGGTCTCTTTTTATGCGTAGTATTTTTTAACTATGTCTGCGTTTACAGGCTGTGGAAAGTCTTCACCATCCATAGTAGCAAGCATCATGGCACCTCCTGAGAATACTCTTTTGACCACAAATGGTCCTTCATATGTAGGAGTCCACTTGCCCCTAGGATCACCCTGTGGTAGTATGATACGCTTGATTACCAAGTCACCAGCCTGATATACCTTTGGCTTAACCTTCTTATTGAAAGCTTTGATCATCCGTTTCTGGTACATCTGACCATGACAAACAGCTGCCAACCTCTTCTCATCAATCAAATTTATCTGGTCGAGTCGAGTCTGAATCCATTCATCCTCGTCTAAACCTGCCTCTTTCATGGTTCTTAGAGAGGGAATCTGAACTTCCACTGGTAACACGGCTTCCATTCCGTAGACCAAAGAGAAAGGAGTTGCCCCTGTCAAAGTGCGCACTGAAGTGCGATAACCATGAAGAGCAAAGGGTAACATCTCATGCCAGTCTTTGTATGTTACTGTCATCTTTTGTATGATCTTCTTAATATTCTTATTAGCAGCCTCCACGACGCCATTCATCTTTGGCCGGTACGGAGAAGAGTTATGGTGTTTTATTTTGAACTGCGTGCAGAGTTCAGCAATCATCTTGTTGTTCTTCCGGAGAGAGCAGGTTTCTCAGATGTATATTTGATAAGATCCATCTTAGAAATCAATAAAGTGGTATGATTCAACATATACTGTCTTAGTCGGCGAGCAGCCTAAGCCAAAGCATATCAAGCTTTCTCGAGCTGGGAGTATCTTGTTTCACAGTCGGTACCTTTTGCTAAGGTAGTATATTGCATGCTCTTTTCGACCAGACTCGTCATGTTGCCCCAACACACACCCTATTGAATTTTCTAACACGGTCAAATACATGATTAGAGGTCTTCCTTCAACTGGTGGCATCAGATTTATAGGTTCTTGGAGATACTTCTTGATTTTGTCAAAAGCTTCTTGACATTCATCATTCCATATCATCTCTTGATTTTTCCAGCGAAAACCTCTACATAGTCACGTAACATCCGACTCAATCTTTCTTTGACACTGTTTTCCAAGCCTGCTCCTATTTTGACTTCTTTCTTGTCTACTTCAGTACCCAGATTTACAACCTCAATTGGTTCCTCATGCGGCTGTGTAACTTTCTCTTCTTGTTGTAATAACCTAGCAAGCTCTACAGGTACTTCACAATCTTCATCCTTTCCATCTTCAACTTGATAGATCGGATTCTCGAAATTATAATTGGCAATAGTAGAACTGTTATCAACAGGATCCAGAGTGGATGAGGATCTGCATTTTAGTGATGTGGGTGTGTGTAAGAACCCATAGCTGATGAAAATAAAATAAAAGAAAAACAAAGAGCCCAATATTTACGAAAACGAAATGTCCATTGATTTTTATTGAATGAAGTATGCAAATGAAATGACATACCGAAACAAGCATACCATTGTGCCCCGGGTAAGGCACAAGGCTTAAAAATAACAACGCAATAATAGTATTTACTCCTGACTAAAGGAGATAGGAATAACGTCTTCAGTCTTCCAATTGTTGAGCCCATCACCCACAGTAGGAAAAATCCAGTTATCCAGATTGTAGTCTTCATTATAGTCACCCACATCATTGATTTGATCTTTCATGTTCCCTGGATTGGTGATACGAACAGCACGAGCACGACGAACAGCCTTCTGGGACTCTGCAGTGAAACCCAAACCAAACTTTTCAGACTTGTAAGGAATGTCGGGAAGCTGACCCCAAATAGTGCAACCACCTTCTTCAACCACAACTCTAGCATCTTTGAGGGAAGCCATTGTAGGAGGTACACTGGTAACCACAGGAACTCTTTTAACCACAGGAGGAGCTTCAGTAGCGGGAACGACCCAAGGAACTACTTCAAATGTCTGGCAAGGAGTATCAACATATTCACCTTCCACTTCAACATACTTAAATGTATTCACATGACTGACCATATATTCTTCCTCTCCATAAACAATTACGATCTTTCCCTTCACTGGATATCTCAACTTCTGATGTAGAGTGGAGGTCACAGCACCTTCCCTGTGGATCCAGGGGCGCCCAAGCAAACAAGAGTACGCAGGATGAATATCCATTACATAGAAGGTAGAATCGAATACTTGAGAGCCTACTTTGATCGGGAGATCTATTTCTCCATGCACCACTCTTCTTGAACCATCAAAGGCTCTCACCACTATATTACTTGATCTTAACACAGCATCTTCAGGACTGAGCTTGTTCAGAACCTCTTTGGGAAGTACATTCAATGAAGAGCCATTGTCTATCAACACATGAGACAAGGTAGTGCCCCTACATTCAATGGAGATATGTAAAGCTCTGTTATGGTTTCTTTTGGCAGGAGTCAAGTCAGCATCAGAAAAACCTAACCCATTATCATAAGTCAGATGTGCAACACAATTTTCAAATTGATCCACAGAAATTTCATTTGGTGCATGAGCAGTCCTTAAGAATTTGATCAAGGCTTTAGCATGAGCCTCAGAACACAACAACAAAGACAACATGGAAATTTTGGAGGGAGTATGCCCCAACTGGTCAACAATATCATAATCACTCTTACGAATGATCTTCAGCACTTCTTCCATCTGTTTAGAGAGATTTTCAGCAGTCGGTGGTTCAGCTTGCACAGGTTCAACCACAGGACCTTTGCCTCGAGCATCAGTACTTGGCTCAGAAGTGGAGGTAGTAGTTGGAAGAACTGTATTTTTTGAGGTAGCTAGAGGAGAGAAAATTCTTCCACTTCTGGTGATCTTACTAGATCCAGCAATATTATCAACATCAAGGTTATCATCAGTAACAAGTGTATCAGTCAAAGATTCCTGCTTAACACCATGGATATAAACATCAGAACCGTAATTCTAGGGTATAGCTTTATCAGAAGTATAAGGAATAGGGCCAGGAGTGGTAATAATCATGGGAGGCACTCTAACTTCAGCAACAGTCTTCACCAGGCCTTCAGCAGTAATTTTGATAGGACCCTTGGAAGTGATCTTGACAGGGCCTTTAGAGGTAATCTTCACTGGCACTTTATCAACCATGTCCACATCTTCAAACTTCTTACCTCGAGTTAGGTGTTCACACATACTTTCCACAGAAGGAGTTCTCTCAAACAATATAGTGTAATTGTCCATGAGGCGTTGAATACCATCTTTCAACTTCCAGCAGCTATCAGGTTTGTAGGCACAATAAAAATAGTCTTTGTTGCAACCTGGAAAGAATCCAGCCTGCACCAGCTTCTTCTTGATAATAGATAAGGGAATAGTCACATCTGCTACTGAGGAAACATATGAAACTTCATCAACAGCATTAACAGTCTTCTCATGATTGGGCATGGGAGCAGTAATCACATATGGAGTCCCAGGAGGGTCAAATTCAACCTCCCCAGCTTCAATCATATCTTGAATCTTATTTTTCAGCACCCAGCAATTGTTGGTGTCATGTCCCGGACAATTAGAATGATAGGCACATCGTGCATTAGGATTGTACCGAGGAGAGGAAGTATTAGGATTCTGAGGAGGGTCCTTCAAAGTAATGAGTTCCCCTTTCAACATGTGTTGCAAGGCTTGGGCCAGTGACATGTTGATCTTGGTGAATTGTCTTATAGGCTTCTGTTGATTACTCTGTGGTAGCTCTGGTGTTGCAGGAGTAGGATTAGAAATGTGAACTGCTCCTACGGATTGGTGACTTCTGTTACGGCCAGGTTGACCATACACAGCATTAGACTCCTTCTTTCCACTAGGGGGCTTCTTTGCAGTGCTTGATGAAGAGGCACCCACCTGTATCTTACCACTTCTTATGCCACTTTCCACACGCTCTCCAGTCATTATCAGCTCAGTGAAACCAGATGATGAGCTTCCAATGAGGTGACTATAGAAAGGACTATTCAGCGTACTCATAAACATATCCACTAGCTCCCTGTCAGTCAGAGGAGGTTGAACTCTGCCAGCCAGGTCTCTCCATTTCTGGGCATACTCCTTGAAATTCTCCTTAGCACCCATTGACATGCTTTGTAGCTGCATGCGAGTAGGTGCTAAATCAGCATTGTATTGGTATTGCCTGTAGAAGGCCTCAGCAAGATCATTCCAATCACGGATATTGACACTCTCCAATTGATAATACCATTCCAATTGAGCTCCAGACAAGCTCTCTTGGAAGAAATGAATCCATAACTTCTTATCAGCAGTATGTGGTTGAATCCTCCGGACATAGGATCTTAAATGCAGCTTGGGACATGAGACACCATCATACACCACAAAAGCAGGAACCTTGAAACCAATAGGTATAACCACTCCAGATATTAAACTCAGATCTTCAAAATCCAGCCCAAAAGATTTTTGTAACTCCATAGCATTCATTCTATCCACCAGCATCTTGTACTTATCTTCATTAGGATCATGATAATAATTTGCTTCAGAATCAGAATCTCCCACAGTATCATGGAGACTACCTCCCTCTTTCTCAGAATTTTCAGACTCATAATCATCAACCTGTTCCTTTGTCTTGATAGGGCCTCTGAATCTTCTTCCCAGATTGATAAGGCCTCCTGATCTTCTAGTCTTCTTCTTCTTCTTAGCCAGCAATGTCTTCAACTTATCTTGCCCCTTGGACAAATTCAGAATCAACTCTTGGAATTGTGCATTCTGAGTCTGGAGATCTTTGACAGTCTGTTCAAGAGCCATTTCTGCTGAAATAAACAGCGAGAAGATAAAATACCTGTTCATAAGAAACCTGTGATGCAATAATATGGTATGTAGATGCTTATGCAATATTTTCAAGGACCGTAGGATTTAAATTTGTTTAAACCACCAAAAAAGTAAACTTTTATTAGTAATAAACTTGTTTGCCCCTTGGGCTTACAATAAAAATGAAATGAATACAAAAAATGGGGTTTTAAGTCTCCCATGGACGTTTCCTCTTTGTGTTGAGGTATGAGTTGAGATTCCGCTCCTCGTGAAGTTGTTTTGTTAGCTCCAGGATTCTTTCCTGACTTGCCTTGTAATGAGTCTCAAAAGTATCTCTTTGCTCCTTCAACTGGATCCAAGACCTCTGTAACTCTTCCATGTCAGTGGGCATGTCTGGATGAAGAATGATGTAAGAAGTATCTCCTTCAGCAACAGGCTCCATGGTAACTGGCAAGATAGCAGGATATGGCATCATAAGAGTCTGAGCACGAGATCGTACCCATCTGAGATATGGTTCCATAGGAATAGTATACTTGGGTTCCAGAGTCTTGCTGTCAACCTTGTTCACTTTACCCCATGCTCGTATGAACCTTTGACGGTAACCTTGAAGATCGTTGTCGTAGTCGAACACAATACCCTGAATAAGCATGTCATGAGGACCATCAGTCCGAGCGTAACCAAACTGACGTAGAGCTAAAGAAGGGTTGTAGGTAATGCCCCCTCTTATGCCAAGGAGTGGCACATTAGGGAACTCCCCACAACGGTCAATGATGGTAACATTCTCCATAGATCTAGAGCACCAATGAATATCTGAATGAGAAAGTGACATAATCCTCTTGGACCACCTGAACCCTTGTTCATTCTTCATCATTGATCGAGGAAGGTGAGAAATAAACCACCTAGATAATAGATGTATGCAACACATCAGAGTTCCTCGTGCCTTCGTAGTACGGGTATGAAGAGAGTGTAAGATGTCTCCAAGTAATGTAGGCACTGGATTGCGAGTCAGAAATATGTTGATGGCGTGTACGTCTATGAACTGGTCTGGATTGGGGAACAGTACTAAGCCATAAATCAATAGGGCTAAGATCTCCTCAAAAGCATCGTAACTCATACCCTTCAGGAATACTTGAGCTTTCTCCATCAATAGCTTAGCAAGAATACCCTTAACTCCACTCCTTGTTTCTAGGACAATGTCTGATTTCTTTAAATGTAAGGCTGCAGCAATGACTTCAGGTTTAGGCTCTTTTTCCAAGCCTGTGAAGGGTTTCTGATCAAGAATAGGTATACCCAGAAGCTTGGAGAACTCTTCCATTGTAGGAACCAGCTGATAGTCGGGAAATGTGAAGCAATGATGTTTAGGGTCAAAGAACTGAAACAGGACACTCATCATGTCTTCATTGAACCCTGAAGTGACTAGATCCAGTAGGTGACCATGCCTCTTGATGAACTGGGAGTTTTCAGAAACTTGAGAGACCAATTCCTTAAGCGTAGGAGGTATTCCTACAAAGTTGATCCGGATAGTATTCCTACGAGCAGAAGCCAAGACCTGCAATAAAGATAAATCCTTTGGTCCTTGAAATGGTTAGTGAAAATGCTATGCTTATGATGCATGATGATGCTATGATGTTATGCTCAATCACAAACATGTGGCACACACAAACAAGTCACACAATAGCCCTAGGTTTGAAGGCTTGCATGAGGTTTAAAGGTAAGTACCCTCCCCTGAAGTTTAGTTGATTCATCCTGTCCTACAAAAGTAACCAGGTTCTAAGGGATCTAAAAATCATTGATCCTTCACAAGGGTGGTTGTTCAGTAGGCAACTTACTTGCCAACCAAAACCCTCCAAGTTTAGGATCTCAATGAGTGTAGTATCGAGTATCAACCAACTTCAGTCTTCACCAAAGCCGGTTATCTCACTACTTTCTAAAGGCCAAGATGGGATGACTAGGGTTCTAAAAGTCAGTTAGTGTATTGACAACATATGGAAGCCTCATGTTATCCTCAACTTGCTTAAGGAACATAAGCACCAACCAAGAAGTCACACTAACTATGGCCACCAGATCAACCATATCGATATACGCCGTACAGTTTCCTTGGTCTATTGCCATTTACCTAAGGTACACTAGATCCGGGTTAGGGTCTTTCACATATAAGAGCACCCAACAGATAAGTATAAAGCAAACAAGGCAAACAATTTTAAAGTGATCTAATTCCTAAGGGTACCCCTCTTTTATTAAGTCCCCAGCAGAGTCGCCAGTTCTGTAACACCGTGGGAGAACTGACTTTAGTTAAATGTTGCGGATAGCAAGAGTCGCCACCGACTTTTATTTTATCCAAAAGGAAAGGACATAAAAGAACAGGAAAGACCTTAAAAAGATTTTGAGTTCGGGGGGTAGGTTATACAAAGGGAAGGTATTAGCACCCTTTATATCCATGGTTATCCATGGGCTCTTAGTTACTTAGCTCACTTTGTTTGTTTGCAAGAGTGTAGTGTGTGATTAGAAAAATTTCTTTAAGTACTTTGTAATGACCCTCGTATGGGTGTATACAAAGCCTAGTTTAGAAATTGTGAGGTGTAAAAGTAATTTTGAAAAGTGTGAGCAAGTAACTATGAGATACCTACCCTAGATTAAGTCTTTCGTGTTCTCGTATATTCTTTCAATGGTAAGACTGTCCCTATTATTAAGGAATAGGTAGTCATTACCTTGGATGTGTTTAAGGGACGGGCGTAGGGTCATCGTATGGTCAATGAAGGCAACATAAGGGGTGTCTTTAGCAACTCGTAGGGACTATCATCATATTTACCGAAGGGACAAGATCATTATATCGTAGGCAACCTCGTAGGGACTTGACCATTTAAAGAAGGCAACCAAGAGGAATACCCTAGGAAGTACAGATGGCGATCAAAGATCGACTTACGTGTGTGAGTGTTATTTTTCAGATATTTGTCTTGAATTTAATTTTCTAAGTTCAATTATTTACAGTTAGTTTTTTTGCACTCCCTAAATTACTAACCACGCAATAAATATTTACAAAAATAAAAGCAAGAAAAATAAATTCCTAAACTATTACATGGCTATGGGACAGATACATAATAATCAGGCGAGAAAGAATAAATTTACAACCTATACATTTGTTCCTAATATTATAAATAAAACAAAATTAAAATAAGGAAAATAATGAAGCAAAAATAGAATAGATAAAAGCAAATAATAATAAAATAATAAATAAACAATGGTAATAAAGCAATAATAAAATAACAATAATAAATAAGTGATAATAAAAAGGTTAGAATTTTAAAAGAAATTATTTTAAGTTAAACAAGTTAGATTTTTTAAGAAGTTATTAGGAAAGTATGAGTTTAAAATAAATTAGTAATAATAAAAGAATTTAAAATAAATTAATGTACAAATTATAAAATAAAAGAGTTATATGAAAAATATTAAGTTAGTTATTTACAAAATAAATAAAGATTATAGAAAATATCAAATTATTAGATTAATAGGTTTATTATTATTATTCAATTAGAAAAATGGTCAATTAGATTTTATTTACAAAATATATAAGGATTTATTATTATAAGTAAGTAATAAAAAAAAAGTTATTAAAATAGTTAGTATTTATTATTTATTTACAAAAAATATAAAGGTTATAGAAAAATATTAACTAATTAATTTAGTAGGTTTTCACGCCCTACATTAGTAAACCCCGCAGTTAATATAGGATCAATGGCAGAAAAATAAATGGCAGAAAAATAAAATGGCAGAAAATCAATGGCAGAAAATAAAACCCTAATTATTACAACGCTTTGGTGCAGTTACATAATAAAGATGGCGAAAAGTAAAACTGAAAATATTACAAGTTAAAACTTTAAAATATTACAAGGGCGAAGCGGTTACAGTGTATGAATAACATAAATATGAGCAAAAATAGGAAATAATAATAAGGTTTGTTAAGGTTTAAGAAAAGGTTTATGGTTTAGAGGAAACAACACGGTTAAAGTTTTAGGTTTGAAATTTAGAGTTTGTGGCGAAATTGTCAGGGTTTAGGAAAAACCAGGGTAGTTAGTTATGAAAAAAAATGTGCAGATCTAAATATATGTATATATATAAAAAAAAATGAATTAAAAAAAACAACGGCGTTGCTAGCGCAAAATTGCGATCATCGCAACTGGATCGGATAACACAAGTGTCACGCCTCATACACGTATATGTGAAAACGGCGTATTGACACGACCCGATCCGAAAACATAATCAAATACATCAACAAAATAGATAAAGTATATAAACTATTACCAAACTGTGTGTACGATAGTATAGATCAGCCACTCTCAGTTTCTCTTTTTTGTTCTGTCTTTCGGCCTCTCTCTATCAGTCATGCTAGTAAATATATATAGGAACAAATTAGGTTAATGATAATGGGCCTAAGTTTATTTTGAAACCCAATATTAAATTAAAAACTGAATAAAGTTAAATAATTAAAATAGTTAAAATTAAAATAAAAACTAATTAACCTATTTATTTATTCTAGACCCAATATAAAAATAAATAGACTCAAAAAAATAAAAAATAAAAGTCGGGCACCAAAATGCTCGAAAAAATAAAATGAACACGTCAAAATAATCAGCGCGAAATAAATGACTCGGAAAAATACAGTGTTTGGTCGGATTTTGAAATAAAAATTATGACAGTTTAAACTGCTCAGATTGATCAACATATGACCAAAAATAGTCGTAAAAATATTTTTAGCATGTCAAATTAAACCACGTGAACCGCAGATTAATGTTACCGACATTTGCAAACTTAAACTTAACATTTTTTCGTTGACTAATTTTAGGCACAGTTAAAAAGTTAATTTGACCAGTCTATTTGTAAATTCCGAGAAATTATTCCGGCTAATATTAAGACAGAAAAAAATGTTATGCTATGAAGATGATGCAAATGAATGTGAAACAAAAAATTGGTTAGAGTTAAAAATAGAGGGCAAATTTTGGGGTGCAACACACTTGAGTATATTTTGTCCATACGATCCCCTGGGGCATATATGTCTTGCCGTTCTCCAGGTTACTATCATTGAATGATGGCTAAGGCAGATGAGCCAAAGTTTGTTCGAAGGAAGACCCTGTTGTTTCAACACTTTCCAGCCGTGTAAGAAGTTGCGTCGTCTAAGTCGAGTTCAGAATTTGTGCCCCCAGCATGGTCGAGAGGTTGGTGTTTTCCCCAACAAGTGACTCCCCAGTTGACTTGGTTTCTCTACCGTTCCGAGAGTGTCAGATCAGTAAGTATCCTCAGCAGAATTGTTGTATATCCCCAACGGAGTTGACAGTGCCAGACTGTATCTTCCCAGCAAAAGCGGCTGCTCCTCAGAGTTCGATGCCAGATCGATGATCTCGACGCCAGATCCATGGTCTCTCTCCTTGAAGCAGAATCTCGGTACCGTATCGGTGTTTGCTTCCCCTGCTGTATCGTCTCTCTCGCAGATTATGTCTGCCAGAACCACTGTCGCTTTCCTCAACAACAAGCTTCCAGTGTCATTCTCTCCCCAGTCAGGGTCTCGGTATTGTGTTATTGCCTGAATACCGCATGGTCGGTCATTTCCCCACATAGTTCATTGTGGTGTGTATCTCCAACAGCATTGTCTGGGTCAAGAAGAGTGTGATCATTCTCCCCAGCAGAGTTCCTTGCCTCGGCTTGTCGTTATTTCTAACCTAGCATTTCACATCCCTGCATGCAGAATCATATTGCATTGCATCCTCTCAGTATGGAGCATTACGCCATAGAAAACTCAAACACATGCATACATGCATTAAGACCAGATTGAATTTTATCCCCAGCAGAGACGAATCATTTTCCATCATCAGCGGTTGCCCTTGGCAAAATCCGAAATCAATAATCCCAGTGAGATTTATTTTCTCACCAGTCTGAAAGGAAAGCTTGATTCTCTTCCGAGTTGGTCCCCGGCAAGTGTCTGCCTTATTTCGAGATACGTGAATGTCATCCTGGCGATACCGGTAAGTGTCGTGTCGATCCCCGTAAATGTCTATGCTTTTCTTTGGTGTCGGTAAACACCTTCGTTCGATGTAGTAAACATCGAGTTCCTTCCCAGTCATCGGTACATGTCTGGTCTTGTCAGTAAACATCAAGTTCCTTCCCAGTCATCAGTAAATGTCTGGTCTTGTTATGAATAACTTATTCGATGTCGGTAAACATCGAGTTCCATCCCAGTCATCGGTAAATGTCTGGTCCTGTTTCACTTATAAATATCACTGATTCGATGTCAGTAAACATCAGCCGCTTGTTAACCATCGGTAAATGGTTTTGTCGTCTAAGATTCCCCAGCAGATTCGATATCCGTAAATATCGAATACTTCATTTTCGCCATCGGTAAATGGTTTGTCGTTTCATAAATGTATTCTTTCCTTGGTGTCGGTAAACACCTTTGTTCGATGTCAGTAAACATCGAGTTCCTTCCCAGTCATCGGTAAATGTCTGGTCTCGTCGGTAAACATCAAGTTCCTTCCCAATCATCGGTAAATGTCTGGTCTTGTTTCACTTACAAACATCGAGTTCTTCCCCAGTGAAGCCGCCATCGGTAAATGGCCTCGCTTTCCTTGATATCGGTAAATATAAAATTTGTTTTGAAGCCGCCATCGGTAAATGGCCTCGCTTTCCTTGATATCGGTAAATATCAAATTTGTTTTGAAGCCGCCATCGGTAAATGGCCTCGCTTTCCTCGCTTCGTCACCTACAGAGTGCAAATTCTCCGGTTCTTTTGGTATTCAATCCCTGTTTACCTTGAAAGTCTGATAGCCGCTGCCTTCATCCGTTCAGGTTCGCAGTTGATTGAATAGGGGCAGCTGTAGCACCTCAAAATTTTCCCTCCTCATTCATGCATTCATTTTTAGGTCATTTAACATTTCATATTGCATTACATCATGTCAATCAGAATCAGATCCTAGAAGCTTGAACATCATCCAAGACACTTTGTGGGTCTTATCCAGGTGATCAGTCAACACAAGGGAATAGCTTGAGATACTTCCAACAGGTTCAAACGGGGTCTATTCATCATTCAAAATGCTAATCTTGAAGAAGCAAAAAGCAGAGCCTGAGCTGTCATGCTCGCTAGGTGAGCAGCATGGTTCGCTAGGCGAACTGCACTGTCATGCTCGCTAGGCGAGTAGATCCTTCGCTTGGCGAAGAGCACGCATTTCAGAATGTAACAGAAAGAATTTTGGATTTGGGTCTCCCTCATTTGAGCCCACAAGTCCACAAAAATCAGGTTATAAATTCAGAGTTTCAGTGAAACAAAAGGTATTCTATTCCTATTACCCTGGCAGAAGAGAGAAGCTACAAAATTCAGAGCAACCTCCGGACAGCTCTGAAAAGTTCACTCTGACTCACACTTCTTCGCCTCCATCTCACGCAAACCCTAACATTGCTTTGCAAATCCAGCCGTGCCATTCGATCTTAATCAATCTCTCCGATCAGGTTTGCCCTTATTCCCATCACCTTATGCTTTTAATCTAAATACTCTGAATGTATGAGGTATTGTCGTGAGGTTTTTCCCACGGGTTGTATATGCATGAATGTGTAAAAACAATGCCTTGAATGTTTAATCGTTCAATTTCTGAAATGTGTGCCATAGGGTTTGGGGTTACCGAGATCGGACTGTCATCAATGAAGAACCCAAAACCCGCAGGCGTTCGTTAGCACCATCGCAAGGTAAGCCTGTAGCGAGTCTTCGCTAAGTATTCGTTAGGCGAAGCAGTAGCGAGCGTGACAGTATTTGATTTCTCTGTTTGCTCTAATCTGTTTTGTGTTTGTCATGACATTGTTTTACCCTAACCTGTTTGTTGAGTCTTTTGTGAGGGCTAACATACTCTTGCAGGGATAACTTGCTTGGTGTTCCACTTTATTTGTGGGATACCACCTGGAGGTTTACTTTGTGCATGTTTGTTTTGTATGGTGTGATCGTCTCCCCATAGGGTTGCTAGGCTTCGTATAGTCTCCCGTTTGCATGACAATTAAGGTAGCGCGGTTCCTTCGTCTAGGACTGCCCTTTTGCATGAGCATCCCTAAAACACCAACCACTCATTGATTTTTCTTCTCCTAAGAACATGTTTACTCCTTCTACTACAGGCGAGTAAGTCTCAAAAGGTCGAGCATCCGGTAGATTGCGTAGTAACGTCGTCCAACCCGAAACCAACCCCGTAGTTAGCCGAACTACGTCTTGCTCTGATTCTCATTCCATATGAGATACATAGGCATAAGACGCGATGTCTTAGCGAGCACATTCCCCCCTAACCCATAGGTAGCCAAGCTACGAAGACTCTGATTCTCATATTCAGATGAGATACGTATGCAGTGGATGCGACATCCGTGCGAGTCATTTTCCTTTGACCCCCCTTTTAGTAAATAGTACATTAGATAACCCACACCCTTTAGACAAGAACTACAAGAGTGGATCTCGTAGAGTACTACGGATGCGTAGGGGTGGTAATACCTTCCCTTTGCATAACCGACTCCCGAACCCAAGATTTGGTTGCGAGACCTTGTCTTTTCCTTTCCTTTTTCCAGGTTTACTTCGAGCGTTTCCTTTCCCACCTTTGGGATAAATAACGCACGGTGGCGACTCTTCTGTCAGTTCTTTCTCGCCGATTGTTTTTTTCGCTTTCTGTGATTTTTCAGGTTGCGACACCTAGGAGTACCCAGGACACTTTAGGTGCTAACACCTTCCCTCTGTGTAACCAACCCCCTTACCTGTAATCTCTAGCATTTTATTAGTTTTGATTTGAAAACTTCTTTTTTTTGGGTTTTGTTTGTACTTTTTCGCTTTTCCCTTGGAAACAATAAAAGCGCGGTGGTGACTCTTGTTATTTGATGTCTAGCTTATCCATAGCTTGATGATCCTGAATTTACCGCTACACAAACCTGATTCTAGGGGCAAGTGGACTCTTAATTATGAATGCCCATATGTTGTCAAGAGAGCCTTCTCAGGCGGTGCATTGATTCTTACAACTATGGATGATTTAGAGTTCACTCGTCATGTGAATGTCGATGCAGTCAAGAGATACTTCACCTAAAAAAGAAAAAAACAACTCACTAAGTTGAAAACCCAAAAGGGTGACTTAGGCAAAAATGAGTGTCTCGGTGGATAGAAAACCCGAAAGGGCGGTCCAGGAAAAAATTAGAGACATGAAACAGAAAAATCATCCTGGTAGATTGAGTACCCCACCTTGGGGAAATCTAGACAAAAACTAGGGATTATGGCAAGTAAATGCATCCGACAAGACCTGATCGTTGAAGCAACATTGTCAATCATTTGGTTATGATTCATCATTTTTAACTAAGGACAAAGCACAATTGGATTTCAAAGTTGGTAGGGAGAGTAATGGTCATTATATTCAATGTAGAATGGTTTCATGTATAGTACCATTTTCAAACTTTGTAAAGATCCATGGAGTCTTGCCATTTGCGTACTACAATGCTATTAAATAAAGTTGTCCAAACAGTGTTTGGAGGTGTTTGCTCCCCAAACAGTTTGTTGTTTATCCCCAGTAGAGTTGATGTGTTGTTCTCCTTGTAGTTTATCATCTTTCTCCAACTGAGAGCCTTTATGGATTTTCATTCTCAGTTTGCATATTTTGTGATTGAACCCTGGATCTCCAGTAAAACCTTTATTTGGTTTTCAGATCCCCAATACACCTTTATTTGGTTGTTACATAGTCGTGACATTGTTTCTCCCTTAGTGATTTCCTGCAAGTCTGGTTGATATTTGGTACCTTGGAATTAGTTTATTTCTCAATCCCCCAAGAAGAGTCTTATGACTGATTGTTTTCCATATAAGGAATCTGTTTGCATTTTGCATCCCTGTACGGTGTTTATTTCTTTGTTAGAGATAATCCCCACGCATAATTTATCATGACGGATTTTAATCCCGACAGAGTGAATCTTGATTGATGAAATATCCACTTGGAGTTTGTCTTCTCACCGGTTCCCCGCTCAGAGTTTTTCCTCTTGTTGTGACGTGGGTTCCCTGTGGAGTTTCCTCTTCTGGTGAAGTATCTCCCCATTCAAACAGTATTTGATTCTGAGCAGTATTGATGTAGCCTTCCTCTATAGGGTTGTCTCCCATTTTATATGGTATTGACCTAAAATCCCCCGTAGCGTTGACTTGTTGCTATGAAGTATATATATATATATATATATATATATATATATATATATATATATATATATATATATATATATATATATATATAGATATATATATATATATATATATATATATATATATATAGATATATATATATATATATATATATATATATATATATATATATCCCTTCTGCTTGAGATATGGATCCTCAACAGATCTCTCTTATCCTCAACATGTTGGTTGATATCCTCAGTAGTGCTTTCGTATCATGCAAATTCCCAAGTTGTATTTTCTCCTCTCCCAAAGAGTTTGAGATTTAAGCAAGATCTTTATCAATCATTGCTTATCCCCTAGCAGTTTTTCCTCCTCTCCTGAGAGTCGAGTATTGAAGTGTGATTTGTTTTAATCCCCATGACTGCTACTGATATATATGTATTCTTCATTTCCTCTGAGCATTGAGTCTTCAGTAGTTTTTGGTTGGATGCATGTTCTCCATGTCTTTTCCCAACCAGAGTTGAGCATTGAATTTGGATTGTGATATCCCCAACCTTCCTTGAGTACGTGGTTGTGTATCATCCCCAGGGAATTGAGTATATGAAGATAGGGTTTATATCCTCGAGGATTTACTTTCATCCCTAGCAGGTTCTCCAGTTGGTGTTCCCATCTTGTTAAGATTAGCTAAGTATTTACTTGTGATGATTGGATCTTCATTTTTATATACTTTATGCTCATTTGTCAGCATAATCATATACATACTCATCAATATACATGCATAAGCATAACATCAGATATTTCATTACGCATTTTTATACATTGACCTGGTTTTTATGATCCCATGCTTTGGTGATATCATTTCCCCATGCAGATACAGTGTGTTTATTCTCCTTCAATGTAGAGTGTCAGCTCCTTAAGCAGAAAGAGCTTATCCTTTCTTCTTCCATTTGAGTTATTTCCTGGTGGATGATTATTATTTATGTTTCCTCCTCAGTTCATCATCTGGATGGAACCACTCCTCTCGAGTTATATCATCATTGGGTTCAGTCTTGTTTGATCATTTCTTTCTAGTTCTTACCTAGATAGATCTTTTGGTCCTCCGAGAGTTTATTACCCAGTAACTGGTAATATCCTTCTTGATTTTGAGTACTTTACCTGTGTTAACTTACCCAGTAACTGGTAGAACGTAATTTACTTCTTTGATTTCCCCAACCAATTTACTTTTGTTTCCACAACGGGTTATGTTTTCTTTTCGCCAGCAAATTATCATTGCTCAATTACCCAGTAAATGGTAATCGTTTATCCTTTTTCAAGTTGGTTGTTTTTCTGTTATCTACCTAGTAACTGGTAGTTAACAAAACTTCTCATTGAATTTTTTTCCCGGAAGTTTATCCTTGATATGTTACCCAATAAATTGTAATGGATATTCTCCCTTTGGTCTTCTATCCAGTAACTGGTAGTTGTAAATCCCATTTTTATTCTCTTTGATCTTCTACCCAGTAATTGGTAGTTGTAAATCCTGATTTTGTTATCTTTGGTCTTCTACCCAATAGCTGGTAGTTGTAAATCCTACTTTTTCATTTCCCTAGTAGGCTATCCTTACCCAGTAATTGGTAATGGATATTCCTCCCTTTTGAGTATATTTTCCAGTAACGGGAAATATAACTTTTTCTTGTAGTTGGTTACCTTTGATAAGTTGCCCAATAACTGGTAGTTGGTGATTCTTCCTCCTTTTCCTCAGTGAGTCATCCTTGATATGTTGCCCAGTAATTGGTAACAAATGTTCCTCTGCCCGAGTGTATTATCTTCCATTTTAAGCTACCCAATAATAGGTAGTAGATAGTATATATCTTATACTCATGTCTTAAAGTTTGACTTCCCCAGTTGATTCCGGATTCGTATCTCCTTGTGAAGGAGTTGACCAGAAAAGTCTACTAGTCAAATCTAGGGTTTCCTAGACCCTATCTCCTACAATTTTTGTCATATTAAAATGACTCCAAGATGAAAGTTACTACTTATGACATTCCAAACATCTTTCATAATGGCCTCAAGAGATTATTTTACTTGGAAAGTCATTTCTTATGGTGAAAGATTATAGGTCATTTTGTCTGTGCCCTAGATAGAAGGTCAACTTCCAAGAGCCATAACCTACTCATTTTTTATGATATGAAGATTATACAAGTTTGATGATTAATTTAAAGATGTCTTCTTCAACTTTTCTTCTTTGAGAAAGATCAAATTATACCTGAAAAGTCATGTAACATGAAGAAACATTATAGGTCCATTTTGGTCCTCATCATTGAACAAGCAAATTTCCTCAACTTCTAAAATCCATAACTCCATCATAAAAACTTCAAATGGTGCCAAATTTGTGGTTAAATTAAAGGGAATTGAAAGATATACAACCTTGTAGAAGGATCAAAGTTCATTTGAAACTCATATAAAAAGTTATTCAAGATGGAAAGAGAGGTCATTTGGCTTATAACTTAGAAAACTTTCTAAGTATCTTCGACACTTCCATCTTCAAGGCCAGTTTTATCCATTTTACAAGCTTAAAATTGAAAAAGTCACATCATAAAAGTTGTTCCTTATGATGAAAGCTTTATAAAAAGTTCAAGATCACATCATTTGGATGAAAAATGAAGGACTTGCACATGAGATTCTTCCATGGCTTGTTTTGGCAAGTTTTAAGCTCCAAACAATGCACAACTTTGCATGGCCTTGTGCGATGATTTCAACAACCTCCTTGCACGATTTAGAGTGAATTCTAATCATTAATTTGGCTTGTACTATCACATGCACCCATGCACCAAGAATTGCTCAATTTTCATTCAAAATTGGAAAGGTGCACATATCAATTGATTGTCCTATAAATCAAACACCATTTGCTTAGAAATAGAAGGAGGAGACTGCCCAAGCTCTGCTAGCCATTTTCATAACCTCACACCATAGAATTTTTTGAATATTTCTTGAGAAATCGAGTTTTTGTTCAACTCAAGTTTTTGAGCAAAAACATCAAAGATTCATTCCCTTCTCCACTTCATTGAGTTTCTGCAAGCAAGAAGAAGAGAAAGCACGAAGAATTACATCAAGAACAAAGCTCATAAGCAGCTCAGAGAAGGTGAATTTCACAAAAAAATCATCTCTTCAATTCTCCCTCCATACTCTAGATCTAAGCTGAATTTTGTGATGGCTGAAGTCCAATGTAGGCAACATAACTGAGTTATTTTGAGCTTGATTCGAAGCAACTCAGGTTAAAAACCTCTGGTTTGATCTTCACTTTTCTAAATGAAGAGTGAGAGATGGAACAAACAAAGGTCATATTCTTGATCCTTGCAATTTTTCCTTTCAAATGATGTTAAATCCATCAATTTCTGGGCAAGTTTTCTCTTGACAGTCCGGTGACCCTCACCGGAGCTAGGGCTCCGATGGTGGCGTGGCAATGCCCTCACCCTTGGATCTCTCTTCCTTCTTTTAATCTGAGCCTTTGGTTTATTTTACCATGTGTGTGATGCGCTGACTGAGGGAACACGTGGAATACGCGTTTTGCATCATCAGATCTACCACCTTAATTAATGATGGGTGATCTGACGGCTCCTGATTTTCCATTTTATTTTATTTTTTCTAAATTGATTTTTAAATAGCCATTTCTTTTAAAATTCACCATAAATTCATTTTTGATCCAAAAATTATGGGACCAACACCAAAAATTCACAAATATTTTCTTCTTCCCATTTATGATTTAAAATTAATTTTTGGATTAAGCTTTATATTTTTGGTGAACTTTGTGATTTTTAACTTATTTTATTTAGTTTTTAATTACTTCTGACTTATGAAAAATACCAAAAAAATTAGTCAAGGGTCATTTGACCTTACTTGACCTATGATAAATTCCTTGGCCATTTCTTTGGTGTTTTGAAGGGGTTTTAGGTTTTTGATCTTTGAAAACTTATCTTTCTTCATTCTTAAAAATGTTTTTAAAATAGTTTAATTGACTTAATGCTTTGGTGAGCTTTTGTATTGACTTTATGTTTACCTTACTTTTGTTTGACCTTGGTCTTGGTTGAATTGCACCTTAACTTGGTCAATACCATTGGATTTAAGAGGTTGATGAAGTTTAAAACTTCATCCCTCAAATGAATGAATGGTATTGATCAAGTTGGGTTCATCCCTTGACCAATTTGGGACCCCCTTCATTTCATATCTCCATTTTCATCTCATTTCTTCCCCAATCATCTCTTGGTCAATGACTTATCATGGATCACTAGCTAGTTGATTCATCAATGACATTGTGTCAGATGAATCAACATAGGCTTGATTGAGATAGGCACATCCTCTCTTGTTTTTGTGTATGGTATGCTTTAAGAGCTTGGTCTTAGATACCTTGTCTCTAGCATGCATTAACACCAACATTATTATTGACCGACCTCAGATAGGTATGGTTTATACATAAGTCTACTTACGATTACTTAACATAGCGCTAAATTTTCCTCAAGGCACAAATTAACATACTAACTTGAAAACTAACATTTAATTTTCTTGTCATTTACTTTAATGCAATTTAAATTCTTGCACCTTATCATTCTTTGTCATTTACATTCATGCAAATTGTTTATGCTTCAGTTATTTGCTCTTTCCCCACATGGCCCTATGTTTATGCTTAAGTTATTTTCATTTTTGCTCACTTGAGCCATTATATTTTGTGTTTGTGATATATTTGTGCTTGTGATCATATTTTGTTTGTGGTCTTAGGACCTTAAAGAACTTAATAAAAACAAAAACACTAAAAAACATATTGGTGGACTGTTGGATCTTTGTCTGTGACTTGATTTGGACCTATGAACTTAGAGTAGGCAATATTCCTGAACTATGGAAGAAAAACTTGGCCAATGCCATTAATTTGAGACCAAAAACATGGCCAATGCCATTGATCCGACACAAGCTTGAGATACTCCCTTGGGTTTATCTGATACACTCTTTCTCTTTGTCTAAATTGTTAATTCGATCTTATTGTTATTATTTGATGTTTTCTCTTTGAGTATGTTTCAAGAGATTTTTCATATGATACACATAAAGGACATCGAAGATTGCTTGCTTTGGAGTGCTAGCTTGGATGATTGGTTATCTTTATTCATTTCTTGGATGATTATGGCTTTGTTGTTTGCTTGACAATCCAAAGGAAATGGTTTTCTATCTAACATTATTATCTTGTGGATGCTTCCCATGGGTTAGATCTTTTCAACTTATAACTTTTAATCTTGTCTAAGATAGCCTCTTCATCTTCGTAAGACTCAATGAGTCACTTTCAAAGTTACCTTGTAATTCGAAGTTGTTTCTAATTCAAAAAGGATTGTCTCTTTAGCTTTAATGTACTTGTAATTGGTTCCAAATGATGAATAAAATGAGTTTCATGCTTCAATTTGTGATATTTTCATTTTTATGATTACAATGCCAAATGTTCAACAATCTTAGCAATAAATAACAAGATTACTAAAGAGCTTTGTAAAATCAAAAAAATAATACAAACACCCGCATGCATCATTCTGCATAACTTAAAGCAAAACAAGAAACTTACCACTTGGACTTTATCCAACCAGAATCGACAAGCTGACTTCTCGACATCAATACAATACCTAAAGTAATCAAAGATCACTCATGGATCAACTAGAGCAGAATCAAGCCACTTTGAGGGAAAGTATGTTCGACATGCGCACCCAGATGGGACAACTGATGAAAACAATCCAAGTTATGGCCATGGGCCAAGAAGCTATTGCTAGAGGTCAATAGGAACTATGTCAAGCCAACTAGAGAATTGTTGTTGCCGCCAATCCTCTTACTCCTACACCTACCAGGTCTGTTGTGCAAATCCCTGTAAGTACACCTGTGGGCGTTCCTCCTTCTCTAGGAGGAGGTCCAATGAACCAAAATGTTATGCATACTATCAATCCTCTAGTTCTCGAGGTGGATGATATGAATGACACTTTCTTTAGCCCATAGGATGAATCAGTCTACTATGTTGTTGGACCAACAAATGCTGAGATAGAAAGGAAGTTTCGTGCCATAGAAGAGAAGATGAAGGCAATGGATGGGTCCAATGTTTTTTGGCTGGATGCTGTTGAGATGTGCCTAGTGTCAGGCGTCCAAATACCTGCTAAGCTCAAAGTCCCTGACTTTGAAAAAGACAAGGGGTTCAGATGTCCCAGAACATATGTCATGGCATATTGCCGGTTAATGGCTTCTTACTCTAATGATTAGAATCTACTTATGCATTTCTTCCAAGATATCCTTAGTGAGGCTTTATTGGAGTGGTATATATAGTTACAAAGTACGTCTATCCGAACCTGGAAGGAATTGGCTAAGGCATTCCTCAAACACTATTAGTAAAATATGGACATGGCTTTGAATATGTCCTGTAGCGGTAAAAAAATTTAGATTAAGGTATTGATTAACTTAACTCATAAAGCAAGAGTCGTCGCCACATTTTTATTATTTCCAAAGGAAAAGGGAAAAAAGTACGAACAAAACCCAAAGAAGTTTCAAAACAAAACTAATAAAAATAGATAAGGGTCCGGGGGTTAATTATGCAAAGGGAAGGTATTAGCACCCTAAACATACATGGTACTCCATGGGAACCTCTTTGAAGATGTGTACATTTAGTTTGAAAAAGACGTTGTTTGCAAAAGATTGGAGAGATGGGGAAAGAAGTATTTTTCTTAATTTTTGTGTTTGTGTAGCGGGGTATTCATTACCATTAGAGATATTGACTAAATCCAAGGTAAATCATACAAGTCGAGTCACCACCGCACTTCTATTTATCCAAAGGAATGGTTAGAAAGCGAACAAAAACCTAAAAGTTTTATCGAATCAAAAACTAGTAAAAGAGAGTCAGAGATCTAGGTAAGGGGGTTGGTTATGCAATGGGAAGGTGTTAGGCACCCAAAACATCCTAGGTACTCCTAGGGAGCCCTTTTCATACTTGTGGTAAGGTTGTTGTTTTGTGAAAATTTGTTTGTGCAAACATGATTGAAGAGATGATAAGAGAATATACAAGTTAGTTACATTTTTGTGTTTGGATGGATAAACCCATTGCCTACGTACCATCTTAGAAAAGATTAGGATCAAAACCTCGTAGTTCGGGGTAAAAATCTCAAAATTAGTTGGTGAATTGATTGGTCCAAAAGCCTTAAGGTCTTTTGTTATCCAAGGGAGAAAACTCAACCTAAAAACCACAAATCCACCATGTGAGGATAGCTTCAACATGCTAGTGAGGGGTTAACCCTATAATAAGCATGGAAGACTCATTGTCCATCACTAAGGATATAGGTGAGTATTACATCCACCTCAAGGATAACTCAAACATAATAGCTAACGGTTATGAAAAAGTTTTGATTAGAAAGTGGCCATTGAAACCACAAAAAAAATACATTTGAATGGTTTATATTTACCAATTATAAGTATATACAAAATGGTCAAAGTTGACTTAAAGATTCAATTCAAAATAAGTATTATGAAAAGAAAGTTTGAAAATCAAAAGCATAAGGCTTAGGTTTCTAATGTTGAAAACAAGTGTTAGATGTTTGCACAAAAGTTTTGGCTTGGGTTAGAGTGTAAAGAAGAAGAAGAAGAAGAAGGGCTAAAGTCCTAAGCATGCAAGAGGTAAGGAATAAGAAAAACAACCACAATGGAGTTCCTCTCTTGAGATCATATTGATGATCCAAGTAGCTCCCATCCTTTGGAATAAGCAATCACATAAGCATAAACTCAAGCAATCAAAAGTCAAATGAACTCTTGGAAAGACTCCTCAATGTATCTTGGATCTCTCTCTCTTGGAAGCTCATGGTAATGGTTCCTCAATTAAGCTCAAGTTGGAACTCCTAGCACAAGAAAACACACATCAAAAGGTTCTATAATACAATCAATGAATGGACAAGAGGGAGTTAAGAATATGGTCCTTTCAATGTTCATCTTCAGGCTTATTCTAAAGGCCCAATGCCTAGTTGCTCTTTGACTTTTTATAGCACTCTAAAGGCCCAATACCTAGTTGCTCTTTGACTCCAAATTTTCATAGGGAGAGTCCTAAAGTCTAATTCCATTTTGTCCAATTCTTTTCATTTGGTTCCCAACAATCAAAACAAAACACAAGCACAATAGTATATACACAATTATGTGCTCAAGTGAGCAAAAGGCAAATGGCATTAACATAAACATGTGCTCAAGTGAGCAAAGGGAAAAGCAAATGGATAAAATGTGCAATAATAGTAAATTTCATTAAAAGTAAAGAGCAAAAAGTAAATGTTAATTATTAATGGTTAGTGTTAGTAGTTAGTGTGCCATAAGGCAAATTTAGCGCTATGTTAAGCAATCGTAGGACTTATGTAGAAGTCACAACTATCTGAGGCCGGTCAATAATAATGTAGGCAACAACACAAGTTAGAAGTCTTGATTAGTGAACCAAGTTCCAACAACTTGTCATGCCAAAAAGAAGAAGAGAATTGATCTTGTATTGGTTTAAGTCTTTTGCATAATTTAGGAAACAACCTATCCTTAATGCAAAGTCATTCACTTGATCAATTGATCAAGATGAATTAAATTTGAATCAAGGAATGTTAAGTCTCCCTAATCAATGCTAACTTATCAACCTTCAACTCATTGATCAAAAAAGAAAAAGAAGAAGAAGAAGAAAGAGATGAATAATGGAAAAGGAAAAAAGGAAAGAATAAAGTGCATAAGGTGAAATAAAATGTACCAATCCATGTGTGTTGACCAAATGACATTGAAAGCCAAAGTCAAACAATGAGAAATCAGAAATGAGATGAAGATTGGAGGTCAAACAAATAGCAAAATATTTTTCGCATTTTTAACATTAAAATAAACTGGAATTAAAAATAAAAGAAAGGTCAAACTTCAAAATCACTTCAAATCAACCTTGAAAGATCCAAGTGATTTATCCTAAGTTCAATAAGGTCAAACAAAGTTTGACAAAAAGTTTCAGCATTTTTAAAAGTCAGAAACTATTTTTAATCAATTAAAAATGAATAAAAATAACCTAATTGAACTAAAATCTCAAATCAATTAAAAAATTGATGAGAATATTTTTCATAGATTCATCATCATTCAAATAGGTTAAGAAAATATTTTTATATTTTTTGAATATCAAAAACTATTTAAAATGAATTAAAAAATAACCAGAAAAGAGAAAATTCACAAAAAATACCAAATGACAAAATAAAAAATATTAAAAATCAAAATTAGAAACTAGAAATTATTTGGAGAAAAATGCAATTGCTCCCATATTTTTTGGAATTAAAATGAAGAAGATATGAATTTTTGAAAATAATGGAAATAAAAGAAATTAAAACAGAAATTAGAAAATAAGAAAAATCAGGAAGCGTTGGATGTGGTTTCATTAATTGACGTGGCACATCTAATGGTCCAGAGGCGCGCGCTCACCATGAGTCCAAGTCAATAGCACCACACACAACATTAAAACAAGTCATAACAATGGAAGGCCATTATTCAATCTAGAAATCATCATCAACGGCCTAGATTCAAACTGGAAAGGTGGACGGTGGTGTACACCACCGTCTTCTCCGGCGAGCTCCGACGAAGTCCAGAAATTGCAGGTTTCAAAAACTTAACCAAAAGACACGATCCATACATCATTGGAAAGCTGGGATGATGTACATCATCCCTGTACCACTCAATTCCACTCTAGATCTTTATATTAAGAGAAATCAGAGATGGAAATTTTGTGGTGTTCAAGTGAACTTCATGGGTTTCAACAATTAAGCACTCAAAACAATTGCCTCTATGGAGAGGACTTCAGCCAACACAATATCCAAGCAAATAGATCAATAAATGGTGAGTTTCGAAGAAAAAACCAGTTGAAGAACAACCTTGGATTCTGGAGATTTGAGCTTGCTTCCTTGCTTCCTTTGGCCAAACAGAAGATCAATGGAGTGCGAGAGAGAGGTCTAGGAACTTTCGATCTAGAAATTCAACCTGATTTAGTTGAATTTCAGATCTGAGAAATTGAAGAAAATTGGAATAGTTCCTTTAGGTGTGGCTCGGTTTTCAGTTCAGCAGGATTTCAGGTTGATTCATGGATGAAATTTGAATGGAGTGAGGCTCTTATTTATAGATGGAAAGGCAAGGTAAGTGTGATCAAAGCCGTGTGCATGGAATTGGATATTCATTGCATGGGCTTGCATGATCATTCAAAAGGCCCAAATTCAATGCCAAATGCAATCTGAAGCAAAACTGAGCTGAAATGGTCGTGGAATTGGCAATGCACAAGCTTGTATAATGAGTTTCAACATGTTATGCATAATCATGCCTAAAACTTCTCCTCTTTGAAAATGCCATTTTCCAAATCCAAACATGAGCATGTGAGTAATGGTTGGAAAGGTTTTGATGTAAGGAACAATTGTTATGTTGGGAAAAAAATCCATTTGAAATGTGGAAATTGGTGAAATTTGAGTTTAAAGTGCAAGGTGCAAAACATGTTAAGGCAAAGTTTTCTAAATTTGGCCAATGTTAAAGCCCCTCTGTTTTGATGATGAAAATTTCAAATGAAAAAACCTCCAACATCAAAGTTGTCGATCTTTTCAAGACAATCAAAATGGACTTAAATTTTGCATCATTTGGATTTTTGATGAAAGAGTTATAGGCACTTGAAGTTGGACTTTTTTGCCTTTTAATGCATTTGGTCCAAAGTGACCTATAATGTTTTGCATTATCACATGTATTTCCTTTGCGATTTTGAAATTTTGTTTAACATAACATTTGAAGTAGACATCTTAATATTTCCAATTCATTTGATCCCACCTCAAAATCATAAAAAATGAATGAGTTATGTCCTTGGGAAGTTGACCCAAAATTAGGGTTTCAGTCAAAATGACCTATAATGTATTTGAATGGGAGATGACCTTCCATGCTTCAAATCAGTTTTTTATGAAGATGAAAATTGTTCATATTGTCCTTAAGAACATTTTTGCTTTTGAGATCATCTCCATTTGACCAACACATAAAAAGTTAGGTCTCAGTGCATTTCAAAATAATCAGATGAATTGACTGATCAACTTCTCAAGTCCATGACTCATATCTTGATGAATTGATGATTGAGGACACTCAAATAAGTTCAAATATGCATGAAATGATGAGTTTTAGAACTTCCCTTGATTGTATTTGATCATGGGCTGAGGTTGCTTCAAGAGCAAGGCATTATGGTGCACAGATGAATTAGGGTTTCTTTGGGGAACAAACCTCAAACCCTTTGACTTGCTTTGATCAAAATGATGAATTCAGATGCTAGGGAAGCACATTTGATGGATGAGAGCTTTAGGAACCATTACCATGCTTGATTTCATCCTCTCTTGACCATATCTTTGCACAAAGGATCTCCTTGAAGCTCTTGGCCTTGTGATTGCTCAAGCTACAAACAAAAGATGTTAGTGACATATTTCTGTGCTTTTGGTTAGTGAACAAAATAATAAAAGCAATAATATACAATTCAAGCATGCTTGGTGATCTCAAACCACTCACAAGTGGTCCTACCCAAAGGTAAAGGGAACCAAGATGCTTATGATCCTTGAGGCTTTGCAAATGCAATGTTATGATGCCATGAGGGATCTTAGGGTCAAAATTGGGGTCTTACAGATGCCCCTATTTAAGGTCATTCTAGCCGGAGGAGTGAAGGTTAAAATCTTCATTTCGACGAGGTAGAATGGGCTTAAATAATAGCAAAGAGACGAATTTTGGTCCCTAAGAGACCTCGTGATGCAGATATATGCATGCAAATGGTAAAAATTTGTGGGGATAATGCGTCCACAAAGGCAAAGATCAGGAGGAAATCGATAATTCCTATGAATAATTCATTCTATGGGGCAGAGACTCTATCGGGGAGTAAAGGGATGAAAACGCGTGAGCAGGTCACAACTTGAAACTCGCTGAGAGACACAGAGAGAGTCCATGAAATAAATCAATGGAAAGACTTGAGCTGACTCGAAGATGCACGTATTGGGGAATATGCCAATACAGCAAAGTTATCCGTAACGGATACCTCAGATAAAAATCCGGACTCAGGTGGGGATGTCCACTAAGGACTCAGTTGAGGAAATAACAAATGAGGTATTACCGGTTACTGGGTAATAAGCTCAAAAAGATATCATGTGATCCCACCGGCATCAGGGTGAGGGAAAAACATGCTCCGGGAGAATGAATATCTAAGACCGGTATAAGGGTGAGAGATATCAAACATCCAAAACGTCTGAGGAAGACCTAAAAGGTATATTTCAACTCAGGGATTCTGACTTCACAGGGGACAAAAAGTCATAATAGGGAGCAGAAGGGGGGAACACCAGGGATACCGGTTACTGGGCATATAATAGGTCACCAACCAAAACGTGAATTGGGGAATATTCCCAAGACACTCATCATCCAAAAGAGGGCTAAAAGCAAACTCGATTATGGGATGGACATTCGATTCCCAAAAAGGGATACGAATCTTACTCAACTGGGTAAGAACAAAAGGCTTCGATCAAAGAGTGCATGAGATATATTATCTATTACCGTCAGAACGTAGATAATATACTCGCATGGAAGATTATCCACAACCGGCTATTGGGTTAATAAAGGATAAATTGACCGAGAGAGAAAGGCATCGGGATACCGAAACTAGGTATATAATGATGACCATTCAAGGGGAGCAACAAACATTACCGGTAACCGGTATATGAAAGATGACTTGCTGGGGATAAACTGCCTAATCAGAGAAATTATCCAAAAGAATGAGGGAATATCAACACCGAATATTGGATAATGATAACTGTCAAGGAGGGGATTACATCTACCGGATACTGGGTAGAAAACCACGGAAAAGTAACCATCATCGATTAGCAAGCGGTTAACTCTGCAAGGGGATGAAATAGGGTTTACAACTACCGGTATAAGGGTAAAAAACCACAGACTCCGCCGGGGATAAGATGAATGATTACTGATTACTGAGAAATCATTCATTTATACCACAAGGAAGCGCAGGAAACAGTCACAAGAAGCCAATCTAGGATCAAACTAAAGAGGCAAGCTGAATCAAGACTCGTCCTAGTGAGGATATAACTCAATAGGGAATCTCATCCCAATATATGTTGGGAAGGAACAGAAACAACCATCATCCACGAGGATATAACCCGGTGGGGAATATGGAAGGAAAGATAAACACTTTCTGCTTAAGGGGCTGACTCTACATGGGGAGATCATACACCGACATCTGCTTGGGATATGTATTACCCACTAGCAGGGGATAACAAACAAAGATATATGGCAAAGAATGCAATCATGAATATCTGAATGTTTGAAAACTATATGCACGCATGCATGGTTTATGTATGATGAATGCTGACAAACAGACATTTCTAACACAAACAGCTCCAAAGGATAAGTACATAAACATCCGGTACTACATCTCAAGAGAGAAAGCCAGGTTCACCGGAGAGTATCCAATCTGATGAGGGAAAGTAATACCAGGGAGCAAAGATCTTTGCAGGGGAATGAACATCAGTCATTACAGCTGGGGGCAGGAGTTATTGCACCGATAAAATCCGCCGCATAAGCAACTCTATTGGGGAACCAATCCGAGGAGGTGGAGGAATCTGTGGGGAACAACCACCAAGTAGGAATCTTCCACAGTCACCCCACGGTCACCACCAAATACCGTACTACCAAAGGTCACATCTGCTGAGGAGGAAAGAAGGATGAATGTCTTACCACACACTCTGCTTGGTAAAAAAAACACAAAAGGCTCCGGTAGGAAGAGGATACAAACATACCAGGAATATGAACAAATGTCTTACCCTGTTGGGGATCATACCATCCTTGGGAGAGCACTGAAGATCTCTTAAGTATCCTTATGTCATTGTGAATGTTCATTTTGTTTAAAAACAAATTTATGAAAAATTCGATTATTTAAAACAATGATACTTTTTTCAATGAAAACATGCAAAACCTTTGCTGGATAGAAATAAATGAGAGTGCAAATAATTGGATAAAGGCTCAAATTTATTTGATGGGATGGTAGTTTGCGAATGGCAAGACCCCATAGATCTTTACAAATTGGAAATTGGTGATATATATTGGAAAAGGGCTACATTGAACATAATGACCATTTCTCCACCAATTCTGAATCCGATGTATTTGAAACTTTGGTTGATGATGAAAGAGTGAGAATCTTTGACGGATGACAGTTGTAAAACAAAGTCTTGTCAGGATGCAGTTACTTACCAAATCCCTATTTTTGCCTAAATTTCCCCAGGGTGAGGTACTCAAGCTAGCGGGATACATATATTCATTTTTTTATATCTCTAACTTTTGCCTGGATCGCCCTTTCGGGTTTTCAATCCACCGAGATGCTCATTTTTGCCTAAGCCGCCCTTTCGGGTTTTCAACTTAGTGAGCTATTCTATTTTTATTTTAGGCGAAGTATTTCTTGACTGCATCTGAATTCACAGGACGAGTGAAATCCTCCCCGTCCATAGTTGTAAGTATCAAAGCACCGCCTGAAAAGACTCTTTTAACAACATATGGACCTTCATAGTTTGGAGTCCACTTGCCCCTGGAATCGGGCGCAAAAGACAAGACTTTCTTGAGCACAAGGTCACCCTCTCGGAAAACACGAGGCTTGACCTTCTTGTCAAAAGCTTTCTTCATCCTTTGCTGATATAATTGGCCATAGCACATGGCAGTCAATCTCTTTTCTTCATTCAAATTCAGCTGGTCATAACGACTCTGAACCCATTCAACATCAGTCATCATTTTGTTGTTCAAGTTAGATCCATTATCAATAATGATCTTATCTGGAACACCATATCGGCATATGAGTTGATTCTTGATAAACTTCACACCCACCTGCCTGGTCACATTTGCATATGATGCCGCTTCAACCCACTTAGCGAAGTAATCAATTGCTACGAGAATAAATCTGTGTCCATTGGACGCTTTCAGCTCTATCATGCCAATCATGTCGATTCCCCACATGGAGAAAGGCCATGGTGATGAAATCACATTCAGAAGTGTCGGGGTAATATGAATCTTATCCGCATAAATCTGACACTTATGGCATTTCTTCACATATTTGCAGCAGTCAGACTCCATTGTCAGCTAATAGTAGCCTGCTCTCAATATCTTTCTAGCCATGGCATGTCCATTGGAATGAGTACCAAATGAACCCTCATGGACCTCAGTCATCAACAGGTCTGCTTCGTGTCTATCCACGCATCTGAGCAGAACCATGTCAAAATTTCTCTTATAAAGCACATCACCTTTGAGGTAGAAACTTCCTGATAATCTCCTCAGAGTTTTCCTATCCTTCATAGATGCCCCAGGCGGGTAAATCTGGCTCTGAAGGAAACACTTGATATCATAATACCATGGCTTATCATTCTTCACTTCTTCAACCGCAAACACATGGGCTGGTCTGTCCAAGCGCATCATAGTGATATTGGGAACTTCATTCTAAAGTCTAACCACAACCATTGAAGCAAGTGTAGCAAGAGCGTCTGTCATCCGATTCTCATCTCGAGGAATATGATGGAAGTCAACCTCAGTAAAGAACGTTGAAATCCTCCCCGCATAATCTCTATATGGAATGAGGCCGGGCTGATTCGTCTCCCATTCACCCTTAATCTGATTAACAACAAGGGCCGAATCACCATATACATCAAGATGCTTAATCCTAAGATCAATGCACTCCTCCAATCCCATAATACAGGCCTCATACTCAACCATATTATTCGTGCATTTGAAAGTTAGCCTTGCTGTAAAAGGAATGTGTGTGCCCTGAGGAGTAATAATCACTGCCCCAATACCATTTCCATACTGATTTACAGCGCCATCAAACACCATACTCCAACGGGAACCAGGCTCTGGCCCTTCATCGAGCGTAGGCTCATCGCAATCTTTCATTTTCAAATACAGAATCTCCTCATCCGGGAAGTCATACTGAACTGACTGATAATCCTCAATCGGCTGATGTGCCAAGTGGTCAGCCAAAATACTACCTTTAATAGCCTTTTAAGCTCGATACTCAATATCATACTCAGATAACAACATTTACCAACGGGAAATCCTCCCTGTTAAAGCAGAGTTCTCGAAGATATACTTGATTGGATCCATTCTGGATATCAACCATGTCGTATGATTTAACATATACTGGCGTAGGCGCTTAGCAGCCCAAGCCAAAGCACAACATGTTTTCTCAAGCATTGAGTATCGAGACTCACAATCAGTGAACTTCTTGCTCAAGTAGTAAATAGCATATTCTTTCTTTCCTGACTCGTCTTGCTGACCAAGGACACAACCCATTGAGTCTTCAAGAACAGTCAGATACATAATTAATGGTCTTCCTTCCACGGGCGGAGATATGATCGGAGGCTCAGACAAATACTCTTTAATACTGTCGAAAGCTTTCTGGAAATCCTCGGTCCAATCATGGGACTGATCTTTCCGGAGGAGCATGAATATCGACGCACATGTGGCAGTCATGTGGGATAGGAATCTGGAAATATAATTCAAGCGGCCAAGAAAACCTCGGACTTGCTTCTCAGTTTTGGGCGCATACATCTCTTGTATTGCTTTGACCTTTGCAGGATCAACCTCAATACCTCTTTCACTGACGATAAAGCTCAATAACTTGCCGGAACGGACTCCAAATGTACACTTGTTGGGATTCAGACGGAGCTTATACTTTCTCAAACGCTGAAAAAGCTATAACAAGTGCTCTACATGTTCAACTTCCGTTCTTGACTTAGCGATCATATCATCAACATATACCTCGATCTCCTTGTGCATCATATCATGAAACAAGGTGGTCATGGCTCGTTGATACGTGGCTCTGGCGTTCTTCAAACCGAAGGGCATCACTCGATAATAGAATGTTCCCCAAGGTGTGATGAATGTTGTCTTCTCCATATCCTCGGGTGCCATCTTAATCTGATTATATCCGGAAAATCCATCCATAAATGAGAAGACATTGAATTTAGCTGTGTTATCTACCAACATATCAATGTGTGGTAGAGGGAAATCATCTTTCGGACTAGATTTATTAAAGTCTCTATAGTCCACGCATATCCGGACTTTTCCGTCTTTCTTAGGCACAAGCACAATATTGGCCACCCATTGAGGATATGTAGAAGTCACCAGAAACCCCGCATCAATTTGCTTCTGAACTTCCTCTTTGATCTTTACTGCCATATAAGGATGAGTTCTTTCGAGCTTCTGCTTCACAGGCACGCACTCAGGTTTCAAAGGTAGGAAATGTTGTACAATATCTGTATCTAGACTAGGCATGTCTTCATATGACCAGGCAAAGACATCAACATATTCTCGTAGCAATTCAATCAACCCCTTCTTAACAGATTCTTCCAAGAGTGCCCCAATCTTCACTTCTCGCACACAATCTTCAGACCCCAAGTTGACTGTTTCCAGATTCTCAAGATGTGGCTGAATGATCTTCTCTTCATGCTCAAGTAGATGGGTAATCTCGTCAAGAATCTCTTAAATATCATCTTCTTCCGCCTCAAATACAGGGAATTCAAAGTTGGGAGATGGTGTTGGGTCATTATGTTCAATGGGTTTGATCAACCTGCATAATGATTTTGGATATAAAGAGCTTTAGAATTCAAACAAGGCAAATCATTATGCAGATGAAAAGATTGATTTTATTCTTATTTTTGAGGTTTTATGTGATCACCAATTTCATGCAAAAGCAAAAGGGGAAAACATTTGGAAAAACAAATATTTAACATGAGTCTATTGAATGAAAATATCATTGTATTTATGCGCCAACAATGTCATCACTCATCCTTTTGGCATGGGAGGAGGGTTTTTAAACACAATGAGCATTACTTTGACTTATGGATAACTGTTGGAATATCTACAGCGACCCAATTATTGCAGATCCCCCTAGGGATGATGAAGTTGCCAGGATCCTCTTCGTCCTCTTCCAAGATGGCAGCAGCCTCCTTGTCCTGACTAGTGTGGATGATACCTCCACTCTTGAACAACCCTTGCGTATTAGAAACCCCAGATGAATAACCTATGCCAGCCCGGGACTTGTTATCTTCTAGCTCAATCATTTTCCCTAATCCAGCGGTTGCACCACGCTCAATGACCAACTTTGCATCTTTGTAGGAAGCAAATGAAGGAGTTCTCTTCTCAATAGGTTCAGTAATAGATAAAGCTTGGAAAGGAGTTCCAACTTCATCCTCAACATCTATATATGAGAAGAAAGACAAATGGCTAACCAGGAGAGCCTTTTCCCCCTACCACCACCAGCTTCTTATTCTTCACAAATTTCACTTTCTAGTGTAGGGTGGATGTCACGGCGCCTGCCTCGTGAATCCATGGTCTGCCTAGGAGGCAACTATACGATGGGTGAATGTCCATAACCTAGAAGGTAATCTGGAAATCACTTGGTCCGATTTTGACTGGGAGATCAACCTCACCAATCACAGTTTTGCGAGACCCATCGAAAGCCTTCACAACTACTCCATTCTGCCTCATGGGAGGCCCTTGATATGACAACTTCGTAAGAGTGGTTTTTGGCAATACATTCAATGATGACCCAGTGTCTACCATAACATTGGACATGGCGTCGTCTTTGCAACCCATAGATATATGCAATGCCAAGTTGTGGTCTCTTCCCTCCTCGGGGAGATTAGAGTCACAAAAACTCAAGTTGTTACAAGTAGTAATGTTTGCAACAATGCTATCGAATTGTTCTATCGTGACATCGTGATCCACATATGCCACATCCAACACCTTTTGCAGAGCCTCTCGGTGTGGTTCTGAATTCAAAAGCAATGACAACACAGATATTTTGGATGGTGTTTGTAGGAGCTGGTCTACAACGTTGTACTCGGTTCTCTTGATGAGCTTCAGCATCTCATCATAGTCTTCTTTCGTGTTGCCACTCGGGCCAGCAGAAGCAGGAGTTCTTGACGTAGAGGATGGCTTAACAACAAGTGCCAGATTCGGGGTGCTCACAGCATTCCCAATTGGGCGTTCAACAGAATCAGCATCAACACTTCCTCGAGCATCAACTTGAGGCTTCAACGGAGCTGAAAATACACGACCGCTATGGGTTAAACCGCTAACATCAACAATATTTACAACAAATGAAGAAGGCAAGGACACCTCTTTCCCATTTTCCACTGCTACGGCATTGTAGCGATAGGGGACCGCCTTTTCAGAAGAGTATGGTACTGGTCCGGCCGGTTTAATGATGAGAGCAGGAGAAGCCTTCTGCTTGCTACCATCATACTTGATGACAACAGGCTCGGGTATCCGGAACACCGGGGAAATCACGTTGACCTCATCAGCATCTTCGTCAACATTTCTGTTTTGATGGATCTCAATAACTCCTTCATCCAGCATTTCTTGAACATCTTTGCGTACCTGGCGACAACCTTTTTGATTAACAGAACAGACTCGGCATCTGTCATGGTCATGCTCATAATGACTATAACCACATAGCAAACGATGCATCTCGACCAGAGATTGTCGAATATGACTGACGTATTTGACTTTGTATTTGCCGGGGCAACCCTGGACCATGTTGACATATTTCCCATGCTCGAGCAATGGGTTCTTCTTCACGTTAGGACTTACATCCTCGAAACACAGAATGCCACACCTCACAAGGTCTTGAACTTTGGTCTTCAAAGGGTAGCAATTCTCCACGTCATGGCCGAGAGCACCAGAATGGTAAACACAATGTAATTCGGGCTTATACCACCACTGAGGGTTAGTAGGCATAGCCGGTGGGTCTCGCGGAGTAATCAACTTCCTCTCTATCAAAGAGGGATATAACTCTGCATACGTCATTGGAATAGGATCGAAGGTGACCCTTTTCCTCTCGTAACTTGTGCTGGTTTGATTACTGTTTCGAGGCTGGTAGGCTTGCTGTTGCAGACGGTGCTGTTGTTGTTGATATTACGGATGTGGTTGCTGCTGATTGTTGTTATGTTGCTGATTATCTCTGAAGACAGGTGCTATATGAGCCACCTAGTGTTGGTTACCGGCGGGACGCACGGTCTTCCTCCTCATAGAGGGTCTTCTTGGTTTCATATGGGAGGTCATAGCATGTGCCTTTCCATCTTTCTTTTTTGCAAACGCCCCATAACGTTTGGCAGAAGAGCCTTCTTCTCTTGTCAGACGCCCTTCCCTAACCCATTCTTCTAGACGCATCCCCATATTCACCATCTCGGTGAAGTCAGAAGGAGCGCTAGCAATCATTCGCTCATAATAAAAAGAACTCAAGGTCTTCAAAAAGATCTTAGTCATCTCTTTCTCTTCTAGCGGGGGCACGATCTGCGTTGCTACCTCTCGCCACCTCTAGGCGTATTCTTTGAATATTTCTTTGTCCTTCTAGGACATGGCCCTCAATTGGTCCCTATCGGGAGCCATATCCACATTGTACTTGTATTGCTTGACGAAGGCCTCGCCAAGATCGTTGAAGGATCGGATGTTCACACTGTCTAAACCCATGTACCAACTCAGAGCAGCACCAGACAAACTGTCCTGAAAGTAGTGGATGAGTAGTTGGTCATTGTCGGTCTGAGTTGACATTTTCCTGGCATACATGACCAGGTGGCTGAGAGGGCAAGTATTTCCCTTGTATTTTTCAAAGTCAGGGACCTTGAATTTCACAGGGATCTTCACATTAGGAACCAAGCAGAGTTCTGCAGCAGACTTGCCGAAAAGATCCTTTCCTCTGAGAGTCTTCAATTCCTTGCGAAGCTCAAGAAATTGATCGTTCATATCGTCCATCTTCTCATAGACATCTGAGCCCTCAGACGGCTCATAACGATAGATGGTGTCGTCTACTCTGAGCAGAGTATGCACGAAAGGAGGAGGAACAGCAAGGACCAGGCTAGATGCCGGCATAGAAGCAAAGGTGGGAGCAGGACCCTCGGGCATGAAATTGGGAGGCATCCCCCACGGGAATCCGGCTGGCATGGCCGTTGGAGCAAAGTATGCACTGGCTGCGGGCACAGACGAGGAGACAATCTCAGAGATGACTATCCTCTGGGGAGGAGTTGAAGGTGTCGGAGAAGACTGGCTATGGGCAGCCATGAATGACTCCATCAAGGCACTTAATTTGGCCACTTCCTCTTTCAGCTCGCGGTTCTCTTGTTCCAAATGATCAATCAGTCTTGAAATGTTGGCTCTGGTATAGTACCGGTGAGTCAGCTTGTCTTCAAAATAAATGAAGAACACAGAGTTAGACCACAGGACAAGAAGCCGAGAACAAAACCTGCTTATGTACATGATGCATGCAATGCTTGTTTACATGATTTGTTTTTTTCTCTTTTTATTTCAAAGGAACTTTAGGGTTCTATTTGCAAAGTTTGGAAGTATTAAACATTTATCACATATGGAAACATCTCATCAAATAATATCTAGAAACATTTTTACACTAAAGAAGTACAGTTTTGGTAACCAAATATAATACAAGAGAGAAGGGAAATAGACATCTTATGGATCTCTAGAAGCAATCGTCCAAAGCTCTGGACACAGGAAGATAAGATGCACGAAGCCTCTTCACCTCCCTCTCGTAGGCTGCCTCCATATGTGCCTTCTCCTTGGCGAGTCGATCGTACTTCCTTTTCCAAAACTTGGAAGACTGAGGAAGTAGAGAGGTTCATGCATCATCGGGATCATCAATAACATGATGTTCGAGGAACTCTATAAAAGCATCCTTCTCTTTGATCTACTGAAGCAACTCCTCTCTTTCACGGATCCAAGCACGTGATCGGTCTTCGTCTCTCAACTCCTCTACTCCTTGGTCAGGGAGGGTTGAAGGCCCAGCCACAACCAAAGGTGTAGGTCTTGGATACTCGTAAGGCATGAGATACTCAGATTCTCTCTTCCTAACCCAAGCAGTGTAAGGATCCATAGCAACACAATTCTTAGGACTCAACTCTTTCCTTCCTTTCCTATAAATCTTGCGCCAAGCGCGGACCATTCTGCCCTTCAAATTTTGGGGATCTTTACCCTCCTGAAAGAACACACCCTCTAACAGAATGTTATTAGGTTTATCCTTTAGGGGGAACCCAAGCTGACGACGTGCCAAAACAGGGTTGTAGTTAATCCCACCACATGTACCAAGAAGAGGTACATTGGAGAATTCACCACAAGAGTCGATAATCTGCACACCATCATACACACGGTTGTACCAAGAGATATCATCATTAGTGAGAGACATAAGTCTCGTGGACCACCGTAGACATCCTTTGTTCTCCTTGAAGGCGACCGTCTGCGGTAAGTGAGAAATAAACCACTTATACAACAGAGGCAAACAACACACAATGGCGCCACCACCCTTTGCATTCCTCATATGCAAAGAAAAATAAGTGTCACCCAACAGAGTCGGAACGGGATTAAGAGTAGAGAAGATCCTAATAGTGTTCACATCTACAAACTTGTCGATGTTAGGGATAGATAGAATATCTGAATAGATAGAAGCTTTCCAAAACGAGCCTTGAAACCCAAGGGATCTAATACATAGGATGTCAAATTCCTTAGCTCTTTCAGGTCGGGTTGTATGAAACTGTACTTCTTTGTATTCCTTCTTTGCCTTTCCATGTCTGAAAATTTGCAAATAGACCTCTTAAATTCCTTGAAAATTTGCTTCATTATTGATGATATGGGTGCAAATGGGTGCATGAATGCATGAATGCAATAATCACACTCAAGGATCAAGCAAAGCACACCAAACAAAGGTCATGGGATGAATCATGTTACCCTTAATATCAATCATCCATTTTGGTGGATTATGGTTTACACCTTATCAACACCCAAGTTCCATTGATATTAAGGACACACGAACGAATCAACCACGAATCAAGGGTTTGTTGCGAGTCACGAGCATGGAGTTTCGGTTAAGAACCACCCAAAGGGAGTGTACTAGGGTTTAAACCTGCCAAACATGTTCTACAAGAGGTTCCCATAGTCATCATCCCATATTTCGGATATTATCGGAGAAACGACTACTCATATTCCAAAAATATTCTCAAGAGAGACTCTTATGAGTGTAGTATCGCGTAACAATCGTATCAAAATCTTACACTTGAACGACTTTCGCACTACATCCTAAGAATAGGCCAAGATGGGCTTGGTAAACTAAGGTCCTTGGCTTCTAAGGTCTATATTGGAAAGAGTAATGTCTAACCACAACTACTTGTGTGACATTATTGATCCCAACATGACCTCCACCAAGTGAATGGACTTGCAAGTCAACTTGCTAAGGAATAACTCCACACAAGTCAACAAGACTACCATTCTCCTATCCTAAGTGCACTCGAGTCCGGGTATAGAACTCATCTCACAAAGATCACCAAGTATACAAGGAATTAATATTCAAGCAATTCAATCATTACATACAATACAGTAATCCCAAATTGCACAAAAATATGTCACAAAATAATATACCCAACAATACAACAAAAATGAAAAGTAGGCAAAACCCACTAGGCAAATTGCTCCCCAGCAGAGTCGCCACTTTTATGTAGAGGGGTATTCGTTACCATTAGAGATATTGACTAAATCCAAGGTAAATCATACAAGTTGAGTCGCCACCGCACTTCTATTTATCCAAAGGAATGGTTAGAAAGCGAACAAAAACCTAAAAGTTTTATCGAATCAAAAACTAGTAAAAGAGAGTTAGAGATTTGGGTAAGGGGGTTGGTTATGCAATGGGAAGGTGTTAGGCATCCAAAGCATCCTAGGTACTCCTAGGGAGCCCTTTTCATACTTGTGGTAAGGTTGTTGTTTTGTGAAAAATTGTTTGTGCAAACATGATTGAAGAGATGAGAAGAGAATATACAAGTTATTTACATTTTTATGTTTGGATGGATAAACCCATTGCCTACGTACCATCTTAGAAAAGATTAGGATAAAAACCTCGTAGTTCGGGGTAAAAATCTCAAAATGAGTTGGTGAATTGATTGGTCCAAAAGCCTTAAGGTCTTTTGTTATCCAAGGGAGAAAACTCAACCTAAAAACCACAAATCCACCATGTGAGGATAACTTCAACATGCTAGTGAGGGGTTAACCTTATAATAAGCATGGAAGACTCATTGTCCATCACTAAGGATAAAGGTGAGTATTACATCTACCTCAAGGATAACTCAAACCTAATAGCTAACAGTTATGAAAAAGTTTTGATTGGAAAGTGGCCATTGAAACCACAAAAAAAAGACATTTGAATGGGTTATATTTACCAATTATAAGTATATACAAAATGGTCAAAGTTGACTTAAAGATTCAATTTAAAATAAGTATTATGAAAAGAAAAATTGAAAATCAAAAGCATAAGGCTTAGGTTTCTAATGTTGAAAACAAGTGTTAGATGTTTGCACAAAGGTTTTGGCTTGGGTTAGAGTGGAAAGAAGAAGAAGAAGGGTTGAAGTCCTAATCATGCAAGAGGTAAGGAATAAGAAACAAAACCACAATGGAGTTCCTCTCTTGAGATCATATTGATGATCTAAATAGCTCCCATCCTTTGGAATAAGCAATCACATAAGCATAAACTCAAGCAACCAACAGTTAAATGAACTCTTGGAAAGACTCCTCAATGTATCTTGGATCTCTCTCTCTTGGAAGCTCATGGTAATGGTTCCTCAATTAAGCTCAAGTTGGAACTCCTATCACAAGAAAACACACATCAAAAGGTTCTATAATACAATCAAAGAATGGACAAGAGGGAGTTTAGAATATGGTCCTTTCAATGTTCATCTTCGAGCTTAAGCATTCTAAAGGTCCAATGCCTAGTTGCTCTTTGACTTTTTATAGTACTCTAAAGGCCCAATGCCTAGTTGCTCTTTGACTCCAAATTTGCATAGGGAGAGTCCTAAAGTTTAAGTCCATTTTGTCCAATTCTTTGCATTTGGTTCACAACAATCAAAACAAAACACAAGCACAATAGTATATACACAATTATGTGCTCAAGTGAGCAAAAAGCAAATGGAATTAACATAAACATGTGCTCAAGTGAGCAAAGGGAAAAGCAAATGGATAAAATGTGCAATAATAGTAAATTGCATTAAAAGTAAAGAGAAAAAAGTAAATGTTAATTGTTAATGGTTAGTGTTAGTAGTTAGTGTGCCATAAGGCAAATTTAGCGCTATGTTAAGCAATCGTAATTGGACTTATGTAGAAGTCACAACTATCTGAGGCCGGTCAATAATAATGTAGGCAACGACACAAGTTAGAAGTCTTGATTAGTGAACCAAGTTCCAACAACTTGCCATGCCAAAAAGAAGAAGAGAATTGATCTTGTATTGGTTTAAGTCTTTTGCATAATTTAGGAAACAACCTATCCTTAATGCAAAGCCATTCACTTGATCAATTGATCAAGATGAATTAGATTTGAATCAAGGAAGGTTAAGTCTCCCTAATCAATGCTAACTTATCAACCTTCAACTCATTGATCAAAAAAGAAAAAGAATAAGAAGAAGAAAGAGATGAATAGTGGAAAAGGAAAAAAGGCAAGAATAAAGTGCATAAGGTGAAATAAAATGTACCAATCCATGTGTGTTGACCAAATGACATTGAAAGCCAAAGTCAAACAATGAGAAATCAGAAATGAGATGAAGATTGGAGGTCAAACAATAAGCAAAATATTTTTCGCATTTTTAACATTAAAATAAACTAGAATTAAAAATAAAAGAAAGGTCAAACTTCAAAATCACTTCAAATCAACCTTGAAAGATCCAAGTGATTTATCCTAAGTTCAATAAGGTCAAACAAAGTTTGACAAAAAGTTTCAGCATTTTTAAAAGTCAGAAACTATTTTTAATCAATTAAAAATGCATAAAAATAACCTAATTGAACTAAAATCTCAAATAAATCTCAAATCAATTAAAAAATTGATGAGAATATTTTTCATAGATTCATCATCATTCAAATAGGTTAAGAAAATATTTTTGTATTTTTTGAATATTAAAAACTATTTAAAATGAATTAAAAAATAACCAGAAAAGAGAAAATTCACAAAAAATACCAAATGAGAAAATAAAAAATATTAATAATCAAAATTAGAAACTAGAAATTATTTGGAGAAAAATGCAACTGGTCCCATATTTTTTGGAATTAAAATGAAGAAGATATGAATTTTTGAAAATAATGGAAATAAAAGAAATTAAAACAGAAATTAGAAAATAAGAAAAATCAGGAAGCGTTGGATGTGGTTTCATTAATTGACGTGGCGCATCTAATGGTCCAGAGGCGCGTGCTCACCATGAGTCCAAGTCAACAGCACCACACTCAACATTAAAACAAGTCATAACAATGGAAGGCCATGATTCAATCTGGAAATCATCATCAATGGCGTAGATTCAAACTAGAAAGGTGGACGGTGGTGTACACCACCGTCTTCTCCGACGAGCTCCGACGAAGTCCAGAAATTGCAGGTTTCAAAAACTTAACCAAAATACACGATCCATACATCATTGGAAAGCTGGGATGATGTACATCATCCCTGTACCACTCAATTCCACTCTAGATATCTATATTGAGAGAAATCAGAGATGGAAATTTTGTGGTGTTCAAGTGAACTTCATGGGTTTCAACAATTAAGCACTCAAAACAATTGCCTCTATGGAGAGGACTTCAGCCAACAAAATATCTAAGCAAATAGATCAATAAATGGTGAGTTTCGAAGAAAAAACCAGTTGAAGAACAACCTTGGATTCTGGAGATTTGAGCTTGCTTCCTTGCTTCCTTTGCCCAAACAGAAGAGCAATGGAGTGTGAGAGAGAGGTCTAGGAACTTTAGATCTATAAATTCAACCTGATTTAGTTGAAGTTCAGATATGAGAAATTGAAGAAAATTGGAATAGTTCCTTTAGGTGTGGCTCGGTTTTCAGTTCAACAGCATTTCAGGTTGACTCATGGATGAAACTTGAATGGAGTGAGGCTCTTTTTTATAGATGGAAAGTCAAGGTAAGTGTGATCAAAGCCGTGTGCATGGAATTGGATATTTATTGCATGGGCTTGCATGATCATTCAAAAGGCCCAAATTCAATGCCAAATGCAATCTGAAGCAAAATTGAGCTGAAATGGTTGTGGAATTGGCAATGCACAAGCTTGTATAATGAGTTTCAACATGTTATGCATAATCATGCCTAAAACTTCTCCTCTTCGAAAATGCCATTTGCCAAATCCAAACATGAGCATGTGAGTAATGGTTGGAAAGGTTTTGATGTAAGGAACAATTGTTATGTTGGGCAAAAATCCATTTGAAGTGTGGAAATTGGTGAAATTTGAGTTTAAAGTGCAAGGTGCAAAACATGTGAAGGCAAAGTTTCTAAATTTGGCTAATGTTTAAGCCCCTCTGTTTTGATGATGCAAACTTCAAATGAAACAACCTCCAACATAAAAGTTGTAGATAGTTTCAAAGCAATCAAAATGGACTTAAATTTTGCATCATTTGGATTTTTGATGAAAGAGTTTTGGGCACTTGAAGTTGGACTTTTTTGTCTTTCAATGCATTTGGTCCAAAGTGACCTATAATGTTTTGCATTATCACATGTATTTCCTTTGCGATTTTGAAATTTTGTTCAACATAACATTTGAAGTAAACATCTTAAGCTTTCCAATGCATTTAATCCCACCTCAAAATCGTAAAAAATGAATGAGTTATGTCCTTGGGAATTTAACCCAAAATTAGGGTTTCAGTCAAAATGAGCTATAATGTCTTGGAATGGAAGATGACCTTCCAAGCTTCAAATCAATTTTTTATTAACATGAAAATTGTTCATATTGTCCTTAAGAACATTATTGCTTTTGGGATTATCTCCATTTGACCAACACATAAAAAGTTAGGTCTCAGTGCATTTCAAAATAATTAGATGAATTGACTGATCAACTTCTCAAGTCCATGACTCATATCTTGATGAATTGATGATTGAGGACACTCAAATAAGTTCAAATATGCATGAAATGATGAGTTAAAGAACTTCCCTTGATTGTATTTGATCATGGGCTGAGGTTGCTTCAAGAGCAAGGCATTATGGTGAAAGATGAATTAGGGTTTCTTTGGGGAACAAACCTCAAACCCTTTGACTTGCTTTGATCAAAATGATGAATTTAGATGCTAGGGAAGCAAATTTGATGGATAAGAGCTTTGGGAACCATTGCCATGCTTGCTTTCATCCTCTCTTGACCATATCTTTGCACAAAAGATCTCCTTGAAGCTCTTGGCCTTGTGATTGCTCAAGCTACAAACAAAAGATGTTAGTGACATATTTTTGAGCTTTTGGTTAGTGAACAAAATAATAAAAGCAATAATATACAATTCAAGCATGCTTGGTGATCTCAAACCACTCACAAGAGGTCCTACCCAAAGGTAAACGGAACCAAGATGCTTATGATCCTTGAGGCTTTGCAAATGCAATGTTATGATGCCATGAGGGATCTTAGGGTCAAAATTGGGGTCTTACAGTTTGCCAAGACTTTTAAAGTCTCATGCCTACGTACCAACAAAGTGAAATGGAGGATCAAAACGTCGTAGTTCCTGGTAAAAATAATATGAATGTTTATTTTGATTCATTTTTAATGAAAAGACATTTTGTCATTTTATGGAGAATACTCAACTAGCCACCCACAAGTATGAGAACTTTGCATCATCATGAGAAGGGCTCCAACTTGGATAAATATCAAAAAGTATGCCACTAGCTCTCTTAGATGGAAAATATTTATCATCAATGCTATGGGGATAGGAATTATCTCTCAACTATGGAAATGACCCATGTCTAAACTTTGAGAAATTTTTTAAAAGAAAAAGTGCACAAAGGGCACAAAATAATTTGAATGAGTTCATGCATTTTTTAAGTCTTTCGAAATAAGTTTGAATATGCTTAAGATGGATTAGCATTTATTAAGAAAAATGTTTTGAAAATCACTTGACAAAAGTCAAGGTTTTTTGAGAAAATGGTTCAAGTTTGAAAACAAGAAAGTTTTTGAAAACAGAGAGGAGATTTTGAAAATTAAAGAAGGAGAGTGTAAGACCCCAAATTTGACCCTAAGATCCCTCATGCTATCTCATTATATGCATTAGCATTGAGATCACACCTTGGCATCCTCCTTACCCCTCATTCATTGGGTTTGCATTGGGAGAGATCACCAAGCACATTTGATTGTATAATAATTTTTATTTTATCATATTTACTAACCAAAATACCAAAAATATGTCTTTGTATAAACTAACTCTTTTGTAGGTAGGGCATGTGCTCACCTTTGATCTATAAAGCTCACATCTAGGGTTTAAGACTCTCATGGCAAGGAGCTCAATCAAAAAATTAGTTTACTATGGATCTAAGCACCATATATTAATCCCCATGGTCTTTACGTGTTATTTTGATCAAGAAATCATCAAGAGTTTGAAGTTGGTTTGCCTTGGAAACCCTATTTCATCTGGGTATCCTGTGTAACTTCTTCAACAAGTTTCTTCACCAATTGATCAAATATTTCAAGGGATACTTAAAATTTCATCATCTTATGCATATATGATTCTCCATGAGTCCAAAAATTCAAGATAATGGCAAGCTAGCAAGTTGGTTCATGGTGGTTGACCAGAGGAATTCATCTGATCAAAACTGGGGTTCCCTAGACCCTATCTCCTACAATTTTTATCATATGAAAATGATTACAAGAGAAATGTTACTATAAATGACATTCCAAACAACTTTCATGTTGAGGTATAGAGCTAGTTTTGCTTGTAAAGTCATTTTTTATGGTGAAAGATTATAGGTCATTTTGTCTAAACCCTAATTTGGAGGTCAACTTCCCAAGGCCATAACTTGCTCAATTTTTATGAGATGAAAGATTTCCAAGTTGCACAATCAAATTCAAGATGTCTACTTCAAATTTTATTTTTGGATAAGAGCAAATTCAACTTTTATGTGCATGTGATATGAGGATACATTATAGGTCATTTTGGACCAATGCAATTGAACAAATGATTTTTCCCAACTTCAAAAATGTGTAACTCCTTCATATTAAATCCAAATGAGGCCAAATTTATAACCATTTTGAAGGAATTTGAGAGAGCTACAACTTGTATGAAGGAAACTTTCTCATTTGAAGGTCACATAAAAAGTTAGCCAAGGTGGAATAAGTGAACATATGGCTTGACACTTAGAAATGTTTTTGACATGTCTGATTTTCCCAACTTCTACCTCAAAATTCATTATGATCCAAGCTTCAAATCAAAAAGTGTCAACATGAAAGTTATTCCTCTTGATCTAACCTTTTAAAAAAATCCAATTTCATCCCATTTGGACAAGATATGAGTGACCTGCGCATGGCTTGAACATTGGATCATCATTTGGCATAAGTGAACTTGAACCTTCCATACACAAATGCATAGCTTTCCAACATGACTTTAGCATTGTTTGTACTTAATTATGGACCATAAGGAGTGATTACATGGGCCTATCACACTTCCATGCATACATGCAATGTACATTGCTATTTTTGGATCTTCATTTCAAGTGTGCAAATATCAATCCATTTGGCTATAAATAGAACCCCTTCTCTTCAGAATTGAGGATCCTGCGCGCCATCTTTGATTCCCAACCTTCAAACCCTCTCATTTCAAAGGATAACCTTGATAATTTCCATTTGAAATTTAGTTTGAATCTCACTATTTTGATATTCAAAACTCCAAGAGTCATGTGCCTTTTGTTCATCCAATTCCACTCCATCAAGTGTCCTGAGCAAGATCAATAGCAAGCAAGAGCAAGATCGATTGAATACAGATCTGCATTGAAGGTATTTTCCAGAAATTTTCATCTCTTCGATTCTCACTCAATTCTCCATAATTCTTCTTGATCTTTAGTTGTCTGAAGTCCTACCAATGTAGGCAACAAGATTGAGTTACTTTGAGGTCAAATCGAAGCAACTCAAATCATACACCTCAAAATTCAACTACCAATATCTTTCAATATACTTGGAGTTAGGAGAAATTGAAGTCATATTCGAGCTCCTGAGCATTTTTACTCTAAATTCATGTCCTTCTTTTTAATTTTGATGATGGTTGTGAGTGAACCAGTCCGGTGAAGCTCATCGGAGAAGGAGACCAGAGCTTTGGCTCCGGTGGTGTGCTGGCGCTCATCTGAACCACATGATCCATTTGAAATGATTTAATCTCGTGCCTTGGTTTTGCATACCATCCATACAACATATTGACTTGACTCCACCATGGAACATGCGCTAGCAGCCACTTGATCTGTCACCTCATTTAATGAGGGAGATCAAGTGGTCCACGTTTTTTCCTATTTTTTAATTTTCATTTTATTTGGTTTATTTTCATTAATTCATATTAATTTTAATACTGATCTAAAAAATATGAGAGTTTCACCAAAATTTTTTTTAATAAATTCCTCTTTCATTTACTGAATTAAAAATATTTTTTGGATCATTATTAATATTTTTCATGATTTAATTGTTTTTGTGAATATTTTTAATTGTTTAAAAATAGTTTTAAGTTTCCAAAATTAGTGAATTTTTTTCTCCAAGGTCCTTTGACCTTGTTTGACCTATGATAAATCTCATGGCCATTTATTTGGTGTTTTGATGAGGTTTTAGGATTTTGACCAACCATAATTTAATTTAATGCATTATTTAATTGATTTTAATTGTTTAAATGGAAAATAAATTATGTTGAACTTTTGATAATGACTTGTTGAGTTTGAATTGTGTTGTTGGACCTTGGTCAATGTTGATTTGACTTTGTTGAGTTAAAATCATTGGATTTAGGGGATTAATGAAATGTACATTTCATCTCCCAAAATGAATGAATTATTTTAATTTGATAAAAGTCCACCTTTGACCAATTTGTGTTGATTCCATTTCCCCTCCCTCTTCATCTCAATCCCATTCTCTTATCATTCATTTCATGGACCTATGATGTCTCTATATCCTAAGGCTAGTTGATTGCAAAATCAACATAAGTGTGGATGAGATTAGGTCCACCACTTTTGCATATTCTTTTAAGTGTGGTATGTTTTAGGAGTATGGTTTATAATAACATATCTCTAACATGCATTAACACTAAAATTTCTATTTCCCGACCTCAATTACGATTGCTTAACATAACGCTAAATTGTTGACACAAAAGGCATATCATTCTAGTAAGTGAGATTGTAAGTCTCCCCTCTTTCATGGTATTATATGGAAACTTGGCCTTTTTTCCTTCCTTTGGAAGATGTCTTGGTTCAAGGATCCATGCTTGTGAATAGTGGGTGAGTGTTCTCCAAAGAATGACTTAAACAAAACAAAGCAAAAGAAATACTAACTTCTAACCAACTAACAACTAACATTTAATTTCAAGTCATTTACTTTTATGCACTTTAATTTTTAAGTCTTTATTCATTTGCCATTATTCATACCATTCAACTTGTTTACTTTAATGTCATTTTTACTTTGCTCATTTGAGCCTCATTTTGTGATTATATTGTGATTGTATATACTTGTTTGTTTTTGTAGTCTTTTGACCTTAGTGTACATAATAACAACAAAAACCCTAAAAAACATTTGTGTAGACTGTTGGATTTGATATGAGACATTGGACTTAGAATTAGGCAACACTCTCTATGCAAAAGGACTTGGCCAATGCCAACTTTCATGAAACCAAGTGCTTGTGATTTGAAACTTCATCTGAAACAACTATTGTGATCCCATCTGAGTTCATCTGCTACATGGTCTTACTGAAGCTGTTACGTTGAAACTGTGCCTAGTGCCTATCTTTGAATTCATTTGATTCTTGATAGATTATGAGGAAGATCATGGAGTTGCTAAGCTTGGATGTGGCTATATTTATTTTATTCCTTGCTCTTCATCTTGATATTTGTGTATTTATATTGCTTGATTCTAAAGTCCAAGGGAAATTTGGGTTTCTATATGACATTCTTGTCTATTGGATTGCATCCCATCGGTCATATCTTTTCAACTCTTAAGTTTTAAATTTTTGCTTAGGATTAGTCTCTTCATCTCTTCCCCACTTCTTTAATTTCAAATCTCTCCCCTCTTTCAAAATCTTCTTTGTTTGTGATTTCTAAACTTAAACCATATTACAAATTAGAAACTTTGGCTTTATGCCATTGAATTTTTAAACTCTTTTCTTAATCAAATTTGTAAATGAACTTAACTATACTTGACTTAAAATTTCAAAAGACAAAAAGAACTAACACTCATTCAAAACTTTTTAGTCCTTTTGTGCCTTTGTTAAACTTATTTTTTTTCTTAAAAAGCAATACATCCACTTTGAAATTGTTACCACGAATTACGAGGTTTTGATCCCTCATTTTATGTTGGTATGTAGGCACAAGTACGAAGATCTTGTCAAACACAAAAATATAATAAATGAATTCTCTTCTCATCCCTCCACTCTATTTATTGCAAATATCATTTTATATCAAAACACATATGCACAGAAGAAAGGGCTCCCTAGGAGTACCTAGGACACTTTGGGTGCTAACACCTTCCCTCTGTGTAACCAACCCCCTTACCTGTAATCTATGGAATTTTATTAGTTTTGATTTTAAAACTTCTTATTTTTTGGTTTTGTTCGTACTTTTTCCTTTTTCCCTTGGAAACAATAAAAGCGCGGTGGCGACTCTGATTTAATTGACGTCTAGCTTATCCATAGCTTGATGGTCATGAATTTACCGCTACAAAGAGGAGAAGAAGAGACTATCCTAGAGAATAAAGTAAAAGCTAGGGAGGAAAGACTTGACCAAGAGGTAACAAGCTTTATGACATAAGTCAAGAAAGAATTCCCTCCTTTGGATTAAGCCTCAAGCAAGCCATATAAGCAAATAATAATCCATGTATTAAATGAAACCAAATTAACTCAACCAAGTCTCCAAAAGAAGTCCAAAGTCAAAGGTACCAAATGAATTCCAAGGTCTTAAATCACAATCTCCCAAAGCAAAGATCAAAGTCCTAGCTCTAATTCCATAACTCCATAATAATGCTAAGGATAGTTACCAGGTCCAAAAATCAAGAGACCAATTTTTTTAGGGGTTTTTCTTTATTAATGTCTTTTACAAACAAGGAAATTAAAGTCCAAATGGACAAAGAACAAATAACATAATCACAAAAAAAAAGATGGGATGCTAAAAATAAAAACATAAAGTAAATGACAAAAAGTAAAGAGCATAAGGTAAATGACATTGAAGTAAAAGTTAATATGATAAAATGTTAGTAGATGATGTTAGTGATCAATAAGTGAATGGCAGTTTTGTCATTTTTTGGAGAACACTCAACTATTCATTCACAAGCATGAAAACATGGGCCTTTACATCATATATGAGAAGGTCTCTAACTTGGATAAAATCAACAAGTATGCCACTAACTCTGATAATTGAAAAGGAAGCAATATTTTCACACAATACCATGAGGAGTAAGAGACTTACAATCTTACTTATCAAAATGACATACTTTTGAGACAAATTTAGCGATATGTTAAACAATCGTAATTGTAATTATGTAGAAGTAACAACTATCTGAGGTCGTTCAATAATAATGTTTGTGTTAATACATGCTAGAGAAATGATATGTAAATCATTTTCCTAAAGCCATGCCACACAAAAAGAAAAAAGAAGAAATGATGAAGCACAAATTCTAGGAGGATGGTTCATTACTTCAATCCATACTTAATAGTGCTTAGGACAAACTTATTCATCAATCCAAAGTACCTTAAATGATCCATGATCAATTAGGAGGTAGATTTGAAATGATGAAAGTTCATCAAGTACCAATCCATACATCATGAACAAGATGGACACAAGTCATCCATTTGATCAATGGGAAAGAAAGAGATGAAGAAGAAGAAGGGGATAAGAGAGATCAAACCCAAATTGGATCAAAGGTTTGATCAATCATCCATTTTGGTGGATTATGGTTTTTACCCCATAAGCACCCAAGATCCATTGAGGTTGATGAGACTTATGGTCAAAATCATCATGATCCAAAACCAGCAGAAGTACACAAAGGTTAAACAAATATAAGATGAAATTAAATAAAATAAAAAGCAACAAAAGGATTTTTAAAATTAATTTTAAAATAGAAATAAAATTAAAAATCCATAAAGTCCTTCAAAACACAAAATAAATGGCCAAGAAAATTATGGAAGGTTGGAAATGAAATAAGAAGCATATAATAAAACTTTCGGAATTTCAAAATGCAGAAAAGTATTTTTAAACCAATTAAAACAAAGGAGAAAAGAGAAATTTCATAAAAAAATAGAAAATCAATAAAATAAAATGTGAAAAAAAATAAGATGAAGAAAAATAAAAGAGAATTTTAGAAATTATTTTGGGATTTTTTGGATGTAAATGGATTTTCTATGAAACACGGTGGGATTTAACAAAAATGAAACACGGAATTGCATTTAAATTGAACCAATCAGAACATTTGAAATGTCCAACGTGTGGTCCTTCAGCAAAGTTTCATCGTTTGGTAAATTGAGAACACGAGATCACCACCAATGTGATCGCCTCCTCATCATGAATTCAACCTCATGCTCTAAATTCATTTATCAAAACTGAGCACGGGGAATTTCAGAGAAGATTCTGAAGAAAGCAAGCCACGAATCAATCAACACCGGATAGGTTAGGGGAAAGCATGAGAGAAGGAAGGACTACATTGTGGCAACTTGTTTGTGTTCAAATGGTGTTTCGAACTACCTTGTTTATATGGTGATCAAAAGTTGATAAAGCTCGATCTGGTTAGAGCACTTCACAAGGTCTCAGAGCTTGGGAATTGTTGCTAAAGCTTCAGAGGATGCCGAAGATGCAAATGGAATCAAGAAATTTGATTGAAATAAGTTGGAATTCAAAACACGGTAGTTGATCTTTTTTGGAAAACTTCATATTGCAGCAGGAGTTTCTTGGCTCTCAAAAGCTTGGAAATGAATGTAATAGCTTCCTCTATTTATAAGGAATGTGTTTAGATCCAAATACGTGTGGAATCAAGCTTAATTCGTGCAAAATGAACTTGATCAGGATGTGAGAAAAATGTGACTTACAATCCATCAAAACCCATCCAAATGATGTGTTTCAATGGTCAATTAACTTCTAGATGTTAGAACAAGATTTTGGTTATGCAATTTATCTCTAAGTTTTGATGATAACAAAGAATGAAACAATTAGGTACCCTAATAAATTTTCTAAGTGTGAAGGACTCTAACGTAAAATGAATCTGATAAAACAATATCTGACATCACACAAAGTCCAGAACAACGGACTCCAAATTAACTAAATCATATATGACGCCAAACACAAGCATATCCAAGAAAATCACATACAAAATCTGAAGACTATGAAGAATCCAAAGACTCTGATGAATGTACATTTGTAGACTCTAAAGACGCTCTATCTGAAGATCAGTCAAAGAACTATCTGAAGAAGACTCAACAAACAACTATCTGAAGAAGACTTAAACTAACAATTATCTGAAGAATACAAGATCTGGGAAAAGACTCTAATTTCCGTTCACTTTGACTCACGCCCAAAAAATCATATGACCAATCAAAATCAGAAACTTAACGAAGAATTATTCTAAGTATGGTATGAATCTCTATATGGATAATATTGAATACACTCCAAAACTGCTATGGAAAGGACAAGAGAATTAATGTCATGAATTCCCATTATTGGAAAGATATCACCATCAATATTCTCGTCAACAGTATTATCTTTAAGCACTATAAAAATTCCAAACTATCATCATACCAAGATACGAAGCTATCACACAAAAATTCTGCATATACACTCTGAATCATATACTAAATTCTTGTCATTTTATAATTCAGTTATCACACATGAGTTGTTGCTCTTAGTGTGATCATTGATCATCTATTTTTTTAATTGTGTTCATCTTGCTTATCTAGAAGCACCAAACACATTCTTGTTGAAATTCTATTAACAGACTATCGATGTCACACTCGATATTATGACATCCAATTCTGTGCAGACTGGTAATGTATGCAGAAGGTAATTGTAAAGGCAGTAAATGACACAGAGAATTGTTTACCCAGTTCGGTGACAAACACACCTGCATCTGGGGGCTACCAAGCCTGGAAGGAAATCCACTATAAGAGGTATTAATTCAGGACTTAAACCAACAGTTTAATCCTATCACTTAAGACCTACCCAATGCAATTTCAATCTAAACTATGACCTGAGTACCTACTCACTCCCCCTCAATCACAACAGTGATTACAACCATTAATAATTCTAAAGTCAGTGGTGAAGATATACTTCAAACAACTCTTGATTGTGCTTAAAAGATTTAATCAAGAAACACAACACTCACACTTAAAAGCTTAGAGTGACACAACAATTACAACTCAATAAACACCCTAGTCCAATGCAATCATCTAGGTGATAATTGCTTGGCTCACAAGTAAAACCTAATTCAAGACACAATAAAAGTACAACAAGGATATATACTGATATATTTAAATCTTCACGCTTCAAATCCCTTTTTTTTTGCTGAAAGTAGGATTCCCATCCTTTTATTTATAATGCAGTACTTGGGCCTTGTACTTGAATTTCCTAAAATTAAGGTAAAGCAAGTTAACCTAATTTCCACACATTAGGGTGCTAACAAATAGGCTATATGTTAGGTCTCTTGATTTTAGCTCAGCTGTTAGTTTCCTGAAAAACAGCCTGAGATAAATACTGAAACATAACAGAAAAACTAACTAGCCTATACTTTAGCATCTGCTGTCAGGGATGAATGTCATAACATTCAGTTTAACATCCAGAAAATAGGCTATATGCTAGGCCTCTTAATTTTAGCACAGCTGTTAGTTTCCTAAAAAACATCTAGTGAGATAAATACTGAAACATAACAGAAAAGCTAACTAGCCTATACTTTAGCATCTGCTGTCAGGGATGAATGTCATAACATTCAGTTTGACATCCAGTAAATCCTGTATTAGCTAATCCTGCATCATACTACCTAAGCATGTCATGACATCCGCCAAGACATCTAAGTACAGTAAGTGTTTTAACACAAAATGCAGCCAATCAAAAACATCTACAAACTCCCCCTTTGGTAAATTTTTGGCTAAAACAACTTGGCATCACAACAGAGTTCACAGTAGTAGAAAGCACACATCCAAGCAGAGAATCAAATTAGCTAATACATTTAGCAAACATAGAGGTTAAACTTCAAACAGCAGCAGCACAAGAGAAGATCAAGCAGATAGCAAACAACAACATAACCTCTTGTTTAGAGGACCTTCAACTTCAAAGAAATCTGTTTTCCCGGGGTACAGGTGTTACTCCCCCTTTTTGTCAAAAATGTTGCCAAAGCAATACTTAATATTACAGATCAAAACAAATAAAACTACACGCAATTATCAGACACACAATCTTGATTTTACTTCACAGTTTCAATCAAGACGACACCCAATTGATCTTGCTTCATAGCTTTTGATCAAGTAGACACACACTCTTGCTTAGCAGCTTTAGAGTGACAAGTTACAACCACAAATCAGATCTTCAATCATACATAGATTGCCATTAAGTGTGCAATCACAAAACACCAGACATTCACACTGAATGTTCTGTGTACAGGATGACATCGGGTCTGACATCCTAGAAGAATCCTTCTTAATTCAATAATTCCTTTTATAACTTCTAGCAGGTACAACCATATTAGATGCCATGACCTTGTATATGACATCTTGAAACAATCCTGCGTGAACATGTCCTTCATTTAAGCTCCAGCAGGTACATCCCATATCAGATGCCATGACGTTGTGTATGACATTCTGAAACAATCCTGCATGAACATGTTCTTGAACTCCAGCAAGTACATAGGATATCTCATGTTAAGACATCACACATAACATCTTGTGAATAGTCTTTGTTTTACCAAAATTGTTGCCAACACTAAAAATCAACAAACTCCCCCTTTGGCAAATTTTGGCTAAAACATGTATTTGTCCGTTTTGTTCACAAGGTAAACTATCAGCAGTTAAACAACATAACAGTAGTTTAAACAGCAGCATAATCAACACAATTACTCGCTTTATAGTTACTAGTAATACACACATGCACAATGGTACTTCTCCTCCCCCTAAATTTGTGCAACAAAAATAGAATTACTAGTTAAGGTTGCAACTAGTAAGACAGACAAATGCACAAGGGTACTCCTTCTCCCCCTAAATCTGTACATACATCAAATAACACCTGTACCAGCCAGAATGTCATTCTGACATCTGCTTCAACATCAACACCTGTGCACCATATCAGACATCCTCTTTGACATCTGTAAACAGAACAACATTCTTATTTTAACACCTATGCACTTCCTTCAATAATAGTTGTCCTTCAGTTCAGCTACATACACAACTGCTTCCACATTCCACATCAACACTTATCAACCCTTCTCCCCCTTTTTAGTCAAAATTTACCAAAGGTGACAAATTAGACAAAATAAATGTCAATTAGTCTATCAGAGAATGTTAGGACGGATGTTATAACATTAAACATGTTAAAACATAATAGTTAAGCAGTACAAACCATCATCATACACAACTGTGATAGCTGAGATAATGAACAAATCCAAGCTATAGGTTCTCATGAACACAGATCCCCAACTTCCCCCTTAAATATTCAAATTGATTGGCATCCAAAGCTTTTGTAAATATGTCAGCAAGTTGTAGTTCAGTTGCCACATGTTCCAAGGTAATCACTTTGTCTTCCACCAGATCTCTTATGAAGTGAGGTCTAATGTCAATACGTTTGGTCCTTCTGTGTTGGATAGGATTCTTTGAAATGTTGATGGCACTGAGATTTTCACAGAACAATGCATGACATTCTGAGTGACATTGTACTCAGTCAGCATCTATTTCATCCATACCAGTTGGGAACAACTACTTCCAGCTGCTATGTGCTCAGCTTCTGCAGTGGATAATGATACACAATCCTGTTTCTTCCTTTCAACTACTCCATTTTGCTGAGGAGTAATAGGTGAGGACAACTCATGACTTATTCCTGCAGATGAGCAAAAATCATCAAACTTGGAATTTTTAAACTCCTTTCCGTGGTCACTTCTTATTCTGACAACACTACTATCCTTTTCTCTTTGGAGTCTTATGCATAGATCTTTGAAGACATCAAATGCATCTAATTTTTCTCTGATGAAGCTTATCCATGTGTATCTGGAATGGTCACCAACCACATAAGCATACTCTTCCCACCAAGACTTTTAACCTGCATAGGTCCCATTAAGTCCATGTGCAAAAGATCCAGAGTTTTGGATGTTGTAGGATGTCCAAGCTTAGGATGTGACATCTTGGTTTGCTTGCCAACCTGACATTCTCCACAGACTTTTCCTTCATCAATAAGCAGCTTTGGGATTCCTCTAACTGCTTCCTTGGATATGATCTTCTTCATTCCTCTTAAATGAAGATGTCCAAGTCTTCTATGCCACAACTTCACTTCCTTTTCTTCCTTGGCTGAGAAGCACATTGAGGAGTCGTTTGAGACTTTAGGTTCCCATAGATATCAGTTATCTTTGGATCTGGAGCCTCTCATAACTTCCTTATTTTCTCCATTTGTCATAACACATTCTTTCTTAGTGAACTTTACATTGAAACCTTGATCACATAGTTGGCTTATGCTGATGAGATTAGCAGTTAGTCCTTTTACTAACAACACATTATTCAGTTCTGGAACTCCAGGATTGTCCAGCTTACCAACACCTTTGATTTTTCCTTTAACTCCATCACCAAAGGTCACATAACTGGTAGTATGAGGTTGTATATCTACCAATAAGTTATTCATCCCAGTCATATGTCTTAAGCAACCACTATCAAAATACCAGTCTTCTTTGGTAGATGCCCTTAGAGATGTGTGAGCTATTCTAGCAACCCATTGTTGTTTCTTGATAGGGGCATTCTGCTTAGGTGCCTTCTGCTTAGGTCTGACTTGAGGGGTCTGGTTAGGATAACCATGCAACCTGTAACATAAGGGTTTTATGTGACCAAATCTTCCACAGTAGTGGCATCTCCATCTTTGAAATTTCTTCTTTTGATGGTTCATCCTCCTGTTTCCATGATGTTGTGACATTGGTTGTGACTTCTGCTTGATTTTCTGAACTTCATCCTTTAAGCTTTTGAGTTCAGATAAGGATTCCTTAACAAAGCCTAAACCAGACATGGATCCTGACTTCTGTCCCACCTTTAGAATTTCTTCCAAAGTGTTAGTTCCTTTATTCAGCATTCTGATGTATTTTGTCATTTGATCTAGCTTAGATGTTAACAAGGTTATCTCACCATTTAGATCATCTATGACTATCAGATGCTTCTTCTTCTCAGCTTCCAGCTCCTTGATAAGTTTCTTATGCTTTTCTCCTTGTAGACACACTTCTGCACTTTTGACACATAACTCTTTATATGACGCAACAAGTTCATCAAATGTAAGTTCATCTCCACTTGAGTCATCATCAGAGGCACATACACTAGTTAGTGCAGTGACATGTTTTGCAGATTCTCCTTCTGATTCACTCTCAGAGTCTCCCTCAAACCAGGTGACAGATAGTCCCTTCTTTTGCATCTTGAGGAAGGCATGACATTTAGCTCTAATGTGTCCAAAACCTTCACATCCATGACACTGGATTCCCTTGCCTTGGTTGGACTTTTCTTCAGATTTTGATCTTCTACTGATGTCAGATGAAGTGTTCTTGACATTTGGTCTACCTTTTTAATCAATCTTCTTTATGAACTTGTTGAACTGTCTTCCAAGCATGGTTATAGCTTCTGATATACTTTCATCACCTCCAATATTTCCTTCTTCTGAATCCTCTTCAGTATTTGATACCAAAGCTATGATTTTGTTTTTCTTTTCAACATTCTCACACAAGCCCATTTCAAAAGTTTGGAGAGAACCAATAAGCTCATCAACCTTCATATTGCAGATATCTTGAGCCTCTTCTATAGCAGTAACCTTCATGGCAAATCTCTTGGGCAATGATCTGAGAATCTTTCTTACAAGTTTTTCTTCAGACATTTTCTCTCCTAAGCTTCCAGAAGTGTTGGCAGTTTCAAGAATATTCATGTGGAAGTCATGAATAGTCTCATCCTCTTTCATCCTCAGATTTTCAAACTTAGTAGTCAGCATCTGGAGTTTTGACATCTTTACCTTGGAGGTACCTTCATGAGTTGTTTTGAGAGTATCCCAAACTTCTTTAGCCAGTTCATAGTGATGCACCAGTCTGAAAATGTTCTTATTTATCCCATTGAACAGTGCATTCAAAGCCTTAGAGTTTCCAAGGGCTAATGCCTCTTGCTCTTTGTCCCACTCTTCTTCAGGAATTTGCATAATGGTTCCATCTTTACTTGTCTTCGTTGGATGTTCCCATCCTTTGTTGACAGCTCTCCAGACCTTGCTATCCAGAGACCTCAAGAAAGTTATCATACGAGGTTTCCAGTCATCATAGTTAGAACCATCCAGCATAGGTGGCCTATTTGAGAATCCTACATCCTTGTCCATGGTACTAGAAAGTAACGTCCCTAGATCTCACCCAGAAATTAACAGGCAGGGTGCCTGCTCTGATACCAATTGAAATTCTAGTAACAGACTATCAATGTCACACTGGATGTTATGACATCCAATTCTGCGCAAACTGGTAATGTATGTAGAAGGTAATTGTAAAGGCAGTAAATGACACAGAGAATTGTTTACCCAGTTTGGTGACAAACACACCTACATCTGGGGGCTACCAAGCCAGGGAGGAAATCCACTATATGAGGTATTAATTCGGGACTTAAACCAACAGATCACTTAAGACCTACCTGTAGCACCTCAAATTTGCACCTCCCATTTGTACATTCATTTCATTTTTAGGTCATTGACATTGCATAGTACATTGCATTTCATAAGTCAAAGCTGGTTAGGAGGATTCATCTGTGCAAGAGAGCAAGGGTTTTTCCATGAGATAAAGGCCCTATGGTTGTTCTAGAGAGCTTAAATGACCCAAGGTTCATTTTGATGCAATTTGGCCAAGTGTTGAAGGCTCAAAGTCCACAGTGCAGTTTCAGGTCATCTGGGGCCCATAAAAGTCAACTACAAGTCAATTGAGGGCTAGGAGATGGAGAAATCGTTTGAGACACTTCATTCATGTCCCAAAGAAGGTTATTCAATATGTCAAACATCTCCCCTGAAGATTTTGAAGCCAGATCAAAAGTTTCCCAAAATGGAAAGTGACCTGTAATTTGAAAGTTTCCAAAAATGGCAAGTTTTTGGACCAACTTCAACTCAACTTTCCAACATCAAAGAAGCTTCAAATGAAATTTTGTCCAACATGAAAGTTGAAGATCTTTCTCTCCCATTTCCAAAAATTCCAAGATCATGAGCATCTGATGAATGGTCAAAGAGTTATGATCAAATCATTGCAAAGTGTGCTTGAAACTTCAAATGGCCATATCTCTTGAACCAAAACTCCAATTTGAGTGCTCCTTTTTGCACAATTCTCCTCATGACATGAATTTTCCAAATACCTCATCACATTGCATGAAATTTGAACATATGATCATTTGTTTATTCATGAAGTTTTTAAAGGAAAATTGCCAAAATCAAAATTGGTTGATCACATGCATATATTTCCAATTCCAATGTGTGCATGGGCTGATTTTGAGTGGATTTGGGCCATCATTGTGTACTTTTCACGTGGCCATTCCATCCATGAGGTGAAATTGTCAAATTGTGCATGCACCTTATATTCTTCTAATCTCAATTAGCTTTGGCCTAATGATGATTTCAGATTAATTAGCAGGGCATATATAAGCTTAATTACAACTGTATTGAAGAGATACACAGTTTCAGATCTAGTTTTTGAGTTTTGATCCAAAATTTCTCTCACAAAGAACTTCAAAATTCCTCACATAAGCACTATTTCTCTTGTTAAATTGTTGATCCTGGTGGAGTTTAGAGTGTGATTCAACGTGCATTTTGTGGATTTCTGCTCAAAATCGTGCATACCACAAGCTTGAAGGTGATGATGGAAATTCAAAATTGAGCTGGAATCAAGAGGAATCAAGCATCCATACCTACACAAAGCTTCATATTAGAGTTGATAGAGTGGATCTGGGCGTGAATGAGGACCTGAACCTACTGTTTCTTCACATTGATCTTCAAGAAGGTGAAAATTCGATCTCAATTATTTGCCAATCCATGTACATATTTGTGTAGATCTTTTAACCCTGAGCATTCTGAGCTAAATTTCATGAAAAATAGTGCACTATAACATGAGATATGTGTGATTGAAGTTTGACATGTTGAAATGTTTCTGCTCGATTTGAACTTGTTATGAGGAATTAACCTTAGCTATTACTTGATCTGTAATCACCATGGAAAGATCTTTAAAATGATGTATAATTCTGGAATTTCTGGAAAAAAAATTCGCGCCTTGCTACTGTTCATATTCATCTTCATGAAGAAGATGAAGATCTTCATACTAGCGTCGAATTAGCGACGGATTAGCGTCCAATCTGGGCTTGGTTAGGGTTTTTAGGTGAAACGACGCCGTTTTGTGTTGGCGCGCGCATTTTGAATTTGTACCGTGTTCGATCCCCAGCGTGCTCAATTATTCAAATTCGTTCATCATTTTATGCTTTCCCTCCTTATTTTCCATGCCATGTTCACTTTGATTTTATCTTTTTTATCCAACTTCAAAAATCCATAACAAGTTGAAAAATGACTCAAATCACTCCCAATTTTTTGCAAAATGATCGTCTGTTTGTCTAGTTTTTTAATGATGATGAATTTTGAAGTTGTGCATGGCTGGTTTTTGATTTGTGTTAGAATATGTGAACATATGTGCTTTTATGACCTTGCCTTGCTCTTTCTATTGTGAAATGCTTGATTTTAATCCAAATGCTTTGAAAATTTGTATGATGTTTCTTGACATGTTGATGGATGTTTGAGACTTAGTTTGGTATTTTTCTCATTTGCCATTTCTGTTTTACACACATGTTTGTATGGTGTGACAATTGGTGTCACACATTTGGTTGTTCAACTTGTGCAATTTAATTTCCATATCAAATGATCTTTGATGCTTCTGATTTTTTGTATGATGATCATGTTAGATGTGTTGAATGTTCATGAATTTTTCCAGAATTATTTGAAGCATTTCTGTTTTGATTTGGTCATTTGTTATTGTTGGCTAACATTTGTTTGTTTTGTAGGCTTTGATGATAATTCACTTGAGTGTTTTCCTTATGGCTTACTCATTGTGCATATTGGATTGTCTGTTTGTTGTTGACTGTTGTCTGATTGTCTGAACACTGTACTGATTTATTTAGTTGTTCACACAGGTACCTAAGTTGCTTTAAGTTCATTTGAACTTTGCTTTGCTTTGCTTGTTGTTGGCATACCACTTAGGTATAATTCCTGATCTTCATGTAGTCTGGAAGACCTGTCATGTTACTTTGGCAGGCACCTGTCTGAAGCCCTCCTTAAGAGGCAATGTTTGTGGTTGTTTATCTTTGTGCCTTGTACATTCAAAGACCTTCTAAGTGAAGAGGCATTGGCAGATAGAAGGGATGTGCAATCCATCCCCTGCTATTCAGTTGAGTCTTTCATCCTGCTCACACCATGTGTTGATGCACTTTGAATAAAAACCCAAGATCTTGTTGTGTCAGTCATGTGGAGAAGAGTTCCTACATTCTGAACTCCCACACTTTCATTGATTGAAGCTCTCCCAGACCAGGGATAAGAGCTATGAGGTCCGATCCTCATCTCCCATTTCATGTGCTTCACCCTAACTCTCAATGTTAGGGTTAAGAGCTAACAACACCCTTTTCCAGTTGGCTTGTTTGTCGAGGTTGATAGGACCCCTTGACTAAAGCCTAGCCTTGTATGAGCCACTTGTTTGCATATAGTGTGGGTGCTTGCTCTCTTGTGCTTGTGTTTGCTTATGTGCTGTTTAGGATAGCTTGCTTCCTGTGCAAGTTAGGATTAGAGACCTCAACATAGGGATTGTATGCATGACAACTTCTAGGCTCGAGTCGTAGTCTCCCTAGTAGCTTGTTATCTCCCTAGTCTCTGGTTTGGATAGAAGTTCTTTCCCTGTTAAGGGGAACTACGTCGCCCTGATCCTCATACCCGATGAGGTACGTAGGCAGGAGATGAGCTGATCTCTTCGGGCGCACTTTTTCTTTTTCAACCTTCTCATTTGCTTGTTGGAGTCTGACGTAAGTCCAGCGATTGGCAGTTGGTTTCCTGTGTGCATTTGTTTGTTTGGAGTCTGACGTAAGTCCAGCGATTGGCAGTCGGTTTCCTGTTTGTGTTTGTTTTTTGGCGTGCGTTAGTCGAGCTACGAGTGCTCTGATTCTTCTCTGGTTAGAGAAGATACGTATGCATAGGATGCGATATCCTAGCGAGCACATTCCCCGTATCCCTTCTCCCGTCTTCTTCCATCTGTGTTTTACTCCAGTTTTGTGCAGTTTTGAGCAGTTATCTAGCAACCCTTCTTCTATTCTTTCCGAGCGTGGATCCCGTCGAGTACGACGGATGCGTAGGGGTGTTAATACCTTCCCTTCGCATAACCGACTCCTGATCCTTGCAATCTCTGGTCGCGAGACCATTCCTTTCCAGGTTTACTTCGAGCATTTCCTTTCCCTCCTTTGGAATAAATAACGCACGGTGGCGGCTCTGTTTCTTTTTCCCGCCGGTTTTTCGCGTAATGCGACACTACCCAATGCAATTTCAATCTAAACTAAGACCTGAGTACCTACTCACTCCCCCTCAATCACAACAGTGATTACAACCATTAATAATTCTAAAGTCAGTGGTGAAGATATACTTCAAACAACTCTTGATTGTGCTTAAAAGCTTTAATCAAGAAACACAACACTCACGCTTAAAAGCTTAGAGTGACACAATAATTACAACTCAATAAACACCCTAGTCCAATGCAATCATCTAGGTGATAATTGCTTGGCTCACAAGTAAAACCTAATTCAAGACACAATAAAAGTACAACAAGGATATATACTGATATATTTAAATCTTCACGCTTCAAATCCCATTTTTTTTGCTGAATGTAGGATTCCCATCCTTTTATAATGCAGTACTTGGGCCTTGTACTTGAATTTCCTAAAATTAAGGTAACGCAAGTTAACCTAATTTCCACACATTAGGGTTCTAACAAATAGGCTATATGTTAGGTCTCTTGATTTTAGCTCAGCTGTTAGTTTCCTGAAAAACAGCCTGAGATAAATACTGAAACATAACAGAAAAACTAACTAGCCTATACTTTAGCATCTGCTGTCAGGGATGAATGTCATAACATTCAGTTTAACATCCAGAAAATAGGCTATATGCTAGGTCTCTTAATTTTAGCACAGCTGTTAGTTTTCTGAAAAACATCCAGTGAGATAAATACTGAAACATAATAGAAAAATTAACTAGCCTATACTTTAGCATCTGGTGTCAGGGATGAATGTCATAACATTCAGTTTGACATCCAGTAAATCCTGTATTAGCTAATCCTACAACATACTACTTAAGCATGTCATGACATCCGTCAAGACATCTAAGTACAGTAAGTGTTTTAACACAAAATGCAGCCAATCAAAAACATCTACACTTGTAATTCTCAATACTTATTGTAATTCCTCAAGTCACTTGTGAAGTCTGTAGACTTGAGAGGGATAAGAGATTGTTGAACTCTTAGATGATTGTTGTAATCTTTATATATTATTGGATTAAGTCCTTATTAAATGCGAAATCACCTTGGCAGGGTGGACTGGAATAACTTTGATTTTCAAGCAAACCAGAATAAACTTATGTGTTGTTTGTTATTAGCTTGGTGTATGTAGCGTTTCTAAAAGTTTTTATTTTCAGTGAAAATAAATTCAAACCTCCCTTTCTTGTTTTTCTCTACCTTTAATTGGTATCAGAGCTTCGACTCTGTTATTGATATTTGAATCAAACACTTAACAGTGTATAGAGATCCAGCATGAGAAAAACATCATAGCTAACACCAATGAAAGTGATAGCTACAATGTTGAACGTCCAGTGTTTGATAGAGAGAAATTTGATTATTGGAAGAACATAATTGAAAGCTTCTTCCTAGGCTATGACACTGACTTATGGGACGTTGTTACAAACAGTTATGAACCACCCATATCTGCTCTTGGTATTATCGTTGCAAGAAGCAAAATGAATGATGATCATAAACGTGACTTCAAGAATTATCACAAAGATAGAACTATTATGTTGAATGCAATATCCTACAATGAGTACGAAAAGTTCACCAATAGGGAAACATCTAAAGAAATCTTGGATTCCTTAAAGATGACTCACGAAGGCAATAATCAAGTCAAATAGACTAAGGGTTTAACCTTAATCCAAAAATATGAAGCCTTCAGAATGGAAGATGATGAAGCTGTTGAGGTAATGTTCTCTAGATTCCAAACTTTAGTTGTAGGACTCAAGGTTCTAGACAAAGGATACACAACTGTTGATCATGTCAAAAAGATAATTATAATTCTTAAAAAGAAATGGAGACCTGTGGTTACTGCTTTAAAGTTATCCAAGGATCTGAACAACATAAGCCTTGAAGAACTCATCAGCTCCCTCAGAAGTCATGAAATAGAGCTAGAGGAAGATGAACCTCAAAAGAAAAGCAAATGTGTGGCTCTGAAGTCTAGATCAGAAAGAAGAAAGCCATAAATGAACAAAGCCTTTCACGCTGAAGAAGAAGACGACGATGACTCTGAAAAGGAAGATTCTGATGATGAAGAAGAGTTATCTCTCTTATCTAGAAGAATCAAACAACTATGGAGAAAAAGAAATAATTACTTCAGAAGACCCAGACAGAAGGGAGATCGTCCATAGTCAACTTCCAGAGACGGACCAAACAAAGAGGTAACCTACTATGAGTGCAAAGAACCTGGACACTACAGAAATGAATGTCCAAAGCTCAAGAAAGACAATTCCATAAATGAAGGATTAAATAAAAACTCCTTCAAAACTAAGAAGAACGGACTCATGGCTACCTGAGATGACTCTGAATCTGACGCTTCAGAATCTGATTCTGAAGAGGAACACGCAAATGTTACATTCATGGCTACCACATCTAGAAGTTCATCCAAAAAGGAATCTGACTCTGAAGAGGTATTTTCTGATTTTTTTCGTTCGGACCTGGAAGCCTGTTTATCAGAATCTCTAAGCTCTTATCAGAAGCTTCGACATAAATTCAAGATCCTAAAAAGGGTTCATGAAGAAACTGTTGAAGAGTGTGATAAGCTTGAGAAAGAAGTTTCTGAACTTAAAGAAAACAATTTTATCCTTGAAAAAGAAAATGATTTTTCAACCAAAAAATGTTTAAAACTTGAAGAAACTCTTTCCAAAGATCCACCAACTTCTGACACCATCATATATAAATATGAAAAAGCTTTAAAAAAAATTCTGAACAATGGGCTTGAAAGAAGCAAAATGGCTTCTATGATTTATGGTGTTAATCACAATAAGAAAAGAGGAATTGGATATGACTCTGATGAATATGATTTAATACCTTATGTAGAAGACAAACCTAAATCTCCTTTTTCTTATCATTACACACATGCACAAACACAAAAATTTAATAATGCTAGAAAACCCAAAGTTTCAAGAAACTCTGGGAGAACTAATGATAAAGGACCCAAAAGATTATGGGTACCAAAATATAAAATAGTATATGTTGCAGATATCTTGTGCAGCAGAGTTAAAATACCAATCATGGTACCTATACTCTGGATGCTCGCGACACATGACAGGAAGAAAGCATATGTTCCAAAGCCTGGAACTTAAAGATGCTGGCTTTGTAGGCTTTGGAGGAAATCAGAAAGGAACTATCAGAGGATCTAGAACAATTGGTAATGGGTATCTTCCCTCTATTTCTGATGTCCTTTATGTTGAAGGATAAATGCATAACTTGTTATCCATAAGTCAATTAAGTGATAACGGTTATGATATAATCTTTAATATAAAAAATTGCAAAGCTATTAGTCAAAAAATGGCACAGTCCTGTTCACTGGTAAGAGGAAGAACAACATTTACAAAATTAAGCTTTCATATTTAAAAAATCAAAATGTAAAATGTTTAATGTTTGTAAATGAAGAGAAATGGGTGTGGCATAGACGCTTGGGTCACATTAGCATGAGGAGGATTTCTCAGCTAAATAAACTTGAGTTAGTCTGAGACCTACCTAAGCTGAAGTTTTCTTCAGATGCTCTTTATGAGGCATGTTAGAAAGGAAAATTTTCTAAAATAACTTTCAAAAATAAAAATGTTGTTTCTACCTCTAAGCCTTTGGAACTTCTACACATTGAATTATTTGGACCTGTTAAGACATCGTCAGTCGATGGTGAGAAGTATGGACTTGTCATTATTGATGATTACAGTCCTTGGAGATGGGTAAAATTCTTAAGAGACAAGAATGAGTCACATTCTGTGTTCACAAGTTTCTACTCAAAAGTGAAAAATGAATTTGACTCTAAAATCATCAGAGTCAGAAGTGATCATGGTGGCGAATTTGAAAACAAACTTTTTGAAGAGAATTTTGACTCTAATGGAATATCTCATGATTTCTCTTGTCCTAGAAATCCACAACAAAATGGAGTTGTAGAAAGGAAGAATAGGACTCTCCAAGAAATGGCTAGAACCATGATCAATGAAACAAATGTAGCTAAGCACTTATAGGTTGAAGTTGTGAATACAGTATGTTATATTCATAATAGAAACTCTACTATACCTATTCTGGAGAAGACTCCTTATGAACTGTGTAAGGGAAGAAAACTCAATATTTCTTATTTTCATCCTTTTGGATTCTCTTGCTTTATTCTGAATACTAAAGATAATCTGAACAACTTTGACTCTAAAGCACAAAAGTGTATTGTGTTGGGATACTCAGAATAATCTAAAGGCTATAGAGTATACAATACAAAAACACAAATTGTGGAAGAATCAATACATGTCAGATTTGATGATAAGCTTGACTCTGAAAAGTCAAAGCTAGTTGAGAATTTTGCAGATTTGGAGATAACACTTGCAGGTTCTGACGAAAAGACTAAAGAGTTTGAATAAGCAGAAAAGGAAACGTCAGAAGCACCTGAAGTTACAATCAATCAGAAAAGATCAAGAAATAAAAAACGAACATGCCAGTGTGTCTGAAGAATCGATTATGGGAAATAAAAACGAACATGTCAGAACAAGGTCAATATTCAAAGTTTCTGAAGAAACACTTCTGGGATTAGTATCTCTGATAGAGCCAACATCCTATGAAGAAGCTCTTTAAGACAAAGAATGGATTCTGGCATGAAAGAATAACTTGATCAATTTGCAAAGAATGATGTCTAGGATCTTGTACCAAGACCCAAAGGAACCCACATGATTGGAACCAAATGGGTTACAGAAACAAAATCAATGAAAAAGGTGAAGTGGTCAGAAACAAAGCACAGATGGTGGCACAAGGTTACAGTCAACAAGAAGGTATTGACTACAATGAAACCTTTGCTCTAGTCGCCGGGTTAGAATCTATTCGTCTACTTGTATCTTTTGCTGTAAATTACTCCATTAAACTATGTCAGATGGACGTCAAAAGTGCATTTCTGAATGGATATATTTCTGAAGAGGTGTATGTTCATCAGCCTCCTGGTTTTGAAAACACAAAATATCCATAACATATTTTTAAACTGAAAAAATCTATTTATGGTGTTAAACAAGCTCCCAAAGCTTGGTATGAAAGACTAAGTTCTTTTCTTCTAGAAAATGATTTTATCATAGGCAAAGTCGATTCCAATATCTTCTGTAAAAACATCAGAAATGACCTTATGATCTGTCAGATATACGTTGATGACATAATTTTTGGTTTTGCTAACCCCTCCGTCTGTTAAGAATTTTTTGAGCTAATGCAGGCTAAAATCAAAATGAGTCTAATGCAAGAACTAAAGTTCTTTATGGGGATTCAAATTAATCAAACATCAGATGCTACTTAGGTATATCAAAGTAAATACATAAAAGGCATTTTGAAGAAGTTTGAAATGTCAGAAAGCGAACCAGCAAAGACTCCCATGCACCCCCACTTGCATTATGGAGAAAGAAGAGGTAAGTCAAAAGGTTTGTCAGAAACTTTATCGTGGTATGATAGGTTCTCTTCTCTATCTGACTTTTACGTGTCCATATATATTATTCAGCGTGTGTCTCTATGCCAAATTTCAGTCAGATCCAAGGGAATCTCACTTAACTATGTAGCGGTAAATTCATGAACATCAAGTTATGGATAAACTTGACGTCAATAAAACCAAAGTCGCCACCGCACTTTTATTGTTTCTAAAGGAAAAGGGAAAAGTACAAAAAAACCCAAAGATAATTTTTTTTCAAATCAAAACAAATAAAATGCCAGAGATTACAGGTAAGGGGGTTGGTTACCCAGAGAGAAGGTGTTAGCACCCAAAGTGTCATAGGTACTCCTAGGGAGCCCTTTTTATGTGTGTATATGTTTTGGTATAAAAGATGTTTGAGAAAAAATAGAGTGTGGGGGTGAGAAAAGAATTCATTGATTATATTTTTGTGTTTGACAAGACCTTCGGTCTCGTGCCTACATACCAACATAAAAATGTGGGATCAAAACCTCGTAGTTCATGGTAAAAATTTCAAATATGTTGGTGACTTGCTTTTAACAAAAGTTTAATAGGAAAAGGCACAAAGGGACAAAAAAATTGAATGGGGTTATTAGTTCTTTTTATTCTTTTGAAATTTAAGTCAACATGGTTAAGTTTATTCACAAATTTGATTTAAGAAAGAGTTTGAAAATTCAATGGCATGAGGCCAAAGTTTCTAATCACTAAACAATGTCATATAGAAACCCATTTTCCTTTGGACTTTAATCAAGCAATGATCAATAAGCAATGAGCAATATCTATAAATCATAAATCTCAAGGCATCAAATAAAGATATCCACATCCAAGCAAGCATTCCAATAGCTAGCAATCTTTATTGTCTTCATTGTCTTCCAATGTACTAGATGAAATATTCCTTGATCAACTTAGAACAAAACATTAGACAAAAGACCAAAATAACAATTAAGCACAAAGACAGAGTAGCAGAAGAGTCCAAGAAATTCTCAAGTCATGCATCAGATGAAAGCATAGTTCAAAGATAGCTCAGTCCCAGATATTGGCATTGGCCAAGTCCTTTAGCACATGGAATGTTGCCTAATTCTAAGTCCAAAGCTCAGATCAAGTCCAACAGACCACCAAATGTTTTTTAGGGTTTTTGGTGTTATTATGTGTTTTTAAGGTCCTAAGACCACAAACAAAATAAAGACAAACAAACAAATATATGCAATCACCAGATATGGCTCAAATGAGCAAAGTGAAAAGGACTTGAAACACAAACAAGTTGCATGAAATATAAATGGCAATGGACGATAAATGGCTGAAATTTAAATTGCATAAAGTAAATGACTTGAAAGTAAAGCAATAATGAATAAGAGTTAGTCAATGGTTAGCCAAATGTTAGTCAAAGGTTAGTGTTGAGTTTTAATTTATTAAGTCATTCTTTGGAGAATACTCAACCATTCATTCACAAGTATGAATCTTTAAACCAAGACATCTTCTATAAGAAGGGCTCCAACTTGGATAATTCAACAAGAATGCCACTAGCTCTCATGAAAGGAAAAAAGGTCAAGTCTCCACACAATTGCATGAAGAATGGGAGACTTACAATCTCACTTACTAGAATGCTACGCCTTGAGGGTCAAATTTAGCTCTAAGTTAAGCAATCGTAATTGGACTTATGTAGAAGTCACAACTATCTGAGGTCGGGCAATAAAAATATAAGTGTTAATGCATGTTAGAGATTTGGTACAAGGAACCAAACTCCTAAAACATACCACACACTAAAAAAAAGGGAGGGACCTATCTCAGTCATACTTGTATTGATTCATCTGACACAACGTCATTGATGAATTAATTAGCCTTTAGACATTAGAGATTTCATTGGTCAAATGGGGGAATAGGAAAGAATAAGGATGAAGATGAAGAGGGATGGGGATATAGAAACACAAATTGATCATGAGAGATCAAATCAAAATCATCCATTCATTTTGTGAGATGAAATGTACATTTCATCAATCCCCTAAATTGAATGGTTTTGATCCAACAAAAGTCAAATCAATCATGACCAAGGCCCAAACAAAAAGTCAAACTTCACAAGACCATCAAAATAGCTCAACATAATTTTAAAAATTTAATAAATTAAAAATATAATTAAAAATGAATTAAAATATGTTTTTATTTGGTCAAAACCTAAAATCTCTTCAAAATACCAAATAAATGGCCAAGGGATTTATCCTAGGTAAAACAAGGTCAAAGGACCTAAGACAAAAAAATTTACAATTTTTAAAAAGTCAGAAGTACTTTTAAACAATTAAAAATATGCATAAAAACATTTAATTCATGAAAAATACCAAAATCAATCCAAAAAATAATTTTTAATTCAGAATAAGGAAGAGAAAAATATTTAAAGATTTTTGGTGAAAATCCCATATTTTTTGGATTAAAAATGAATTAATTATGAATTAAATGAAATAAGAGTAATTAAAAGAAAATAAAAAATTATGAAAAATCAGGGGCCATCAATCTCCCTCATTAATTGAGGTGGCAGATCTGATGGCCACGCGCATGGAGAACAAAATGGACTTGAGTCAATGCACTGCAAACAGGGTCAAACAAATCAAAGGTCCAAATTAAAACGCTTAAACATGATCAAAGGGATGAGAGAGTGCCAACACACCACCAGAGCTAGGGCTTCAGTCATCTTCTCTGATGGACCTCACCGGACTGGTCCACCATCAACCTTCACTAAAATAAAAAGTGAATACACTAATTTGAAGAGAAAAATGCCAGGAATCCAAATCTGCCCTCAAAATTCTCCAATTCCCACTATATTGAAAGATATGTGGAATTGAAAATTGAGGAGTATGAGCTGAGTTGTTTTGATTTGACCTCAAACCAACTCAATCTTGTTGCCTACATTGGTAGGACTTCAGCCAACCAAAAATTAATTGAAATAATGGAGAATTGAGAGAGAATCAAAGAGAGAAAGTTTGACAAATTTCACCTTCTGTTTGGAGTGATGATGCTCGATCTGGATCTTAATTGGCTTGAGCTTACTTCCACTTGATTGTAGGAGGTGAAATGAGAGCTCAAATGGCTTGGATTCTTGGAGTTTCAACTTCAAAAAAGAAGTGAAATTAAAACTTGATTTTCAAATGAAAACCTTCAAGATTATCCTTTAATGGAGGTGGGAAGGTTGCAGGAGCAAAGCTTGGGCAAGGTGTCCCTCATTCTGAGTAGTGAGCCATGTATTTATAGGCTTGGCAATTTATTTTCACACACTTCTATTCAAATGCCAAAAATAGTAATTCAAGTGTGCGTGCTTGCATGGGCGCGTGATAGGCCCATGAGATCATGTCAAAAGGTCCAAAAAATGATCATGAATGATACTGAAAGTCTAACATGAAGCCATGCATTTGTAATTGAGAAGTGATCATGAGATTCATCCAAATGGAACCATGAAGAGTAACCATGTGCAAGTCATTCAAACCTTGTCCAAATGAAGCTATTTTGTACTTTTTGGAAAGGTGAGATCAAGGGGAACAACTTTCATGTTGAACACTTTTCCATTTGAAGCTTTGATCATGATGAATTTTGATGTGGAAGTTTGGGAAATCAAACATAATTGAAAATTTTCTAAGTACCAAGTCAAATATCCACTACTTCCACCTTAAATAACTTTTGCTATGAGCTTCAAATGGAAAATGTTCCTTCATGAAACTTGTATCTCTTTCAATCCAATTCAATTTGGTAACAAGTTTGACCTCATTTATATTTGGCATGAAGGAGTTATGCATTTTAGAAGTTGAGGAAAATTGCTTGTTCAATGGTAATGTCCCAAAATGACCTATAATGTTTCCTCTTGGAACATGCCTTTGCAAGTTAAATTTGAAGTTTCTTAAAGAATAAAAGTTGGAGAGGAAATCTTGAAATTGATAATGAAATTTGGATGGCCTTTATCTCATAAAATTTTAGCAAGTTATGGTCCTTGGAAGTTGACCTCCTAACTAGGGAATAGAATAGACAAAATAACCTATAATCTTTCACCATAAAAAATGACTTTCCAAGAAAAACTAGCTCTTGATGTCAACATGAGAGATGTTTGGAATGTCATGAATAGTAAATTTTCTCTTGGAATAATTTTCATATGACAAAAATTGTAGGAGATAGGGTCTAGGGCACCCCAGTTTTGACCAGTTGACTTTCTTTTGTCAACCACCTTGAACCAACTTGCAAACTTGAAGCTATCTTTATCTTTGAGACTCATAGGGGATCATATATGTATAAGATGATGTAATATGTAGTATCCCTTGATATATTTTATCAAATGTTGAAGAAATTTATTGAGGAAGTCACACAAGATGCCTAGATGAATTAGGGCTTCCAAGGCAAACAAGCTTCAGACTCTTGATGATTTATTGATCAAGATGATAAGTTAATATCATGGGGATCCATATATGATATCTAGAACCAATGTGAACCATCTCTGGATTGATCTCCTTGCACTGAGGGTCTCAAACCCTAATTGTGAGCTTGATGAGGCATTGGTGGATGCCCAGATTACCTACAAAAGGAACAAAGCTATACATAGACATATTTTTGGTATTTTGGTTAGTAAACAAAGAAAAATAGAGTATGATACAATCAAATGTGCTTTATGATCTCTCCCAATGCAAACCCAATGAATGAGGGGTAAGGAGGATGCCAAGGTGTGATCCCAAAGCCAATGCAAATGATGAGATAACATGAGGGATCTTAGGGTCAAAATTGGGGTCTTACAAACTGATGTTAAGAGAATCCTAAGGTATCTGAAAGGAAAACCTAACTTGGGCCTAATGTACAAGAAAACATCATAGTATAGGATGTTTGGGTTTTGTGATGCAGATTACGCTAGAGACAAACTGGAACGCAAAAGCACATTTGGGAAATGTTAGTTTCTGGGAGGAAACCCCATTTCATGGGCTAGCAAAAGACAATCAACCATTTCACTCTCAACTGCAGAAGAAGAATACATTTTAGCTTCACTATGCAGCACTCAGATGCTCTGGATGAAGAACCAACTTGAGGACTTTCAGATATATCAGAGTAACATCCTTATCTTTTGTGACAATACTGCTGCCATATGTTTATGTAAGAACCCTATTTTGCATTCCAGAGCAAAACACATAGAAATTAAACATCATTTTATTAGAGACTATGTTCAGAAAGGGGTAATAAGTTTAAAATTCATATATTCAAACCATCAATGGGCTGATATCGTCACAAAACCCTTAGCTGAAGATAGATTTCTTTTTATTCTGAAATATTTAAACATGGTAGGTTGCCCAGAATGAAACTGAACTCGTGCTTTTCTTATGATGTTAAAATAAGCTTTGACTTAATCGTTTGTTGGTCATCTAGTTCTGGTTCTGATACTTCTACAAGCTAGATGTTATCTGGATTAGAAACCTTCTAAATCTGAAACCTTTTGGTATTCTTGATGTCAGAAACATCAACATGTGGTTTCTCAAACGTGTGGCCTTGGATCTTCTAGACAAATGTCTAGTTCAGAACTCATGAGCCAAAATGTTGAGATCTCCTCGAGCAGTGTGCATATTCTTGAGATTAGACAACCATCATTAGCTGCATTTAATACTCCCCAAAGCATGTCAACTCAGATTTCTGGAATAATTATTATTTGTGTTCCCCACTCTTTTAATACACTATCGTTTTGCATGCTAATTGTTTATGTATATATATTTTCCATATTTCTCACTTTCACACTTTTCACTCACAAACCTACACAAACCCTTGTGTGCTCGTTGTTCTCTGCAACTTCTTCAACCTTCGTCCTCTTCAACATCAAAAAATTTCATCTTCTCCAAACTCCAAATGGATTCTCAACAACAACATGTTTACGATTATTCTCAGCAAATGGATGCTATTGAACAACATGTTGACACCCCAAAACAAGTTGTTACTCAATCTACTACAACCTCAATAACTGCCTACAAAGAACCCCACGTTCTTGACCGTCCCCCTCACATAAATCTTGCCACGCCATTTGAGAAGTTAGAGGTTTTATGTGAATTGCTAGTGGATTTTGACAACTTGAAGCATAACAGAATTGATCTCACTGAAGAACTAGAGAAACAAGGATGGGGAAATTAGTTAAAGAGAGTCTATGGTCCGGTTTACACCTTCCTTGTAAAGGAATTCTGGAGATTTGCAGATTGCGATGACCACTGCATTGTCTCCTACGTCCTAGGGGTAAAAATGGTCATCATTTGAGAAGTTCATAGCCAAGCTTTTGCACATGGAAAAGACAGGGGGCAGAAGGATTTACAACATTAACCCTAGGGCAAAATACATGTCCTAGGAGATAGTCGCTGTCATACCCCAATTTTGTCCGGGCATATTTAAATTTTTGTAAAATCGATGCCATTTTTAATTTGCATCATATGCACAACATGACATGCATTCCATCATGAATAATACCTGAAATATCAGTCAGGATAAATTTATTGAAAATACAGACAAATCGGTTGAATCATTTCCTCAAGTACGGACAAAATCAGCAGATAAAAAGTTTCAAAATTAAAATTGTAGACGCCAGTATTATTAATCTATGGTTCATGTAGTTTAACCTGGTGTGTTCGTTGTATTTTTCAGCAGCTGTTTCATTTGCGTTTTGACCCGCCTGAGCCTTTTAACCGGTGCAAACTTATTTCAGAATTTGAAGAAACGCTGTATTTTTTCAATAAGTATATTTTGTGCTGATCATTTTAGTGTGTCTGATTTAATTTTTTGAGCAAATTTTTGCCCGACTGTTATTCATTTTTAGTCGTTTTAATTTTGTTCTTTCGTCAAAACAATCAGATTGAATAAATAAAATTTTCCATGTTATTATTTTAATTTTATCATGATTATTTAAAAGTTGTGAATTTTATTTGATTCAATTGATTAAAATTGTTTTAAATCGATTAAGTCATCTAAAAAAGACATTATATGAATTTTAATTTATTTAAATAGTGTGTGCTTCTTGGAGTGTTTCTTTGATTCGATCCAGACCATCAATTCGAATTAATCAATGGTCTATGTTAAGCAATCCACACTTATCCTAGTTTATCCAATCAAAAATTAGAATTTAATTAATACTATTATTTAAAAAAAATATGAAAATAAATGAAATTAAAAAAAACTCTCTCTCTCTCTCCAGTACATCGCTTCCAACGGTAACATGAAAAAAAAATATAATAAAAGGGACAACACACCTCTCCCTCTTAGAGGTCTAGGCACACGAATAAAACAAAAGGGGAGGAGGAAAGAGGAAGCAGACTGGTTTTTGATAAAAAAATCTCATCGTCTTCTTCCCTCTGATAAACAACATCACCACCGTTCAACCTTTCACTGGCATGAACTTCCACGACCAGAAAACCGCATCGGAAAAACCCACACCACCTCCATCCTCATTACCGCCACGCACACCATAACTCCCGTCTTCGTTTTCTCCATCCGCCAATAAACTGTTTCGCATCCTTCAATTTCCGACAACTCACAACCACTTCCGGCACCGTCCGACAACCGCCGCGAAAATACTGCCAACACCCTCACTTTCACCCTCATCACGTCATCGTTGTCGGCGCCACTCTCCATAAACCTCTGTTCCCGACTCCGAGCAAACCCCAACCACCACCAACAACCGCTTCCACTCATCGCCGAAAAACTTCATCTTCGCACCAACAAAACACACTCGAAGAAGACGCATCTATACAAAACTGGTAAGGAGAATTTGTTAGCCACGTCGTTCGACTATACTATATCGGTAACCTTCGCCGTTTTGTTCTAGATCTAATTCGTTAAATTCGCTATTGTTTAGTAATTTTTTTGTGTTCTTACTTTGATGATTGGTTGGGTGTCATTTTGAAACCGTTGTTGTATTGACGTCGATTTCCCCCAATTAATGGTCTGGTGTCCCATCGAGGTGCAATCTTCTTTCGGTGACTATGAAAAACTTGACTCTGTTATAATTCTCTTTCTTTGAAAATATAAGGATGTTATGTTTAGTTTTTTATTTGGAACGATTCGAACTGATATGTTAATTTCGCAACATTGAATTTGGAAAGTTTGAACGGATATGTTAATTATGCAGGTTAGGTTATGTGAATATATTAATATTTAATATTAGGTTGCTTTCTATTAACTGTGTATAAAAACATGTATTGAACTAATATTGGTTTTTAGATTGATATATTTCCATGGATATGGTTGCTTTCAATTTGAATACCAATCTACAGATCTGGGACTAATCTACTAGTGTAGTATCTTTTACCACTGTTACTTCCTGCCAACCTTTTATGTCTACTGCTTATTTTATTTTATTTTTTAAATATCAATGTATTCTTTGTCATTTAAATTTACTTTTATTTAAAGATTACATTGGTGTATTGACTAGTTAATTTGCTTTGGTTTGTTGTTGTGTAATTAGTTGTCGAATTATACGGGTTGTATATTGATTTTAATTTTGCTATGCCGCCACTGATTTTGTCCGAGACTTGCAATGACTTTGTAGATATAAATAATCTATCTCTATTTCAGTATGGGTGTTGTGTAAATTGAAATTTTAAAATTATGGGTTCAGTAACTTATGCTGATGTGCCATTAAATTTCAATACATCAATTGTATATTTTCACTGCGTTTCGATCTTTACATACGACACTCCAATTTCGTTGTCGCTATGTACAAACCGGTTTGAGCACATTACCACCAATCCAATTCAGTTTTTTTTTTAAATCGACATCGTCACCTACTTCTTTCTCTTTTAATTATGATTAATTAATTAATTAAATTTTGTTTAATTAGTTAATTACGATCAATTAATTTTAATTAACTTGGTTATTTGATTCAATTAAATAATTTTGATAATTAATCTTAATTAACTTTGATTAATCATTTTAATCAAGCTTTAACCAATTAATTTTGTTAATTAAAAATTGACCGGCTTATTTCATCATCATCTTTCACTATTGTTTCATAATTATTTCCAAAACCATTTCAATTTCATCATCAAATCATTAAACCATTTAAAACACAGTTCTTGATTCCAAGTCAAGCCCATTTCCATACCTTTGTAAGTCTATCGCTTTTAAGCATTGCCATCAACCTCACATAGCTTACTCTTGGGCTTTCTTACAATAAGACCTATTCGGTTATTAATTAATCGAGTAGAAGAACGATACACTAAAATAAAATTCATTTCATTCATAAACACAAAATTAAAACCTTGATCCGATGTCGAGTACTTTCATTAAAAATTAAAAGAACGTATCCAATCACAATCAAACAACATTTCATTTGGAAATGAAAAGGGGGATGGCTTTGAGTTTTCAATTCCTCTCCTCGATTATTTGAATACGAGTTCTCTTATTCGGTTAGTCAAATAGTCGTCACTTCCACCCACTTAAGAACAAATAAATCAAATTCTTTTATAATAAGAAACGAAAAGGGAGATGACTTTGAGTTTTCAACTTCACTCCTCAATTGGACGAATACGAGTTCTCTTACTCGGTCAATTGAACAATTGACATTTTTCCGCAAATACAACTTAATCAAATCAATCAAAACTGTACGAAAAGGGAGATGGTCTTAAGTTTTCAATTCCTCTTCTCAAAAGCTTGGATATGAGTTGTCTTATTCAGTCATTCAAGTACTTGTCGTCCATTCTAAAATACATCAACCATACGCAAACTTATTTTCGTAAATACTCAGATGAAAAAGAAAGCGGTGTAGAGTCTTCTACTCCCTTTCCCGATTATTAGGATACGAGTTGTCTTAGTCGACTATCCGAGTATTCGTCGTCCATTTAAAACACCTTAATTATTATCAAATCCTTTATGTAATTAAGGATGAAAAGGGAGATGGTCTAGAGCCTTCGGTTCCTCTCCTCGACTATTCGGATACGAGTTGTCTTACTCGAATATCCGAGTAATCGTCATCCAACTAAAATATCTCAACATAACCAGTCAAACAAAATATCCAACATATTAATCCAACTTGTCGCCCTCGTGTGACCAAAAACTCTTTTCAGAGAGAACATTGCTAATCCTTTCTAATGCGCACAACAAACTAGCGCTTAAGCCTCCGCTGAGAGTAGACAAGCCAACGTTTAGCCTTTAGGATGCGATCTAAACAATTGTTCATTAAAAAACACCAACCAACCGTAGTTCCCCGAACTACGAATGCTCTAATTTCCTTATTATGCCATAAGGATACGTAGGCAGGAGATTGTTGTATCTTCGCGAGCACACTAATCAAAAACCTCCCCTTTCCCTTTCTGAGGTTCCCATCCATTTCAATTTCAAATATTTTATAACCCAAAGATAACAAACAAACATAAACTTACACTCGAAACGCACATTTGAACTAAAAGGTTCCCGTTGAGTACAACGGACGTGAGGGGTGCTAATACCTTCCTCTTGCATAATCCACTCCCGAACCCGAATATGGTTGCGATGACCATTATTCCATTTCCTTAAGGTTTTATCGATATTTTCCTATCCCTTCATTGGGATGAATAAAGTTCGGTGGCGACTCTGTTCGAACGTAATTTTTTCCGCGACAATCGAGAGGAATCGTATTTTTCGAGATGCGACAGATGGCGATTCTGCTGGGGACTAGCTCCAAGCAAAAGAGAGTGAAGCCTAACTTAGTTCAGTTGATGTATTGTGTGTTAATTTTATCTGTTTGTTATTTCTTCTGTTATTATTATGCTGTCATGATGATTGTATTGTGATTTATTGAATATGTCTTATTTGGGGTTCTCTAGTCGGTGATACTTTGTGAGATAGGCTCTCTACCCGAGTCTAAGAAAAACCATAAGATTAAGTTGGTGGTTGCGTAGTGGGCGCCCACAAGGAGTCTTCCTTGTTGAGAAGAAACGAAGACCCCGCCTAGAGGAGATTCTCTTGAAATATTATTGCCCGACGAGTTTTCGTCACGACGATAGTATTCTCAAGTTGGATCAATGACTCTAGGGACCTTTTAACCCATTATATCCGGTGGTTATGTAGTATTTACCTGAAAAGTCTCAGACTTATTAGGTTAATACGAAAGCCCCAATCAGATGAGATCCCTTGAGCGTATTACTACCTTACAGTGGTATTCCCAACCTCGATCTATGACTCTGAGAACCTTATTAGAACCTTGGACTCGAGAGTTGTGTAGTATGGGCCCACTAGGAGTTTTCCTCTTTGGGACCATACGAAGGCCTCACCTAGATGAAACTTTGTTTGGGGATGTTATTTGCAGATGAGTTTTCATCATGACAATAACTTTCCTAGATATTGATTGATGACTTTGGGAACCTTTTAACTTTAGCATCCTCCCAAAAGGGTTTTGTTTAGTAACCAAGAATACCCGCCCTCACGACCTGTATATTAACCTACATGTGGGACGCATAATATCACTCATAGCATAACATTCATACTATTTTATTTCCAAGGAATCTGAGTATCATGAGTTGCAGGAATTCAAGAAACATGGAATCAAGAAAAAGAAATATTTACTCATTCAAGTTCAAAGATCCCGATCTAAGGAGCTTACGTGACTTGGTGTCTCAGATGCACCCTGTATACAGAATCAACTTTGGAAAGAATTATGGCAATTTGCTCAGCATCCTCAATCAACAAGTGGACCATACAACCTTGATCACTTTAGCCCAATTTTATGACTTACCTTTAAGATGCTTCACATTCCAAGACTTCCAGCTAGCACCAACGTTGGAAGAATTCGAGCGTCTTGTTAGGATTCCTATGAAGGACAACTCACTATTTGAAGGGACAGATGAATCTTTGCCCCTCAAGGTCATTGCTAGTGCGCTTCGCATGGATGAAGAGGAAGCAAAAGATAACTTAGAGACCAAAGGGAATACCAAAGGATTTTCACTACGTTTTCTTTTGGAAAGAGCTCATACCCTGTTAAAGGCAGAAAGTTAGGATGCTTGTTACTCTGCTATTGCATTGGCCATCTATGGCGTCGTCCTGTTCCCGAATATGGATGGTTTCGTAGACATGACCGCCATTTGTGTCTTCCTTACTGGGAACCCAGTACCCACTTTGTTAGCCGATGTCTATTATCACATAAGTCATAGGTATACTAAGAATAAGGGATTGATTGCTTGTTGTGCTCCTTTATTGTATCAGTGGTTTCTAGAACATCTTCCGAAGACAGGTGCTTGGGTTGAACAGACATATATTAGTTGGCCTCAAAGATTGGGATCACTCCGATCTGAAGATCTCTCTTGGTACTCCAAAGAATATATCAACGTAGACATCATATTCAGTTGTGGAGATTTCCCAAATCTACCGCTTATTGGAACTCAAGGATGTGTGAATGCTAATCTAGTTCTATCACTCAGACAACTCGGTTACCCAATGGAAGGCCCTCCAGAGGCAAATTCTTTGGAAGCTCTCTTGTTACTTGACTTTGGGGCTGAGAATCCTAGCTTATTCCAACGAATCAAAGAAGCTTGGAAAAATGTCAATCGAAAAGGGAAAGTTGAGTTAGGGAGAGCAAATGGGATTACAAAAGAACCATATTTTCAGTGGGTAAAGGAAAGGGTGCAGATGATTAAAATGCCATTTGTCATTCGGACACCTATACCTCTTCCTGAACCTAAGCTCACCCATGTCCCTATTGAAGAAATGGAGGAACTCAAGACCACCATGGCAAAGCTAGAAAAAGAGAATGAAGAGCTGCAGATAAAACTCCAACAAACCATCAATGAGAAGAATAATATAAAGTGGGAGCTTGAGAGAAAAGAGGCACAACTTCAAGCACATGTGGAAAAGTTCAACAAGGAGGAACATAAGAGAAAGAAGATCAAAGTGGGATTAGAACAAGCTGATCATTGTTTGGATACTCTTAAAGGTCAACTACGACAAGCTCAGAAAGAATGTCAAGACAATGAGCGTTGATGGCATCTAGCCACAAAGGAAAACAAGACGATAAGGGGTACACTTGGGGCTCAAATAAAAGAACTCACCAATTATGTTCGTCATGCAAAAGCTGAAGTAGATCAGGAGCGCCGACTCAAGAAAATAGCCATTGAAGCTTCTAGGGTGTCACGCATGATATGGGAAGAGAAGTGTCGAGAAGTAAGAGATGTCAGGGAGTCTGTAAGCTATTGGAAGAACCAGCTAGAGTCATTACGCTAAGACAACTCCATATGGTTGAAAGAGTGAGACTATGTGATTGAAGATTATGAATCCTTTAAGAAGACCATAGACTTCTTACAAGGAGATAGGGATAAGTTTCGTGCAAAACTCGATGGGCTAGTAGGATTCTGTAATTGGGCAGCTAAAGAATTGCCATGGAGGTTGAGAGACACAGTCGAAGAGTTGAAAGAAGATACCACTCCTCCAGCCATAATCAATTTCGTTCTGCTCTACAAAGGGTTGTTGAAGAGATTCACCGAGGAACTAGAAGAGCTTAAGGCCAGAAAGCCAGTTGTTTAATTTGCTTATGTCTTGTATTTTATGCCTTTAACAAATGTACTTTTGAACTATGACTTTTTTGGACCTCTATGTTATGTATTGGAATGAATGACGTTTAAAAATTACTCCATTATTGCTATCCTGAGTATTTTTTGTTTCTTCGAATTACTAACAACTAATTAGACTCGAATGACTCCCTGGAAATAAAATATGCATAACATTTGCATCTTCATTATGCATCACACTTCATGAAAATCAAAAAAAGCTTACCCAACCTTTTTTTTACCCTCTATCCAACCACACTGACTAATCAACACCGGTACGAGACACGAAGCAAATACAAGATGACATTAGAGCAGGTAGAGGCCAACCAGGTTACCATGAGGACAAACATCAATAAGATCCAGGAGAAGATGGATCAACTATTGGAGACAATGCTTGCAATCGCTCAGAGAGAGAGGAGCGAGGAGGAAGAAGCTAGGGCAAGAAGGAATGATGGCGCATCAGGTCCGAATCCCCAAGACGAAAGTTACGTCCCCATGATCACACTAAAATTTACGTATTTTCGACTCCGATTTCACATGCATTCTAGTTGTTTTATTATCATTTTGTTGTGTTATTGTTATCCTTTCCTTTGTTTTCAGGTTTCTACTTTAATCGGAGCCCCGATCGAGAAAAGGAGCGAAAAAGAGCCAAAAACCCTAAAATTCAGCTTTTTGCTCTTATGGCCTACCCAATGGCGGGCGCCACAGACCAAGCCATGACGTGTCAAATTCAACTTCCATCAACTCCCACGTTTCCCCACTACTTCCACTAAGGCGCCCCATATTGTGCTTGTGGCGGGCGCCACAAGAGGAAAAACGGTTCCCTCCTATTTTCAAGTGAAGGACATCCAAGTCATTTCCATCTTTTTACTTGCCTATAAATAGAAACGCGAATTCACTTTTACAACCATCCAAACTTAGAGCAGACGAAGATCCAAACTTAGAACAAAGGCAAACTCAGAAGCAACTCTGTTTCACTTAAGCATATATTCAGTATTTTATAGTGGTAATCGCTTCGCATTGGAGTGTTACCACAATTGTGTAATCAAGTCTGTGATAGAGTCTGTAATCGAGTTTAGAGCACTTTGGAAGGAAGTTAATCCTGCCGCCATTTTCTTTTCCGCATTGCAATTTACTCAGCCCTCCGATTGGAGCAGGTTTTTATTTCTTGTCTTTACTTTATTTATTTCCCGCACTCGCTTTTACTTTATTTATTTCCCGCACTCGCTTTTACTTTATTTATTTCCCGCACTCGCTTTTACTTTATTTATTTCCCGCACTCGCTTTAAATTATTTACTTTCCGCACTCGCACTACTTTTATTTACTTTCCGCACTCGCACTACTTGTATTTATTTTAATGCACTTTTACTTTACCATGTCTAGCTAAACTTATAAGGCTAGAATGTAAGGATCGTAATTAAGCCAGTAATCCGTACAATTGTTCGTAGAAACACTTAAAGGGCTATTTTAACTTTCAAATTAAGTTTTCCCGCACTTCAATTCCGTTGGTTAAGATTGAAAGCCGTCCAACGTCTTTTTAAACTTAATTGTTTTTAACTATTTCAAAAACAGCGAAAGCGCTTTGTTTAGTTCATTAGGAGATTTTACCATTAAGAAGAAAAGAGATTTTAAAACTATTTTCGGACGCGTTTATAAGTTTAGAGTCTGGTTCGTAAGAACCTCTTTTGGTTAAGAAGTCCAGGTTATAATACTTTTCAACTTAGTCAAGATACTATATTTCTTAAAAATAGGTTTACTACTCTAACGCAATGCGTGCCTTTTTATAAGTGACAATAAGAGGGTTTGATTAGGGAGTACAACTCGGTACTAAATACGCGAAAGCGACAGTTCCTGTTAAATTAGTTCTTTTCAAAGTAGGAAACACTGCCCATAAGTAATTCTATTAGCAAGTACTTGGATGATTAATTGATTACATGAATTACATTCGACCTTGTCTTTATTAATTATATTCTATTTCAATACTTTACTTTTCATTGCACACTACAAAAACACCTATTTTGACTGCCTTTGATAAACACCATAACAACAGATAACGATAGATTGACACTTGGTCTCTGTGGATTCGATAATCTTTTATATTACTCTGACGCGTTCGTATACTTGCGAAAAGCACGCATCAAGTTTTTGGCGCCGTTGTCGGGGAACCAATTTCATCAAATTTCATTTTCCAGTTGTTATATCGTTTAGACTTAGGTTATTTCCCGCCGTTCGATGCGAAGAACTCACAGCACCGGAAGTTTAAGCTTAGTATACCCTCTAGCGGAACCTGAACGTTTGCTCGCGCACGTTTATTCTTTCATAGAATTAAGAGAGCTATGGCCGAAGATCAAAACCAAAGACCTCTTAAGGATTTCGCTCAACCATCTAATGAAGAACCTAGTTCTAGTATAGTAAACCCAACTATCCCAGCCAATAATTTTGAACTTAAACCATCCTTGTTACAACTAGTGCAACAAAGACAATTCGCGGGTCTCGCTACCGAGAACCCTAACCAACATTTAAACATACTTCTTCAATTAGCAGATACTTTTAAAACCAATGGAGCTTCTCCTGAGGCAATACGTTTAAGATTATTTCCCTTTTCCCTCAGAGATAAAGCCCTATCATGGTTAGATTCCCTTCCACCCAATTCCATTACGACTTGGGATAACCTTAGAAGAGTTTTTCTTGCTAGATATTTTCCCCCGAGTAAGACCGCCGTTCTTCAAAACCATATAACTAGATTTACCCAAAACCATGGAGAATCGTTGTTCGAAGCTTAGGAGAGATATAAAGAGTTGTTACGAGCATGCCCACATCATGGTTTAGAAAATTGGTTAATCATTCAAACCTTCTATAATGGACTTCATTATAACACAAAGATGACCATCGACCTTGCCGCAGGCGGTGCTTTGATGAACAAACCTTACCCTGAAGCTAGTGCCCTCATTGAAGATATGGCTCAAAACCATCAATCATGGGGAGTCGAACAAGCGACAGTTGAGAAGAAGGAAGCCCAAGGAGGAGTGCATGAAATAAGCTCTATAGACATGATGCAGGCTAAAATGGACACATTATCCCTTAAAGTCGAGCATATGTACACGAACCCGAATACTGTAGCCGCAGTTTCGTTGGATTGTGAGATATGTGGAACCCAAGGACACCAATCCGCATAATGCAGTCTATTGAACGAAACCCACTCTGAGCAAGTGAACTACACCCAAGGGAACCCATATTCGAATACCTATAACCCTGGATGGAGGAATCACCCTAACTTCTCCTATAAAAACAATAACCTTATCCAAAATAATGCACCTCCGAGACCTAGTTATCAAGCCCCTAGATCAAATCAACCTATGCAACCTGTACCACCAAAACCGAGCCTTGAGAAAATTATAGAAAATTTTATCACCGCTCAAACCCAACAAAACAAGGAGTTCATGAACCAAAACATTCATGTTAACGAATTGATTACTTAGTTAGGAACCAAGGTTGATCAAATAGTTACTCATACCAAGATGCTTGAAACCCAGATCTCTCAAGTAGCTTTAAACCAAGCCCCTCAAACTACACCTGGAGGACAATTCCCTGGACAACCTCAACAAAATCCGAGAGGACAAGCCAATGCCATTACCCTACGAAGTGGGAACGCTTATGATGAGCCACCAAACCCAAGATTGAGTGAACCCGAAACTTCTAAGGAATGTACCAAACCCCCGGACAAAGTAAAGGAACCAGAGGAATCTGAACACCAGGAAGGTCGAGAGAAAGGAGAAGAACCTAAAGATAAAATTTACGTACCACCCCCGCCATATAAACCACCTATACCATATCCGCAAAGACTCAAACAAACCCAGATCAATAAACAGTATCAAAAATTTATTAAAGTTGTAGAAAAACTTCATGTAGAAATCCCTTTCACAGAAGCCATCACCCAAATACCTTATTATGCAATGTTTCTCAAAGACATCCTTACCAACAAACGTAGACTTGATGATCCGAAGCCTTTGGAATGTAATGCTATTTCCGAGGACAAATTAGCAAAGAAAGATAAAGATCCTGGAAATTTCTCCATTCCTTGCCTTTTGGGTAATCATGTCATCGAAAAAGCTTTTCTAGACTTAGGAGCTAGTGTGAGCTTAATGCCTCTAGCAGTTTGTGAGAGATTAAACTTAGGAGAATTACAACCCACTAAGATGTCACTTCAGTTAGCCGATAGATCTGTCAAATATCTGATAGGCATTTTAGAAGATGTTCCTGTTAGGATAGGTCAACTATTTATCCCTACTGATTTTATTGTCATGGACATCAAAGAGGACAGTGATATACCAATTCTTCTAGGTAGACCATTCTTATCGACTGCAGGAGCCATAATAGATGTCAAGAAAGGAAAGTTGACATTTGAGGTAGGTGACAAGAAAATAGAATTTATACTTTCGAAATTTCTCATGGCACCTGTGATAGGAGACTCGTGTTATGCCTTAGATATCATTGATGAATGTGTTAGAGAATTAGAACAAAAAGAAATTATTAAGTTACCATCAACCCCCATAAAGGAAGATGATGACTTTAAAGAACCTTACATCGATGATAACCTTTACGAATGTTTATCCCTCATTCCAGATCATATGCCATGCCCTGAGAAACCAACCTTAGAACTTAAGGAACTGCCTAAGAACCTGAGATATGAGTTCCTCGATGAAAAGATGAACTGCCCAGTTATAGTCAGTGCTACCTTGAGCCAAGAGGAGACGAACCAACTTTTAGACGTTTTACGAAGACATCCCTCAGCCTTAGGATATAATATCTCTGACCTGAAAGGTATAAGCCCATCCGTATGCATGCATCAGATTTCGTTAGAAGAAGATTCAAAACCCTCTAGGGAGCATCAGAGAAGAATAAACCCTATAATGAGTGATGTTGTTAAGAAGGAAGTTCTTAAGTTGCTTGAGGCAGGGATAATCTACCAGATCTCGGATAGTAAGTGGGTGAGCCTTGTGCATGTAGTACCTAAAAAGGGAGGCATCACAGTCGTGCAAAACGATAAAGGCGAACATGTAGCAAAACGTTTAGAAGGAGGATGGCGGATGTGTATAGATTATAGAAAATTAAATAAAGCAACTAGGAAGGACCATTTCTCTTTACCATTTATAGACTAAATGTTGGAGCATCTAGCCAGACACTCTTACTTCTGTTATCTAGATGGATACTCTGGATTCTTCCAAATACCCATTCACCCCGAAGATCAAGAAAAAACTACCTTTACATGCCCTTATGGAACTTTTGCCTACAGATGAATGCCTTTCGGCCTCTGTAATGCCCCAGCTACTTTCCAACGCTGCATGATGTCAATCTTCGCAGATTACCTAGATGGTATCATGGAAGTGTTTATGGATGATTTCTCGGTTTGCGAATTCGATTTCCACAATTGTCTTGCTAACCTTGAGAAAATCCTAGAGAGATGCGTGGAGGTGAACCTCGTGCTAAATTGGGAAAAATGTCATTTCATGGTGACCGAAGGAATAGTTTTAGGACATATAGTTTCCGAAAAAGGTATAGAGGTAGATAAAGCTAAAATAGAAGTTATAGAAAACCTAAAACCACCAAAAACCATCAGAGAAGTCTGAAGCTTTCTTGGACACGCTAGATTCTACCGGCGTTTTATTAAGGACTTCTCCAAGATCACAAAACCTTTAACTGGACTTTTAATGAAAGATGCTGAATTCATTTTCGACGAAAAGTGTAATGATGCATTTAATCTTTTAAAGCAAACACTAATCTCAGCACCCATTATGAAACCACCTGATTGGTCGGAACTGTTTGAGATAATGTGCGATGCTAGTGATTATGCAGTTGGAGCCGTTCTAGGACAAAGGAAAGATAAAAAATTACACGCCATTTATTATGCCAGTAGAACCCTAGATGTTGCCCAGCTTAACTACGCAACAACCGAAAAAGAATTACTCGCTGTAGTTTTCGCTATAGACAAATTTAGATCTTATCTAGTAGGAGCAAAAATTATTGTTTACACCGATCATGCTGCCATTCGTTACCGATTAAGTAAAAAAGATGTCAAGCCCAGGTTACTCCGATGGATTCTATTACTACAAGAGTTTGATTTAGACATAAGAGACAAAAAAGGCACTGAAAATGTAGTGGCCGATCACCTTTCTAGGCTAGAACATCTAAAACCTGAACTAGTACCCATAAATGATGATTTCGCCTATGATAGACTGATCGCTAGAATAGAAACCATTGAAGATAATAACCTAGATCCTTATGAGCATTCCCAAAATTCCTTAGCAATAAGTAACGTACCCTGGTATGCAGATTTCGTTAATTACCTAGCTGCTGATATAGTACCCCCTGATCTTGACTACCACCGCAAGAAGAAATTCTTCCACGATGTGAGAAACTTCTTTTGGGACGAACCGCTCCTTTTCAATAGGGGTAAAGATGGCATTTTTCGTCATTGCGTTCCAGAAGAAGAGGTAAATAATATTATCGAGCATTGTCATTCTGCACCTTATGGTGGACATGCAAGCACCTCTAAGACATACGCCAAGATTCTTCAAGCTGGCTTATTCTGGCCTACCATGTGGCGTGATGTCTATGCTTTCATTGTCAAATGTGACAGATGCCAACGCACTGGAAAAATTTCAAGACGTGATGAAATGCCCTTAAGAAACATTCAGGAAGTAGAACTCTTCGATGTATGGGGTATAGATTTCATGGGACCTTTTCCACCATCCTTAGGAAACAGGTATATCTTTGTAGCCGTAGACTATGTGTCTAAGTGGATTGAAGCTATAGCTGCACCCACAAATGACACTAGGGTAGTAATCAAATTATTTAAAAACTATATATTCCCTAGATTTGGAACACCATGTTTAGTCATAAGCGATGGAGGATCACACTTTGTATTGAGAATATTTGACAAACTTTTAAGAAAATATGGAGTTAGGCATAGAGTAGCAACACTATACCACCCACAAACTAGTGGCCAAGTAGAAGTATCTAATAGGGAGATAAAACAAATCCTAGAGAGAACTGTTTCTATTTCTAGGAGAGACTGGTCTCAGAAGCTTCAAGAAGCATTATGGGCCTATAGAACCACTTTCAAAACCCCTATAGGAACTACTCCTTACCAACTAGTCTATGGAAAATCATGTCACTTACCATTCGAGTTAGAGCATAAAGCCTATTGGGCCATTAAAACTTTGAATTTAGACTACCTAGACGCTGGAGAAAAGCGTACCCTAGACATTCATAAATTAGAAGAACTTAGACAATCTTCCTACGAGAATGCAAAAATATATAAAGAGAGGACAAAAGCCTATCACGACAAAAGAATAGTAAAGAAAAACTTCAATGTAGGCGATTTTGTTCTCCTTTTCAACACTAGGTTACGACTCTTCCCTGGAAAGCTACGTTCAAGATGGACTGGTCCTTTCGAAGTATCCAAGATTCTGAGATCAGGAGCCGTAGAAATCAAGAACCAAACGTGTATTCCATTCATTGTAAATGGACAAAGACTGAAGCTCTACGAAGGAGGAGACATTCTAGCATACTACTCAAGCCACACACTGATTGATCCACCGATTCCTACTACTACAGGTGTATAAATTCTAATCGTCAAGCTAATGACGTTAAACAAGCGCTGCGTGGGAGGCAACCCATGGTTTTTCTTTTCATTTTACTTTTTTCGCATTTATTTACATTTATTTTTATTTTTATTCTATTTTATCTTATTTTGCATTGAGACTAAGACTTGAATGGTTTGCATTTTCAGGATCACTTTCCTAACTTTTACAGGATGCAGGGTTTTGATGACATGCATGTTGCCTATAAAGACAATGCTCAGAGGGAGCGCTACATTGCTTTGTATCAACTCCCTATGGCACCCACATGTTACGCTGATCAGCATTGTATGGAGGCACTGGGTATCGAGCCTAGTATCCGATTCCTTAGCCACCAGCTCCACTGGGACGAATTTGCTAATGACTTGAGTAACACATATAGGAACCTGACTTTGGAGTTCCTGAGTTCATTCGACTATGACCCATATTCTGGACCAGATGGGTATGCTGCTTTCAGGCTTTTTGGAGTTGAGTACTCCTTCAGCCAGAAAGAGTTCGGCGACTTATTGGGTTTCCAGACTACTCCTGATGCTATCCCAGAGACACCTTTGGGATATTTCCTGGGTAAGGAAGTGGAGAAGTTTTGGAGTGATATATCAGGCGGCGGAAGCCAGGATCCATCTACACAGTTATCGTATGTCATACATAACCTAGCCTTCAGATATTTTCAGATGATATTAGCACATTCCTTCTTGGGAAGACAGGATGCAGAGACACTACTGAGTGAAGAGGAGATCTTCCTATTATTTTGCACATCCCAGTCTCGCCCAGTAGCATGTGGGAACTTTTTATTGAATAATCTCAGCGGTATCTCTAGATCCACCGAAGGAGTCATCCATGTTGGTGGAATCATCACACAGATTGCTGTCGCTTTAGGTCTGTCTCGCAAGCTGTTGCATTATCGAACCTACTGTGGATACAGTACCATGGACATCGATTTCTGTTTAACCAGAGGATTGATGAGGAGAGCCTCTTTCCACCCAGGTCAGTTCCGATTGCTAGTCGACAGTGAGGCTATCCATTACTTCACATTGCCAGACCCTATGATGACTAGTGTGCATGATCCAGCGAATTGGAGTTATGTTCTAGAGGGCCAGGGAGAGACCGTCGAGGCACCGAGATCGCCACCCGTTGCTGAATACACGCCTACACCACCATCTCCTAGAATCACTATTTTCTCTAATAATCATTCATTGCAGACACCCGACATACGCACCCAAATTGCTGAGTGCCGTAGAGAGATTGCAGAGCTTAGACAGGAAGTGGCGGACTTAACTTTACAGATGGGAGTGTCTGATCTCACCCATGCTACTGAAGCTGATTGTCTATATCAGGAGATCGCAGAGCTCAAGCAGGAGATAGCCGTGCTCTGTGGATCCACTCAGGCAGACGACACCCCTAATACCTGATCTCACCATTTCATTTTATTTCTCTTTTATATATTTCTCGTATTTGCATTACTCATTATTATCGCATTTGAATATTATAAAAACTACTACCATACATTAGTATTTCTATTTTTATCTATATATGTTTTATATTTATTTTATTTGCATTTTAACTTTTCAGTTATTTATTTATTTATATTTAATTTCTGTTTTTGTTTTTTGTTTTAGTTTTATTTTTTATTTTCGTCTTTACTTTTATAAAACTATGCAAGTCAATGAAACTAGGAGAATCACAAGACAAATGCTATCCAGACCCCTCAAAGCCAAAAGACAAGCGAAGCCCAAACCAAAGGACCAAAATCTGGCCCAGCCAGATTTTGCCTTGTGGCGCCTGCCATAGGACCTGTGGCGCCCGCCACAGCATCTGTAAATGGTCGGGGCAGACCCCTTTTCTTCACCATTTTTGCAATTTACAAACTCCCAAACCCATTTTTTCACCTTGAGAAAACATCCTTGAACCCACAAAAAGCTCATACTTTCCTAACCACCATACCACACCAATCATTAATCCACTTTCCGTTTTTGATTTCATCCGTCGGATTTGGTAAAAATCCAACCTTTTCACCAACCACTTCATCTTCTTCATCCACATTTCAAGAGCATTCAAATGGAGTTCAACGGATTCATTCTTCGAGGAGGGAAACCAGGGGAGAGACAAAGAAAAATCATTTAACGGTTGCAAACTCGGGAAATTCTCTCGACAAGGTATGTTGACGAAAATTGTCTCTATACTTTAGGTATCTTCCATAGCATTTTTCATTTATTAGACAACTTAGGTTTGCATAATTTCTTTATCAACAAAGAACCCACCTATGAGCGGTTGACAATCGAATTTTTAAGTTCCTTAATTTATATTGTCAACCCTAACACTGCTAGCATAGTCGGTACTGTCAAATTTAGAATGTTTACTGTTGAATACCAATTCAGTACCGATGAACTAGCCAGTCTGTTAGGGATCCCTCGTGGGGAAGGTGCTATTTGTGAGGCCCCTTTGGATTCCGAATGGTCTGTTGAGGTGTTTTCCTTCTGGGAGCGTTTATCAAACACTTCCATAAACTCTTTTGAAGGAGTTCTTGCCTCAACTATCCATAACCCGGCCATCAGAGTTTTTAGATATCTGTTGGCATGCACTATTTTTGGCCAGGAGAATCCAAATAAGGTTAACGCTAGAGAGCTTCTATATTTGCAAGGAAGCCTCACAAATAGGCGAATTAATTCGGTTCCGTTCATGCTCGCCCATATGATTTTAACTCTGAATAAGGCGGGACCGATTTCTTTTGGTGGATTGATTACGTCTATTGCTCGGGCACTTAACCTGAACAATGAGCTCACTACCCTAGACCCCTTACCTCCTCGCACAATTAACTTAAAATTTCTGAGAGACATGAAATTGTGTCGCTCAAGGAGAGAAGAAGGTTATACACTTATGATTCATGGTGTAGCCATCCCATCTGTTATTCTACCTTGCACTAGACGTACAGATATACGTGATGAGAGGAATTGGACCTACGATTTAGATGCTCCACCTGTTTTGGGTCCTCTTCCTCCTAACATTCCTGATGAGGCGGGACTTGACACCGATGATGAATATGATCGGAGAGAGAGATCTCCCGTACCACATGTGTCCCCCCATCATCCTTCACCACCACACACCGCACCATCTTCTTCTTCTGCAGGTACCACTCCTGGCTTCTATATTACAGAGGAGATGTGGCGTGACCACCTGGCTAGAGAGCAAAGGCGTGACGACCTACTCTCCACCCTCCAACAACAAATGACGGATAATATGAACTTCATGCAAGAATCACAGCGGAGGACAGACAGGTCCTACGAAACTGTTCTATAGTCCCTGTAAGTGATCACCGATACGCAAGCCCGTCAGCAACAATACCACCAGAGACACATGGCACTAATTAAAGCCACCCAAGGTTCCATTATAGGTAACCTTCAAGAGGTGAGGACCGCTCAGGATGCCCTGCAGGCGAGGATGGATCAGAGAGACCGTCGTCGTATCCGATCCCGTCGTCCACCTCAGGATGGCGAGGGTACTAGTGGTCAGCAATAGGTTGCCAGGTAACTCCTCCTTATCTTATTTCGACACATTGGGGACAATGTTCGATTTAAGTGTGGGAGGAGACTCTATCGTCGTTTCTTTATTATTTTTTCTCGCTTTCCCTTTATCGTTTTTCTTTGCTGTTTTTAGATAGTTTATTTATTGTTATTTCCTTTTAGTTGTTTATTTTGCTTTTTAGTATAATGCATGAGTCTGACGAGTCACCAAATACAGTAGATCTTTAGTACAATCCTACCTCCCCATACCTTTAGCCCCACCAAAAAATTTATTTTTTGCAAAAGAAAATAATGTTATTTCGAAAGTTTTCAGGTTTCAAGGACATGTTTTGAGTAAGGATGCGGTGACTTAGGAGAACTTTGCAAAACATCAGTATCTGTTTTAGCACCATAAACTTCGTAAATGTAGGAACCATTCCCGAAACCCCATATACCATGGCCTTAATCATCATTTCCGTATAAGTCCTTAGTAGTTTATCTCAGCAGTCAGCTCCGGCCTACGCATCCTCTACGTAGGGGACCGATGCAAATAAGTGAATGATCCAGAAAAACAAAAAAATAAAAGAAAGCAAAAAGGAAACTCCGGTATAGGTGACCCTCACAAAGTCATTTAAACCAAAGAATTGTAAAAAATTGCTACAAAAAGAAAAAGAAAAAGAAAAAGAAAAGCAGTACTCACTGTTAGTTGGTTCAGAGGTATCTGGCACTGAACTCGGTAGGGCGGATTATGATCCGATCCCCCACAACTACAATTGGGTCCAATAAAAGGGTTTACACATGTTTATGTGCCAGAAACCCCAAGCTCTTATCATAATCACTAACAGGCCACTCTACTATGAAGCATGTACGGATAACGAGCTTAATGTGATTGCGCCTGAATGAAAAGGACACAAAAAGAGATGAAGAGGCACGCCTAGGTATTGTGGGATAATATGGGTTGGTTAATATAGGAATGAAGTTTATGTCCGTATTCGCGGATTAGTGTCATCATGATACCCTTAGTTCACTCAGTTAGTACCTATCACTGCATCCCGACTTGAACTTAGAATTTCTACCTGAAGCACTCGTTTACACAAATTTTCTTTTATGAGCTTTTCAATGTTTTGCTTTAGGACAAGCAAAGGTTTAAGTGTGGGAGAGTTTGATCACACTAAAATTTACGTATTTTCGACTCCGATTTCACATACATTCTAGTTGTTTTATTATCATTTTGTTGTGTTATTGTTATGTTTTCCTTTGTTTTCAGGTTTTTACTTTAATCGGAGCCCCGATCGAGAAAAGGAGCGAAAAAGAGCCAAAAACCCTAAAATTCAGCTTTTTGCTCTTATGGCCTACCCAATGGCGGGTGCCACAGACCAAGCCATGCGTGTCAAATTCAACTTCCATCAACTCCCAGGTTTCCCCACTACTTCCACTAAGGCGCCCCATATTGTGCTTGTGGCGGGCGCCATGGCCTTGTGGCGGGCGCCATGGCCTTGTGGCGGGCGCCACAAGAGGAAAAATGGTTCCCTCCTATTTTCAAGTGAAGGGCATCCAAGTCATTTCCATCTTTTTACTTGCCTATAAATAGAAACGCGAATTCACTTTTACAACCATCCAAACTTAGAGCAGACGAAGACCCAAACTTAGAACAGAGGCAAACTCAGAAGCAACTCTGTTTCACTTAGGCATATATTCAGTATTTTATAGTGGTAATCGCTTCGCATTGGAGTGTTACCATAATTGTGTAATCAAGTCTGCGATAGAGCCTGTAATCGAGTTTGGAGCACTTTGGAAGGAAGTAAATCCTGCCACCATTTTCTTTTCCGCATTGCAATTTACTCAGCCCTCTGATTGGAGCAGGTTTTTATTTCTTGTCTTTACTTTATTTATTTCCCGCACTCGCTTTTACTTTATTTATTTCCCGCACTCGCTTTTACTTTATTTATTTCCTGCACTTGCTTTAAATTATTTACTTTCCGCACTCGCACTACTTTTATTTACTTTCCGCACTCGCACTACTTTTATTTATTTTAATGCACTTTTACTTTACCATGTCTAGCTAAATTTATAAGGCTAGAATGTAAGGATCGTAATTAAGCCAGTAATCCGTACAATTGTTCGTAGAAACACTTAAAGGGCTATTTTAACTTTCAAATTAAGTTTTCCCGCACTTCAATTCCGTTGGGTAAGATCGAAAGCCGTCCAACGTCTTTTTAAACTTAATTGTTTTTAACTATTTCAAAAACAGCGAAAGCGCTTTGTTTAGTTCATTAGGAGATTTTAACATTAAGAAGAAAAGAGATTTTAAAACAATTTTCGGACGCGTTTATAAGTTTAGAGTTTGGTTCGTAAGAACCTCTTTTGGTTAAGAAGTCCAGGTTATAATACTTTTCAACTTAGTAAAGATACTATATTTCTTAAAAATAGGTTTACTACTCTAATGCAATGCGCGCCTTTTTATAAGTGACAATAAGAGGGTTTGATTAGGGAGTACAACTCGGTTCTGAATACGCGAAAGCGACAGTTCCTGTTAAATTAGTTCTTTTCAAAGTAGGAAACACTGCCCATAAGTAATTCTATTAGCAAGTACTTGGATTATTAATTGATTACGTGAATTACATTTGACCCTGTCTTTATTAATTATATTCTATTTCAATACTTTACTTTTCATTGCACACTACAAAAACACCTATTTTGACTGCCTTTGATAAACACCATAACAACATATAACGATAGATTGACACTTGGTCTCTGTGGATTCGATAATCTTTTATATTACTCTGACGCGTTCGTATACTTGCGAAAAGCACGCATCACCCCACCAAGAAGAGATTGGTTCAGATACCAGGAGGAGGCAAAGGAGATGGAGACCGTGCAGAACCTTCTGATACGTGTACTCGTCATGGATCCGAAATTGGAGATGACCAGTATGATGCATTCTATATGCCTGATCAACCAAAGCCTAAGATACTTTCAGATCCTGCTACAGATAGGCTCTGTGCCCTAGAAAGGAAAATCAAAGCCATAGAAGGAAACAACATCTTCGGTGCTTCTGCCATGAACATGCGTCTGGTATCGAATTTAGTCATCCCGGCTAAATTTAAAACCCCTGATTTCGAGAAATACAAAGGACAAACTTGTCCAAGAAGTCACTTGGTGATGTACTTCAGGAAAATGGTTGCTCATATCGAAAATGACAAACTACTTGTACACTGTTTCCAAGACAGTTTGAGTGGAGCATCTCTGAGATGGTACATGAGTTTCGAACAGGGGCGAATTCAAAGTTGGGAGGATTTGGCTAACGCATTTCTCCGTCAGTACAAATACAACTTAGATATGGCACCCGACCGAATGCAGTTGCAAGGGATGGCTATGAAGGAGAGTGAGTCATTCAAAGAATACGCCCAGTGGTGGAGAGAGTTGGCTGCTCAGGTAGAGCCACCATTATCTGAGAAGGAAATGACCGGGATATTTGTAGACACCGTGAAGGACCCATTCTTTGATCGATTAGTGAGCAGTACCGCATCTGACTTCGTACATCTAGTTATGATTGGAGACCACATAGAGACGGGGTTGAGGGATGGAAAGATTCCAGGAGCAATGATAGCACCTAGCGCACCAAAGAAATATTCTGGAGGTTTCCCGAAGAAAAGAGAAGGTGAAACAAACTCCATATCCATAAACTATAAAGGGAAGCAACAGGCTTCATATGGCCAAGTCGCTGCCGTGGTACCCATACCCTATCAACATCCAATGCAGCAACAACAAATGTATCAACCACAACATCAACAACATCATCATCAGCAAAATACCGCACCACCAAGACAATTCAAGCCAAGACCTCCAAGAAGACAACTTGATCCTCTACCAGTACCTTATAGTCAGATATTCCCATATCTGCAGAAGGAGGGCCTTCTAACATTGAGGGAGTTAAAACCAGTTGTTTTTCCATATCCACCTGGATACGACGCTAATGCCCATTGCAAGTTTCACATGGGAGCACCTGGTCATACCTTGGAAAACTGTTTCGCATTTCAGAATCGAGTACAAGACTTGATCGAAGCCAAGGCCGTTTCCTTCACTCCAAGACACCCGAATGTGAACACCAACCCTATGCCGACGCACAAGGATGCTTCCGTCAGTGCCATTGAGGAGAGTGATCAAGGCAAATTGATCCGTAAGGTTGAAGAGATTCAAACCCCTATCACCATGATAGGAGCACAATTGCTGAAGAGTGGTCTGATCCCGGAAGAGCTGGTTGAGGAAGAGAACAATGAAGAATTGAGGAGTTTTATACAACAAATGTTGGATCAAGGCGAGTTACAGATAACTTACCGTGTCAAGAGCAAGTGTCAGGAAGAGAGAGCCATGGTAGATATCCCCTATGAAGAGGTCAAAGTAGAAATACCTATAAGCCCGTTAGTGATAGAGTTCCCAGCACCATTCGAATATAAAGATGAGAAGGCAGTCCCATGGATATATCAGCCCAGAGCTTTTAAGCAGGGGCAGGAAGATAAACCTTTAATGATTAACGAACCAAATGTCACTTCAATTGTGGGGTCAGCAGGAATGACGCGTAGTGGCCGGGTATTCGCACCAAGAACTACTGATACTTCTGAGAGAGCTAAAGGGAAAGAGGTTGCTGTCAAGATCCCCATCCCTAATCAAGGGATGCAAGACATGCACCTGTCTCCTAAAGCTGCTGTCACTCGTGAGGAGGCTGAGGAGTTTTTGAGAATAATCAAGAAGAGTGATTATAAGGTGGTGGACTAGCTAAACCAAACACCTTCCAAAATTTCCATGTTATCTCTTCTACTTAACTCAGAGGCACACAGGAATTCGCTGTTGAAGGTATTGAGCGCCACTCATATCACCAAGGACATAACAATAGAACAGTTTGATGACGTGATAGCTTGTGTGACTATTGGAAATTTCTTGGGTTTTAATGATGACGAACTACCGATTGAAGGAAAGAACCATAATAAGGCTCCCCACATCTTCTTGAAGTGCATGGATACTATACTATCAAGGGTGTTGCTGGACACAGGTTCCTCATTGAACGTCATGCCAAAGAAGACTTTGATAAAGCTGCTAGTGGAAGGGATAAGTATGAAGCCCAGCACCCTAATCGTAAAGGCATTTGATGGCTCAAGGCGAGCAGTGATAGGAGAGGTTGACTAACCAACCAAGATAGGTCCAACTATTTTTAATATCACATTCCAGGTCATGGATATACATCCTGGTTACAGTTGCCTACTTGGGAGACCCTGGATTCACTCTGCAGGTGCTGTCACCTCCATTCTGCATAAAAAACTAAAATTCATTACAAATGACAAAATGATTGTGGTTGGAGGAGAAGAAGATATCTTGGTTAGTCACTTGACATCTTTCCGATATATCGAGGTGGATGGTGAAATCACTGAGACACCCTTCCAATCCTTGGAAGTAGTAAACATGATGGCCATTCAACAGACCTTGGAGGTCCCGAAATCCGGACCATCCATGGCCTCGTGGCAAGGAGCTAAAGTTGTTATGGAAGGTGAATACGCACAAGACTGGGGAAAAGTGGTGGAATTGAAAGAGAAACGAGACAAGTTTGGCTTGGGGTAAGACCCGTCCTCACACAGAGTTGGTAACCAATTCGATAAAGAGAAGATTCCTTCTGTGGAGAAAATGTTCACCAACGCTGGTCACATCTTTGGCAAGCAAGTGGCAATGATCAGTGAAGAAGACCGCAAGGAGGGGATGTCCAGCTGGATGCGTCAAGCCGCACCTAATGAAGAACTAACAAACTAGAAGGCCGTGGAAGTTTCCCAAATATTTCAAAAGTAATTTTATCATTTTAGACAAAACCCTGTGCTCTGCCCAAGGCATAATGGCATGTTGTAGGGCCTCCTTTATCTTTTGCACGTGTTTTTATCATTAATGAAATGACAATTTGCATCCATTTTTTTTTTGTTCCTTTCCTTTCATTTTTATCTATTTACAAAAATGGCAATCAATTTTTATGCACGCACTTTCTAAATAAACTGCATAAATCATACCATGCAGAAACACCACCGAGACCATTGATAACGACACTACTATGGTCCAATATGACTTTGATTGTCCAATCTACCAAGCTGAAGACGAAGTGGGGGAAGATTGCGAACTCCCTGAAGAGTTGGCCAGATTACTCAGACAAGAAGAAAAGGTTATTCAACCACACCAGGAAGACGTTGAAGTTATCAATATGGGGACAAAAGAAGATAAGAGAGAAGTAAGGGTAGGCGCAGCGCTTTAAGATACAGTGAAGACAAGACTGATAGAGCTCCTCCACGAATATGACGACGTGTTTGCTTGGTCATACCAAGACATGCCCGAATTAGACACTGACATCGTGACCCACAAGCTTCCCCTTAAAGAAGAATGCCCTGTTGTCAAACAAAAGCTAAGAAGGACGCGACCTGATATGGCTCTCAAGATCAGAGAAGAGGTAAGAAAGCAGTTTGACGCTGGTTTCCTGGAAGTCGCTAAATACCCACAATGGGTTGCTAACATTGTACCAGTGCCGAAGAAAGATGGAAAAGTACGCATGTGCGTAGACTACCGAGACTTAAACAGAGCTAGTCCCAAAGACGATTTCCCATTACCTCACATTGATGTACTGGTGGATAACACAGCTCAGTTCTCTGTGTTTTCCTTCATGGATGGTTTCTCAAGATACAACCAAATTAAAATGGATCCCGAAGACATGGAGAAGACCACGTTCATTACTCCTTCGGGCACCTTTTGTTACGAAGTAATGTCGTTTGGTTTAAAGAACGTTGGGGCAACATATCAACGTGCCATGGTGACTCTCTTTCACGACATGATTCATAAATAGATCAAGGTGTATGTCGATGACATGATTGCCAAATCCCAGACAGAAGAAGAGCACATCACCAACCTGGAGAAACTATTCACTCGTTTGAGGAAGTTTAGGTTGAGACTTAATCCTAATAAATGCACATTTGGGGTTCAATCTGGGAAGATTTTAGGCTTTATTGTAAGCCAAAAGGGAATTGAAGTAGATCATGACAAGGTTCGAGCCATTCAGAACATGCATGCACCAAAGACTGAGAAGGAGGTTCGTGGTTTCTTGGGGAGACTAAATTACATTGCCAGGTTTATTTCTCACCTCACTGCAACATGCAAACCAATATTCAAGCTTCTGAGGAAGAATCAAGGCGTAGAGTGGAATGAGGACTGTCAAATAGCCTTCGATAAAGTCAAAGAATACTTGCAAGAGCCACCGATTCTAATGCCCCCTGCCGAAGGGAGACCTCTCATCATGTATCTAACTGTGCTCGATGAATCCATGGGTTGTGTATTGGGACAACAAGATGAGACTGGTAGGAAAGACATGCTATCTATTATATGAGCAAGAAATTTAATGATTGTGAGACCAGATATTCATTACTCGAGAAGACTTGTTGTACACTCGCATGGGCTGCTAAGCGTCTCAGGTAGTACATGCTAACTCACACAACTTGGCTGGTATCTAAAATGGATCCTATCAAGTACATATTCGAGAAACCAGCTCTCACTGGTAGGATTGCTCGATGGCCGATGTTGTTGTCAGAATATGATATCCAATATGTTGCACAAAAAGCGATCAAGGGAAGCGTACTAGCAGTTCATCTTGCTCACCAACCACTAGAGAATTACCAATCTTTGAAATTTGACTTTCCAGATGAGGACATCATGGTTGTTAAGGATGTTAAGGACTTCGAATTAGAGGAAAGCCTTGAGACAAGAGCAGGTTGGACGCTCATGTTTGACGGTGCCTCAAATGCAATAGGCCATGGAATTGGGGCAGTGCAGATGTCTCCTAAAAATTTCCATCTACCATTCACCGCAAAGCTCTGTTTTACCTGCACAAATAACATGGCCGAGTATGATGCTTGCATACTAGGGTTGGGAGAAGCTATTGAGTTGAAGATCAAGATACTAGAAGTATTTGGGGACTCTGCTCTAGTCATACATTAGATCAGAGGTGATTGGGAAACAAGACATGCTAACCTAATTCCATACCGGGATTATGTGTTGAAGTTACTCCCAAAGTTTGACAAAATCATTTTCTCTCATATTCCTCGAGAAGAGAATCAGATGGCAGATGCCTTAGCAACTCTGGCTTCCATGTACAAATTAATATGGCCCAACCATCAGCCTCATATTGAGATTAGGCATTTTGATGAACCTGCTCATTTCCTGACAACAGCAGAAGAGCCAGATGGTAAACCCTGGTTCTTTGATATCAAACAGTACCTGGAGAAGAGGGAGTATCCGGCAGAGGCTTCCAGCCTTGACAAAAGGACCCTCCGGAGATTGGCGTCAAAATTCCTCTTGAATGGGGAGGTATTGTATAAGCAAAACTACAACATGGTTTTGTTAAGGTGTGTGGACAAACATGAAGTAGATCAGCTCATGAGAGACATCTACGAAGGTTCTTTTGGTACACACGCCAATGGGCATGCCATGGCAAAGAAAATCTTAAGGGCAGGTTACTACTGGTTGACGATGGAAATTGACTGTTATCATTACACCAGAACATGCCACAAGTGTCAAATCTATGTTGACAAAATACATGTACCACCTACTCCGTTAAATGTCATAGCATCACCTTGGCCTTTCTCTATGTGGGGCATCGACATGATTGGAATGATAGAACCCAAAGCGTCAAATGGACACAGATTTATCTTGGTGGCCATAGATTATTTTACCAAATGGGTGGAAGCCGCGTCTTATGCGAATGTCACCAAGCACGTAGTCGCCCGTTTCTTGAAAAATAACATCATATGTCGATATGGTATTCCCAACAAAATCATCACTGATAATGAGTCCAATCTCAACAACAAGACCATGGATGAGTTATGCGCAACATTCAAGATCGAGCACCACAACTCATCACCCTATCGACCTAAGATGAATGGGGTTGTCGAGGCTGCAAATAAAAATATCAAGAAAATCATCCAAAAGATGGTTGTTACGTACAAGGATTGGCACGAGATGTTACCTTTTGCGTTACATGGCTATGACACGTCGATACGAACTTCAACAGGGGCAACTCCTTATTCCTTGGTATACGGTATGGAAGCAGTTCTCCCTATAGAGGTGGAGATCCCATCGATGAGAGTATTGATGGAGGCTAAGTTAGACGAAGCAGAATGGGTTTAATCAAGGTACGACGAGCTCAACCTTATTGAGGAGAAACGCTTGAAAACGTTAGGTCATGGTCAACTCTATCAGAGGCGTCTTAAAAAGGCATTCGACAAGAAAGTTCGTCCCAGGGTGTTTCAAGAAGGAGATTTAGTGCTGAAGAAAATCTTGCCCATTCATAAAGACTCTAGAGGGAAATGGACACCAAATTATGAAGGCTTATTTGTGGTGGTTAGAGCCTTTTCCGGAGGCGCTCTAATTCTAGCAACTATGGACGGTGATGAGTTTCCGCTTCCCACCAATACTGATGTTGTTAAAAAGTAATTCGCCTAAAAAAGTGGAATAATAAAAGCCGCTAAATCAAAAACCTGAAAAGGGCGATTTAGGCAAAAAAAAATGGCTATCCCGGTGGATCGAAAACCCGAAAGGACGATCCAGGAAAAAATTAGGGATAAAAATAAAAGAATCTGACCCGCTGAGTTGAAAACCCGAAAGGGCGACTCAGGCAAAAATGGGTATCCCGGTGGATCGAAAACCCGAAAGGGCGGTCCAAGCAAAAGTTAGGGATTAATTCCAAGGCAAAGAGTTGTACTTACAGACATCTGACATACCCTCGAAGACAAAGAATCAGTCTACCTCACTTTTCAAAAGCAAAATGCTCGGGCTATCAAAGACATAAGGATCATAGCAGTGTGGAAACTCAATAAAAACTCAATTTTCATTGCCATTTTGTTTCTATGCACCGCAATTACCTCATTAAGGAGTTACGTCTTTATATACAATCACCCATTTAAGGGTCAAATCAATAAAAGAGAATTTTTCTCAACAAAGTGTGCCCAAATCATTTTTTTTATTTTATCTGTTTGTTTGCGAATCACCTTTTATTTTTGATAAACATCACTTTTAAAAAACTACTGGAGAAAATAAAATGCATGTTTGAATATAGTGGTAAAATTGCTTTTGAAACAGTAAGCGAACGAATCCTTTAATCCCCAAGATTCACTCTTGTCTTTCATAAAGGTGCAAGACTGATTGCAGACGGTTATGTTACTTTCAACTACTGATTCATACCTCTCATAAATGTACTCATGGTATAGCCAGACCGCGGCAAGGCTCCATCACATTTCCAACAGAAACATTGATAAATCATGGACGGAGTATCGCGTGTTGAAAAGTCTGAACCTTTCAATGACTCGGAACAACCCAGATATATTCCCAAAACCACCTAGCAGGGGCATTAAAATTTGATCTCCATTGATCACCCCAATGATAAAAAATCCATATTGTTGGCATCATACCTCAAAGCGAAATGTATTAACCGGGGCATATCCAATTACCCAGTTGCATTCCTAGATGCATCACAGGCATCATTTCATGCATAATTTCCTGCCAAACAAGAAAATTCAAAAAAAACAGTCATATCAATCATCAGGAAACTCATGCATAACACTCCCACAAAATGGGAATTTCAACAAAATAAAAATCATTCGCATTCCTACATGCACAGCCAAATATCCCCAGCAATTGCATACTTGCATACATCCCATGCATCATCCCATACATGGAATTCCCACCTAAAGTGGAACATCATACAAAAATCAAATATAAAATAACAGGATCAAAGGTCATTCGCATATGTCTCGGACATTTCTCATTTCCAAATAAAGTTATTTCCCTGCATGTGCTCGTAGAGTTATTTCTCAGCAAATCATTTTTCAACTTTTTTAATAATGATATTCCCAGCATTTTTCTTTACAATCATTGCTCCCCAAGCAGAGGTTACCCTAAAAAGTCTCTTATGAGTTTTTTCCCCTGCAGAGCATTTCTAGTAAGTCTCCCTCAAAAGGAGTCTTTTCAAAAATTCCCCCAACAAACGAATATTCGAGATACTACTTCATTTATCTGAAGAATCTCATTTATCTATTTGAGATGCTGCTTCATCAATATGAAGAGTCTCATTTCAGATTTTTTTTAGAGATACTGCTCTAAGTATCCTCGGAAAGTCTTAGATTCAATTAAGGTATCATCCCCTTGTTCGGAATATCTTAATTCTATCATATAAGATGCAGTTTCGACCCGATATAGAGAATCTCATTTTTACTGTTTGAGATGCTGCTTCATCAATATGAAGAGTCTCATTTCAGATTTCTTTTAGAGATACTGCTCTAAGTATCCTCGGAAAGTCTTAGATTCAATTAAGGTATCATTCCCTTGTTCGGAATATCTTAATTCTATCATATAAGATGTTGTTTCGACCCGATATAGAGAATCTCATTTTTACTGTTTGAGATGCTGCTTCATCGATATGAAGAGTCTCATTTTAGATTTCTTTTAGAGATACTGCTCTAAGTATCCTCGGAAAGTCTTAGATTCAATTAAGGTATCACTCCCTTGTTCGGAATATCTTAATTCTATCATATAATATGTTGTTTCGACCCGATACAGAGAATCTCACTTATCTGTTTGAGATGCTGCTTCATCAATCTGAAGAGTCTCACTTCAGATTTCTTTTAAAGATACTTCTCTAAGTATCCTCGGAATGTCTTAGATTCAATTAAGGTATCATCCCCTTGTTAGGAATATCTTAATTCTATCATATAAGATGTTGTTTCGACCCGATATAGAGAATCTCATTTTTACTGTTTGAGATGCTGCTTCATCAATATGAAGAGTCTCATTTCATATTTCTTTTAGAGATACTGTTCTAAGTATCCTCGGAAAGTCTTAGATTCAATTAAGGTATCATTCCCTTTTTCCGGATATCTTAATTTTATCATATCAGATGCCGTTTCGACCCGATACACAGAATCTCATTTTTACTGTTTGAGACGCTGCTTCATCAATATGAAGAGTCTCATTTCAGATTTCTTTTAAAGATACTGCTCTAATATCCTCGGAAAGTCCTAGATTCAATTAATGTATCATTCCCTTGTTCGGAACATCTTAATTCTATCATATAAGATGCTATTTCGACCCGATACAGAGAATATCATTTTTACTGTTTGAGACGTTGCTTCATCAATATGAAGAGTCCCATTTCAGATTTCTTTTAAAGATGCTGCTCTAATATCCTCGGAGAGTCTTAGATTCAATTAAGGTATTTTTCCCTTGCTGGAATATCTTAATTCTATCATATAAGATGCTGTTTCGACCTGATACAGAGAATCTCATTTTTACTGCTTGAGATGCTGCTTCATCAATATGAAGAGTCTCTTTTCAGATTTTTTTAGAGATACTTCTCTAATATCCTCGGAGAGTCTTAGATTCAATTAAGGTATTTTTTCCCTTGCTGGAATATCTTAATTCTATCAGATAAGATGTTGTTTCGACTCGATACAGAGAATCTCACTTTTACTATTTGAGATACTGCTTCATCAATATGAAGAGTCTCATGCCAGGTTTTTCTTTATACTAGTCTAGCATCCCGGAAAAGTCTTATGATTTAGCTAGGGATGTCATTCCATTACTAACGTATCTCGACTGTGATGTCCAAGATACTGTTCTGACAAATCCTAGAAAGTCTTGGCTATTCCAGTTTACTTTAGGATAATGTCTCTCACTATTTCTCACTGCATTTATTCCTATATTTTCTTCCTTGCATTTCCTATGACAAAATTTGGGTCTTTTCGTATTTAATTACCTTCCACTACGAATGTACGAAGACTGTTGTCATTCTTACCTTCTAGTTTAAGATAATGAAATAGGGGCAGCTGTCATACCCCAATTTTGTCCGGGCATATTTAAATTTTTGTAAAATCGATTCCATTTTTAATTTGCATCATATGCACAACATGACATGCATTCCATCATGAATAATACCTGAAATATCAGTCAGGATAAATTTATTGAAAATACAGACAAATTGGTTGAATCATTTCCTCAAGTACGGACAAAATCAGCGGATAAAAAGTTTCAAAATTAAAATTGCACACGCCAATATTATTAATCTACGGTTCATGTAGTTTAACCTGGTGTGCTCGTTGTATTTTTCAGCAGTTGTTTCAGTTGCGTTTTGACCCACCTGAGCCTTTTAACCGGTGCAAACTTATATCAGAATTTGAAGAAACGCTGTATTTTTTCAATAAGTATAAGTCATCTAAAAAAGACATTATATGCATTTTAATTTATTTAAATAGTGTGTGCTTCTTGGAGTGTTTCTTTGATTCGTTCCAGACCATCAGTTCGAATTAATCAATGGTCTATGTTAAGCAATCCACACTTATCCTAGTTTATCCAATCAAAAATTATAATTTAATTAATACTATTATTTAAAAAAAATCTGAAAATAAATAAAATTAAAAAACTCTCTCTCTCTCTCTCTCTCTCTCTCTCTCTCTCTCTCTCTCTCTCTCTCTCTCTCTCTCTCTCTCTCTCTCTCTTTCTCTCTAGTACATCGCTTCCAACGGTAACATGAAAACAAATATAATAAAAGGGACAACACACCTCTCCCTCTTAGAGGTCTAGGCACACGAATAAAACAAAAGGGGAGGAGGAAAGAGGAAGCAGACTGGTTTTTGATAAAAAAATTCTCATCGTCTTCTTCCCTCTGATAAACAACATCACCACCATTCAACCTTTCATTGGCATGAACTTCCACGACCAGAAAACCGTATCGGAAAAACCCACACCACCTCCATCCTCATTACCGCCTCGCACACCATAACTCTCGGCTTCGTTTTCTCCATCCGCCAATAAACCGTTTTTCATCCTTTCATTTCCGACAACTCACAACCACTTCCGGCACCGTCCGACAACCGCCGCGAAAATACCGCCAACACCCTCACTTTCACCCTCATGACGTCATCGTTGCCGGCGCCGCTCTCCATAAACCTCCGTTCCCGACTCCGAGCAAACCCTAACCACCACCAACAAACGCTTCCACTCATCGTCGAAAAAACTTCGTCTTCGCACCAACAAAACTCACTCGAAGAAGACGCATCTATACAAAACTGGTAAGGAGAATTTGTTAGCCACGTCGTTCGACTATACTACATCGGTAACCTTCGTCGTTTTGTTCTAGATCTAATTCGTTAAATTTGCTATTGTTTTGTAATTTTTTGTTGTTCTTACTTTGATGATTGGTTGGGTGTCATTTTGAAACCGTTGTTGTATTGACGTCGATTTCCCCCGATTAATGGTCTGGTGTCCCATCGAGGTGCAATCTTCTTTCGGTGACTATGAAAAACTCGACTATGTTTTAATTCTCTTTCTTTGAAAATATAAGGATGTTATGTTTTGTTTTTTATTTGGAACGATTCGAACTGATATGTTAATTTCGCAACATTGAATTTGGAAAGTTTGAACCGATATGTTAATTATGCAGGTTAGGTTATGTGAATATATTAATATTTAATATTAGGTTGCTTTCTATTAACTGTGTATAAAAATATGTATTGAACTAATATTGGTTTTTAGATTGATATATTTCCATGGATATGGTTGCTTTCAATTTGAATACCAATCTACCGATCTGGGACTAATCTACTAGTGTAGTATCTTTTACCACTGTTACTTCCTGCCAACCTTTTATGTCTACTGCTTATTTTATTTTATTTTTTAAATATCAATGTATTCTTTGTCATTTAAATTTACTTTTATTTAAAGATTACATTGGTGTATTGACTAGTTAATTTGCTTTGGTTTGTTGTTGTGTAATTAGTTGTCGAATTATACGTGTTGTATATTGATTTTAATTTTGCCATGCCGCCACTGATTTTGTCCGAGACTTGCAATGACTTTGTAGATATAAATAATCTATCTTTATTTCAGTATGGGTGTTGTGTAAATTGAAATTTTAAAATTATGGATTCAGTAACTTATGCTGATGTGCCACTAAATTTCAATACATTAATTGTATATTTTCACTGCGTTTCGATCTTTACATATGACACTCCAATTTCGTTGTCGCTATGTACAAACCGGTTTGAGCACATTACCACCAATCCAATTCAACTTTTTTTTAAATCGACATCGTCACCTACTTCTTTCTCTTTTAATTATGATTAATTAATTAATTAAATTTTGTTTAATTAGTTAATTACGATCAATTAATTTTAATTAACTTGGTGATTTGATTCAATTAAATAATTTTGATAATTAATCTTAATTAACTTTGATTAATCATTTTAATCAAGCTTTAACCAATTAATTTTGTTAATTAAAAATTGACCGGCTTATTTCATCATCATCTTTCACTATTGTTTCATAATCATTTCCAAAACCATTTCAATTTCATCATCAAATCATTAAACCATTTAAAACACAGTTCTTGATTCCAAGTCAAGCCCATTTCCATACCTTTGTAAGTCGACCGCTTTTAAGCATCGCCATCAACCTCACATAGCTTACTCTTGGGCTTTCTTACAGTGAGACCTATTCGGTTATTAATTAATCGAGTAGAAGAACAATACACTAAAATAAAATTCATTTCATTCATAAACACAAAATTAAAACGTTGATCCGATGTCGGGTACTTTCAATAAAAATTAAAAGAACGTATCCAATCACAATCAAACAACATTTCATTTGGAAATGAAAAGGGGGATGACTTTGAGTTTTCAATTCCTCTCCTCGATTATTTGAATACGAGTTCTCTTATTCGGTTAGTCAAATAGTCGTCACTTCCACCCACTTAAGAACAAATAAATCAAATTCTTTTATAATAAGAAACGAAAAGGGAGATGACTTTGAGTCTTCAATTTTTCTCCTCGATTATTTGAATACAAGTTCTCTTACTTGGTTAGTCAAATAATTTTCGTTCCTCTACAAATTTCCAAACCCGACTAAATCAAAACATTTTCATAATAAAAAATTAAAAGGGAGATGACTTTGAGTTTTCAACTTCACTCCTCAATTGGATGAATACGAGTTCTCTTACTCGGTCAATTGAACAATTGACATTTTTCCGCAAATACAACTTAATCAAATCAATCAAAACTGTACGAAAAGGGAGATGGTCTTGAGTTTTCAATTCCTCTTCTCAAAAGCTTGGATATGAGTTGTCTTATTCAGTCATTCAAGTACTTGTCGTCCATTCTAAAATACATCAACCATACACAAACTTATTTTCGTAAATACTCAGATGAAAAAGAAAGCGGTGTAGAGTCTTCTACTCCCTTTCCTGATTATTAGGATACGAGTTGTCTTAGTCGACTATCCGAGTATTCGTCGTCCATTTAAAACACCTTAATTATTATCAAATCCTTTCTGTAATTAAGGATGAAAAGGGAGATGGTCTAGAGCCTTCGATTCCTCTCCTCGACTATTAGGATACGAGTTGTCTTACTCGAATATCCGAGTAATCGTCATCCAACCAAAATATCTCAACACAACCAGTCAAACAAAATATCCAACATATTAATCCAACTTGTCGCCCTCGTGTGACCAAAAACTCTTTTCAGAGAGAACATTGTTAATCCTTTCTAATGCGCACAACAAACTAGTGCTTAAGCCTCCGCTGAGAGTAAACAAGCCAACGTTTAGCCTTTAGGATGCGATCTAAACAATTGTTCATTAAAAAACACCAACCAACCGTAGTTCCCCGAACTACGAATGCTCTGATTTCCTTATTATGCCATAAGGATACGTAGGCAGGAGATTGTTGTATCTTCACGAGCACACTAATAAAAAACCTCCCCTTTCCCTTTCTGAGGTTCCCATCCATTTCAATTTCAAATATTTTATAACCCAAAGATAACAAACAAACATAAATTAACACTCGAAACGCACATTTGAACTAAAAGGTTCCCGTTGAGTACAACGGACGTGAGGGGTGCTAATACCTTCCTCTTGCGTAATCCACTCCCGAACCCAAATATGGTTGCGACGACCATTATTCCATTTCCTTAAGGTTTTATCGATATTTTCCTATCCCTTCATTGGGATAAATAAAGTTCGGTGGCGACTCTGTTCGAACGTAATTTTTTCCGCGACAATCGCGAGGAATCGTATTTTTCGAGATGCGACAGTCACCACTATCTTTAATCAGAACCCAGAAGGGAAAACCTCAAAGAACAAGGAACTTCACCAGAATCTGAGGGTCTGGCTGAAGATTATTCTGGGCACCATCCACCATCGTCCAGCATCAAATTCATCTGACTACATAAATACAGATCATAAGTGCATCCTGTATTGCCTTCACAAAGGATTGAAGCTGAATCTGCCCTCCTTATTGTTTAAATATTTAAGGGACTTAGTCAGAGATACAAGGAACAACATGAAGCCCATAAACTACATCCCTCTGGGGAGGCTCATCTATGACGTCCTGATAGAAAGTTGGATGGCGTGCCATCTCCTCTCCATCGACATGGTGGAAGATGTAACAGTAGATGTTAGAAAGCCTCTAAATGCTAGAAATCTAAGAGCATAGGGGTCACTGATAGAGTATTAGTTAAACCAACATTGGAAACCTCCTGGGATTCTCTGAAGGATCAGAGGAAGATACCTCATATAATGTATCTTTTCTCTAAGATGGATCCCCCAGAGGTTATTTCTCATTACCTTCAAGATCTGGCGTCTCAAGGTATTGATATTTCAGATTTTTCTATGGATTGGCTACCAGAACATCCACCTAACTTCATGAAGAGGATGAGATAACGTCTGAGAGGAATTCAAAGAAGAAGACTCTGAATATTGGAGAATCTACATCAACTCAGAAGCTGTCTACGCCTCTGGATTCCTCCACTCCAAGTAAGTCATCTCTCTCTGAATCTCCTTTACCTTCTAGGTCAAAGTAAATATCTTCTTCCCTACCTCAACCACCTCCCACATATTCTCCCTCTGAACCCACTATCTCCATTCCAACTCCCTCTGAACCCCACAACTCGGAAACAAACACATCCTCACCCCTTTACAAAAATTCGAACTCACAACCACAACACTTCCCATATCTGAGGCCCGACTTATAAATGAACCCATTTCACCTCCCTCACCCACTCCCTCATCTCCCCCATACTATGACCTTTCCTCTGACGCTGATCAGCCATAAATTCTTGACACTTCCTCTCCCACCTTAGCACAACTCCAAGACATAACAAACTATGAACATACTTCATCTATCCCAAAAACCTCTAAACCTCCACCATCTCTCTCTGCACCTCTTTCAACACCCTCAGTAACTCTACCATCCTCTGAACCCTCTGAAACCAATCAAATTCCCTATGAACCCATTAATCCAACCTCTGAACTTGGACCAACCTTTCCAACCCTGGAAGAGGTATTTGCTTTATTCTTAGAAAGCTCAGCTGCGAGGCTCAGACAACTATTTGAACAATCCAATCTAAGTGACAATCCTTCTGAAGTAAGGACTCACTAGAATGGATTTCTCAGATGGATGACATCTGAGGTCTTTAAGTTGAAAGGACTCTATGAACAAGTAAAAAATGACTACATCTGAGGAGTTGAGGAAAGACTAGAGGCACGTCTGGTCAAGGAAGCTGAAGAGAAAGCACGAAAGGAAGCTGAAGAGAAGGCCAAAAAGGAAGTTGAGGAAAAAGTTGCCGCTGAGGCTGCTGCCTCAAAAGTTGAAGTTAAAGCTAAAGCTGACGCTGAAGAAGCAACACACATAGCTGCAGAGGAAGCTGCAAAGTCTACTGAAGTTTCTCTGACTCGAGGTGAGTCATCAACATCTGACATTTCTCCGTTGGTGCTCTAGACTCTGGAAGAACTTCAAAAGAAACAACATCTTGTAAGAGCCAGACTTGACAAGCAAGATTCAGTCAACTCCAGCATCCAGAACCTTCTCACCCAACTACTTCAGAGGATGCCTCCTCCTCCAGACCCTTAGGCACCCTGGGCTTTCTGTTTTCTTTTTTGCTCTAAGTGTCTTTGCCTCTATGACTTTCTTCTCTGTACTTCTCTCATTATCTAATGAAACTTTGTTTTGCTCTACATGTTTTTCTCTTACTGTGTTCTTTTTCAGTCTGACAAAAAGTGGGAGAAATAAATAAACAGCCTTCTGATGAAATAAATATCTAACTCTGATAATTCAATGCTTACATTCTAATACTTTAAATAAATTGTGCAGTCTAAGTTTTGTTATAGGATGTATCAAAAACTGATAAATAAGCTAAGAAACATAAGAGGCTCTGGTAAGAAACTCTAAACTCTCTAAGTATCAGATTTAGGGGGAGCTTACTAATCTCAGGGGGAGTCATACTATATCTGAATCTAATTTATCTTCCTCTCCATCTTACGAAGTATCATTGTTTCATCAATAGTCTGAAGTTTTTGTCATCATCAAAAAGGGGGATATTGTTAGAACAATATTTTGGTTCCGCAATTTATCTCTAAGTTTTGATGATAAAAAAGATTGAAACAATTAGGTACCCTAATAAATTTTCTAAGTTTGTAGGACTCTAACGTAAAATGAATCTGATAAAACAATATCTGACATCACACAAAGTTCAGAACAACTGACTTAGAATTAAATAAATCATATCTGACGCTAAACACAAGCATATCCAAGAAAATCACATCCAGAATCTAAAGACTATGAAGAATCCAAAGACTCTGATGAATGTATATATGTAGATTGTAAAGACGCTCTATTTGAAGATCAGTCAAAGAAATATCTGAAGAAGACTCAACAAACAACTATCTTAAGAAGACTCAAACTAACAACTATTTGAAGAATACAATATCTGGGAAAAGACTCTAATTTCCGCTCACTCTGACTCACGCCCAACAAATCATCTGACCAATCAAAATCAGAAACTTAACGAAGAAGTATTCTAAGCATGGTATGAATCTCTATATGGATAATATTGAATACACTCTAAAACTGCTATAGAAAGGACAAGAGAATAAATGTCATGAAGTCCCATTATTGGAAAGATATCACCATCAATATTCTCTCCAACGGTATTATCTTCAAGCACTATAAAAAGGCACAACTATTATCATACCAAGATAGGAAGCTATCACACAAGAACTTTTCATATACAGTTTGAATCATATACTAAATTCTTGTCATTGTATAATTCAGTTATCACACACGAGTTATTTCTCTTAGTGTGATCATTAATCATCTGTTTTTTTGATTGTGTTCATCTTGCTTGTCTAGAAGCACCAAACACATTCTTGTAATTCTCAATAGTTGTTGTAATTCCTCAAGTGACTTGTGAAGTTTGTAGCCTTGAGAGGGCTAAGAGATTGTTGAACTCTTAGATGATTGTTGTGATCTTTCTAGATTATTGGATTAAGTCCTTATTAAAGGCGAAATCACCTTGGCCGGGTGGACTAGAGTAGCTTTGATTTTCAAGCGAACCAAGATAAACTTCTCTGTTGTTTTTTATTACCTTAGTGTGTGTAGCGTTGCTAAAAGGTTTTATTTTCATTGAAAACAATTCAAACCCCCAATTTCTTGTTTTTGTATACTTTCACTAAAGACTTGGTTAAACATATTTAGGTCCAAAACGCGTGCTAATTTGGCTTGGAATTGAGATTAGTGAAGTTCGAATTTTGGGCAATGGTAATTTCTTCAGTTCCAAGTCACCATGTTCAACTCAATGGGGCATCTTGCTCAGGAGGATTTTCGGTCCGATTATTTTTGCATTGTGTTGAAATCATAACAAATATTACAATGTGCCAAAAAAGGTTGCATTTGGATTCTTGAGCAGAAAGTTATGGCATATTGAAGTTGACACAAAACTGGTCATGTAACTTAGAAAAATGTAAGTATCCAATGGCTGAAAATGACTTGTAATGTCTCAATGAATTCCATGGTCTTCCAAGCACAATTGGACTTTGATATTTGAAGTAAACTTGTAGAGGGATCACAATTGATATTATGCAAAAATAATCAGCCTCAAATGTTTAAAATTGAAGAAGTTGTAGTCCTTGAAAGTTGAGAAATAGTCACTTGATAATAAGTCAAATTTCACCAAGTCCACAATTGACCTATGATGTCTTCAAACTTTTGATGATCCTCCAAACATAATTGGCTCTTGTCATGTAAAGAGAGGTTATAGGAGATATTGACAAAAGTCATATGCAAAAATAAGCATCCAAAAATGTTGAGAATTGAAGGAGTTATGATCGTTTGAACTTTGCCTTCAAATGTTGACTTTTTGGTCAAAACACTTGGAACAAGCTTGTGCACTTGGATTTTTCTTGCATTTCAAGGTACATGGATGATCATATGAACTCAAAATAAGATATCCTTGAATGTATCTTGATTAGATTTCTCAAAGCTTGAGGTAACTTCTTAAAGAAGGCATGGATATAAACACATGAACCTTTGACTTTTTTAGAGAAGTTAGCATAAAAACTTTGAGATACCCTTGATCTTGATAAGATTGAAAGGTGCTTGAGGACCTTAGATATCATGTCTTGATAGAGATATCCCCTTGAGAATAAATGGTTTACCACACTTTGACTTGAGGAATCAACACAAACCCTAGCTGAGGATCCATGCTTGATGCTCTTGACGGAAAAGCCCTACCTTGCATAATAAACTTTAAGAAACAAGACATATTTTTTCTATTTTAATTAATGGTCATATAAGTAATGAAAATGTAAACACAAAGGTAAAACACCAACAAAGAGGTGCTTGATGATCCCTGCAAAAGGCAAAACCCCAAAGATGAGAGGGAGAGGGACCAAGCGGTGACCTTGTTTGTATGAAAGGATGCCAATGGTATGTGGGATTTTAGGGTTAAAATTAGGGTATGATAGATGCCCCTATTTAAGTTTCTTCAATTCGGAAATATGAAGATTAAAATCTTCGTCTCGACAAGACTGAAGAGACTTATATACCAAAGACCCAAATTTTGGCCCTAAGATACCGCAAGATGCTTATGATATGATATGAATACAAACAAGGATCTCTGTGGGAAATATAGTGCCACAAAGAAATGATGGAAAGGAGACTGAAACTCTGTAGGGGAATAACAATTTCCAAAAGGGATCCCGGCTGGGGACAAACATTATGACGTAGGGGAAAAGAAAAGACTCGAAAATAACCATTGTATTGGGAAAGAAACCAATGCAGAGTTAGACAAAAAACGATTCAAATGGCTTAATGGGGAAAGAATTGTCAAAGTAAGACTCCGCCGGTGGAAAGGATCAATCAGAGGGGGTGCCCATCTTTACTAGAGGAAATCAATTACTAACTATCAGCCAAGTGATAGCTTAACAAAGGTAATAAGCTCAAAAGGAAAAACTACCAACTATCAGCCAAGTGATAGCTTAACAAAGGTAACCAACCAAAGGTAACAGGAGAATATTACTTAACTATCATCCAAGTGATAACTTAACAAAGGTAATAAGCTCAAGGAAAGATTACCAACTATCAGCCAAGTGATAGCTTAACAAAGGTAACCAACCGACGATAACAGGAGAATATTACCTAACTATGAGCCAAGTGATAGCTTAAAAAAGGTAATAAGATCAAGGAAAGATTACCAACTATCAGCCAAGTGATGGTTTAACAAAGGTAACCAAACGAAGGTAACATGAGGATATTACCTTACTATCAACCAAGTGATAACTTAACAAAGGTAATAAGCTCAAGGAAGGATTACCAACTATCAGCCAAGTGATAGCTTAACAAAGGTAACAACTGAAGGTAACAAGAGATACTACCTAACTATTAGCCGAGTGATAGCTTAACGAAGGTAATAAGCTCAAGGGACCAAAGTTCAACCCAAGAATGAACTGGAGAGAAGCGGTCAAAGAGGAGTCAACCCAATGAGGAAATAAACTCAATTGGGGATTGATTCCATCCAGATAATGAACTGGAAAGGGAAACTGAAGCAAAATCTTCCACGAGGATCAGACTCAGTTGGGAATTAGAAAGGATAAACTCTTTCTACTTTAGGTCGACACTCTATTGGAGAGAAGACGTACACACTCACACACTCTGTGGGGAGAAAAACGTAACCAAAGAGTGGGTAAATAATAAAGAAGAATGCAAGATGCATAAATAATCATCATGATGTTATGCCTATGAGTTATGAATATGCTGACAAAACGGGCATAAAGGCTTAGACTGACAACACAGTACAACCGGATACTCGGCTAATCTCAACAAGATGGAGATGCTACCAGGGATCTTGCTAGAGATTCTACCAAAGAGAAACCCGCAATGAAAGATCATAAGCACATCAAAGGAGCTAAATTATGATACAAGGCTAAAAAATATCCTATTGGAAAAAGAAAAAAGATATTTCTTGGAACATCCGAACAAACTTCAGGCTAAAGACCTACTGGCGACCTCAATATGGATTCTATCATTCCTACAATCTTGTGCTGGGGAAACTGATATTCTTGTATACATGCAACAAAGGGGAAAATCATGTTTGGAGGGACCACTGAGCTCCGCTCTTCAAGTCTTACCATCCTTGAAATTGTTGTTAACATTCCTTGCTTATATTCACAAGTCGAGGAAGAATATATTTTTTTGTAAAGTTTAAAACACGGTTGTTTATATATCTATCATTTCAAAAAAATATTATAAAAAATAAATGAAATTTCGTAAACTGAAACAAGATAAGAATAGCAAACGAATGGGAAAAAGGCTCAAATTTTATTGATAGAATGATAGTTCATAAATGGCATGACTCCATGGATCATTACAAAGTTAAAAAATGATAAATACATGGAAAGGGCTACATTGAAATATAATGACCACCATTCTCCCTAACAACTTTGAATTCCGCTAGGCTCTCTTCGGTCGAGGATGACTGAATGAGAACCTTTGGTAGGCACTATTGCTTCAAATAATCAAGTTTGGCCTAATGCGGTTGCTTTCCATAATCCCTAACTTTTTCCTAGATTGCCCTCTCGGGTTCAATCTACCGGGATGATTACTTTATGTTTACGTCTCTAATTTTTTCCTGAACCGCCCTTTCAGGTTTTCAATCCACCGAGACACTCATTTTTTGCCTAAGCCTCCCTTTCGGGTTTTCAACTTAGCGAGTTGTTCTTTTTGTTAGGAGAAGTATTTCTTGACTGCATCGGCATTCACGGGACGAGGGAGCTCCTCATCATCCATAGTTTTAAGAATCATTGCACCACCAGAGAAAGCTTTCTTAACAACATATGGGCCTTCATAATTAGGAGTCCACTTGCCCCTAGAATCAGTGTTGAAAGATAAGATCTTCTTGAGCATGAGGTCACCTTTTCTGAATACACGAGGTCGGACCTTTTTGTCAAACACTTTCTTCATTCTCTTTTGATATAATTGGCCATGACACAAAGTCGTCATTCTTTTCTCTTCAATCAAATTCAACTGATCATATATGTTTTGACACCATTCAGCCTCAGACAATATGGCTTCCATCAAGACTTGCATTGATGAGATCTCAACCTCTATAGGGAGCACTGCTTCCATGCCATACACAAGAGAGAAAGGGGTTGCCCTTGTTGAAGTGCGGACGGATGTACGGTACCCATGCAAAGCAAAAGGGAGTATCTCATGCCAATCCTTATACGTCACAACCATCTTCTGGATAATCTTCGTAATATTCTTATTTGCAGCTTCAACAACCTCATTCATCTTAGGTCTGTAAGGAAAAGAGTTGTAGTTTTTAATCTTGAAGTAATCACAAAGCTCTTTCATCATCTTATTATTTAAGTTTGACCCATTATGAGCAATGATCTTACTTAGAACACCATATCAGCAAATAATTTGATTCTTGATAAATCTTACCACAACCTGCTTGGTCACATTAGAGAAAGATGCTACTTCAACCCATTTGGTGAAGTAATCAATATCTACTAGAATGAAACGATGCCCATTTGAAGATTTGGATTCAATCATACCAATCATGTTGATTCCCCACATAGAGAAAGGCCATGGCGATGAAATAAAATTGAGAAGTGTCAGAGGCACATGAATCTTATCAATATAAATCTGACATTTATGGCATTTCTTCACATATTTACAACAATCAGATTCCATTGTTAGCCAATAGTAACCTGCCCTTAACTTCTTTTTATCCATTACATTCCTATTGGCATGAGTACCAAATGATCCTTCATGAAATTCTTGCATTAATATGCCTGCTTCTTGTCTATCCACGCATATAAGCAAGACCATGTCAAAGTTTCTCTTGTATAGCACATCTTCATTCAGGAAGAAATTGTCAGCTAGTCTTCTCAAAGTCTTCTTGTCTTTGCTGGATGCCCCAAACGGGTACTCCTGACTTTGGGTGAAATGCTTAATATCATGATACCAAGGCTTTTCATCTATAACTTCTTCTTCTTCAAATACGTGAGCAGGCCTATCGATGCGCATAACTCTAATACTGGGCTCATCATTCCAACGACTTACCTTATACATAGAAGACAAAGTAGCGAAAGCATCTGCCATCTTATTCTCTTCACGAGGTATATGATGAAACTCAACTTTGTTAAAGAAAGTGAGTAACCTCCTTGCGTAATCTTTGTAAGGAATCAAGCCAGGGTGACTAGTCTCTCATTCTCCTTTAACCTGATTAACCACCAAGGATGAATCTCCATATACATAAAGGATCTTAATCCTCAAATTAATGGCTTCTTCAAGACCTATGATACCAGCTTCACATTCTGCCATATTATTCGTACAATCAAACATCAATCTTGTAGTGAAAGGGATATAAGAACCCTGAGGGGTAATAATGATTTCCCCAATTCCGTTACCATAAGCATTAACAACTCCATCAAACACTAAACCCCACCGGGTTCCAAGATTTGGTCCTTCTTCAGGCCACAATGCATCACAATCCTTAGCTTTTAATTACATAACATCTTCATCATGGAAGTCAAACCTGATGGATTGATAATCATCGATTGACTGGTGAGCAAAATGGTTTGCAAGAATACTTTCTTTAACCGCCTTCTGAGTATGGTATTCAATATCATATTCAGACAATATCATCTGCCAACCAGCAATCCTTCTAGTCAAAGCAGGCTTTACAAAAATATACTTGATTGGATCCATTTTGGATATCAAGAAACTAGTATGATTAATCATATATTGACGTACATGTTTGGAAGACCATGCTAGAGCACAACAAGTCTTCTCTAGCACGGAATACCGAGACTCACAGTCTGTAAAATTCTTACTCAGATAGTAGATGGCATGCTCCTTTCTACCAGTTTCATCATGTTGTCGAAGCACACAACCCATGGACTCTTCTAACACAGTCAAATACATAATCAGATGTTTTCCTTCCACTAGAGGAGACAAAATAGGAGGTTCAACCAGATACTCCTTCATGATGTTAAAAACTTTATGGCAGTCTTCTGTTCAAACACATTCTTGATCTTTACGGAGAAGTTTGAAGATTGGCCCACACGTGGGAGTCATGTGAAATATATATCTGGATATGTAATTTAGACGCCAGAGGAATCCTATGACTTTTTTTTCTATATTTGGTGTAGGCATCTCTCTAATAGTTCTTACTTTATCAGGGTCTACTTCAATAGCTTTCTGGATGACAATGAAACCCAATAGCTTTCCTGAACGGACACCAAAAGTACATTTATTAGGATTCAAACGGAGTTTAAACTTTCTCAACCGCTGAAACAACTTCAACAAATACTCAACGTGATTTTCTTCAGTCTTTGACTTGGAAATCATATCATCAACATAGATTTTTATCTCTTTGTGCATCAGGTCATGGAAAAGGGTAGTCATGGCTCTTTGGTACGTCTCACCAACATTCTTTAAACTGAAAGGCATCACTCTATAACAGAATATTCCCTAGGGTGTAATAAATTGTGTCTTTTCCATGTCCCCGGGTGCCATCTTGATCTGATTATAACCGGAGAAACCATCCATAAAGGAGAAGACATTGAACTTAGTTGTATTATCTACCAACATGTAAATGTGTGGCAGAGGAAAATCATCCTTCGAGCTAGCTTTGTTCAAATCTCTATAATCAAGACACATCTGAACTTTTCCATCCTTCTTGGAACAGGCACAATGTTATCCACCCATTGAGTATACTCAGAAGTAACAAGGAAACCAGTATCAATCTACTTCTAAACATCTTCTTTGATCTTGACAACCATATCAGGATAAGTTCATGGGGTCATTGTTTTTAATTGGTTTAACGATTAATTTACACAATGATTTTATGCTTGATTTTATAATATGAACAAATAGACGCACATTGAGGCAGATATAAAAGTCATTATTATCTTGGTTTTTTATGTTACCATTTTTTAGAAAAAGCAAAAAGAGAAAACGTAATATGGATAAACGAAATAACATTTTATTAATGATGACAAAATCTGAAACAAAGCCCACATAGATTCACTTTCACCTTGGGCATAGTGAAAGGATTTTTTTGAAAATAACAAAAAAACATATTACTTTGACAAATGAACAACAGATGGAACATCATCAACAGTTCAATTCTGGCATATCAAACCATGTGTCACAAAGCTCGACGCTCCTTGCTCTTCATCATATTTCAAGATTGTGACAACAAACTGATCTTTGGAATGAATGAAGCCAGTATTGTGAAAAACTTCATGAATTCGCTTCAAATCTATTCGAGTTGAACCAGATGAAAAGCCCAAACCAGTTATGTTCTTGTTCTCAGTGAGTTCGATAACTTGCCCTCATCTAAAAGATTGACCATTCTCCACCACTTGTTGTGCATCTTTCAATGAAGTCACGAATGCTCCATTCTTCTTAGCAACATTATCATCAACAAAAAGAGCTTGAAGTGGAGTTCCCACAACTTCGTCAACATCAATGTATGAAAATGAAGAGAGATGACTCACCAACATGGCCTGCTCGCCACCCATGATCACTAACTTCCCATTCTTCACAAACTTTAACTTTTGATGAACAATTGATGTCACTGCCCCAACTTCATGAACCCATGGACGACGTAAGAGACAATTGTAGGAGGGATGAATATTTGTCACTTGAAAAGTGATATAAAATAAACACATGCCTATCTTAATTGGGAGATCAACTTCCCCAATTACACTCTTCCGTAAGCCACCGAAGGCTTTCAGAATAACCCCATTAAATCTCATCGGAGCACCTTGATAGGAGAGCTTGGACAGAGTGGACTTGAGCATAACATTCAGAGAAGAGCCAGTTTCCACCGGTACATTTGACAGAGCATCTTCTTGACAATTCATAGAGATATGCAAAGCCAAATTATGATTCCTCCCCTGCTCGGAAAACTCTTCATTAGTGAAGCTCAGTTTGTTACATGTGGTAATATTGGACACAATGCCATCAAACTGACCAATCGTTACATCACGATCCACATAGGCTTTCTCCAGGACCTTCTGCGAAGCCTCTTAGTGAGCTTCTGAAATTTTCAGCAAAGATAAGACGAATATCTTGGACGGGGTGTGCAATAATTGATCCACCTGTAGCGGTAAATTCATGATCATCAAGCTATGGATAAGCAAGACATCAAATAACAAGAGTCGCCACTGCGTTTTTATTGTTTCCAAAGGAAAAGGGAAAAAGTACGAACAAAACCCAAAAATAAGAAGTTTTCAAATCAAAACTAATAAAATGCCATAGATTACAGGTAAGGGGGTTGGTTACACATAGGGAAGGTGTTAGGACCCAAAGTGTCTTAGGTACTCCTAGAGAGCCCTTTCTTGTGTGCATATTGTAGCGGTGTATTCGTCACTTTATGATTTATGATTAAATCAAAAGCAAAGCATACAAAGAATCGAGTCGCCACCGCACTTTTATTTATCCAAAGGAATGGCTAAAAAGCGAACAAAAGCCTAAGAAGTTTTACACATAGAAAACTAATGAAAAGATCAGAGATCTGGGTAAGGGGTTAATTACGCAATGGGAAGGTGTTAGGCACCCAAAACGTCCTAGGTACTCCTAGGGAGCCCTTTTCACACTTGTTGTACAGAATGTTATTTGTTTATGAAATATTTATTGTGCAAACATGGATTGAAAGGATGAGAAAAGAATATACAATTTTTATTTTTATGTTTGAACGGATGAACCCGTTGCCTACGTACCTTCCATGAAAGGTAAGGATCAAAACGTCGTAGTTCGGCTAAAAGATTTCCAAAATATGAGAGGGTTCATTTTAAACAAAAGCCCTAAGGTCTTTTGTTATCCATGGGAGAAAACTCAACCTTATACAAACAACAAGTCCACCACGTGAGAAAAGCTTCAACTTGCTAGTGAGGGGTTAACCCTATAATAAGCAAGAAAGTCTTACAATTCAATCACTAAGGACAAAAAGGTGAGATTAATATCAACCAACTAGGATAAATCAAACCTATGGCTAATGTATGAAAACTTATCAAGAATGGACAAAGCCACAAAACAATTGAATGAGTTGGATTAACCAATTAGGATTATTCACAAAAATGGTCAAAGTATTGATTAGAATTCAATTCAAAAAGAAGTATTATGAAATGAAGTTTGAAAAGTCAAAGGCCTAAGGCCTAGGTTTCTAATTTGAAAAGAAATGAAAATGTTTGCACAATAGTTTTCAAGTTTGAGTTTAACATGCAAATGGAGGTTTAAAGAAACAAAAGGATGGAGGGTGAGGGAGTGTAACTTCTTAGATGTTCACCTCTTGAGATCATATGTAAATGATCCAAGTGATTCCTTTGGAATAGGTAATGAGCAACAAGCAAATAAACAAAGCAAATGGATACCGGATGCCAATCAATGGACTTATACCAATCTCCTAAAACAAACATGGATACCGGATACCAATCAATGGATTTACACTAGTCTCACAAAACAAAATAACAAGGATACCAGATGCCAATCAATGGACTTATACTAGTCTCACAAAACAAAATAACAAGGATACCAGATGCCAATCAATGGACTTATACTAGTCTCCCACCATATCATAGGAACAACTGCCAAGTAATGGACTTATGCTTGTCTCCTCCATGGACAAAGCAAAATGCTATAAAGCAAAGTTTATGAAATGATATACAAATGATGATGATAAATGCACAAAGGCACACTCAAGCAGATATGCACAGATGAGTCAAGTAATCAACAACCAAGTCAACTAGCACACACTATATACAAGCAATAAGGCTCAAGCAAGGTTAGACTTTACAGTCAGCTGGAATGGGGTAATATGAGCTTTTAACCCTAACATTGAGAGTTAGGGTGAAGCAAATGAAATGGAAATGAGGGGTGTGCCTCATAGCTCTTATCCCTGGCCTGGGAGAGCTTTAAACAATAGAATGTGTGGGAGTTCAGAAAGTTGGAACTCTTCTCCACAAGTGATTTGACTCTATAAGATCTTGGGTTAATATCCACAATGCATCAACATGTTATGTGAGCAAAGGGATGACACACTGAATAGCAGGAGATGGATTACACATCTCTTTTATCTACCAATTGCCTCATAAGAGGACTTTTCCTGCTTGGCACAAAAAGTAAACAATCACAAGCATTGCCTCTTAAGGAGGACTTCAGACAGGTGCCTGCCCACATAACAGGACAGGTCTTCCAGACTACATGAAGAAGATAGGTTATACCTAAGTGGTTAAGCAACCAAGAAAAAGAAAGTTCAAAGTGAACTTAAAGCAACTTATGTATCTGTGGAAACATCAAACAAATCAGTACAACTATACAGACAAACAACCAACAGTTAATATCAGACAAACAGACAAGGTTCACAATGTGCAAGCCAAAAGTCAAACTTAAATGAGTTAACATCAACCTACAAAACACACAAAGATTAGTAATCAAAGGCAAACATCAATGCTCAAATGATGGAGCATCAACAACTATGGAACTTGGATGTTCAACCTGAAATCAAAGCTTCAAATGTGAGAGGCAAACCACTAGGTCAAAGCCTAGGGTCAAAGAATGGGAAACAATTTAAAACAGAAGCTGAAAATTAACATGAGTCAACTTCAAACACATCTTGAAACAATCCAAAAGGTCTCACATCAATATCATATACCAAAATCATTTCATGATCAATTGAAGTTCAAGACATTTTTAAAGCTCAAATGTGATTAATCAGAATAAAAAATCTCAATTAAATCAGACATGATTCAAGTAATTCCAAGAAAATTCATGCTCATTCACAACATCCATAATATGCATCATGCAAAAAATCAGAATAATTGAAGATCATTTGGTAAGGCAAATACATCACATAAGATGAACAAGCAAAGGTGTGACACAAATTGTCACACCTATCTTAACATGATCATAAAACAGAAATGACACATGATAAAAATACCAAATCAACACCATAATTTTAAGCAAAGAGTCTAGTTTCAACATGTAAAATTTCAGATTCATTGGATAAAAGCTCAGCATTTCACAAATGATATGGCAAGGCAAGGTACAAAATGCATACATGTTTACAAACCCTAGCACAAAATATTTTCCAGCCAAGCACAATTTATGGAAAAATGATCAAAAAATGATAGACAGAAAATGTGACACGATGCAAAAAACCACATATTTTTTGGAGCAATATTCAATTATATATGAATTTTTAAAGATGGAGAAAAATAAAAAAATGTAATATGAAGCATGTATATGAAATAGGAGGGAAATAAGAAAATAAGCATGGCATTTGAAATATGTCTCCGTTGGGAATCGAAGGCGGAGCGAATTTGAAATGGAATAGGCGCCAAGCATGAAACGCCGCGTTTCATTAAACGCTGGCCTGGTCAATGTAAGTCAACGCGGGACTGGCCAATAGAAACGCTGCATGGAAAGCCTCGTGCGCCAATCACGTTTAAACCCTAGGGAAACAATAGAGAACGGATTTGTGTGGTAAAAACGGATCAAAGCGTGGCCAAAGACTCTGTACCATCTTCATCGCGCGCAGGACATGAACAGTAAGTGTTCATCATCCACCAAGAACAAAATTCCCAGATTTCAAAAGTGAGCATATCATTGTGTTGCACATACATCATAGATCACGAATCAAGGCATGGCTAAGCATAATTCATCATATTAAGAACAAATCGAGCAAAACAACTTTCAGTCATGGATCTTTAATCTATCATATCTCATTCAATATTGCATGAAAATTTGTGATTCAAAGCTCAGTTTAATCAGCACAAAGAGATCTACAACAACATCATAACATAATTGAGAATTAAGAGAATCGATTTTTGTGACCTCTTGAAGTGCAGAATTGGAATTCGTGTGTTTCACGCCTTGCAATGCTCCAAAAGTCTTCTAGAATGCTTGTACAGGTGATTGGATGAAGGATCAAAGCTCAATTGCACACGATTTCACCAGAATTTGGATTTGCCATGGATGAGTTCAAGCTTGCATATGCTTCAATCATGCACGATTCCATGTGAATTCTCTTCCAAACCTGCTCAGTGATACTTCAATATGATGAATCAAGCAATGGAGTGTGATTTGCTTGAAGAATTTGAGAGAAAATTTTGAGAGAAAAAGTGTGAAAAATTTCTAGATCTGAAAATTGTGATTGTTCTTAGTGAAAAACAGTTAGGGTTTCTGTTATATACCTCCTACTAATCATGCTCCTAATCATGTTTAACCAAATGTTAAGTGAATTAGCAAGAATGTGGTGTATATGCAAATTTGGTATTTCACCTCTATGCATGGTGTGCATGGTGAACAGTGCACGGGTTTGTGTTCATTTTCATTCAAAAAAACATTTTGGAGCTATTGGCAATGATAGAATGTTCAAATAATGCACCAATTTTAAACTTTAAAATTTCCCTCCAAAAATCAAGTGAAATGCAAATGATTATGTGATGACAATTGGTGTAATGCAATGTATGTTTTGGAAACTAGAGGTCAAAAGGAGAATTTAGCAAAAAGAACCACTTGAATTGGAGCTTTGGTTGAGAAGTTATGCACATTTGAATCTTCAAGTACACTTTTCCATGTTTTGATCATATCTCCTTAACCACACATGAGAAGTTGATGATCTTGGACTTTTTGGAAATGGGAGAGAAAGGTCTACAACTTTCATGTTCAACAAAATTTCATTTGAAGCTTTTTTGGTGATGTAATTTGAAGTTGAAGTTAGGTTAAAACCTTTCCATTTTTGGCAAATTTGAATTATAAGTCACTTTCTATTTTTGGAAAGTTTTGACCTGACTTTATTTTATTCAATGTTGATGTTTGAAATGTCAAATGAGACTTGTTTGAACATGAATGAAGTATTTCTAGGCTCTTCCCACTTCCAAATCCACAGTTGACTTGGCAGTTGACTTTCTAGGCCTTCAGTTGACCTGGCAATGCTCTGATGAAATTCAAGCCTCTACCACTTGGGATTTTGATTCAAAATGATATCATAGCTCATATGAACTCTTGATAATGATTGTGGTGTCCAAATTCTCAAGAATGGCCACCATCTATTGCTCAAACAGGGATAAACAGCCACAAAGACAAATCTGTTGGGAAAAAGGAGAAATCCTGAGATATCTGCAGGAGGATTCTCAGTATCAACTGGGAAACAAAAGTTCGCTGCCCAGGCGAGAACTGCCACGAAAGCAACTCCAAATAACTCTGCTGGGGAACAACCCACAAAGGGAGAACAGATCATCGATGTAGAATCTAACTGCACAAGCAACTCTACTGGGAATACCGTCAGCCACTCCATTGGGGATAAACCCACTGAGGAAGGATAGATCACACAAGTAGATTCTGCAACAAGCCACTCTACTACGAATCAAAAGCATCAGGAAATCAACCAAATCTCTGGATGATAGATCACCAACCGACCCTACTGGGGAAAACAACTCTGGCGGGGATCCTGACTCTGTTGGGGATACCAACTCTGGCGGGGATTCTGCAGGGAAAGCACAAAACTTCTGCAGGAAACTTCTCAGATATAATCCACCATACCACAAATCTACTGGCGGGGACTCTGGCGAAATCACAGCTACCATCCACTATACCACAACTCTATTGGCGGCTTTACTGGGGAATCCACTGGGGAATCCACCGGGGATGAGGAGGAGAGCTGGGGATCAACCACCAAATGCTGCACCTTCCAAAAATAAACCAACAACAGTTGAGGAGGAAATAATCACTGCTCTGCTGAAGGGATAAGAGGTGAAAACCTTAACAAGCGCTCCGATGGGGAGACATAGCATAAATGCAGTATATCATATCAACAAACTCCGCTAGCGACTGTGCTGAGGAAAGTGATGAAGTACCGGGATGTCAACCCGCCAATCACTGAATCTTCCAAAAGAAAGCACCCATGCTGAGGAGAGAAAACTGTTGGAGAGGACCATGAAGTCCTAACAAACACTCTGCTTGGAGAACAACCCCAACAAAAGCTCTGCTTGGGGAACAACCCCAACAACAAATCTGGAGAAAGAGGATACAACCATGCCAGGAATGCGAACAAATGTCTTACCTGTTGGAAATCATGCCACCCTTGGGAGAGCACTGAGAAATTCTTAAGTATCCTTTCATCATTGTGAATGTTCACTTTGTTTAAAACAACGATTTGAAAAAATCTATTTGTTTAAACAATGACATTTTATCAATTAAAACATGCAAAACATTTGTTGAATTGAAACAAATAAGAGTGCAAATAATTGGATAAAAGCTCAAATTGATTTGATGGAATGGTAGCCTGCAAATGGCAAGACTCCATAGATCTGTACAAATTTGAAATCAGTGATATATATTGGAAGAGGGCTACATTAAACATAATGATCCTTTCTCTACCAATTTGAATCTCGATGTATCCGAAGCTTCAGTTGACGACGAATCGAGAATCTCTGACGAAAAGACAGTTGCGGAACAGAAAGTCTTGTCAGGATGCAGTTACTTGCCAAATCCCTAATTTTTGCCTAGATTGCCCCAGGGTGAGGTACTCAATCTAGCGGGATGCAAATATTCTTTTTTTTTCATGTCTCTAACTTTTTCCTGGATCGCCCTTTCGGGTTCTCCACCGAGACGCTCATTTTTTCCTAAGCCGCCCTTTCGGGTTTTCAACTTAGCGAGCTATTCTATATTTCTTTTGCATACTTTTTTTTTTATTTAGGCAAAGTATTTCTTGACTGCATCTGAATTCACAGGACGAGTGAAATCCTCCCCATCCATTGTTGTAAGCATCAAAGCTCTGCCTGAAAAGGCTCTCTTAACAACATATGGACCTTCATAGTTTGGAGTCCACTTGCCCCTGGAATCGGGCGCGAAAGACAAGACTTTCTTGAGCACAAGGTCACCTTCTCGGAACACACGAGGCTTGACCTTCTTATCGAATGCTTTCTTCATTCTCTGCTGATATAACTGACCATGGCACATGGCAGTCAATCGCTTCTCTTCTATCAAATTCAACTGGTCATAACGACTCTAAATCCATTCAGCATCAGTCAACTAGGGATTTGAGGGTATCATTTTTCTTTCATTCATTTTTATTATTAAAAAAAAATTTGATTTTTGATTTTTCTTTCACCCTCTCTTTTTTTTTGATTACATTTGTAATGCCCCAGTTTGACTGTTTTCGCTGATTCTCAGGATACAGCTGAATGATCTTCTTTTTCGTGCTCAAGGCGATGAGTAATCTTGTCAGGAATCCCCTTCAACATCATCTTCCTCTGCCTCAAATACAAGGAATTCAAGATTGGGAGATGGCGTTGGATCATTATGTTCAATGGGTTTAGAAATCCCTGCATAATGATTCTGGATAATGAAAAGCTTTTGAATTTAAACAAGCAAATCATTTATGCAAATGAAAAGATTGCTTTTATTTGTTTTTCAGGGTTTTTTGTGATCACTGATTTCATGCAAAAAAGAAAAAAGTGAAAACAAATGGAAAAACAAATGTTTAACAATGCATTAATTGAATGAAATATCATTGTATAAATGCTGCCAACAATGTCATCACTTCTCCTTTTGGCATGGGAGAAGGGTTTTGAACAAAGTGAACAAATTACGCTGACTTATGAATGACCGTAGGAACATCCACAGCGACCCAATTATGGCAGACACCACCAGGTATGATGAAGTTGCTCAAATCCTCTGCATCCTCTTCCAAGATAGCAGCAGCTTCTTCAGCTTGATCAGCATGGATGAAACCTCCACTCTTGAACAAACCTTGCTTGTTGAATGCCCCAGAAGAATAGCCAATGCCAGCCCGGGATTTATTGTCTTCAAGCTCAATCATCTTCCCTAAACCAGCAACTGCACCACATTCAATGGCCAGTTTCGCATCACGGTAGGAAGCAAATGAAGGAGACTTCTTCTCAATCGGCTCAGCTATAGACAAAGCTTGGAAAGGAGTTCCAACTTCATCCTCAGCATCAATATATGAGAAAGAAGACAAGTGGCTAACCAGGAGAGCCTTTTCTCCCCCTACCACAACCAGTTTCTTATTCTTAACGAATTTCAGCTTCTGGTGTAGGGTGGATGTCACGGCGCCAGCCTCGTGAATCCATGGTCTACCAAGGAGACAACTATAAGATTGGTGGATATCCATAACCTGAAAGGTAACTTGGAAATCACTTGGTCCAATCTTGATTGGGAGATCAACTTCCCCAATCACGATCTTACGTGACCCATCGAAAGCTTTCACAACAACACCACTATGCCTCATGGGAGGCCCCTGATATGACAATCTAGAAAGAGTGGTCTTCGACAATACATTCAAAGATGACCCAGTGTCCACCAGCACGTTGGACATGGCGTCAGTCTTGCAGTTCATGGAAATATGTAGAGCCATGTTGTGGTCTCTTCCCTCCTCAGGGAGATCAGCGTCACAGAAACTCAAAGTGTTGCAAGCAGTGATGTTTGCAACTATACTGTCAAATTGTTCAATTGTGACATCATGATCGACATAAGCCAGGTCCAAAACTTTCTGCAGAGCCTCCCTATGGGGTTCTGAATTCAGAAGCAAAGATAGCACGGAAATCTTGGACGGCGTTTGTAGAAGCTGGTCTACAACGTTGTACTCACTCTTCTTGATGAGCCTCAGCATCTCATCACATTCTTCATTCACAATGCCACTCGGGCCAACAGAAGAAACATGAGTCTTTTGTACAGAGGAGGGTTTGGCAACAGGTGTCGGATTCTGAACATTCACCGCAGTCCCAACCGGGCGCTCAACAGAATCAGAAACAATAGCTTTAGCCTGAGGCTTAGGTGCAGAAAACACGCGACCACTACGGGTCAACCCGCTCACATCAGCAATATTAACAATGGAAGTTGAAGGCAACGGCACTTCTTTCCCATCTTCCACAACAACTGGATTATATCGGAAAGGAATTGCTTTATCCGAAGAATAAGGCACAGGGCCTGCAGGCTTGATTATCAAAGAAGGAGAGACCTTCGGCTTGCTCCCATCATAACGGATGACAACAGGCTCGGGCAATTTGAACATAGGAGAAATCACATTCACCTCTGGTTCATCTTCATCAACATTTCGATTCTGTAGAATCTCAATGGTACCTTCATCCAACAGCTCTTGAAGCTCTCTTCGCACTTGGCGGCAACCCAATCTATTAACAGAACAGATACGGCATCTGTCGTGGTCGTGCTCCATATGACTGTATTGACACAGCAGACGATGCAACTCAACCAATGACTGTCGAGTATGGCTGACATATTTGACTTTATATTTGCCAGGGCAACCCTGGACCATGTTAACCGACTTCCCATGCTCGGGCAATGGGTTCTTCGTAACATTCGGGCCTGAGTCCTCAAAGCTCAGGATGCCGCATCGCATAAGGTCTTGAACCTTGGTCTTCAACGGATAGCAATTCTCAATATTGTGACCCGGAGCACCGGAATGATAAACACAATGTTGATCTGGCTTGTACCACCACTGCGGGTTAGCAGGCACAGCCGGAGGCTCTCTGGGGGTAACGAGTTTCCTCTCCAATAAGGAAGGATATAACTCAGCATATGACATAGGAATAGGATCGAAACTGATCTTTTTCCTATCATAATTCAGATTGGCTTGATTACTGGTGCTGCCACGAGGCTGGTAAGCCTGTTGCTGTGGGCGATGTTGCTGTTGATACTGAGGTTGTTGCTGATGCTGATTGTTGTCTCTAAAGACAGGTGTTATATGAGCCACCTGGTGCTGATGACGCACTGGCTTCCTCTTAACAGAGGGTCTTCTAGGTTTAGCATGGGATTGCACAGCATGTGCTTCCCCATCTTTCTTCTTAAACGCCCCATATCGTTTAGAAGAAACTCTCATCTTTGGACAACCGTCCTTCACGGACACCTTCCTCCAAACGCATCCCCATGTTCACCATCTCGGTGAAATCAGAGGGAGCACTCGCAACCATTCGCTCATAATAAAACGAACTAAGAGTCTTCAGAAAGATCTTAGTCATCTCCTTCTCTTCTAGCGGGGGAGTAATCTGAGCTGCCAGCTCTCGCCACCTCTGGGCGTACTCCTTGAATGTATCTTTATCCTTCTGAGACATGGCCCTGAGTTGATCACGGTCAGGAGCCATATCAACATTATATTTGTATTGCTTGACGAAGGCTTCGCCAAGATCGTTGAAGGATCGGATGTTTGCACTATCAAGGCTCATATACCAACGAAGAGCCGCACCGGACAAATTATCCTGAAAGTAGTGAATCAACAGTTGATCATTATCAGTCTGAGTAGACATTTTCCTGGCGTACATGACCAGGTGAGCGAGAGGGCAGGTGTTCCCTTTATATTTTTCAAAGTCAGGAACTTTGAACTTGACCGGAATCTTCACACCGGGAACCAGGCATAACTCGGTTGCAGACTTGCCGAACAGATCTTTCCCTCGGAGGGTCTTCAATTCCTTTCGGAGCTCGAGGAATTGGTCATTCATCGCATCCATCTTTTCATTAACATCTGGGCCCTCAGACGGCTCAGAATGATAGATGGTGTCGTCTACCCTGGGAGTGGTATGCACGACAGGAGGAGGCATTGCAAGGACCGGGCTAGATGCCTGCATAGAAGCAAAAGTAGGAGCTGGAATATCTGGCATAAATCCTGGAGGCATACCCCACGGAAACCCGACTGGCATGGCATTCGGCACAAAGTGGGCACTAGCAGCTGACACAGTCGAGGAGACAATCTCTGATATAACAGTCCTCTGGGGAGGAGTTGCAGGAGGTGGAGATGGTTGATTCTGAGCAGCTAGAAATTGCTCCATCAAAGTAGTGAGCCTGGCGACTTCATCCTTCAGCTCTCTGTTCTCTTGTTCGAATTGATCCATCACTCTTGCAGAATTGGCTCTGGTATAGTACCGATGAGTCAGCTTGTCTTCAAAATAAATGAAGAGCACAGAGTTAGGCCACAGACAAGAAGACCAGAACAACCTGCTTATGCAAGATGATGCATGCAATGCTCGTGCATATGCTTTGTTTTTATTTCAAGGAACTTTTAGGGTCCTATTTGCAATTTTGAATATTTAAAGCATTTAATCTCATATGGAAAATATCTCATCAAATATATTCGAGACAAAGAAGTACAGCATTTTTTATTATTACAAGGGAAAAGGAAAATAAACATCCTATGGATCCCTAGAAGCTCGAGATGCTGGGAGACGAGAAACACAAAGCCTCTTGATCTCTCTCTCATACGCTGCTTCCATATCCGCTTTCTCCTTAGCGAGGCGATCATACTTCCACTTCCAGCACTTGGAAGACTGAGGAAGCAGAGAAGTCCAAGTATCATTCGGATCATCTATCACCTGATGCTCGAGAAATTCGATCAGGGCATCTTTCTCCTTGATTTGATGAAGCAGCTCTTCTCTTTCACGGATCCAGGCACGTGAAAGGTCTTTGTCTCTCAACTCCTCTACGCCTTGGTTAGGGAGGGTTGAAGGCCCAGCCACAACCAACGGTGTAGGTCTCGGATAATCATATGGCATAAGATACTCATAAGCTCTCTGTCTGACCCAAGAAGTATAAGGCTCCAAAGCAATGCAGTTCTTCGGACCCAACTCGTTTCTACCCTTCTTGTGAATCTTGTGCCAAGCGCGGACCATCCTGGCTTTCAGGCCTTGGGGATCTTTACCCTCCTGAAAGAACACACCTTCTAACAGAATGTTATGAGGTTTATCCTTTAGGGGGAACCCAAGCTGACGACGTGCTAAGATAGGATTGTAGTTGATCCCACCACATGTACCAAGAAGAGGCACATTAGGGAATTCACCACAATAATCAATGATCTGAACAATATCATACACGCGATCATACCAAGAGATATCATCATTAGTGAGAGACATAAGTCTCTGAGACCACCGTAGACATCCCTTGTTCTCCTTGAAAGCAACCGTCTGCGGTAAGTGAGAAATAAACCCCTTATACAACAGAGGCAAACAACACACAATAACTCCTCCACCTTTTGCATTCCTCAGATGCAAAGAGAAATAAGCATCACCCAACAGAGTAGGAACGGGATTAAGAACAGAAAAGATCCTAATGGTGTTCACATCCACAAATTTGTCGATGTTGGGGAACAATACCAATCCATAGATGAGCAGCACAAATAAAGCCTCAAAGGCATCCTCACTCATGGCCTTCCCATAAACAGTAGCTTGAGCGATGAGGAAATCAGAAGGAAGACCCTGAATTCCACCTTTGGTAGTCATATTAGCTTTAATCAGGGATTCATCTATGTGTAACAAGTCTGTGATCTCGAGAAGTCGGAATACTCTCCAATCCACTGAACGGCACCTGATCCAGAATCGGAATACCCACAAGATGAGCATACTCCTCGAGCGTAGGCAACAACTGAAAGTCCGGAAAAGAGAAGCAGTGATACAGAGGATCATAGAACTGAGCCAAAGTACTCATCAACCCTTCGTCAACCTGAGTAGTCAACAGAGGCAGAAGCTTCCCATAACGAGCTTTGAAACCCAAGGGATCCAATACATAAGATGTCAGATTCCTTAACGCTTTCACATCGGGCTGTCGAAAGCTGTACTTCTTTGTATGCCTTTTCGGTCTTTCCATGTCTGAAAATTTTGCAAATAAACCCTTTAAGTTCCTTGAAAATTTATGATTTTTCTTTTGACATGAATGCAGATGAATGCATGAATGTATGAATGCAACAATCACACTCAAGGATCAAGCAAATCACACCAGACAAAGGTCATGGGAAAGCTCATAGTATCCTTAATATCAATCATCCATTTTGGTGGATTCTGGTTTTCACCTTATCGACACCCAAGTTCCATTGATATTAACAATACATGAACCGGCTCAATCATCCTTAATATCAATCATCCATTTTGGTGGATTATGGTTTTCACCTTATCGACACCCAAGTTCCATTGATATTAACGGTACATGAACCGGCTTAATCATCCTTAATATCAATCATCCATTTTGGTGGATTATGGTTTACACCTTATCGACACCCAAGTTCCATTGATATTAAGGATGTCTGAATGACTCAACCATGAATCACGGGTTTGTTGAGAGTCACGAGCATGGAGTCTCGGTTAAGAACCACCCAAAGGGAGTGTACTAGGGTTTAAACCTGCGGAGCATGTTCTACCAGAGGTTCCCATAGTCATCATCCCATCTTTCGAATATTATCGGAGGAACGAATACTCGTATTCCAAAAATATTCTCAAGAGAGACTCTTATGAGTGTAGTATCACGTAACAATCGCATCAGATCTTACATATGAACGACCTCCACGCTACGTCCTAAAAATAGGCCAAGATGGGTTTGGTAAACTAAGGTCCTTGGCTTCTAAGGCACATGATTGAAAGAATAATGCCTAACCACAAATAACTTGTGTGACATTATTAATCCAACATGACCTCCACCAAGTGAATGGACTTGCAAGTCAACTTGTTAAGGAATACTCCACACAAGTCGACAAGACTACGCCATTCCCCTTCCTAAGGTGCACTCGAGTTCGGGTATAGAACTCATCTCACAGAGATCACCAAGCAAACAACAATTGTATATCAAGCAATTCAAACATTACAATCAATATAGTTATCCCAAATTGTACAAAAATATGTCAAATAACAGATAAACAAATATCATACAACAAGGGTGAAAAGTAGGCAATACCACTAAGGATGATATCCCCAGCAGAGTCTCCACTTTTCTGTAGCGGTGTATTCGTCACTTTATGATTTATTGATTAAATCAAAAGCAAAGCATACAAAGAATCGAGTCGCCACCGCACTTTTATTTATCCAAAGGAATGGCTAAAAAGCGAACAAAAGCTTAAGAGGTTTTACACATAGAAAACTAATGAAAAGATCAGAGATCTGGGTAAGGGGTTAATTACGCAATGGGAAGGTGTTAGGCACCCAAAACGTCCTAGGTACTCCTAGGGAGCCCTTTTCACACTTGTTGTACAGAATGTTATTTGTTTATGAAATATTTATTGTGCAAACATGGATTGAAAGGATGAGAAAAGAATATACAATTTTTATTTTTATGTTTGAACGGATGAACCCGTTGCCTACGTACCTTCCATGAAAACACTCTAATCCGCTGATACCCAATAGCCTGCTTGATCTCGGGACGCAACCCGTTCTCAAACTTCACACACTTTGAAAATTCCCCAGTAGCCTCGTTATAGGGAGTATAATACTTCGACAACTCTGTGAACTTAGCAGCATACTCAGTAACAGACCTGTTACCCTGCTTCAATTCTAAGAACTCTATCTCTTTCTTTCCTCTGACATCCTCTGGAAAGTACTTCCTCAGGAATCTCTCTCTGAACACAGCCCAAGTGATCTCAGCATTCCCAGCAGATTCCAACTCAGTGCGGGTAGCAACCTACCAATCATCAGCCTCTTCTGACAGCATATGCGTACCGAACCTGACCTTCTGGTTATCGGCACACTCAGTCACTCGGAAGATCCTCTCGATCTCCTTCAACCACTTCTGAGCGCCATCTGGATCGTATGCTCCCTTGAACATTGGAGGATTGTTCTTCTGGAACTCACTCAGTTGACGAGCAGCTCCCATTCCCACAACATTCGGGTTCCCTCCAAGTACTCCAGCTAGCATACCCAGAGCCTCAGCAATCGCAGCATCGTCTCTACCTCTTCCCGCCATCTCTATTCTGAAAACCCAACAAGCTAAAACAATAAGTACTGATAGGGTTACGCAACACCTATCTCGTACAGGGGAACAAAATAATTACGACTCGACTCGACCGACAATGCTCTGATACCACTAATGTAACACCCTTCTAAAATACCCCAAATATTTAATTAAAATAATAAAATATCAATCAGAGTAATTATGCCCTGAAGGGTGTCACACAATCATTTCACACCAATCATCAAAATATCCTGTCATGCTCATTTATTTAATCAAAATAAGACACTTTTGCATAATTCGCAGCGGATACAAAATAACAACATTCAAATCATGTACTACATTACATGTAAAGTTGTTCAACAACCAAAAGAAAACATAGTAAAACATCCCATCCCGATGTTACATCTACCAGAGCATGACCCACTAAGGACTACACTAGACTCCCAGGACTAGCTTCTACTCAATCACTGCTCGTTACCTGAAAAAATAGTTGTAAGGGTGAGTTCCTCAATCGATATAACAAGCATTATAAAATATCATGTCATGTTAAGTAATTTAACACATTAATCACCCTAATCACATCACACATTCGGTAACGGCACATCAATTCAAATGTCATACTCAATATCAACACAAATCATACTCATGCTCAATGCCAACACAACACATGTATAACATTGGAATACATCCATTCATATTATACACTACACATATATTATGCAATGAGACTCCATGCATGCGGTACCGACTATTCGTGAACATATAGTTCAACTTCACCGACCAAATCCAGGTACGGCTACCAAGCTCACTAGTCCCACTCATTTGAGACCTAGTGACTCACATCACTAATTCCTCACCATGGGAATTAGCTACCACCCCAAGGGCCATGCTATGCACGCTAATTCACCTAGAATGCAAATATCAACAACAATTCACACTAACTCATCACTAATTCCTCACCATGGGAATTAGCTACCACCATAAAGGCCACAACATGCATGCTAATCACCTAGCAATGCTACATCATCAACAACAATTCAAGAATAGATATATGCTCACACTCTAAGCCATAAAACAGTCTATTCACAAATGCACACATAACTGATACATTCACAGCATCATGCATACCATCACACATCATCAGTATTTTATCACATAAGCATATCGTATCATGCCAAATAACAACCACAGTATTAGCACACTCTACTAATACCTATACTACTCACAACAACGGGAAATGATCCCTAATATATCGTACATCAGCTAAATCACATTACTCAGCTGAACAACCAAAAACTGCACAACAACAGCACAGAAAAATCACAATCCTGCCCATACGCGTACTGCCTAGTCCCATACGCGTATGGCCCATTCCTCAGCCAAATCCCATACGCGTAACACCATCTCATACGCGTATGCTACGCGTACCACTTTCCCATACGCGTACCAACAGAGACCAAACTACGTTCAAAACATCATCTTCCTCATCCATACGCGTATTGCCTAGTGCCATACGCGTACCATGCCATCTCATACGCGTATTGCCTAGTGCCATACGCGTATGACCAGAAACCAGACTTCCAGATCTGCTATGGCTTTCTCTGCTACGAGATCTATCCAATTCAACCTTCCACAGTCCAATTTTTCACAATAATTGTTCATATCATCTAACACGAATGATACTCTATTCGTTTTCACAAAAATCTAACATTTTTACATCTAATTCCTACGAATTCCTCTCAATCATAACCCAATTTCGTTCATCCAATATTTCACAATTTCATCATAATCATCCAATTCAGAGATCAATCAATGGTTTATCACTACCCATGACATATTATCCCATAATACCCATTAAACGATGATAAACCCCCCTTACCTGAGTTAATCCGGCAAATCTCTGAGCTTCAAGCTTTTCCTTCCTTCAACCCTTGTTCTCTGGCTTTCTTTGCCCTTTTCCACTTTTCTGCCTCTTTTCCCTTTTCACGTGAAAAATAACTCTTTTTACCAAATGGAACCTTTTTACTGATTTCTACTTTTATTCCAATAATAACAATAAAAATAATCCCAATAATATTCCTATAATTATTATTCCAATAATAATAAAAATTCCAATTACTTAATTAAATTAATAAATATATTATTAACTCAATTTAAATAATTATCTTATTTTATCGGGGTGTTACAGGACTGGCCAATAGAAACGCTGCATGGAAAGCCTCGTGCGCCAATCACGTTTAAACCCTAGGGAAACAATAGAGAACGGATTTGTGTGGTAAAAACGGATCAAAGCGTGGCCAAAGACTCTGTATCATCTTCATCGCGCGCAGGACATGAACAGTAAGTGTTCATCATCCACCAAGAACAAAATTCCCAGATTTCAAAAGTGAGCATATCATTGTGTTGCACATACATCATAGATCACGAATCAAGGCATGGCTAAGCATAATTCATCATATTAAGAACAAATCGAGCAAAACAACTTTCAGTCATGGATCTTTAATCTATCATATCTCATTCAATATTGCATGAAAATTTGTGATTCAAAGCTCAGTTTAATCAGCACAAAGAGATCTACAACAACATCATAACATAATTGAGAATTAAGAGAATCGATTTTTGTGACCTCTTGAAGTGCAGAATTGGAATTCGTGTGTTTCAGGCCTTGCAATGCTCCAAAAGTCTTCTAGAATGCTTGTACAGGTGATTGGATGAAGGATCAAAGCTCAATTGCACACGATTTCACCAGAATTTGGATTTGCCATGGATGAGTTCAAGCTTGCATATGCTTCAATCATGCACGATTCCATGTGAATTCTCTTCCAAGATGAGATACTTCAATATGATGAATCAAGCAATGGAGTGTGATTTGCTTGAAGAATTTGAGAGAAAATTTTGAGAGAAAAAGTGTGAAAAATTTCTAGATCTGAAAATTGTGATTGTTCTTAGTGAAAAACAGTTAGGGTTTCTGTTATATACCTCCTACTAATCATGCTCCTAATCATGTTTAACCAAATGTTAAATGAATTAGCAAGAATGTGGTGTATATGCAAATTTGGTATTTCACCTCTGTGCATGGTGTGCATGGTGAACAGTGCACGGGTTTGTGTTCATTTTCACTCAAAAAAACATTTTGGAGCTATTGGCAATGATAGAATGTTCAAATAATGCACCAATTTTAAACTTTAAAATTTCCCTCCAAAAATCGAGTGAAATGCAAATGATTATGTGATGACAATTGGTGTAATGCAATGTATGTTTTGGAAACTAGAGGTCAAAAGGAGAATTTAGCAAAAAGAACCGCTTGAATTGGAGCTTTGGTTGAGAAGTTATGCACATTTGAATCTTCAAGTACATTTTGCCATGTTTTGATCATATCTCCTTAACCACACATGACAAATTGATGATCTTGGACTTTTTGGAAATGGGAGAGAAAGATATACAACTTTCATGTTCAACAAAATTTCATTTGAAGCTTTTTTGGTGATGTAATTTGAAGTTGAAGTTAGGTTAAAACCTTTCCATTTTTGGCAAATTTGAATTATAGGTCACTTTCTATTTTTGGAAATTTTGACCTGACTTTATTTTCTTCAATGTTGATGTTTGAAATGTCAAATGAGACTTGTTTGAACATGAATGAAGTATTTCTAGGCTCTTCCCACTTCCAAATCCACAGTTGACTTGGCAGTTGACTTTCTAGGCCTTCAGTTGACCTGGCAATGCTCTGATGAAATTCAAGCCTCTACCACTTGGGATTTTGATTCAAAATGATATCATAGCTCATATGAACTCTTGATAATGATTGTGGTATCCAAATTCTCAAGAATGGCCACCATCTATTGCTCAATGACTGCCTTTGACTGTTGATTGCTTCATCTGCAAGACAAAGGTTAGATGACATATTTTTGTACTTTTGGTTAGTGGTAAAAAGAAAAGCAATGATATACAAATGCAAAACATGCTTGGTGATCAAGAATCACTCTTAAAGAATAACCCACCCATAGGGAAGCAGGCAAGGTGCACAATGATCCTTGAGGCAATGAATGATATGATATGATGCCATGAGGGATCTTAGGGACAAAATTGGGGTCTTACAGATGCCCCTATTTAAGGTCATTCTAGTCGGAGAAGTGAAGTTTAGAAATCTTCATCTCGACGCGGTAGAATGGGCTTAAATAACAGTAATGAGACAAATTTTGGTCCCTAAGAGACCTCATGATGCAAATGTATGCATGCAAAAGAAACAACCTCTGTGGTGAATATGAGTCCACAAAGAAGAAAAGACGATCCATCAGAGTAATACACTCACCAGGAACAGAGACACTAATAGGACTCTCATGGGGATAAGAAAAAGAAAAAGAAAGCGTGAGCAGGACACGACTCTGAGTTAGGGAAAACAACAACTAGACACTGCGTGAACAAGACACGACTAGACTAGAAACCTCACTGGGGAGAGAAGGACTCAAACTGGGGAAAGAAGAATTCCAAAGGAAGACACATCCATTGGAAAGACACAAGCTGACTCAAACTATCCACAAAGGATACTTCGGATAAAAATCCGGACTCGGACCAAGGAAAAGATTCACAAAGAACCTCCCTGCCGGGAAAAATTTGCATATATTGGGGAAAACGCCAATACAGCAAAAGGGTAAAATCACAACGGAAACTCCACTAGAGAAGATCTAACAAAGAGACTCTCCTGGAGAAGCAACAAAGAAATGAGGTGTTACCGGTATAAGGGTAACAAACTCAGGAAGAATGAATATCTAAGACCGGTATAAGGGTGAGAGATATCAATCAACCAAACATCTGAGAAAGACCTGAAAAGGTACATCAACTCAGGAAGATCTGACTCCACAGGGGACCAATGTCATAATTGGAAGCAGAAAGGAAGGAATACCAGGGATACCGGTTACTGGGTATATAATAGGTGACCGACCAAAGCGTGAATTGGTATATATGCCAAAACACTCATCATCCGAAAGGAGGGCTTGAAAAAGCAAATCGACTTACAGGATGGACATTCGAATCCACAACGGGAAAATGAATCTTACTCAGTTGGGGAAACAAACCCAAAGAGTGCATGAGATATAATATCCATTACCTTCAGAACGTGGATAGTATACTCGCATGAGATATATTATCTATTACCGTCAGAACGTAGATAATATACTCGCATGGAAGGAAACACCAGGGATACCGGTTACTGGGTATAGAATGGGGGGATGAGAAAAGAATTCATTAATTATATTTTTGTGTTTAACAAGACCTTCGGACTTGTGCCTACGTACCAACATAAAAATGAGGGATCAAAACCTCGTAGTTTGTGATACAAATTTCAAAGTGGGTGCATTGCTTTTAATCAAAAATTAAGTTTGAAAGGCACAAGAGCCTAGAAAATGGTTTTAATGGGTTGGTTCTTTTTGGCTTTTGAAAATTTTAAGTCAAGTATAGTTAAGTTTACTTACAAGTTTGATTAAGTAAAAGAAGTTGGAAAATGGTCTAAGCTTCGAAAATAACAAGTTCAAACAAAGAAGTTTTTAAAAGGAGGGAGAGATTTTCAAATTAAAGAGAAGGGGAGGATATTAAGAGACTAACCATAAGCACAAATTTAAAAGTTAAGAGTTGAAAAGATCTGACCGATGGGTAGCAATCTAATAGGCAAGAATGCCATATAAAAACCCCAAATTCCCTTGGATATTAGAACAAGCAACAAACAATGCATACAATAATATCTTGAAGAGAAAGGCATCAAATAAAGATAGCCTCATCCAAGCTTTAGCCATTCCATGATCTCCTTCAAATTTTCCCATGTAGCAAATGAATTCCACAAGTCATAGGTTCAAAATAACAGTTACACAATGATCATGTTGCAGATAAACTCAAAGGGATCTTCAATGATGTATTAGGTTAAGTTTTCAAATTGCAAGAACATGGTTACATGATAGTTGACATTGGCCAAGTCCTTTTTCCATAGGGATGTTGCCTAGATTCTAAGTCCAATTGTCCAAGATCAAACCAACAGTCCACACAATAATCTGTTAGGGATTTTGTTTTTATTATGTACATTAATGGTCAAAGACCATACAAACAAACAAAATATACACAAACAAGATATATCACACAATATGGTCCAAGTGGAAAAAGTGAAAATAATATAAACAATTAGAATGGTATGAATAATGGCAAATGAATAGAGCTTAAAAATTAAAGTGCATTAAAATAAAGGACTTGAAATTAAATGTTAGTTGTTAATAAGTTAGAAGTTAATATTGTTTTTTGCTTTTTCTTTTTTAAGTCATTCATTGGAGAACACTCAACCCACTTATCACAAACATGGATCCTTGAACCAAGACATCTTCCAAAGGAAGGGAAAAAAGGCCAAGTTTCCATACAATACCATGAAAGAGGGGAGACTTACAATCTCACTAACTAGAATGATATGCCTTTTTGTATCAAAAATTTAGCGCTATGTTAAGCAATCGTAATTGGACTTATGTAGAAGTCACAACTATTTGAGGTCGGGTAATAGAATTTTGGTATTAATGCATGTTAGAGACATAGTATAATGGACTATTTTCATGAAACATACCACACACAAAAATAATATGCAAAAGATGTGGCCTAATCTCATCCATACTCATGTTGATTTTTCAATCAACTAGCTTTAGGAGTTTGAGATATCATAGGCCAAATGAAATGGATGCATAAAGAAGGAGAATTAGATGAAGAGGGAGGGGAATGGATCAAAACTCAAATTGGTCAAAGGAGGACTTTCACCAAGTTAAGATCATTTATTCATTTTGGGAGATGGAATGTACATTCCATCAATCCCATCAATCCAATGATCTTAACCTAACAAAGTCAAATCAACCTTGACCAAGGCCCAACAACACAAGTCAAACTTATACAAATCATCAAGATAGCTCAACACAATTATTTGGCATTTATTAAATTTAAAAATACTAAAAATAATGCATTAAATTAAATATGGTTTGTCAAATTCCTAAAACCTCATCAAAACACCAAAGAAATGGCCATGAGATTTATCATAGGTCAAACAAAGTCAAAGGACCTTGTTTTGAGATCACCAAGCATGCTTGAATTGTATATTATTGCTTTTATCATTTTACTTACTAACTAAAAGCACAAAAAAATATGTCACTAACATCTTTTGTTTGTAGCCTGAGCAGTCACAAGGTCCAAAGCTTCTATGAGATCCTATGTGCATTGATAGGGCCAATTGAAGATGAAAGCAAGCATGGAAATGGTTCCCAAAGCTCTCATCCATCAAATATGCCTCCCAAGTATCTCAATTCATCATTTTGATCAAAGCAAATCAGAGGGTTTGAGGTTTGTTTCCCAAGGAAACCCTAATTCATCTGTTCATCAACTGTGCCTTGCTCATGAAGCAACCTCAACCCATGATCAAATAAAATCAAGGGAAGTTATTAAATTCATCATTTTATGCATATTTGAACTTATTTAAGTGTCCTCAATCATCAATTCATCAAGATATGAGGTTTGGACTTGAGAAGTTGATCAGTCAATTCATCTGACTATTTTGAAATACACTGAGACCTAACTTTTTATGTGTTTGTCAAATGGAGATGACCCCAAGATCAAATATGTTATTAATAACCATATGAACAACTTTTATGTTCATCAAAAATTGATTTGAAGCTTTGAAGGTCATCATCCATTCCAAGACATTATAGGTCATTTTGACTGAACCCCTAATTTTGGGTCAACTTCCCAAGGACATAACTCATTAATTTTTCATGATTTGGAGGTGTGATCAAGTTCATTGGAAATATTAAGGTGACTAATTCAAATTTTATGTTGAGAAAAATTTAAAAATCCTAAACGAAATACATGTGATAATGCAAAACATTATAGGTCACTTTGGACCAAAGGCATTGAAATGTGAAAAAGTCCAACTTCAAGTGCCAATAACTTCTTCATAAAAAATCCAAATGATACAAAATTTAAGTCCAAATTGATTGTATTGTAAATATATACAACTTTGATGTTGAAGATTTTGGCCATTAAAACAGAAGGGCTTGAACTTTGGCCATTTTTGAAATTCTCACATGTACATGTTTTGCACCCTACACATCATGACCACTTTTCATCAATTTCTAATTACCAAGTGAAGTTTTGATCAACATAACAAATGATCCTCATGCAAAAAGCTTTCCAACCATTACTCATGAGGTGGTGTTTCAATTTTGGACATGGCATTTTCGAAGACATGGACATTATGGTACAATTTTGGAAAATCAATTAATTTGCATTGCATGAGATGATTATGCATAATTTTCACGTCTAATTTACATCTATTATTGAATAGCTGCCAAATCCAAGTGGAATTGGGCCCTCCATGCGCCTGTACAGGCCCATGCATGGAGGCCCTTTCCATTCATGCAATGGAATGTTCATGTATTCAACCATGCTTCTCCTATAAATACAATGCCCATGCCTCTCATTTCAGCAACCTGAAGGCGCCCTAAATGCTGCACAATTGAATCCTCACCCTCACTACCAAAGGAACTCACCAATTTTCTCTCAATTTTTCAGATCTAGAATTCAATTTCATTGATTGTTTTCTAGATCTAAAGTTCCTTAGCCTTCTTCACTTTGATCCAAAGAACAAACTGCAAGCATCCATAGCAAGGAATTATGCTCTTAAACTCTGCAAATCAGAGGTTTACTCCAGTTTTTATTTTCTTCGAATCAGCTCATATTGTGCTTGTTTCTTGTTGTTGTTGTGTGATCTGAAGTCCTCTGCATATAGGCAACATTTTAGAGCTTTGAATTTTCAAAATCCATTAAGTTCAGTTGAACACCATAGAAATTCCATCTCTGATTTCTCTTAATGTAGAAACCTAGAGTGGATTTGGTTGGTACAGGGGTGATGTACATCACCCCAACTTTCGATTGGTACCTGGATCGTGGCTTTTCATGCACTTTTGTTTCTCTGTAAATTTGAGCCTCGCCGGAAGCTGGCCGGAGAAGACGGTGGCGCTGGTCACCGTCTGGTCTCCAAATTAAATCTGATGCATCCATTGCTTTTTCCAGAGTCAACCCAGGCCTCTCATTGTTATGACTCGTTTTAAGGCCATATGTGTTTCAGTTGACTGGAGTGTATGGTGAACGCGCGCTTCTGGGCCACGTGATGATCCACGTCAATTAATGAAATCTCATCAGACGCTCCACATTTTTCCATCATTTTTAAATTCTGATTTTATTTTCTTTTATTTCTTTTAATTCCATTTCATTTTAAAAATTCATATCTCCTTCATTATTGGTCCAAAAAATATGAGACCAATTGCATTTTTCTTCTTTTCATTTCTAGTTTCTAAAAATGATTTTTAATATTTTTTATTTTATCATTTGATATTTTTTAGGAATTTTCTCTTTTCTGGTTATTTTTAATTCATTTAAAATAGTTTCTGATATCCAAAAAATACAAAAATATTTTTTCAACCTCTTTGAATGATGATAGATCTATGAAAATTATTCTCATCAATTTATTAATTGTTTTGAGATTTATTTGAGATTTTAATTCAATTAGGTTATTTTTATGCATTTTTAATTGATTAAAAATAGTTTCTGACTTCTAAAAATGCTGAAATTTTTTGTCAAACTTTGTTTGACCTTGTTGAACTTGAGATAATTCACTTGGACTTTTCAAAGTTGATTTGAAGTGAATTTGAAGTTTGACCTTTCTTTATTATTTTAATTCAAGTTTTATTTTAATATTGAAAAATACCAAAAATATTTTATTTGTTTCTTGACTTCTAATCTTCATCTTACTTCTGTTTACCTTTGTTTGACCTTGATCTTCTATATCTTTGGTCAATCCTTGTTGATTATTTCATTCCTTTTCCATTAATGTACTTTAATATTCATCTTCTTCGTCTTCTTCTTCTTTCTTTTTTTGATCAATGAGTTAAAGATTGGTGGTTAGCCTTGATACAAGGTGTCGCAACCTGAAAAATACAGTGCGCGAAAAAACAACCGGCGAGAGAAAAAGACAGGAGAGTCGCCACCGTGCGTTATTCATCCCAAAGGAGGGAAAGGAAACGCTCGAAGTAAACCTGAAAAAGGAAAGGACAAGACGGGGTCTCGCAACCAAATCTTGGGTTCGGGAGTCGGTTATGCGAAGGGAAGGTATTAGCACCCCTACGCATCCATAGTACTCTACGGGATCCACTTTTGTGGTTTTTGTCTAAAGGGTGTGGGTTTACCTAATGTGTTTATTTACTAAAAAGGTTAAGAGAAATGACTCGCGCGGATGTCGCATCCACTTCATACGTATCTCATCTGAATATGAGAATCAGAGTCTTCGTAGCTCGGCTGACCTATGGGTTGGGGGATGTGTGCTCGCTAAGACATCGCGTCTTATGCCTACGTATCTCATCTGGAATGAGAATCAGAGCAAGCCGTAGTTCGGCTAACTACGGGGTTATGGATTGGGTTTTGGATGAACGACGTTACTACGCAATCTACCGGATGCTCGACCTTTGGAGACTTACTAACCTGTAGTAGAAGGAGTAAATGTGTGTTATGGAGAAGAAAAATCAATGAAGGGTTTGTTTGCATTGTAGGAACGCGCATGCAAAAGGGTAATGAGGATAAGACCTCACAGCTCTTATCCCTGGACAAAGGAACCTGCATAAAGTAAACACAAAAACATTGCCTCCTATCGAGGTCTTCCAGCTAGGAAAGCAGTAAAATGCGGGAAAAATGTAAAAGTACCACACGGATAAAGATCCGAAGTAACAGCAATTAGAGGAATGGGAAACCCTGAGATCCTTCCAAGCTAACATCATCAAAGAAAGTGGGTCAGTACAGGTAATCGGAATGAACCTCCAGGGGTTATCCCACAAATAAAGTGGGAAACCACGCAAGTTATCCCTGCAAAAGTCACGTGCCTTCACAAAAACTCAACAAAAGGGTTAGTGAAACAAGATAGGGTAACCAAGAGTTGCCCCCAAATCAAAATGTAACCACATGAATAATTCCATCAAAATTCACAAAAAGCTCACAAAAAGCAACCAAGGGTAGGAGGCTTAAACCTCTTGTCAAACACATGCATCAAAAGGGTATCAAATTCAACCATAATACCTCATACATTTAGAGCATTCAAATTAAAGGCATAAAGATGATGGATATAGGGCAAACCTGATTGGAGAGCTTGATTGAAATTGAGTTGCACCCGTGAGGTTTACAAAACAATCTTTAGGGTTTATGTGAGGCAGACGTGATTCGGTGCAGTTGAGTTCCCTTTAGGGTTTGGAGGCTGCTCTGAACTCTGTTAGTTCTTCTCTCACTATCTTTTTCCTCAGGGTTTTGTTACAAGGAAACCTCAGAGTATTTTGCTTCTCCCTTTTCTCAAGTGAAGCCTTGGTATTTATAGACTGAATTCCATGGCTTTGTGGGCTCAAATGAGAGAGACCCAAGTCCAAAAAAAAATTTGTTATATTTTATTTATTTATTTATTTTTAACTTTTTTTTTTTTTTTTTTAAGCTTCTTGGATCTAATTCTGATTGACATGATGAAATGCAATGTATCTAATGTTAAATGACCTAAAAATGAATGCATGCATGAGGTGTAAAGCGTATGCTTCAAGGAAAAATGAAGGGTAAATTTTGGGGTATTACAGCTGCCCCTATTCAATCAACTGGAGACCCGGAAAGAAGATGGCAGCTGCTTTCGTACTTTCGAGGTATCAAGGGATTGAATACAATAAAAGCCCAAAAATTTGCACTGAAGTGAAGTGAAGTGACATTGCCTATCAGAATCGGCAAAGAGGTGACCTTGAAAGAAGAATCCGTCTGGTACGGTGAGAGTCAGTCTGAATATCGAAAAAGAATGTTAAACTGGATACCAAAATAAATGGTAACACAGAAATAACCATGGCCTGAATGCCGCTCATCAGTCTGAATACTGGAAAGGACTTCGATCTGAACATCGGAAAATTGGCCCGAATGCCACAGGTCGCATCGACCTGAACGTCGGAAACTTCTTCAATCTGAACATCGGAAAGACTTGGCCTGAATGCCACTTCGATCTGAATATCGGGAAAACTGGCCTGAATGCCACTTCAATCTGAATATTGGAACACTGGCCTGAATGCCACTTCGATCTGAATATCGGAACACTGGCCTGAATGCCACAAGTCGCATCGACCTGACCGTCGGAAACTTCTTCGATCTGAACATCGGAACACTGGCCTGAATGCCACTTCGGTCTGGATACCGGAAAACTGGCCTGAATGCCACTTCGGTCTGGATACCGGAAAACTGGCCTGAATGCCACAAGTTACATCGACCTGAACGTCGGAAACTTCTTTGATCTGAACATCGGAAAACTTCATGTCTGTCAGCATTGGCAGAAATAGGGAATGATAATAAAGGCGACGCATGGGCCGATGACACTTGCTGGGGATAACCAAGGTGTGTCATGAACAATCTTCAGTCTGAGTACTAGAAACAACTTCTAGCTTATCACTTGGGATACCGAGAATGTTTTATGCTTACATGCGTATGTTTGAATCTTTCAATGGCGTAATGCTCCATGAAAACGGAAATGCTACGCGATTTGGGAGAATGCAATGCAATATGATTCTACATGCAGGGATGCGAAATGCTGGGTAGAATGCCAAGCTGAGGCAAGGGGATCTACTGGGGAAATGATCACCATCTTCTGGACTCTGGCAAGGCTGTTGGAGATGCACAGCGTAAAGAATTCTGTGGGGAAATGACCCGCCACACGGTGTTCTAGCAATGACGAAATACCGAGATTCTGAGTGGGGAGAGAACGACACTGAAAACCTGCTGTTGGGGAAACCGATAGTGGTTCTGGCAACCACGATCTGCGGGAGATGACTCAGTAGGGGAAGCAAACACTGATACGGTACCGAGGTTCAGCTTCACGGAAAGAAACCATGGATCTGGCATTGGGATTATCGATCTGGCCTCGAACTCTAAGGAGCAGCCACTTCTGCTGGGAAGATACAGTCTGGCACTGTCAACTCCGCTGGGGGTATACAATCTGGCACTGTCAACTCTACTGGGGAGTGTATATTCCGAAACAACCCCTTGGGGAAGTACAGTGGTGAGAACCTGCTGGGGATTGAAGAATCCAACACTCTGATCAGCTCTGCAAGGATAAGACACCGGATTCGTCTGTTGGCGACTTCACTGGGGAAGATATTCACGATCATCTGCAGGGGATTTTAAGGAAATGCCCCGAGGGTACCTGTTCTGAATAGACGATCCAAAGCACTTAAAATTTACAACAATTTTAAATGTTTATTGAGCATGTACCTGTAAAGCCCTTATGTGTCATGATGCAATGTTTATCAAAAATTCGGACGTCATTTTTGCAAACAAAACAGTAAAATGAAAATGAAAACAGAGATATACTGAATAACATGATTTTATTGATTGAATGGCCTCTGAATAGGCATTTACATCAGGAAGCAATCCCTGGAAAGAGGTAATCGCACAAAAGATAAAAACAGAAATTAATCTAATGGCAATGTGAAATGGATTTCTATTGGGTTCCAATTCTGCTATGACTTGCCCGTCTTCAAGATCCTCCAGATGATCAGCCTTCTGAAAAGGTGATTGGATTGTTTCCTACCTTTCGATAATTTCCAGTCATCGACATGAGATGAGATTCAGAACTAACTCAGAACGCAGTCATTCGCTTAATCCCTAACTTTTGCCTGGATCGCCCTTTTCGGGTTTTCAATCCACCGGGATACCCATTTTTGCCTAAGTTGCCTTTTCAGGTTTTCAACTTACCGGGTGTACGATCTTTTCATTTTTAATCCCTAATTTTTGCCCGAACCTTTTCATTTTCTTGATTCGTCGGGATGCCCATTTTTTGCCTGGACTATTCTTTTTACTGTCCAGCGGGTCTATTTTATGCGAAGTATTTTTTAACTGCGTCTGAGTTCACAGGGGAAGTGAAGTTTTCACCATCCATAGTTGCAAGCATTAAGGCCCCACCATCAAAAACCTTGGTGACAGTATACGGTCCATCATAGTTAGGAGTCCACTTGCCCCTGTGATCTGTCTGAGGAGGAAGGATCCTTTTCAACACTAAATCTCCGACTTGGAAACAACGAGGACGCACTTTCTGATCAAAGGCTCTCTTCATCCGACTCTGATACAACTGCCCATGACAAATGGCTGCCATTCGCTTCTCTTCGATAAGACTCGACTCATTGAACCTTGTCCGAATCCATTCGACTTCGTCTAACTTGACATCCAACAAGACTCTTAGAGAAGGAATCTCCACTTCAACAGGTAGGACTGCTTCCATACCATACACCAGGGAGTAAGGGGTTGCCCCGGTCGATGTACGTACTGAAGTGCGGTACCCATGCAAGGCGAAAGGTAGCATCTCATGCCAATCTCTGTACGTGACGACCATCTTCTGCACAATCTTCTTTATTTTCTTATTTTCCGCCTCAACAGTGTCGTTCATCTTAGGGCGGTAAGGGGAAGAATTGTGATGCTGAATGTTGAAGTTCTGACACAACTCCTTCATCATTTCATTGTTGAGATTAGAACCATTATCAGTAATGATTCTTTCGGGAATCCCATAGCGACAAATGATTTCTTTCTTGATGAAACGGGAAACCACATGTCTGGTGACATTCGCGAATGACGCTGCTTCGACCCACTTGGTGAAATAGTCGATGGCAACAAGGATGAAGCGATGCCCATTGGAAGCAGTCGGCTCAATCTTTCCAATCATGTCAATGCCCCACATAGAAAACGGCCACGGCGAAGTCATCACATTCAGAGGATTTGGCGGTACATGCACCTTATCAACATAAATCTGGCATTTATGACACTTCCGAGCATATTTGAAGCAATCTGATTCCATGGTCATCCAGTAATAACCCGCTCTCAACAATTTCTTAGCCATTGCATGTCCGCCGGCATGAGTACCGAAGGAACCTTCATGAACTTCCTGCATTAACATGTCCGCCTCGTGTCTGTCCACGCATCTGAGCAAAACCATGTCGAAGTTCCTCTTATACAGCACATTGTCTTTGTTCAAGAAGAAACTGCCTGCCAATCTTCTCAAAGTCTTTGTGTCATTGTTGGATGCCCCTGCAGGGTACTCTTGATTCTTCAGAAAGCACTTGATATCGTGATACCAGGGCTTGTCATCGACTACCAGTTCAGCAGCAAACACATATGCGGCCCTGTCAAGGCGCATCACATCGATCCTGGGAGCATGGTTCCAACGAATTACCTTGATCATGGAGGATAGAGTAGCAAGTGCGTCTGCCATCTGGTTCTCATCACGAGGTATATGATACAATTTTACTGTTTTGAAGAAAGTCAACAGTCTTCTCGTGTAATCTCTGTAGGGGACCAGAGTGGGCTGGAGAGTATTCCAATCACCATTCACTTGATTGATCACCAGAGCTGAATCTTCGAAGATGTCCAAAGTCTTGATTCTCAAATCAATGGCTTGCTCAATACCCAAGATACAGGCCTCGTACTCAACTTCATTATTTGTGCACTCAAAAGTCAAACGAGCGGTGAAAGGTATGTGGGCACCTTTCGGAGTTGTAATGACAGCACCAATTCCACTTCCTCTAGCATTGACAGCCCCATCAAACAACAAAGTCCACTTTTCGTTTGGATCAGGTCCCTCCTCAACAACTGGCTCTTCACAGTCTTTCATCTTGAGGAACATGATGTCTTCATCTGGAAAATCAAACTTCATCGGCTCATAATCATCAATCGGCTGCTAAGCAAGATAGTCTGACAGAATACTCCCTTTGATGGCTTTCTGGGATGTATACTGGATATCGTACTCTGTCAGTACCATTTGCCAACGAGCCACCCTTCCGGCGAGAGCTGGCTTCTCGAATATGTATTTCACTGGATCCATCTTAGAAACCAACAAGGTAGTATGGTTCAACATATACTGCCTCAGTCGGCGAGCAGCCCCGGCCAAAGCACAGCAAGTTTTCTCAAGCTGCGAATATTTGACTTCACAGTCGGTAAACTTTTTGCTAAGGTAGTATATGGCATGCTCTTTTCGACCAGACTCGTCATGCTGTCCCAATACACACCCCATCGAGTTCTCAGTCACTGATAGGTACATTATCAGAGGTCTCCCAGGAGCTGGAGGTATAAGGATCGGAGGTTTCTGTAGATACTCTTTTATCTTCTCGAAAGCCCTTTGACAATCTTCATTCCACCTGATAGCCTGATCTTTCTTCAGCAATTTGAAAATTGGCTCACACGTGGTTGTTAGGTGAGAGATGAACCTTGCAATGTAGTTCAACCTCCCTAAGAAACTACGGACTTGCTTCTCTGTTCTTGGCTCTGGCATTTCCTGTATTGCTTTCACTTTGTCAGGATCCACCTCAATCCTTTTTCCGCTAACAATAAAACCCAGCAATTTTCCCAATCTCACCCCGAAAGTGCACTTGTTCGGATTAAGTCTCAGTTTGAATTTCCTCAAACGCTCAAACAGTTTCTGCAAATTCACCAAATGTTCTTCTTCTGTCTGAGATTTGGCAATCATATCGTCCACATAAACCTCGATTTCATGATGAATCATATCATGGAACAGAGTCACCATAGCTCGTTGATATGTTGCTCCGGCATTTTTCAGACCAAACGGCATCACCTTGTAGCAGAAGGTGCCCCATGGGGTTATGAAAGTTGTCTTTTCCATGTCTTCTGGTGCCATCTTGATTTGGTTATAGCCAGAAAAGCCATCCATGAAGGAGAATACCGAGAACTGAGCTGTATTATCCACCAAAACGTCGATGTGAGGTAATGGAAAATCATCTTTAGGGCTAGCTCTGTTCAGATCCTGGTAGTCGACATACATCCGTACATTTCCATCCTTCTTAGGTACTGGGACGATGTTCACAACCCATGGCGGATAATTGGTGACTGCTAGAAACCCTGCATCCAACTGCTTTTGCACTTCTTCCTTTATCTTGACAGCCATCTCTGGTCTTGTTCTTCTGAGCTTCTGCTTGACCGGAGGACAACCGTCTTTGAGAGGCAAGCGGTGTACCACGATGTCTGTGTCCAGCCCAGGCATGTCCTGATAAGACCAGGCAAAGATGTCAACGTATTCTTGCAGCAATTCAATCATCCCTTTCTTCACATTGTCTTCTAAAGCAGCCCCTATCTTGATTTCTCTCTTGGCGTCCTCGGTGCCGAGATTTATCACTTCAACAGACTCTTGATGCGGTTGAATAACCCTTTCCTCTTGTTTTAATAACCTGGTAAGCTCTTCAGGGAGTTCACAGTCTTCATCACCCTCTTCTTCAGCTTGAAAGATTGGATTTTCAAAGTCGAAGCGAGCCATAGCAGAACCGTTATCAATAGGATCTGGTGATGTGCATCTGCATGAGTGATGGTATGTGCTTATGAGTGTGAACAAGAAGTGAAAACTAAACAAAACATTTCCATTTTTTTATTTTGAAAAACTGCAAAAATAGAAAGACAGGGAACGAAATATTTGAACGCAAAAATACGTCCTTTATTTATGATAAAAATGCAAGTGTCACATAGACGGGCCCTACAATGAGTCATTACGCCCTGGGCGGAACGTAAGACTTGGATATGCATGAATAAACAAAGAAAATTACTCTTCAAGAAGAGTGACTTGGATAATCTCTTCAGAAGACCAATTGTTGATGACTTCACCCGGGATCCTCGGACGCACCCAGTTGTCGATGTCATAATCACTATCCCCACCCTCTTCATTGATTGCTGATACCTGGCCATACTGAAAGATGCCAACGCTGGAGAAAGTAATCGGCCCCTGATGAGTCTGAAGTGTTGAAGTTGTAGAGATCTTGTAACACCCCGATAAAAATATGATAACTATTTAATTTAAGTTAATAGTATATTTATTAATTTAATTAAATAATTGGAATATTATTATTTGGATTATTATTATTGGAATAATAAAGTTGGAATATATATAAAGAGTTCCATTTGGTAAAAAGGGTTTTTCACGTGAAAACCAGAGAAGCGACAGAAAGTGAGAAAAGGGCAAAGAGGAAGAGCAAGAGAACAAGGGTTGAAGAAGGGAAAAGCTTGAAGTTAAAGGATTGCCGGATTAACTCAGGTAAGGGGGGTTTATCGTCGTTTAATGGGTATTATGGGTTAACATGTAATGGGTAGTAATAAGCCATTGAATTGACCCTAATTTGGATGATGGATGTTGCAAATTGTGATGACCAAATTACGTTAAAACTGTGAATGAATCTATATTTGGATGAGTTGTGAAATTCTGGACGTGTAGCTTTTTACGGAATCGAAATCGGAGGTCCGGAAGTCCTCCGACGGCGAAAAATGCGGGGGATTCTGCATTCTGTTCGTGTTAGCGCAGGAACAGCTTTCTGTCTTGCGTTAACCGGTTAACCCAGGGTGTTAACCGGTTAACACTGTTATGATAATTAAAAGAATTAATTTCTGTTCTGCGTTAACCGGTTAACCCAGGGTGTTAACCGGTTAACACTGTTATGAATTATGAGAAATTGCTGTCTGTCTTGCGTTAACCGGTTAACCCAGGGCGTTAACCGGTTAACACTGTTAAAATGTGCCAGGAAGCGTGTTCTGTTTTGCGTTAACCGGTTAACCCAGGGCGTTAACCGGTTAACACTGTTGGAAAAGTGGAAATTTGATATTTAAATATTGTGGACATATTTGATGATTGGCCTATATTGGTGTATGATATAGTAGGGATCATTTCCCGTTGTTTTGAGCAGTATAGGTATTAGTAGAGTGTGCTAATACTGTGATTTATTATTTGGCATGACATGATATGCTTCTGTGATAAATATGCTGATGATGTATGATGGTATGCATAATGCTGTGAATATATCTATTATGTATGCAATTGTGGATGGACTATTTATGGCTTAGAGTGTGAGCATATGTCCATTGTGGATTGTTGTTGATGGTTGCATGCTAGGTGATTTAGCGTGCATAGTATGGCCTTTATGGTGGTAGCTAATTCCCATGGTGAGGAATTAGTGAGTGAGTTATTGTGGATTGTTATTGATGTTTGCATGCTAGGTGATTTAGCGTGCATAGCATAGCCCTTGGGGTGATAGCTAATTCCCATGGTGAGGAATTAGTGAGTGAGTCACTAGGTCTCAAATGAGTGGGACTAGTGAGCTTGGTAGCCGTATCTGGGTTTGATCGGTGAGGTTGAACTATGTGTTCACGAATAGTCGGTACCGCATGCATGGAGTCTCATTACATAATGTATGTATGGCGTATAATATGAATGGATGTATTCCAATATTATACGTGTGTTTTGTGTTTGTGTGAGTATGAGTATGAGTTGATGTTGCCGTTGCTGAATGTGTGATATGATTAGGGTGATGAATGTGTTAATTTACTTAACATTACACGATATTTTATAATGCTTGTTATATCGATTGAGGAACTCACCCTTACAACTATGTTTCAGGTAACGAGCAGTGATTGAGTAGAAGCTAGTGCTTGGAGTCTAGTGTAGTTCCTTAGTGGGTCATGCTCTGGTAGATGTAACATCGGGACGGGATGTTTTACTTTGTTTTCATTTTGGTTGTTGAACAACTTTACATGTAATGTGTTACATGGTTTGCATGATTGATTAGATCTCTATCCGCTGCGAATTGTGCAATGTTTTATTTTGATTAATAAATGAGCATGACAAGTTATTATGGTGAATGGTGTGAAGTGTCAAGTGTGACACCCTTAAATTGCATATCTACTCTGATTTATATTTTGTTGAATTAATTAATTATTTGGGGTATTTTAGAAGGGTGTTACATTAGTGGTATCAGAGCATAGTCGGTCGAGTCGAGTCGTAATTATTTTGTTTCCCTGTATGTGATAGGTGTTGTGTAACCCTATCAGTACTTATTGTTTTAGCTTGTTGGGTTTTCAGAATAGAGATGGCTGGAAGAGGTAGAGACGATGCTGCGATTGCTGAGGCTCTGGGTATGCTAGCTGGAGTACTTGGAGGGAATCCGAATGTTGTGGGACTGGGAGCTGCTCGTCAACTGAGTGAGTTCCAGAGGAACAATCCTCCAATGTTCAAGGGAGCATACGATCCAGATGGTGCTCAAAAGTGGTTGAAGGAGATCGAGAGGATCTTCCGAGTGACTGAGTGTGCCGATAACCAGAAGGTCAGGTTCGGTACGCATATGTTGTCAGAGGAAGCAGATGATTGGTGGGTTGCTGCCCGCACTGAGTTGGAAGCTGCTGGGAGTGCTGAGATCACTTGGGCGGTGTTCAGAGAGAGATTCCTGAGGAAGTACTTTCCAGAGGATGTCAGAGGAAAGAAAGAGATAGAGTTCTTAGAATTGAAGCAGGGCAACCGGTCTGTTACTGAGTATGCTGCTAAGTTCACAGAGCTGTCGAAGTATTACACTCCCTATGATGAGGCTACTGGGGAATTTTCAAAATGTGTGAAGTTTGAGAACGGGTTACGTCCCGAGATCAAGCAGGCTATTGGGTATCAGCGGATTAGAGTGTTTTCTGACTTGGTTGACTGTTGCAGGATTTTTGAACAAGATACCAAGGCCAGAGCGGAGAGCTATCAGCAGAGGGTTGATAGGAAAGGCAAGAATCAGAATGATCGTGGGAAACCGTATGCAGCTGGCAAAGGTTTCCAGAGACAGAGTGGGATGAGGAGACCTAGTGGGGGAGACTCCAGTGCCCCTGCTAAGTGTTACAGATGTGGTCAGGCTGGACATCGTATCCATGAGTGTACCAGTACTGAGAAGAAGTGTTTCAAGTGTGGCAAAGGTGGTCACTTGGCTGCAGAGTGCCGGTTGAAGACTATGACTTGTTTCAACTGTGGAGAGGTGGGTCATATCAGTCCACAGTGTCCTAAGCCGAAGAAAGAGAACCAGTCGGGAGGCAAGGTCTTTGCTTTATCGGGTTCTGAGACTTCTGCAGATGATCGTTTGATCCGAGGTACGTGTTATATTAATGGCTTTCCTCTTGTAGCTATTATTGACACAGGTGCGACTCATTCCTTTATATCTTTGGATTGTGCTGTGAAACTTAAATTAGAGATATCTGAGATGCATGGGAGTATGGTGATTGATACTCCTGCGAAGGGTTCAGTGACTACTACTTCAGTTTGTTTAAATTGCCCTTTGAGTATTTTTGGTAGAGACTTTGGGATGGACCTCGTGTGTCTTCCACTAGTGCAGATTGATGTTATCCTGGGTATGAACTGGTTGGTGTTTAACCGAGTTTCTATCAACTGTTTTGATAAGACTGTGATCTTTCCTGAGATTGAGGAAGGAAAGAGTTTGTTTCTATCAGCAAGGCAGGTGAATGAGGCAGTAGCAGATGGGGCAGAGTTGTTTATGCTGTTAGCAACTTTGGAGGCTAAAGATAAACTGGCGATTTGCGATCTAGCCGTGGTGTGTGATTTTCCTGATGTGTTTCCTGAAGAAGTGAATGAATTACCGCCAGAGCGTGACGTTGAGTTCTCGATTGATTTGGTACCTGGTATTAGGTCGATATCGATGGCTCCGTACCGTATGTCTGCTGTTGAGTTAACTGAATTGAAGAGTCAGCTGGAAGATCTGTTGGATAAGAAATTCATTCGTCCGAGTGTGTCACCGTGGGGCGCACCAGTGTTATTGGTTAAGAAGAAAGAAGGTACTATGAGGTTGTGTGTGGACTACAGGCAACTGAATAAAGTGACGATCAAGAATCGGTATCCTTTGCCGAGGATTGATTATTTGATGGATCAGTTGGTTGGTGCGAGTGTGTTCAGCAAAATAGATTTGAGATCGGGGTATCATCAGATACGTGTGAAAACTGAGGATATTCAAAAGACTGCTTTCAGAACAAGGTATGGACATTATGAGTATTCTGTAATGCCTTTTTGTGTGACTAATGCGCCTGGGGTATTTATGGAGTATATGAATAGGATTTTCCATCCGTACCTAGACAAGTTTGTTGTGGTGTTTATTGACGATATTTTGGTGTATTCGAAATCTGAAGAAGAGCATGCTGAACATTTGAGAGTGGTTTTAGGGGTTCTACGAGAAAAGAAGTTATTTGCTAAACTGTCCAAGTGTGAATTTTGGTTAGAAGAGGTTAGTTTTCTTGGTCATGTGGTTTCAAGAGGGGGTGTTGCTGTTGATCCTTCTAAGATAGAAGCGGTATCTAAGTGGGAAGCTCCGAAGTCAGTTTCTGAGATAAGGAGTTTTCTTGGACTTGCAGGCTATTATAGGAAATTCATTGAGGGATTTTCTAAGTTGGCGTTACCGTTGACGATGTTGACTAGAAAGGGGCAAGCGTTTGTTTGGGACTCAAAATGTGAAGAAGGTTTCCAAGAGTTAAAGAGAAGGTTAACTACTGCTCCTATTCTGATATTACCAAGTCCGTCGGAACCATTTGAGGTTTACTGTGATGCTTCATTGTTGGGTTTGGGTGGTGTTTTGATGCAGAATAAGCAGGTTGTAGCTTACGCTTCGAGACAACTGAAGGTTCATGAGAGGAACTATCCGACACACGATTTAGAGTTGGCAGTTGTGGTATTTGTTCTGAAGTTATGGAGGTATTACTTGTACGGGTCAAGATTTGAGGTTTTCAGTGACCATAAAAGTTTAAAGTATTTGTTTGATCAGAAAGAGCTGAATATGAGACAGAGGAGATGGTTAGAGTTTCTGAAGGATTATGACTTTGGTTTGAATTACCATCCGGGTAAAGCAAACGTAGTGGCTGATGCATTGAGTCGGAAATCATTGCATATGTCTATGTTAATGGTTAAGGAATTGGATTTAATTGAGCAGTTTAGAGACTTGAGTTTGGTGTGTGAGAGTACTCACAATAGTGTTAAATTGGGAATGTTAAAGTTAACGAGTGGTATTCTGGATGAGATTAGAGAGGGTCAGAAATCCGATGTGTTTTTGGTTGATAAGTTGACTCTAGTGAATCAAGGTCAAGGTGGTGAATTCAGAGTTGATGAGAATGGTGTTTTGAAATTTGTTAATCAGGTGTGTATTCCGGATGTTACCGAACTTAAGAAGAGTATTCTTGAGGAAGGACATCGTAGTGGCCTGAGTATTCATCCTGGGGCTACGAAGATGTATCATGATTTGAAAAAGTTATTTTGGTGGCCGGGAATGAAAAGAGAAATTGCGAGTTTTGTTTATTCTTGTTTGACTTGTCAGAAGTCAAAGATTGAGCATCAGAAGCCGTCTGGGCTAATGCAACCGTTGGCTATTCCAGAGTGGAAGTGGGATAGTATCAGTATGGATTTTGTTTCTGGTTTACCGAGGACAATTAAGAATTTTGAAGCTATTTGGGTGATTGTTGACAGATTGACAAAATCGGCTCATTTCATTCCGATCAGAATGGATTATCCGTTAGAGAGATTAGCTGAGTTGTATATTGAGAAAATTGTAAGTTTGCATGGTATTCCGTCGAGTATTGTTTCGGACAGAGATCCTAGATTTACATCGAAGTTCTGGGAAGGTTTGCAGAGGGCTTTGGGAACTAAGCTGAGATTGAGTTCCGCATATCATCCGCAGACTGATGGTCAGACTGAGAGGACGATTCAGTCACTGGAGGATCTTTTGAGGGCTTGTGTTTTGGAAAAGGGAGGTGCTTGGGATTGTTATTTACCTTTGATTGAGTTTACCTACAACAATAGTTTTCATTCGAGCATTGGTATGGCACCGTTTGAAGCTTTGTATGGTAGGAGATGTCGGACACCTTTATGTTGGTATGAGTCCGGTGAGAGTGCTGTGGTTGGACCGGAGATTGTTCAACAAACTACGGAAAAGATTAAGATGATTCAGGAGAAGATGAGGATTGCTCAGAGTCGTCAAAAGAGTTATCACGACAAGAGGAGGAAGTCACTTGAGTTTCAAGAGGGAGATCATGTGTTTCTTCGTGTTACTCCGATAACTGGGGTTGGTCGAGCTTTGAAGTCGAAGAAGTTGACACCTCGATTTATTGGCCCTTATCAGATTTTGGAGAGGATAGGGGAGGTAGCCTATCGTATCGCTTTACCGCCGTCACTTGCGAATTTGCATGAGGTTTTTCATGTGTCTCAGTTGAGGAGGTACATTCTTGATCCGTCGCATGTGGTCCAAGTAGATGATGTACAGGTGAGAGATAACCTGACTGTTGAAACATCACCTATGAGGATCGAGGATCGAGAGTTGAAGCAGTTGCGGGGTAAAGAGATTGCTTTGGTAAAGGTAGCTTGGGGAGGACCAGCAGGTGGCAATGTGACTTGGGAACTTGAGAGTCAGATGAAGGAGTCTTATCCAGAGTTATTCGCTTGAGGTATGTTTTCGAGGACGAAAACTCTTTTAGTGGGGGAGAGTTGTAACACCCCGATAAAAATATGATAACTATTTAATTTAAGTTAATAGTATATTTGTTAATTTAATTAAATAATTGGAATATTATTATTTGGATTATTATTATTGGAATAATAAAGTTGGAATATATATAAAGAGTTCCATTTGGTAAAAAGGGTTTTTCACGTGAAAACCAGAGAAGCGACAGAAAGTGAGAAAAGGGCAAAGAGGAAGAGCAAGAGAACAAGGGTTGAAGAAGGGAAAAGCTTGAAGTTAAAGGATTGCCGGATTAACTCAGGTAAGGGGGGTTTATCGTCGTTTAATGGGTATTATGGGTTAACATGTAATGGGTAGTAATAAGCCATTGAATTGACCCTAATTTGGATGATGGATGTTGCAAATTGTGATGACCAAATTACGTTAAAACTGTGAATGAATCTATATTTGGATGAGTTGTGAAATTCTGGACGTGTAGCTTTTTACGGAATCGAAATCGGAGGTCCGGAAGTCCTCCGACGGTGAAAAATGCGGGGGATTCTGCATTCTGTTCGTGTTAGCGCAGGAACAGCTTTCTGTCTTGCGTTAACCGGTTAACCCAGGGTGTTAACCGGTTAACACTGTTATGATAATTAAAAGAATTAATTTCTGTTCTGCGTTAACCGGTTAACCCAGGGTGTTAACCGGTTAACACTGTTATGAATTATGAGAAATTGCTGTCTGTCTTGCGTTAACCGGTTAACCCAGGGCGTTAACCGGTTAACACTGTTAAAATGTGCCAGGAAGCGTGTTCTGTTTTGCGTTAACCGGTTAACCCAGGGCGTTAACCGGTTAACACTGTTGGAAAAGTGGAAATTTGATATTTAAATATTGTGGACATATTTGATGATTGGCCTATATTGGTGTATGATATAGTAGGGATCATTTCCCGTTGTTTTGAGCAGTATAGGTATTAGTAGAGTGTGCTAATACTGTGATTTATTATTTGGCATGACATGATATGCTTCTGTGATAAATATGCTGATGATGTATGATGGTATGCATAATGCTGTGAATATATCTATTATGTATGCAATTGTGGATGGACTATTTATGGCTTAGAGTGTGAGCATATGTCCATTGTGGATTGTTGTTGATGGTTGCATGCTAGGTGATTTAGCGTGCATAGTATGGCCTTTATGGTGGTAGCTAATTCCCATGGTGAGGAATTAGTGAGTGAGTTATTGTGGATTGTTATTGATGTTTGCATGCTAGGTGATTTAGCGTGCATAGCATAGCCCTTGGGGTGGTAGCTAATTCCCATGGTGAGGAATTAGTGAGTGAGTCACTAGGTCTCAAATGAGTGGGACTAGTGAGCTTGGTAGCCGTATCTGGGTTTGATCGGTGAGGTTGAACTATGTGTTCACGAATAGTCGGTACCGCATGCATGGAGTCTCATTACATAATGTATGTATGGCGTATAATATGAATGGATGTATTCCAATATTATACGTGTGTTTTGTGTTCGTGTGAGTATGAGTATGAGTTGATGTTGCCGTTGCTGAATGTGTGATATGATTAGGGTGATGAATGTGTTAATTTACTTAACATTACACGATATTTTATAATGCTTGTTATATCGATTGAGGAACTCACCCTTACAACTATGTTTCAGGTAACGAGCAGTGATTGAGTAGAAGCTAGTGCTTGGAGTCTAGTGTAGTTCCTTAGTGGGTCATGCTCTGGTAGATGTAACATCGGGACGGGATGTTTTACTATGTTTTCATTTTGGTTGTTGAACAACTTTACATGTAATGTGTTACATGGTTTGCATGATTGATTAGATCTCTATCCGCTGCGAATTGTGCAATGTTTTATTTTGATTAATAAATGAGCATGACAAGTTATTATGGTGAATGGTGTGAAGTGTCAAGTGTGACACCCTTAAATTGCATATCTACTCTGATTTATATTTTGTTGAATTAATTAATTATTTGGGGTATTTTAGAAGGGTGTTACAGATCTGACCAAACAAAATGAGAACACCACGGCGGTACCTGTTATGCATGACATGCTAATGGATATGCAAATGCAATGACATGTTTATCAATTCCAAAGGGCATTTTACCCTCTTGATTCCAGCCTCACATTTGATAAATAGTGTAAGAAGAAAACCCCGATTGGAATCAAGAAGAAGATGTAAACCCCCGGGAATAGATAAACATGTGTTAAATGATATGAATGCAGAATGATGTGATGATGTGAATGCAATGCAGTGGCATGTCAATCAGGATTGCTGTATTTGCTTGAACATCTGACGGGTTACACTGTCTGAAGAGAAAACCACTGAGGAATATAATAGAAGATCAAAGCTCTGCTCCAGAAAACCGGGTTGGTTGGAGGTTAAGGTTTCCTGAATTTAGCCCGCCCCTCACTGGTAGGTTCTAAGAACAGAAGTTCGTCAACTTCAGCCCTTCAGTCGCGAATAATACGTTTACCACTGAAGGTTTGGCATTATTACGGGATAAAAGACCTTCACTGACTCCCCTCAACAGAACATCCTAAAGCAAGTTCCCAGTCTCGGGGTCCTCGGATTGATCAGCGAGAATGCGCCCACCAGAGCTAACATAATCACGTCTCGGAGGAGAGGCCTCGACTGAGTTCTCGGGAAATGGTCACCAGAGTCGACGATTTCTAAAGGAACATCATGTCGTTACGGAACATCCGTAGGACATAATATATCCAAGAGAAACCTCGTCTGGGTGTGGTTCTTCACGAACGACTTAACGTAGCAACATGCCACGCAAGCCTCATGATCATCCATTCTAAAACCTGTGTGTACACTTAAGCCTGGGTAATGGGCTTATCTCTCGTAGAACATCCCATCCCAACAAACAAACAAACAGATCCAACAGATACAACAGATGCATGCAAGCGGGTAAGCAAATAAATGTACAAAAGCATGAACACCCAATAAACAAGAAATCACACAAGCTAGGAGGGACTCGCTTAGGGAAGATGGACCAGCAAGAGGTCAACTTCTTAGTGTCCCCAGCAGAGTCGCCAGCTGTCGCAACCTGAAAAATACAGTGCGCGAAAAAACAACCGGCGAGAGAAAAAGACACGAGAGTCGCCACCGTGCGTTATTCATCCCAAAGGAGGGAAAGGAAACGCTCGAAGTAAACCTGAAAAAGGAAAGGACATGACGGGGTCTCGCAACCAAATCTTGGGTTCGGGAGTCGGTTATGCGAAGGGAAGGTATTAGCACCCCTACGCATCCATAGTACTCTACGGGATCCACTTTTATGGTTTTTGTCTAAAGGGTGTGGGTTTACCTAATGTGTTTATTTACTAAAAAGGTTAAGAGAAATGACTCGCGCGGATGTCGCATCCACTGCATACGTATCTCATCTGAATATGAGAATCAGAGTCTTCGTAGCTCGGCTGACCTATGGGTTGGGGGATGTGTGCTCACTAAGACATCGCGTCTTATGCCTACGTATCTCATCTGGAATGAGAATCAGAGCAAGCTGTAGTTCGGCTAACTACGGGGTTATGGATTGAGTTTTGGATGAACGACGTTACTACGCAATCTACCGGATGCTTGACCTTTGGAGACTTACTCACCTGTAGTAGAAGGAGTAAATGTGTGTTATGGAGAAGAAAAATCAATGAAGGGTTTGTTTGCATTGTAGGAACGCGCATGCAAAAGGGTAATGAGGATAAGACCTCATAGCTCTTAACCCTGGACAAAGGAACCTGCATAAAGTAAATACAAAAACATTGCCTCCTATCGAGGTCTTCCAGCTAGGAAAGCAGTAAAATGCGGGAAAAATATAAAAGTACCACACGGATAAAGATCCGAAGTAACAGCAATTAGAGGAATGGGAAACCCTGAGATCCTTCCAAGCTAACATCATCAAAGAAAGTGGGTCAGTACAGGTAATCGAAATGAACCTCCAGGGGTTATCCCACAAATAAAGTGGGAAACCACGCAAGTTATCCCTGCAAAAGTCATGTGCCTTCACAAAAACTCAACAAAAGGGTTAGTGAAACAAGATAGGGTAAACAAGAGTTGCCCCCAAATCAAAATGTAACCACATGAATAATTCCATCAAAATTCACAAAAAGCAACCAAGGGTAGGAGGCTTAAACCTCTTGTCAAACACATGCATCAAAAGGGTATGAAATTCAACCATAATACCTCATACATTTAGAGCATTCAAATTAAAGGCATAAAGATGATGGATATAGGGCAAACCTGATTGGAGAGCTTGATTGAAATTGAGTTGCACCCGTGAGGTTTACAAAATAATCTTTAGGGTTTATGTGAGGCAGAAGTGATTCGGTGCAGTTGAGTTCCCTTTAGGGTTTGGAGGCTGCTCTGAACTCTGTTAGTTCTTCTCTCACTATCTTTTTCCTCAGGGTTTTGTTACAAGGAAACCTCAGAGTATTTTGCTTCTCCCTTTTCTCAAGTGAAGCCTTGGTATTTATAGACTGAATTTCATGGCTTTGTGGGCTCAAATGAGAGAGACCCAAGTCCAAAAAAAATTTTGTTATATTTTATTTATTTATTTAATTAATTTTATTTATATATTTATTTTTAACTTTTTTTTTTTTTTTTTTTTTTTTTTTTTTTTTTTAAGCTTCTTGGATCTAATTCTGATTGACATGATGAAATGCAATGTATCTAATGTTAAATGACCTAAAAATGAATGCATGCATGAGGTGTAAAGCGTATGCTTCCAGGAAAAATGAAGGGTAAATTTTGGGGTATTACACATGGGAGGTTTAACCTTCCTTGATTCAAATCTAATTCATCTTGATCATGGATCAAGTGAATGGCTTTACATTAAGGATAGGTTGCTTCCTAATCAAGCAAAGAACCTAAATCAATACAAGATCATTTCTCATCTTCTTTTTGGCTTGGCAAGTTGTAGGAGTTTGATTCACTAATCAAAATCTCTAACTTGTGTTGTTGCCTACATTATTATTGACCGGCCTCAGATAGTTGTGACTTCTACATAAGTCCAATTACGATTGCTTAACATAGCGCTAAATTGCCTTGTGGCACACAAACTCTAACACTAATCATTAACCATTAACATTTAATTCTTGCACTTTACATTTATGCAATTTACTATTCTTGTACATATTATTCATTTGCTTTTGCCCTTTGCTCATTTGAGCACATGTTTATGTTAATGCAATTTTCCTTTTGCTCACTTGAGCACATAATTGTGTATATATTATTGTGCTTGTGCTTTTGTTTTGATTGGTGTGGACCAAATGCCAAAATGGACAAATTGAAGATGGATTAGAAGGACCAAATCTCTAAACCCATTCTTGTCCATTCTTGATTTACTTCATGGAACTTTTTGATGTGTGTGCTTTTGTGCTAGGGAATCCTATTTGAGCCAAATTGAAGAACCATTTCCATATTCATCCAAAGTGAAAGATACAAGAGCCATTGGGGATCTTCTAAGAGCTTTCTTGATTAATTTGATTGCTTGAGCTTACACTTATTTTGCTTGCATATTCCAAAGGATGAGAGCTACTTGGATCATCAATATGATCTCAAGAGAGGAACTCCATTTGTGGTCTTGTTTCTTATCCTTCATCTCTTGTATGACTAGGACTTTAGCCATTCTTCTTCTTCCTTCCACTCTAACCCAAGCCAAAACTTTTGTGCAAACATTAACACTTGTTTTCAAACATTAGAAACCTAAGCATTATGCTTTTGATTTTCCAACTTTCTTTTCATAATACTTATTTTGAATTGAATCTTTAAGTCAACTTTGACCATATTTTGTAAATACTTTTCATTGATAAATATAACCCATCCAAATGCTTTTTGTGGTTTCAATGGCCACTTTCTTATTAAAACTTTTCATAACCTTTAGTTATTAGGTTTGAGTTATCCTTGAGGTAGATGTAATACTCAACTATATCCTTAGTGATGGACAATGAGTCTTCCATGCTTATTATAGGGTTAACCCCTCACTAGCATGTTGAAGCTATCCTCACATGGTGGATTTGTGGTTTTAGGTCGAGTTTTCTCCCTTGGATAACAAAAGACCTTAAAGCTTTTGGACCAATCAATTCACCAACTTGCTTTGAGATTTTTACCCCGAACTACGAGGTTTTGATCCTAATCTTTTTTAAGATGGTACGTAGGCAATGGGTTTATCCATCCAAACACAAAATTATAAATAACTTGTATATTCTCTTCTCATTTCTTCAATCATGTTTGCACAAACAAATTTTTCACAAAATACCAACCTTACAACAAGTGTGAAAAGGGCTCCCTAGGAGTACCTAGGATGTTTTGGGTGCTTAAAACCTTCCCATTGCATAACCAACCCCCTTACCCCGATCTCTGACATTTTTATTAGTTTTTGGTTCGATAAAACTTCTCGGTTTTTGTTCGCTTTCTAACCTTTCCTTTGGATAAATAGAAGTGCGGTGGCAACTTGACTTGTATGGTTTACTTTTGATTTAGTCAATAAATCTAAAGGTAATGAATACCCCGCTACAGAAAAGTGACAACTCTGTTGGGGAAAATTTGCCTAGTGGGTTTTGCCTACTTTTCATACTTGTTGTATTGTATTGTATATTATTTTGTGACATATGTTTGTGCAATTTGGGATTACTGTATTGTATGTAATGATTGAATTGCTTGAATATTAATTCCTTGTATGCTTGGTGATCTTAGGATAGGAGAATGGCATATTCTTGTCAACTTGTGTGGAGTTATTCCTTAGCAAGTTGACTTGCAAGCCCATTCACTTGGTGGAGGTCATGTTGGGATCAATAATGTCACACGAGTAGTCGTGGATAGGCATTACTCTTTCCAATATAGACCTTAGAAGCCAAGGACCTTAGTTTACCAAGCCCATCTTGGCCTATTTTTAGGATGTAGTGCGAAAGTCATTCAAGTGTAAGATTTGATACGATTGTCACACGATACTACACTCATAAGAGTCTGTCTTAAGAATATTTTTGGAATACGAGTAGTCGTTTATCCGATAATATCCGAAAGATGGGATGATGACTATGGGAACCTCTTGTAGGACATGTTTGGCAGGTTTAAAACCTAGTACACTCCCTTTGGGTGGTCCTTAACCGAGACTCCATGCTCGTGACTTGCAACAAAACCTTGATTCATGGTTGACCCGTTCTTGTGTATCCTTAATATCAATGGAACTTGGGTGTTGATAAGGTGTAAACCATAATCCACCAAAATGGATGATTGATATTAAGGATGACTTGATCCATCCCATGACCTTTGTGTGGTGTGCTTTGATTGACCCTTGAGTGTGATTATTGCATCCATGCATTCATGCACCCATTTGCATCCATATCATCAAAAATGAGAAAATTTTCAAGGAACTTAAGAGGTCTGTTTGCAAATTTTTAGACATGGAAAGGCAAAGAAGGAATACGAAGAAGTACAATTTCAAACAACCCGACTTGAAAGAGCTAAGGAATTTGACATCCTATGTATTAGATCCCTTGGATTTCAAGCCTCGTCATGGGAAGCTTCTATCTATTTTCTCTACTCTTAATCCCGTTCCGACTCTGTTGGGTGACACTTACTTTTCTTTGCATATGAGGAATGCAAAGGGTGGTGGTACCATTGTGTGCTGTTTGCCTCTGCTGTACAAGTGGTTTATTTCACATTTTCCGCAGACGGTCTCCTTCAAGGATAACAAAGGATGTCTACGGTGGTCCACGAGACTCATATCTCTCACCAATGATGATATCTTTTGGTACAATTGTATATATGATGGTGTGCAGATTATCGACTCTTGTGGTGAATTCTCCAATGTGCCTCTTCTTGGTACATATGGTGGGATTAACTACAACCCTATTTTGGCACGTCGACAGCTCGGGTTCCCCCTAAAGGATAAACCTAATAACATTCTGTTAGAAGGTCTGTTCTTCCAGGAGGGTAAAGATCCCCAAGGCTTGAAGGGCAGGATGGTTCGCGCTTGGCGCAAGATTCATAGGAAGGGAAGGAAGGAGCTTGGTCCGAAGAACTGTATTGCTTTGGAACCCTATACCTCTTGGGTTAGGAGGAGAGCTTCCGAGTACCTCATGCCTTACGAATATCCAAGACCTACACCTTTGGTTGTGGCTAGGCCTTCAACCCTCCCTAACCAAGGAGTAGAGGAGTTGAGAGACGAAGACCGTTCACGTGCCTGGATCCGTGAGCGAGAGGAGTTGCTTCAGCAGATTAGAGAGAAGGACGCTTTGATAGAGTTCCTTGAGCACCAGGTTATTGATTAGCCCGATGATGCATTGACTTCTCTTCTTCCTCAGTTTTCCAAGTTTTGGAAGAGGAAGTATGATCGACTCGCCAAAGAGAAGGCGGATATGGAGGCAGCCTATGAGAGGGAGGTGAAGAGGCTTCGTGCAGCTTATCTTCCAGTCTCCAGAGCTTTAGATGATTGGTTCTAGGGTTCCATAGGATGTTCACTTTCCTTCTCTCTTGTATTGTATTTGGTTACCAAGACTGTACTTCTTTGGTGTAAAAATTTTTTCCAGATATTATTGATGTGATATTTCACTATATGTCTAAATGATTAATATTTTCAATATTTGCAAATAGAACTCTAAAGTTCCTCTGATAAAAAATAAATCATATGCACAAGCATTGCATGCATCATGTGCATAAGCAGGTTTTGCTCTAGGCTTCTTGATCTATGGTCTAGCTCTGTGTTCTTCATTTATTTTGAAGACAAGCTGACTCACCGGTACTACACCCGAGCCAATGCATCAAGACTAATGGATCATCTAGAGCAAGAGAACCGTGAACTTAAGGAGGAAGTGGCCAGATTGACTGCCCTGATGGAGTCTTTCATGGCCGCTCAGAGCTAGTCGTCTCCGACTCCTTCAACTCCTCCCCAGAGGAAAGTCATCTCTGAGATTGCCTCTTCAACCGTGCCTGCGGCCAATGCCCACTTTGCACCAACAACTATGCCAGCCGGGTTTCCTTGGGGGATGCCTCCCAACTTTGTTCCTGAGGGCCCTGCCCCCATCTTTGCTTCTCTGCCGGCATCTAGCCTGATCCTCGCCGTTCCACCTCCTGTCGTGCATACTATGCCCAGAGTAGACGACACCATCTACCACTCTGAGCCGTCTGAGGGCCCAGATGTCTATGAAAAGATGGATGCTATGAATGATCAATTTCTTGAGCTCCGCAAGGAATTTAAAACTCTTAGAGGAAAGGACCTCTTTGGCAAGTCTGCTGTCGAACTCTACTTAGTGTAGCACCTCAAATTTGCACCCATCATTGTACATACATTTTCATATTAGGTCATAGCATATCATGGTCCATTGCATAGCATTGCATTGTCCCAGTTGCCTCAAGTGCAAGCCAATCAAGAAATTAGGTCAAACTGATCAGGAGATCAGTCAATCAAGCAAGCAAGCACAAATTCCATTGAGCCAAGGCCCTAGGGTTGGTCCAACATGTTCACATGACTTGGGGATCCATTTGAAGTGTTTTGGTCAAGGATTGGATGTTCAGAAGTCATCAGTCAATGCACAATCAGTCAGAAACCCTAAAAGTCAATTGTTGGTCAACTGTCCATTTAATCAGTGATTTGATGATGGAAATTGGTTTGAGAGGTCTCATTCATGTCCCAATAGTCCTCATATATCATGTCAAACACCATCATGAAAGAATTTGAAGCCAGATCAGAAATTTCCAAAAATGGAAACTGGACCTGTACTGAAACTTACCAAAAATGGAAAGTCTTGATCCTCAAACTTACATCATGATACAAGCTTCAAATGAATTTTTGCCCAACATGAGAGTTGAAGATCTTGTTCTCCCATTTCCAAAAAGTCCAAGAACACTCAATTCCCATGTATGGTTGGCAAGTTATGATCGAATCATTTTCAGAAATTCTTGAACTTCAAAAGGCCATATCTTTCAAACCATTTGGCCAATTTGGGTGGGGTTTTTTCCTACAAGTCACATTTGATCCCCTCTTTCCAAAAATGTAACTTTCATGTGCCAAAACTTCACCAATCAAAATGGCATTTTTGGACTTGCATGAATTAAATTCAAGTAAGTGGAATTTTGACTTTTCAAATTAACCATTCCTAATCAATTCTACTAACCAAATATGTTCAGAAATGTGGTTTTGGTCATGTTACAAAGTCAAAATTATGCAGTACACATAGCCCATACTAAGTTGCTTGAAAATGGGAAGAAAGGTACAATTTCTCAACAACCACATCCCACAAATCCATGGACCATGATCTGTACCACAAAAACAGCAGACTAAAACATGATTTTCTATCAATTGAAACACAGCTGCAGTCAACATAACCAACAGAAAAAACCTTGGCTCACTCATTCTCTCAAAGTCACATTTTGGCCATTTTCTCAAAATCTGTCCAAAACTTCCAAAGAACAAAACATTGCCTTGCCTAAAACAACATCCCAAACAGCCTTGTGGATTTGTTCCAACCACTAAACACTAGCTGTAACCATCTTTCAAGTTCTGTTTTTCTTCACATATCATCCATGACAGTCCATGATTTGAGCATTTTCCAACATCCATGAACCAAGCTTCCTTCACCAACCATCATCTGGAGTGTTAAGGGCCAACTGTTTTGAGTAGGAGCAGCCACAAACCAACAGAAAATCACTCATTCTCTCAAACCTCATTTTTGCATTTTCCAACTTTCTGTCAAAAACTCCATAGGCCACGATCTGGACCTTGTTGCAGCATCATCCAAGCAACCTTGTGAGCTTGTTTTCACCATGTTTTCCCAACTGGAAGCACCTCTCCTAGCACTGTTCTCAAAGAGCTCAACCATGGCAGATGGGATTTCAATCAAAACCAAGCATCCATGAGCCAAGTTCCTTGTGTCATTCAACTGTAGGAGGCTTCTAGCTCATCTGTTTCACTCCAAATCCACCAAACAACAACTGAATCTCTACTGTCCATTAACTTTGGTAAAATTTCGACCTCTTTGTTTTTTGAAATAGATGCATGCTTTAGGTAGGTCTCTCCATGCTGAGTTTCATGATGCTTTTATTTTCGAGAATGGTTGGATATTCATGAAGATACATTGAAATGAAGTTTGATGATGGATTCTTTTCTTACTCGATTCATGAGTTATATGGTGTTTTAATGGAAACCAATGATGGATTCATGTTTGTCACTGCTTGCTGATCATTTATGTGTACTCAATCTTGATTTCTGAAAAAAATTGTGAAACTCGATTTGGGAAGGTGATGAATGTGTTCACTGTATGCAGTAAACCCTAAAACCATGTTTTCCAGATTTTTGTCTGCTTGTAACACTGTAGCATGGCCAACAACCAATAGAAACATTTCATTTTCTGGACCAAAACGACCGCGTTTGGATAAGTGGCGCAAGTAATTACAAAAATGCCATTCAGCGTGGCATGTGTCCCATTGGAATATGTTGTTTTGCAATTTTTATTTCATTTGGTCACCAATCTTGTAAAAATCATAACTCCACCAATTTTTATCCAAATTTCATGGGATTTTTTGTGTTGTGTTCATCATGATCTCTACTTTTTTATCATAATTTTTCCAGAATTTTGTGATCAATGGATTTTAATTTTTATTAGGGTTTGTGACATGTATGCACATTTTGTACACTTTGCCAAAACATTTGTGAAATGATGATGCTTTATCTAATGGCCCTCAAATTTTTTGTGCTTAAACTAGACACACTCATGGTGATTTTGGTGTAGAGTTTGTGAATTTATCATTGCTGGTTTGTGAGTTATGATTTTTTGAATTAGGGTATGACAATTTGTGTCACACCATTGATGTCCAACTTCATGATTTTTGATACCATGCTTCTTGACCTCCAATTGATCTGATTTGTTGCATGAACCTACTCTTGTATGTCTAGTTTACATGTGAATTTTCTTGGAATTATTTGTGGCATTTCCTAATTGTTTGAGATTTTCTCCCCTGTTTGGTCATATGTTGACTTTTGGTGACACATGTTCCCATTTCATTTGTGAAATTCTCATACTTTATTAGATGGACATGAAATTTTACATGAGATAACTAGACATCCTCATCTTTGCCATGGTTTTAGTCCCATTCATTTATCATACACCATCTCTGACTTATGATTTTTCTAAGTTGATGCATGTTTGGTTGACTTCTTTGAGCATGTTCAAAATTGCTTTGACTTTCTGATTTTCATTGACTGCCTTCCACTTGTCCAAATGAGATGAAATTTGACATGCCTACTTTGCTGTGGGTTGTGATTGATCATGATTTATTTGGTGATTTTTGGAAATGTTTGAGATTGGTTTTGATGCAAGTCTTTCTATTGACTTCTATGAGCTTCTGTTTGCTATACCTTGACCTAATTTGTTCATGAAATGATGATAGTGATTGATATGAGTGTGAACCCAATTGGGTTTGTTTCTTGAATGTTTGAACTTGATTCTGATTGGGCATTGCTTGCTGTTTTGACTTTTTCATTCTCCTTTGACCCTAGGCTTGTCCTAGTGGTCCTGTTACTCACTTTTGAGCTTGTGTTTTCAGGTTGACCAACAAATGACCAATGAGACCAATTCTTTTTGATTGAGCTTGCTTGAATATCATTGTCTAACTTGATTGTTTTGTAGGTGGCTTGGCTCACATGCCTTAAGCCTTGTGCCTTGCACATTCATTTGCTTCTGATTAACTGTTAATGTCTGTTTCCTTCTGCTTTGTTTTGAAGTTGCATACTAACATCTGCTTGACTGTTTCAGGTGCTTTTAGTTGCTTAGTTCCTTGTGAACTTTTGCTTTGCTTTGCTTGTATAAGCAATTTTCATTGAGGTATAACTTCCTAACTTCATGTAGTCTGGAAGACCTGGTCCGTTACTTGGCCAGGCAACTGTCTGAAGTCCTCCTTAAGAGGCAATGTTTGTGGATGTTTAATTTTGTCCTTGCATAGAGTCAAAGTCCTCCTAAGTGAAGAGGCCATTGGCAGAACCCAAGGGATATGCAACCTATCCCCTGCTATTCAGTGTGTCATCTGCTTTGCTCACACCACTGTGTTGATGCATTGTAGACACAAACCCAAGATCTTGTACAATTGTACAGTTGAGTCAGTATCAAATGTGTAGAAGGGTTCCCACTTTCTGAACCCACACATTCTTGTCTTAAGCTCTCCCAGGCCAGGGATAAGAGCTGTGAAGTCTTATCTTCACTCACCTTTCATCTGCTTCACCTTAGTCTCTCAATGGCAAGGTTAAGAGCACATTCACCCAGTTCCAGAGGTTTGTTTGTTGAGGTTGATATGACCCCTCGACTAAAACCTAACCCTTGTTTGAGCCACTTGCTTGTGTATAGTGTGTGCTATCTGTGCTTGTAGGATTGTTTGACTTGCTTCCTGTGCAAGTTAGGATTGTTTGACTTGCTTCCTGTGCAAGTTAGGGTTAGTTTAGACTTGCTTCCTGTGCAAGTTAGGTTTTGCTTGGCTTGCTTCCTGTGCAAGTTAAGTGTGTGTGTGGCTTGCTCCCTGTGCAAGTCATGACTAGGATAGGCTGGCTCCCTGTGCCAGTTAGCTAGAAACCTTAACTTAGGGTTGATTTTGCATGACAACATCTAGGCTCGAGTCGTAGTCTCCCTAGTTGTGTCTCCCTCTGTTATCTGGTTAGGCTAGTCCTTTATCCCTCCGTAGGGGAACTACGTCGCCCTGATCCTCATACCAGATGAGGTACGTAGGCAGGAGATTGAGCTGATCTCTCCGGGCGCCTGTGTCTTTGTTTTGTCTTGTTGTGTGCTTGGAAGCTGATGTAAGTCCATCGAGTGGCATTTGGGTTCCAGTGTGCGTGTGTTTTGGTTCGGATGCTGATGTAAGTCCAGTGATTGGCATTCAGGCTCCACGTTTGCCTTTGCCTGTGTTTGTTTGTGTGCGTGTCAGCCGAGCTACGAATGCTCTGATTCTTCTCTCGTCCGAGAAGATACGTATGCATAGGACGCGATATCCTAGCGAGCATGTGTCGTTTCCCCAGTCCGAACTACTTCGACTCTGATGTCTATGCCTGATAGACTAAGTAGGCCCAGGATGCGATATCCTGCCGAGTCAGTTTCAGTCAGTTTCTTGTGTCTCTTTCGGCCAGTTGTGTGTGTGAGTGCGAGCAGTATTATAGCAACCATTTTCCTTCCTATTGTGCGTGGATCCCGTCGAGTACGACGGATGTGTAGGGGTGCTAATACCTTCCCTTCACATAACCGACTCCCGAACCCATTCTCTTTGGTCGCGAGACCATGTCTTTTCCCAGGTTTACTCTGAGCGTTTCCTTTCCCTCTTTTGGGATAAATAACGCACGGTGGCGGCTCTGTTGTTCTTGTTTTCCCGCCGGTTTTTCGCGTGATGCGACACTTAGTCCCAAACATCAAAATCCCTGTAAAATTCAAAGTACCTGACTTTGAAAAGTACAAGGGAAATACTTGCCCTCTCAGCCACCTAGTCATGTATTCCAGGAAGATGTCGACTCAGACCGACAATGATCAACTTCTTATTCACTATTTCTAGGACAGTTTGTCCGGTGTTTCCCTGAGATGGTATATGGGCTTGGACAACATGAACATCTGATCCTTCAATGACCTTGGCGAGGCCTTCGTCAAGCAATACAAGTATAACGTGGATATGGCTCCCGATAGGGATCAATTGAGGGCCATGTCCTAGAAGGACAAGGAGACTTTCAAAGAGTACGCCCAGAGGTGGCGAGAGTTAGCAACACAGATTGTGCCTCCACTGGAGGAGAAGGAAATGACCAAGATCTTTCTGAAGACCTTGAGCTCATTTTACTATGAGCGGATGATTGCCAGTGCTCCTTCTGATTTCACCGAGATGGTGAACATGGGGATGCGTCTGGAGGAAGGAGTCAGGGAAGGGCGCCTAACCAGAGAAGAAGGCTCTTCTGCCAAACGGTATGGGGCGTTTGGGAAGAAGAAAGATGGCGAGGCACATGTTGTGACCTCCCATGTCAAACCAAGAAGACCCTCAGTAAGGAGGAAGATCGTGCGTCCTGCCGATAATCAGCATCAGGTGGCTCACATAGCACCTGTTTTCAGAGAAAACCAGTAATATCAGCATCACAATAATAACCAGCAACAACAACATCAACAATATCAACAACAACAACACCGTCCTCAACAGCAGGCCTACCAGCCTCAAAACAACAATCAAACTAGTAACAACTATGAGAGGAAAAGGGTCACCTTCGATCCTATTCCTATGACCTATGCAGAGTTGTATCCCTCTTTAATAGAGAGGAAGTTGATTACTCCACGAGACCCACCGGCTATACCTACCAACCCTCAATGGTGGTATAAGCCCGAGCTACACTGTGTTTATCATTCCGGTGCCCCTGGACATGACGTGGAAAACTGTTACCCGCTGAAGACCAAGGTTCAAGACCTTGTGAGATGTGGTATTTTATGTTTCGAGGACGTAGGTCCCAATGTGAAGAAGAACCCATTGCCCGAGCATGGGAAGTCCTCGGTCAACATGGTCCAGGGCTGCCCTGGTAAATATAAAGTCAAATATGTCAGCCATATTCGACAATCCTTGGTCGAGATGCACTGACTGTTGTGTGAATACAGTCACTATGAGCACGACCATGACAGATGCCGAGTTTGCACTGTCAATCAAAGGGGATGTCGCCAGGTCCGTAAAGACATCCAAGAAATGTTGGATGAAGGTGTAATTGAAATACTTCAGAATCGAGATGTTAAAGATGATGAAGTCAACGTAATATCTCCGGTATTTCGGATCCCAGAGCTTGTTGTCATCAGGTATGATGGTAGCAAGCAGAAGGCTTCTCCCTCTTTGATCATTAAACCAGCTGGCCCCGTGCCATACTCTTCTGATAAAGCTGTCCCCTATCGTTACAATGTTGTGGCATTGGAAGATGGGAAGGAGGTGCCCCTACCCTCTACTTTTGTTGTTAATATTGCCGATGTCAGCGGCCTGACCCGTAGCGGTCGTGTTTTCTCGGCTCCGCCGAAACCCCAAGCGGATGTTCGAAGGGCTGATGTTGCTGATTATGCTGTACGCCCGGTTGGGAATGCTGTTAATGCTCCGAATCCGGCACTTGTTGCCAATAAACCTGCCTCCGTTGTAAAAAATCCTGTCTCTGTTGGCCAGAGTGACACCATGAAAGAAGACTGTGATGAGATGCTAAGGCTCATCAAAAGGAGTGAGTACAACGTTATAGATCAGCTTCTACAGACGCCATCAAAGATCTCTATGTTATCTTTGTTGATGAATTCAGAACCACACCGTGAAGCTCTGCAAAAGGTGTTGGATGTGGCGTATGTAGACCATGACGTCACAATAGAACAATTTGACAGTATTGTTACAAACATTACCGCTTGTAATAATTTGAGTTTTTGTGATGCTGATCTCCCTAAGGAGGGAAGAGACCACAATTTGGCACTACACATTTCTATGAGTTGTAGGGATGATACCATGTCCAATGTGCTGGTGGACACTGGATTATCACTGAATGTGTTGCCGAAATCCACTCTCGCTAGATTGTCATATCAGGGGCCTTCCATGAGGCAGAGTGGAGTAATGGTTAAAGCTTTCGATGGGTCCCGTAAAATTGTGATTGGAGAGGTTGAGCTCCCAGTCAAGATCGGACCAAGTGATTTCCAGATCACTTTTCAGGTCATGGATATCCATCCATCATATAGTTGTCTGTTGGGAAGACTATGGATTCACGAGGCAGGCGCCGTGACATCCACCCTACACCAGCAATTGAAGTTTGTCAAAAACAAGAAGCTGGTGGTGGTAGGGGGAGAAAAGGCTCTCCTGGTTAGCCATTTGTCTTCCTTTTCTTACATAGATGTTGAGGATGAAGTTGGAACACCGTTCCAAGCTTTATCTATTGCTGAGCCTACTAAAAAAGGAACTTCTTCATTTGCGTCCTACAATGATGCTAAGTTGGCCATTGAGCATGGAACAACTACCGGTTTAGGACAAATGATCAAGCTGAAAGACAACAAATCCCGGGCTGGTATAGGGTATTCTTCTGGCGTTTTCAACAAGCATGGGCTATTTTAGAGTGGTGGGTTCATCCACACTGTCCAAGAAGAGGAAGCTGTTGTTGTTGTAGAAGAGGATGCAGAGGAAGATTCTGGCAACTTTGTCATCCCTGGAGGGGTCTGCAATAATTGGGTCGTTGTTAATGTACCAATAGTTATCCATAAGTCAAAGTAATGTTCATTTTGTTTAAAAACCCTTCTCCCATGCTAAAAGGAGGAGTGATGACATTGTTGGCTCATAAATACAATGATATTTTCATTCAATAAATTCATGTTAAATGTTTGTTTTTCCAATTACTTTTACTTTTTGCTTTTTGCATGAAATTGGTGATCACAAAAAACCCTAAAAATAGAATAAAATCAATCCTTTCATCTGCATAATGATTTGCCTTGTTTGAATTCTAAATCTCTTTTATATCAAAAATCATTATGCAGGTTGATCAAACTCATTGAACATAATGATCCGACACCATCTCCCGACTTTGAGTTCCCTGTATTTGAGGCCGAAGAGGATGATGTTGAAGAGATTCCTGATAAGATTACCCGTTTACTTGAGCACGAAGAGAAGATCATTCAGCCGCATCTTGAGAATCTGGAAACAGTCAACTTGGGATCTGAAGATTGTGTGCGAGAAGTAAAGATTTGGGCACTCCTGGAAGGATTTGTAAAGAAAGGGTTGATTCAGTTGCTACGAGAATATGTCGACGTCTCCGCCTGGTCATATGAAGACATGCTTGGTCTGGATACTGATATCGTGCAACATTTCCTGCCTTTGAAGCCTGAGTGTGTGCCTGTGAAGCAGAAGCTCAGAAGAACTCATCCTGATATGGTAGTGAAGATTAAAGAAGAAGTTCAGAAGCAAATTGATGCGGGGTTTCTGGTGACTTCTACATATCCTCAATGGGTGGCCAATATTGTGCCCGTGCATAAGAAAGATGGAAAAGTCCGAATGTGTGTGGACTATAGAGACTTGAATAAAGCTAGTCCGAAAGATGATTTCCCTCTACCACATATTGATATGTTGGTAGATAATACAGCTAAATTCAATGTCTTCTCGTTTATGGACGGATTTTCCGGATATAATCAGATTAAGATGGCACCCGAGGATATGGAGAAGACAACATTCATCACACCTTGGGGAACATTCTATTATTGAGTGATGCCCTTCGGTTTGAAGAACGCCGGAGCGACGTATCAACGAGCTATGATTACCTTGTTTCATGATATGATGCACAAGGAGATTGAGGTATATGTTGATGATATGATTGCAAAGTCGAGAACGGAAGTTGAACATGTTAAGCACTTGTTTAAGCTTCTCCAGCGTTTGAGGAAGTACAAGCTTCGGTTGAATCCTAACAAGTGCACATTTGGAGTCTGTTCCGGCAAGTTATTGGGCTTTATTGTCAGTGAGAGAGGTATTGAGGTTGATCCTGCAAAGGTCAAAGCAATACAAGAGATGCATGCGCCCAAAACTGAGAAGCAAGTCCGAGGTTTTCTTGGCCGCTTGAATTATATTTCCAAATTTATATCCCACATGACTGCCACATGTGCACCGATATTCAAGCTCCTCCGGAAAGATCAGTATCATGATTGGACCGAGGATTGCCAAAAAGCCTTTGACAGTATCAAAGAGTATCTGTCCGAGTCGCCGATTCTGTCTCCGCCTGTGGAAGGGAGACCCTTGATTATGTATCTAACTGTTCTTGAAGACTCAATGGGTTGTGTCCTTGGTCAGCAAGACGAATCAGGGAAGAAAGAACACGCTATCTACTACCTGAGTAAGAAGTTCACTAATTGTGAGTCTCGATACTCGATGCTTGAGAAGACATGATGTGCTTTGGCTTGGGCTGCTAAGCGCTTACGCCAGTATATGTTGAATCATACGACTTGGTTGATATCCAAAATGGATCCAATCAAGTATATCTTTGAGAAGCCTACTTTAACTGGGAGGATTGCCCGTTGGCAGATGTTGTTATCTGAGTATGATATTGAGTATCGAGCTCAGAAAGCTATAAAAGGTAGTATCTTGGCTGACCATTTGGCACATCAACCAATTGAGGATTACCAATCAGTTCAGTATGACTTCCCAGATGAGGAGATTCTGTATTTGAAAATGAAAGATTGCGATGAGCCTACGCTCGATGAAGGGTCAGAGCCTGGTTCCCGTTGGAGCATGGTGTTTGATGGCGCTGTAAATCAATATGGAAATGGTATTGGGGCAGTGATTATTACTCCTCAGGGCACACATTTTCCTTTTACAGCAAGGCTAACTTTCAAATGCACGAATAATATGGCAGAATATGAGGCCTGTATCATGGGATTGGAAGAGTGTATTGATCTTAGGATCAAGCATCTTGATGTTTATGGTGATTCGGCCCTGGTTGTTAATCAGATTAAGGGTGAATGGGAGACGAATCAGCCTGGCCTCATCCCATATAGAGATTATGCGAGGAGGATTTCAACATTCTTTACTGAGGTTGACTTCCATCATATTCCTCGAGATGAGAATCGGATGGCAGATGCTCTTGCTACACTTGCTTCAATGATCATAGTGAGACTCTGTGTAAGACCCCAATTTTGTCCCTAAGATCCTTCATGGCATCATAACATTGCATGTGCATAGCCTCAAGGATCTTTGAGCATCTTGGTTCCCCTTGCCTTGGGTGGGACTTCTTGAGAGTGGTTTGGGATCACCAAGAATGCTTGAATTGTATATCATTGCTTTTCTCATTTTTGTTTACTAACCAAAAGCACAAAAATATGTCACTAACATCCTTTGTTTGTAGCTTGAGCAATTACAAAGTCCAAAGCTTCTAGGAGATCATTGGAACAAAGACATGGCCAAGAGAAGATGAAAGCAAGCATGGTAATGGTTCCCAAAGCTCTCATCCATCAAATATGCCTCCCTAGCATCTAAATTCATCATTTTGATCAAAGCAAGTCAAAGGGTTTGAGGTTTTGTTCTTCAAGGAAACCCTAATTCATATGTGCATCACAATGCCTTGTTCATGAAGCAACCTCAGCCCATGATCAAATACAATCAAGGGAAGTTCTTTAATTCATCATTTCATGTATATTTGAACTTATTTGAGTATCCTCAATCATCAATTCATCAAGATATGAGTCATGGACTTGAGAAGTTGATCAGTCAATTCATCTGACTATTTTGAAATACACTGAGACCTAACTTTTGATGTGTTGGTCAAATGGAGATGGTTCCAAACGAAAAAAATGTTCTTAATGACAATATGAACAACTTTCATGTTCATCAAAATTTGATTTGAAGCTTGGAAAATCATCTGCCACTTAAATACATTATAGGTCATTTTGACTGAAACCCTAATTTTGGGTCAACTTCCCAAGGACACAACTCATTCTTTTTTTATGATTTTGAGGTGGGATTAAATGCATTGGAAAGCTTGCGATGTCTACTTCAAATGTTATGTTGAACAAAATTTCAAAATCTCAAAGTAAATACATGTGATAATGTAAGACATTATAGGTCCTTTTGGGTCAAAGGCATTAAAAGTCAAAAAAGTCCAACTTCAAGTGCCCATAACTCTTTCATCAAAATTCCAAAAGATGCAAAATGTAAGTCCATTTTAATTGTCTTGAAAATATCTACAACTTTGATGTTGGAGGTTTTTTCATTTGAAGCTTGCATCATCAAAACAGAAGGGCTTGAAAGTTGGCCAATTTTAGAAACCTTGCCTTGACATGTTTTGCACATCACACTTTAAACTCAAATTTCATAAATTTCCACACTCCAAATGAGTTTTTGTCCAACATAACATTTGTTCCTTATACAAAGACCTTTCCAACCATTACCTACATGCCTATATTTGGATTTTTTAAATGGTATTTTCGAAGAGGTGAATGATTAGGTTCAATTGTGGAATTCATGTTGAAATCTTGTAGCACAAGCCAATTCAGAGCAAATTACACGTCCAAACCCTTGGCATTTGAACTCAGCTTGCATTTGGCATTGCTTTTGGGCCTTGTGCATGATAATGCAAGCCCATGCAAGTGGTATCCAAATTCATGCACACGGATCATCTCACACTTTCCTTGCCAATTTCTCTATAAATAGAGGCTTCATTCCCTCCATTTTGGACACACAATTCAACCTGAGATGCTGCAGAAATCTTTCCCTAACCATCACTAAAGAAGCAATTGCATTTTCTTCAAAAAAATTCAGATCTAGAATTCAATTTCATCTGGTTGTATTCTTATATCTAATGTTTCTAGACCTTCATTATACACTCTATTGAACTCCTGTTTTGATAAAGCAAACAAGGTTTCAAGCTCAAATCACCAGAACTCAAGCTTACAGTTCAACTGGTATTTCCTTCGATTCTCCTAATCCATTGACCTATTGGCTTAGATTTTGTGTTGGCTGAAGTCCTCTCAATAGAGGCATCATGTTTATGCTTTTGATTTTTGCAATTCATTGAGTTCATGATGAACACCAGACTTTTCCATCTCTGATTTCTCACATTATAGAGATCTAGAAGGAAAATGGATGGTATAGGGATGATGTACATCATCCCAGCTTTCTATTGATGTATAGATCGCACGATTTGATTAAGGTTTGAGTTTCTGCAATTTGGCCGGAATCCTGGAGCTCACCGGAGAAGACGGTGGCTCCTGTGGCTTCATCATCTCCAGTTTAAATCTGGACCGTGTGATGGTGTTTCCAGATTCAATCCCAGGCGTCCATTGTTATGACTTTTATTTCTTTTCCCTGTGCGTGCATTGACCAGAGACCATCATAGGCGCGCGCCTTAGGAGCGTGTGATCTGCCAGCTCAATTAATGAGCTCAGATCCAATGCTCCTCCTTTTTTTGCATTTTCTAATTTCTATTTTAATTTCTTTAATTCCAATTATTTTCAAAAATTAATATCTCTTTCATTTTTTATCCAAAAAATATGGGACCAATTGCATTATTTCCCAAATAAATTCTAGTTTCTATTTCTGATTTTTAATATTTTTTATTTCATCATTTGATATTTTTTGTGAAATTTCTCTTTTCTGGTTATTTTTAATTCATTTTAAATAGTTCTTGATGTTCAAAAAATGCAAAAATATTTTTCTAACCTATTTGAATGAGGATGGATCTATGAAAAATATTCTCATCAATTTTTGAATTGATTTGAGATTTATTTGAGATTTTAGTTCAATTAGGTTATTTTTATTCATTTTTAATTGATTAAAAATAGTTTCTGACTTTTAAAAATGCTGAAATTTTTTGTCAAACTTTGTTTGACCTTGTTGAACTTAGGATAAATCACTTGGACCTTTCAAGGTTGATTTGAAGTGATTTTGAAGTTTGACCTTTTCATTTATTTTCATTCAAGTTTATTTTTAATATTAAAAAATGCCAAAAATATTTTATTCTTTTCTTGACATCCAATCTTCATCTCTCTTCTGTTTTTGATGGTTTGACCTTGACTTTCAATGTTATTGGTCAACATATGAGGATTGGTATATGTTACTTCATTTAATGTATTTTAATTTTTGCCATTTCCATTTCTCCTATCCATCTTCTCCTTCTTCTTCTTCTACTTCTTTTCTTTTTTTTGATCAATGAGTTGAAGGTTGATAAGTTAGCATTGATTAGGGAGATTTAACCTTCCTTGATTCAAATCTAATTCATCTTGATCCATTGATCAATTGAATGGCTTTGTATTAAGGATAGGTTGTCTTCTAAATCATGCAAAAGGCTTAAACCAATACAAGATCATTCCTCTTCTTCTTTTTGACATGGCAAGTTGTTGGGACTTGGTTCACTAATCAAGACTCCTAACTTGTGTTTGTTGCCTACATTATTATTGACCGGCCTCAGATAGTTGTGACTTCTACATAAGTCCAATTACGATTGCTTAACATAGCGTTAAATTTGCCTTATGGCACACTAACTACTAACACTAACTATTGACAATCAACATTTACCTTATGCAATTTACTTCATGCAATTTACTTTTATGTAATTTACTATTCTTGCACGTATTATCCATTTGTTTTTTCCCTTTGCTTATTTGAGCACATGTTTATGTTAATGCCATTTGCCTTTTGCTCACTTGAGCACATAATTGTGTATATATTATTGTGCTTGTGTTTTGTTTTGATTGTTGTGGACAAAATGCAAAGAAGTGGACTTAGTTTCTAGGACTTTCCCTATGCAAAGAAATGGAGAATTGGACATAGATTCTAGGACTTTCCTTATGCAAAATTGGAGTAAAGGATCTTAATGATGAAGATGGATTAGAAGGACCAAATCTCTAAACTTACTCTTGTCCATTCTTGTTTTGATTCATGGAACTTTTGATGTGTGTGCTTTTGTGCTAGGAGTTCCCATTTGAGCTTAATTGGAGGATCATTACCATGTTCATCCAAGTGGAAGATACAAGACACATTGAGGATCTCTTATGAGACTTGTTTGATTGCTTATACTTTGTGGTTGCTTTGTTCCAAAGGATGGGAGCTACTTGGATCATCAATATGATCTCAAGAAAGGAATTCCTAATGTGGTTCATTTCCTTTTCCCTCACCTTTTTGTTTTGTTTAGGACTTAGCCATTCTTCTTCATCTCTTCACTCTAACCCAAGCCAAAACTTCTTGTGCAAACATTTAACTTTTGTTTTCAAACATTAGAAACCTAAGCCTTATGCTTTTGATTTTCAAACTTTCTTTTCACAACACTTATTTTGAATTGAACCTTTAAGTCAACTTTGACCATTTTTGTACATACTTCTAATTGGTAAATACAATCCATTCAAATGTCCTTTTGTGGTTCCAATGGCCACTTCCTTAATCAAATTTTCATAACCTTTAGCTATTAGGTTTGAGTTATCCTTGTGGTAGATGTAATACTCACCTATATCCTTAGTGATGGACAATGAGTCTTCCCTGCTTATTATAGGGTTAACCCCTCACTAGCATGTTGAAGCTATCCTCACATGGTGGATTTGTGGTTTGGTTGAGTTTTCTCCCTTTGATAACAAAAGACCTTAAGGCTTTTGGACCAATCAATTCACCAACTTTATTTGAGATTTTTACCCCGATCTACGAGGTTTTGATCCTAATCTTTTTTAAGATGGTACGTAGGCAATGGGTTTATCCATCCAAACACAAAATGTAAATAACTCGTACATTCTCTTCTCATCTCTTCAATCATGTTTGCACAAACAAAATTTTCATAAGACAACAACCTTCACAAGTATGAAAAGGGCTCCCTAGGAGTACCTAGGATGTTTTGGGTGCCTAACACCTTCCCATTGCATAACCAACCCCCTTACCCAGATCTCTGTTTCTTTTACTAGTTTTTGTTAAAACTATTAGGTTTTTGTTCGCTTTCTAACCATTCCTTTGGATAAATAGAAGTGCGGTGGCAACTCGACTTGTATGATTTACCTTGGATTTAGTCAATATCTCTAATGGTAACGAATACCCCGCTACAGAAAAGTGGCGACTCTGCTGGGGATATTTGCCTAGTGGGTTTTGCCTACTCTTCATATTTGTTGTATTGTATTGTCTTGTGACATATTTTTGTGCAATTTGGGATTACTGTATTGTATGTAATGATTGATTTGCTTGATATTAATTCCTTGTATGCTTGGTGATCTTTGTGAGATGAGTTCTATACCCGAACTCGAGTGCACTTAGGATAGGGGAATGGCATAGTCTTGTTGACTTGTGTGGAGTTATTCCTTAGCAAGTTGACTTGTAAGTCTATTCACTTGGTGGAGGCCATGTTGGGATTAATAATGTCACACAAATAAGTTGTGGTTAGATATTACTCTTTCCAATATAGACCTTAGAAGCCAAGGACCTTAGTTTACCAAGCCCATCTTGGCCCATTCTTAGGATGTAGTGCAAAAGTCGTTCTAGTGTAAGATTTGATACGATTGTTACGCGATACTACACTCATAAGAGTCTCTCTTGAGAATATTTTTGGAATACGAGTATTCGTTTCTCCGATAATATCCAAATGATGGGATGATGACTATGGGAACCTCTTGTAGAACATGTTTGGCAGGTTTAAACCCTAGTACATTCCCTTTAGGTGGTTCTTAACCTAAACTCCATGCTCGTGAGTTGCAACAAACCCTTGATTCATGGTTGATCCGTTCATATATCCTTAATATCAATGGAACTTGGGTGTTGATAAGGTGTAAACCATAATCCACCAAAATGGATGATTGATATTAAGGATAATATGATCCATCCCATGACCTTTGTTTGGTGTGCTTTGCTTGATCCTTGAGTGTGATTGTTGCATTCATGCATTCATGCACTCATTTGCATCCATATCATCAAAATAATAAGAAAATTTTCAAGGAACTTAAGGGTTTTATTTGCAAAATTTTCAGACATGGAATGACAAAGAAGGAATACAAAGAAGTATAGCTTCAGGCAACCAGATCTGAAAGAGCTAAGGAATTTGACATCCTATGTATTAGATCCTTTGGGTTTCAAAGCTCGTTTTCGGAAGCTTCTTCCTCTTCTGACTACTCAGGTGGATGAAGGGTTGATGAGTGTATTGGTGCAGTTTTATGATCCCTTGTACCGTTGCTTCACATTTCCAGACTTTCAGCTTTTGCCTACCCTTGAGGAGTATGCTCATCTTGTGGGTATACCTATCCTGGATCAGTTGCTATTCAGTGGCTTGGAGAGTACTCCTACTTCTCAAGAGATAGCTGACATGTTGCACATAGATGAATCTCTGGTTGGTGCGAATATGACTGCCAAAGGTGGAATTCAAGGTCTCCCTTCTGAGTTCCTCATTGCTCAAGCTACCGTATATGGGAAGGCCATGAGTGAGGATGCCTTTGAAGCCATATTTGTGCTTCTCGTCTATGGGAAGGCCAAACTACCCAGACTGATAACGACCAGTTACTCATTCACTACTTTCAGGACAGTCTGTCTGGTGCCGCCTTGAGATGGTACATGGGTCTGGACAGCGCGAACATCCGATCCTTCAATGACCTTAGCGAAGCCTTCGTCAAGCAGTACAAATACAACGTGGATATGGCTCCCGATAGAGATCAGCTAAGGTCCATGTCCTAGAAGGATAAGGAAACATTTAAAGAGTACGCCCAGAGGTGGCGAGAGGTGGCAGCACAGATCGGCCTCCGCTAGAAGAGAAGGAAATGACCAAGATTTTTCGGAAGACATTGAGTTCATTCTATTATGAGCGGATGATTACTAGCGCTCCTTCTGACTTCACCGAGATGGTGAATATGGGGATGCGTTTAGAAGAAGGGGTTAGAGAAGGACGTCTGACCAAGGAAGAAGGCTCTTCTGCCAAGTGTTATGGGGCGTTTGCAAAGAAGAAAGATGGAGAGGCACATGTTGTGACCTCCCATATGAAACCTAGAAGACCCTCTGTGAGGAGGAAGACCGTGCGTCCCGTCGGTAACCAGCACCAGGTGGCTCATATAGCACCTGTTTTCAGAGATAATCAACAGTATCAGCATCATACCAACAGTCAGCAACCACCTCAGCAATATCAACAGCAATAGCACCGTCCGCAACAGCATGCCTACCAGCCTCGAAACAGTAATCAAACCAGCACGAGTTACGAGAGGAAAAGGGTCACCTTTGATCCTATTCCAATGATGTACGCAGAATTATATCCCTCTTTGATAGAGAGGAAGTTGATTACTCCGAGAGACCCACCGGCTATACCTGCTAATCCCCAGTGGTGGTATAAGCCTAAATTGCACTGTGTTTACCATTCTGGTGCTCCCGGCCATGACGTGGAGAATTGTTACCCTTTGAAGACCAAGGTTCAAGACCTTGTGAGGTGTGGCATTCTGTGTTTTGAGGACGTAGGTCCTAACGTGAAGAAGAACCCATTGCCTGAGCATGGGAAATCTGTTAACATGGTCCAGGGTTGCCCTGGCAAATACAAGGTCAAATATGTTAGTCATATTCGACAATCTTTGGTTGAGATGCATCGTTTGCTATGCGAGTACAGTCACTATGAGCACAATCATGATAAATTCTGAATCTGCTCTGTTAACCGATTGGGTTGTCGCCAGGTGCGCAAAGATCTTCAGGAAATGCTGGATGAATGAGTCATTGAGATCCTTCAGAATAGGAATGTTGACGAGGATGAGCCTGAGGTCAATGTAATCTCCCCAGCGTTCTGGATGCCCGAACCTGTTATCATCAGATATGATGGTAGCAAGCAGAAGGTTTCTCCTGCTCTTATCATTAAGCCTGCTGGTCCAGTACCATATTCTTCTGAAAAAGAAATTCCCTTTCGTTACAACGCTGTTGCTGTGGAAGATGGGAAAGAAGTGTTCTTACCATCCTCCTCTGTTGTGAATATCGCAGATGTTAGTGGTTTGACCCGCAGCGGTCGTGTGTTTTCAGCACCACCAAAGCCCCAGGCTAAGGCTGATTTTGTTAAACGCCCGATTGGGAATGCTGTGAGCACTCCGAATCTGGAACCTGTTGTTAAACCCTCCTCTACGTTGGTAACTCCTACTTCTGTTGGCCCTAGCGGCAATGTGAAAGAAGACTGTGATGAGATGCTGAGGCTCATCAAGAAGAGTGAGTACAACATTGTAGACCAGCTTCTACAAATGCCATCCAAGATATCCGTGTTATCATTACTTCTGAATTCAGAACCACATAGAGAGGCTCTGCAGAAAGTTTTGGATGTGGCATATGTAGATCATGATGTCACAATAGAGCAATTCGATAGCATTGTTGCAAACATCACTGCTTGTAACAATTTGAGTTTCTGTGACTCTGATCTTCCTGAGGAGGGAAGAGGCCACAACTTGGCATTACACATCTCCATGAACTGCAAAGACGACGCCATGTCCAATGTGCTGGTGGACACTGGGTCATCCCTAAACGTATTGCCAAAGTCCACTCTTTCAAAACTGTCTTATCAAGGGCCTCCCATGAGGCAGAGTCGAGTTGTTGTGAAAGCTTTCGATGGGTCGCGTAAAACGGTGATTGAGGAAGTTGATCTCCCAATCAAGATCGGACCAAGTGATTTTCAAATTACCTTCCAGGTTATGGATATTCACCCATCGTACAACTGTCTCTTAGGCAGACCGTGGATTCACGAGGCGGGCGCCGTGACATCCACCCTACACCAGAAGCTAAAATTCGTGAAGAATAAGAAACTAGTGGTGGTAGGGGGAGAAAGGCTCTCCTGGTTAGCCACTTGTCTTCCTTCTCATATATAGATGATGAAGATGAAGTTGGAACTCCTTTCCAAACTTTATCTATTGCTGAGCCTATTAAGAAGAGAACTCCTTCATTTACTTTCTATAGAGATGCGAAGTTGGCCATCGAGTGTGGTGCGGCTGCTGGTTTGGGAAAAATGATGGAGTTGGAAGACAACAAGTCCCGGGCTGGCATTGGCTTTTCTTCTGGGGTTTTCAACGAGAAAGGATTGTTCAAGAGTGGAGGTTTCATCCACGTAGGTCAGGATGAAGAAACTGCTGCTGTTTTGGAAGAAGATGCGGAGGACTCCGACAATTTCATTATCCCTGGGGGGATCTGCAACAACTGGATCGCTGTGGATATTCCTAAAATTATCCACAAGTCAACGTAATGATCACTTTATTTAAAAACCCTTCTCCCATGCCAAAAGGAGAAGTGATGACATTGTTGGCAACATAAATACAATGATATTTTCATTCAACAAATTCATGTTAAATGTTTGTTTTTCCAAATTATTTTCCCTTTTTGCTTTTTTGCATGAAATTGGTGATCACATAAAACCCTAAAAATAAGAATAAAATCAATCTTTTCATCTGCATAATGACTTGCCTTGTTTGATTTCTAAAAGCTTTTCATATCCAAAATCATTATGCAGGTTGATCAAACCCATTGAACATAATGATCCAACACCATCTCCCAATTTGGAATTCTCTGTATTTGAGGCAGAGGAAGATGATGTTGAAGAGATTCCTGACGAGATCACCCGGCTACTTGAGCATGAAGAGAAGATCATTCAGCCACATCTTGAGAATCTAGAAACAGTCAACTTGGGGTCTGAAGATTGTGTGCGAGAGGTAAAGATTGGGGCACTCCTTGAAGAATCTGTTAAGAAGGGGTTGATTGAATTGCTGCGAGAATATGTTGATGTCTTCGCCTGGTCATATGAAGACATGTCGGGTCTAGATACTGATATTGTGCAACATTTCCTGCCTTTAAAGCCTGAGTGCGTGCCTGTGAAGCAGAAGCTCAGAAGAACTCATCCTGATATGGCAGTAAAGATCAAAGAGGAAGTTCAGAAGCAAATTGACGCGGGGTTTCTGGTGACTTCTACATATCCTCAATGGGTAGCCAATATTGTGCCCGTGCCTAAGAAAGATGGAAAGGTCCGGATGTGTGTGGACTATAGAGATTTGAATAAAGCTAGTCCGAAAGATGATTTCCCTCTACCACATATTGATATGTTGGTGGACAATACAGCTAAATTCAATGTCTTCTCATTTATGGATGGATTTTCCGGATATAATCAGATTAAGATGGCACCCGAGGATATGGAGAAGACAACATTCATCACACCTTGGGGAACATTCTGTTATCGAGTGATGCCCTTCGATTTGAAAAACGCCGGAGCCACGTATCAACGAGCTATGACGACCTTGTTTCATGATATGATGCACAGGGAAATTGAAGTATATGTTGATGATATGATTGCTAAGTCAAGAACGGAAGTTGAACACGTAGAGCACCGGTTAAAGCTTTTTCAGCGTTTGAGAAAATATAAGCTTCGTCTGAATCCCAACAAGTGTACATTTGGAGTCCGTTCTGGCAAGTTATTGGGCTTTATCGTTAGTGAAAGAGGTATTGAGGTTGATCCTGCAAAGGTCAAAGCAATACAAGAGATGCCTGCGCCTAAAACTGAGAAGCAAGTCTGAGGCTTTCTCGGCCGCTTGAACTACATTTCTAGATTCATATCCCACATGACTGCCACATGTGCGCCAATATTCAAGCTCCTCCGGAAAGATCAATCTCATGATTGGACCGAGGATTGCCAGAAAGCTTTTGACAATATCAAAGAGTATCTGTCCGAGCCTCCGATCCTGTCTCCGCCTATGGAGGGGAGACCTTTGATTATGTATTTGACTGTTCTTGATGATTCCATGGGATGTGTATTGGGTCAGCAAGATGAATCAGGGAAGAAAGAGTATACAATATACTACTTGAGTAAGAAGTTTACTGATTGTGAGTCTCGATACTCAATGCTTGAGAAGACATGCTGTGCTTTGGCTTGGGCCGCTAAGTGTTTGCGTCAGTACATGTTGAATCATACGACTTGGTTGATATCCAGAATGGATCCAATCAAGTACATATTTGAGAATCATGCTTTAACTGGGAGGATTGCCCGTTGGCAGATGTTGTTGTCTGAGTATGATATTGAGTATCGAGCTTAGAAAGCTATCAAAGGTAGTATCTTGGCTGACCACTTGGCACACCAGCCAATCGAAGATTATCAGTCAGTTCAGTATGACTTCCTAGATGAGGAAATTCTGTATTTGAAAATGAAAGATTGCGATGAGCCTACACTCGATGAAGGGCCAGAGCCTGGTTCCAGATGGAGTATGGTGTTTGATGGCGCTGTAAATCAGTATGGAAATGGTATTGTGGCAGTGATTATTACTCCTCAGGGCACACATATTCCTTTTACAGCAAGGCTAACTTTCAAATGCACGAATAATATGGCTGAGTATGAGGCCTGCATTATGGGATTGGAAGAGTGTATTGATCTAAGGATCAAGCACCTTGATGTTTACGGTGATTCGGCCCTTGTTGTTAATCAGATTAAGGGTGAATGGGAAACGAATCAGCCTGGTCTCATTCCCTACAGAGATTATGCGAGGAGGATTTCAACGTTCTTTACTGAGGTTGACTTCCATCATATTCCTCGAGATGAGAATCGGATGGTAGATGCTCTTGCTACGCTTGCTTCAATGATTGTGGTTAAATTGTGGAATGAAGTTCCCAACATCACTGTGATGTGCATGGATAGACCAGCTCATGTATTTGCAGTAGAAGAAGTGAAAGATGATAAGCCATGGTATTATGACATTAAGTGTTTCCTTCAGAACCAGGTTTACCCACCTGGGGCATCTGTGAAAGATAGGAAGACTTTAAGGAGATTATCAGGCAGTTCCTACCTCAATGGCGAAGTGCTTTATAAGAGAAATTTTGACATGGTTTTGCTCAGATGCGTGGATAGAGACGAAGCAGACCTGTTAATGACAGAAGTCCATGAAGGTTCATTTGGTACTCATTCCAATGGACATGCCATGTCTAGAAAGATGTTGAGAGCAGGCTACCATTGGCTGACAATGGAGTCTGACTGCTGCAAATATGTGAAGAAATGCCATAAGTGTCAGATTTATGGGGATAAAATTCATATTCCCCCGACATTTCTGAATGTGATTTCATCACCGTGGCCTTTCTCTATGTGGGGAATTAACATGATTGGCATGATAGAGCCCAAAGCGTCCAATGGATATAGATTTATTCTCGTAGCAATTGATTACTTCACCAAGTGGGTTGAAGCGGCGTCATATGCAAACGTGACCAGGCAGGTGGTCGTGAAGTTTATCAAGAATCAACTCATATGCCGCTATGGTGTGCCAGATAAGATCATTACTGATAATGGATCTAACTTGAACAACAAGATGATGAAAGAGATGTGTGGTGAGTTTAAGATTGCACATCATAATTCTTCCCCTTATAGACCCAAGATGAATGGGGCTGTTGAAGCTGCTAACAAGAATATCAAGAAAATTATCCAGAAGAGGGTTGTTACATACAAAGATTGGCATGAGATGCTGCCATTTGCTTTACATGGATATCGTACATCTGTCCGCACTTCAACAGGGGCAACCCCTTTCTCTCTTGTTTATGGCATGGAAGTCGTACTCCCAGTAGAGGTGGAGATCCCATCAATGAGAGTCTTGATGGAAGCCAAGTTAACTGCTGCTGAATGGGTTCAGAGTCGTTATGACCAGCTGAATTTGATTGAAGAGAAGAGATTGACTGCCATGTGCCATGGTCAGTTGTATCAGCAGAGAATGAAGAAAGCTTTTGATAAGAAAGTCAAGCCTCGTGTGTTCCGAGAAGGTGACCTTGTGCTCAAGAAAGTCTTGTCTTTCGCGCCCGATTCCAGGGGCAAGTGGACTCCAAACTATGAAGGTCCATATGTTGTTAAGAGAGCCTTTTCAGGCGCTGCTTTGATACTTACAACTATGGATGGAGAGGATTTCACTCGTCCTATGAATTCAGATGCAGTCAAGAAATACTTCGCCTAGAAAATAAAAACATAATAGCTCGCTAAGTTGAAAACCCGAAAGGGCGGCTTAGGCAAAAAATGAGCGTCTCGATGGATTGAAAACCCGAAAGGGCGATCCAGGCAAAAGTAAGAGACATGAAAAAAATGAATATTTGTATCCCGCTAGATTGAGTACCTCATCCTGGGGAAATCTAGGCAAAAATTAGGGATTTGGCAAGTAACTGCATCCTGACAAGACTTTGTCCTACAACTGTCATCCGTCAGAGATTCTCGTTCATTCGTCATCAACCGAAGCTTCGAATACATCGAATTCAGAATTGGTGGAGAAATGATCATTATGTTCAATGTAGCCCTTTTCCAATATATATCACCAATTTCAAACTTGTAAAGATCTATGGAGTCTTGCCATTTGCAGACTACCATTCCATCAAATAAATTTGAGCCTTTATCCAATTATTTGCACTCTTATTTGTTTCTATTTCAACAAATGTTTTGCATGCTTTTAATTGAGAAAATATCATTGTGTTTGAAAAAATGAATTTTTATAACTTGTTTTTAAACAAGGTGGACATTCACAAAGACAAAAGGATACTTAAGAGATTCTCAGTGCTCTCCCAAGAGTGGTATAATCTCCAACAGGGTAAGACATTCATTCATATTCCTGGCATAACTGTATCCTCTTCCCCCAGAATTTCGTTGTGGATTATCCCGCCGAGTGGATTTTGTTTGTTGAGGTTATTTACCTCTCTTCCCTTCAGCAGAGCAGTTGATTCTTTCCCCCTCAGCAGTGATGTTCTCCTGGAAGATTCGATTTTTGGTGGTTGGTCCCCAGAATCCCTTTATCCCTCGGATAGATTCCCCAGTAGAGTTACTTGTGCATTAAACTCTTTTCCCCAACTGTGATTGATAATTCATCCCCTACAGAGATATTGTTGTTTCCTGGCATCTTTGATCCCCGACAGATTGGATACTTTCCGGTGATTCTGGCTTTCTCCTTTGAGATGTAGTACCGGGTGGTTAATTCCTGGACCTGTGTGTGTTAGATATGTCTGTTTGTCAGCATTCATCAAACATAAACCACGTATATGCATGCATAATTATAACATTCAGATATTCATGTTGCATTCTTTGCCATATATCGTTGTTTGTTGTCTCCTGCTATTTGGTGATATATATCTCCCCAAGAAGATGTGTGTGTCTGATCTCTCCATATAGAGTCAGCTCCATAGGCAAAAAGCGTCTATCCTTTCTTCCATATTCCCCACCGAGCTATGTCCTCGTGGAGGATGGTTGTTTCTGTTTCCCCCCAACACATATATTGGGATGGGCTTCCCTATTGAGTTATATCCTCATTAGGACGAGTTTTGATTCAGTTTGCCTCTTTGGTTTGTTCCTAAATCGGCTCCTGTGACTGTTTCCTTTTACTTCCCTGTGGTATAAATGAATAATTACTCAATAATTAGTAATCATTCATATTATCCCCGGCGGAGTCTGTGGTTTTCTACCCTTATACCGGTAGTTTTAAACCCTATTCTCTTTCCCTTTGCAGAGTTAACCTCGTGTTCATTGTGATCGATGACGGTTACTTTTCCGTGGTTTCCTACCCAGTATCCGGTAGGTGTAATCCCCTCCTTGATGGCTATCTTCATCCAGTATTCCGTGTTGATATTCCCTCTTTTATCTGGATAATTGCCCTGTTTTCGCAATTTATCCCCAGCAAGTCATCCCTCATTTACCCTGTTGTTGGTAACGATTGTTGCTCTCCTGGATTGGTCATCATTATATACCTAGTTTCGGTATCCCGATGCCTTTTCTTTTTGGTCGATTTATCCTTTATTAACCCAGTAACCGGTTGTGGATAATCGTCCATGCGAGTATATTATCTACGTTCTGACGGTAATAGATAATATATCTCATGCACTCTTTGGTCGAAGCCTTTTGTTCTTCCCCAGTCGAGTAAGATTCGTTTCTCCTTTGCGGAGTCGAATGCCCATCCTATAATCGAGTTTGCTTTTAGCCCTCTTTCGGATGATGAGTGTCTTGGGAATATTCCCCAATTCACGCCTTGGTTGGTCACCTATTATATGCCCAGTAACCGGTATCCCTGGTGTTCCTCCCACTCTGCTCCCTATTATGACTTTTGTCCCCTGTGGAGTCAGACTTCCCTGAGTTGAAACATACCTTTTAGGTCTTCCTCAGATGATTCGGAGTTTTTATATCTCTCACCCTTATATTGGTCTTAGATATTCATTTCTTCCCGAGCATGTCGTATCTCCGACCCTTATGTCGGTGTTCAGATCACATGTCTCATTGAGCTTGTTACCCAGTAACCGGTAACACCTCATCTCGCTGCTTCCCCAGGAGAGTCTTTTTAAACATCCCCAGTAAGGTCCCTTAGTGGATTGTTTTCGTCCGGATTTCTATCTGAAGTATCTGTTGTGGATAGGTTCGCTGTATTGGCATGTTCCCCAATACGGGCGTATTCGAGTCATGCTCGAGTCTTTCCATTGGTTTATCCCCTCTGGAATTCTGCTCGCCAAACTTTGAGTCGTGCCTTGCTCACGCATTTCATTTTATCCCCATAAGAGTCCCCGGGACGTTGTCTCCCGGAATGTATCACTCATGTGGAGTGTCAATGTCTCCGGATTGGTCTTTACTCCTTTGTGGACACATATCCCCACATAGTGTTACCATTTGCATACATACATTTGCATCATGAGGTCTCTTAGGGACCAAAATTCTCCTCTTTGTTATTATTTAAGCCCATTCTACCTCGTCGAGACGAAGATTTTAACCTTCACTTCTCCGGCTAGAATGACCTTAAATAGGGGCATCTGTAAGACCCCAATTTTGTCCCTAAGATCCCTCATGGCATCATAACATTGCATGTGCATAGCCTCAAGGATCTTTGAGCATCTTGGTTCCCTTTGCCTTGGGTGGGACTTCTTGAGAGTGGTTTGGGATCACCAAGCATGCTTAAATTGTATATCATTGCTTTTCTCATTTTTGTTTACTAACCAAAAGCACAAAAATATGTCACTAACATCCTTTGTTTGTAGCTTGAGCAAATCATAAAGTCCAAAGCTTCTAGGAGATCATTGGTACAAAGACATGGCCAAGAGAAGATGAAAGCAAGCATGGTAATGGTTCCCAAAGCTCTCATCCATCAAATATGCCTTCCTATCATCTCAATTCATCATTTTGATCAAAGCAAGTCAAAGGGTTTGAGGTTTTGTTCTTCAAGGAAACCCTAATTCATCCGTGCATCACAATGCCTTGTTCATGAAGCAACCTCAGCCCATGATCAAATACAATCAAGAGAAGTTATTTAATTCATCATTTCATGCATATTTGAACTTATTTGAGTATCCTCAATCATCAATTCATCAAGATATGAGTCATGGACTTGAGAAGTTGATCAGTCAATTCATCTGACTATTTTGAAATACACTGAGACCTAACTTTTGATGTGTTGTTCAAATGGAGATGGTTCCGAACGCAAAAATGTTATTAAGGACAATATGAACAACTTTCATGTTCATTAAAATTTTATTTGAAGCTTGGAAAACCATTTGCCACTCCAATACATTATAGGTCATTTTGACTGAAACCCTAATTTTGGGTCAACTTCCCAAGGACACAACTCATTCTTTTTTTATTATTTTGAGGTGGGATTAAATGAAATGGAAAGCTTGAGATGTCTACTTCAAATGTTATGTTGAACAAAATTTCAAAATCTCAAAGGAAATACATGTGATAATGCAAGACATTGTAGGTCCTTTTGGGTCAAAGGCATTAAAAGTCAAAAAAGTCCAACTTCAAGTGCCCATAACTCTTTCATCAAAAATCCAAATGATGCACAATTTAATTTCATTGTGATTTTCTTGAAAATATCTACAAATTTGATGTTGGGGGTTTTTTCATTTGAAGCTTGCATCATCAAAATAGAAGGGCTTGAAAGTTGGCCAATTTTAGAAACCTTGCCTTGACATGTTTTGCATATCACACTTTAAACTCAAATTCCATAAATTTCCACACTCCAAATGAGTTTTTGTCCAACATAACATTTGTTCCTTATACAAAGACATTTCCAACCATTACCCACATGCCTATATTTGGATTTTCTAAATGGTATTTCCGAAGAGGTGAATGATTAGGTTCAATTGTGGAATTCATGTTGAAATCATGTTGCACAAGCCAATTCAGAGCAAATTACACGTCCAAACCCTTGGCATTTGAACTCAGCTTGCATTTGGCATTGCTTTTGGGCCTTGTGCATGATCATGCAAGCCCATGCAAGTGGTATCCAAATTCATGCACATGGATCATCTCACACTTTCCTTGCCAATTTCTCTATAAATAGAGGCTTCATTCCCTCCATTTTGGACACACAATTCAACCTGAAATGTTGCAGAAATCTTTCCCTAACCATCACTAAAGAAGCAATTGCATTTTCTTCAAAAAATTTCAGATCTAGAATTCAGCTTCATCTGGTTGTATTCTTAGATCTCATGCTTCTAGACCTTCATTATACACTCCATTGAACTCCTGTTTTGATAAAACAAGCAAGGTTTCAAGCTCAAATCACCAGAACTCAAGCTTACAGTTCAACTGGTATTTCCTTCGATTCTCCTAATCCATTGACCTATTGGCTTAGATTTTGTGTTGGCTGAAGTCCTCTCAATAGAGGCATCATGTTTATGCTTTTGATTTTTGCAATTCATTGAGTTCATGATGAACACCAGATTTTTCCATCTCTGATTTCTCACATTATAGAGATCTAGAAGGAAAATGGATGGTATAGGGATGATGTACATCATCCCAGCTTTCTATTGATGTATAGATCGCACGATTTGATTAAGGTTTGAGTTTCTGCAATTTGGCTGGAATCCTGGAGCTCACCGGAGAAGACGGTGGCTCCGGTGGCTTCATCATCTCCAGTTTAAATCTGGACCGTGTGATGGTGTTTCCAGATTCAATCCCAGGAGTCCATTGTTATAACTTTTATTTCTTTTCCCTGTGCGTGCATTGACCAGAGACCATCATAGGCGCGCACCTTAGGAGCGTGTGATCTGCCAGCTCAATTAATGAGCTCAGATCCAACGTTCCTCCTTTTTTTGCATTTTCTAATTTCTGTTTTAATTTCTTTAATTCCAATTATTTTCAAAAATTAATATCTCTTTCATTTTTTATCCAAAAAATATGGGACCAATTGCATTATTTCCCAAATAAATTCTAGTTTCTATTTCTGATTGTTAATATTTTTTATTTCATCATTTGATATTTTTTGTGAATTTTCTTTTTTATGGTTATTTTTAATTCATTTTAAATAGTTCTTGATGTTCAAAAAATGCAAAAATATTTTCCTAACTTATTTGAATGATGATGGATCTATGAAAAATATTCTCATCAATTTTTGAATTTATTTGAGATTTATTTGAGATTTTAGTTCAATTAGGTTATTTTTATTCATTTTTAATTGATTAAAAATAGTTTCTGACTTGTAAAAATGCTGAATTTTTTTGTCAAACTTTGTTTGACCTTGTTGAACTTAGGATAAATCACATGGACCTTTCAAGGTTGATTTGAGGTGATTTTGAAGTTTGACCTTTCCATTTATTTTAATTCAAGTTTATTTTTTATATTAAAAAATGCCAAAAATATTTTATTCTTTTCTTGACATCCAATCTTCATCTCACTTCTGTTTTTGATGGATTGACCTTGACTTTCAATGTTATTGGTCAACATATGAGGATTGGTATATGTTACTTCATTTAATGCATTTTAATTTTTGCCATTTCCTTTTCTCCTATCCATCTTCTCCTTCTTCTTATTCTACTTCTTTTCTTTTTTTTTTATCAATGAGTTGAAGGTTGATAAGTTAGCATTGATTAGGGAGATTTAACCTTCCTTGATTCAAATCTAATTCATCTTGATCCATTGATCAAGTGAATGGCTTTGCATTAAGGATAGGTTGTCTTCTAAATCATGCAAAAGGCTTAAACCAATACAAGATCATTCCTCTTCTTCTTTTTGGCATGGCAAGTTGTTGGGACTTGGTTCACTAATCAAGACTCCTAACTTGTGTTTGTTGCCTACATTATTATTGACCGGCCTCAGATAGTTGTGACTTCTACATAAGTCCAATTACGATTGCTTAACATAGCGTTAAATTTGCCTTATGGCACACTAACTACTAACACTAACTATTGACAATTACCATTTACTTTATGCAATTTACTTCATGCAATTTACTTTTATGCAATTTACTATTCTTGCACATATTATCCATTTGTTTTTTCCCTTTGCTCATTTGAGCACATGTTTATGTTAATGCCATTTGCCTTTTGCTCACTTGAGCACATAATTGTGTATATATTATTGTACTTGTGTTTTATTTTGATTGTTGTGGACAAAATGCAAAGAAATGGACATAGTTTCTAGGACTTCCCCTATGCAAAGAAATCGAGAATTGGACTTAGATTCTAGGACTTTCCTTATGCAAAATTGGAGTAAAGGATCTTAATGATGAAGATGGATTAGAAGGACCAAATCTCTAAACCTACTCTTGTCCATTCTTGTTTTGATTCATGGAACTTTTGATGTGTGTGCTTTTGTGCTAGGAGTTCCCATTTGAGCTTAATTGGAGGATCATTACCATGTTCATCCAAGTGGAAGATACAAGACACATTGAGGATCTCTTATGAGACTTGTTTGATTGCTTATACTTTGTGGTTGCTTTGTTCCAAAGGATGGGAGCTACTTGGATCATCAATATGATCTCAAAAAGGAATTCCTAATGTGGTTCATTTCGTTTTCCCTCACCTTTTTGTTGTGTTTAGGACTTAGCCATTCTTCTTCATCTCTCCACTCTAACCCAAGCCAAAACTTCTTGTGCAAACATTTAACTTTTGTTTTCAAACATTAGAAACCTAAGACCTTAAGGCTTTTGGACCAATCAATTCACCAACTTTGTTTGAGATTTTTACCCCGAACTACGAGGTTTTGATCCTAATCTTTTTTAAGATGGTACGTAGGCAATGGGTTTATCCATCCAAACAAAAAATGTAAATAACTCGTACATTCTCTTCTCATCTCTTCAATCATGTTTGCACAAACAAAATTTTCATAAGACAACAACCTTCACAAGTATGAAAAGGGCTCCCTAGGAGTACCTAGGATGTTTTGGGTGCCTAACACCTTCCCATTGCATAACCAACCCCCTTACCCAGATCTCTGTTCTTTTACTAGTTTTTGTTAAAACTATTAGGTTTTTGTTCGCTTTCTAACAATTCCTTTGGATAAATAGAAGTGCGGTGGCGACTCGACTTGTATGATTTACCTTGGATTTAGTCAATATCTCTAATGGTAACGAATACCCCGCTACACTCTGTAATGAAGTTCCCAATATCACTGTGATGCGCTTGGATAGACCAGCTCATGTATTTGAAGTAGAGGAGGTGCAAGATGATAAGCCATGGTATTATGATATCAAGTGCTTTCTCCAAAGTCAGATATACCCGCCAGGGGCATCTGTTAAAGATAGAAAGACTTTGAGGAGATTATCAGGCAGTTTCTACCTCAATGGCGATGTGCTTTATAAGAGGAATTTTGACGTGTTTCTGTTCAAATGCGTGGATAGACACGAAGCAGACCTGTTAATGACTGAGGTCCATGAGGGTTCATTTGGTACTCATTCCAATGGACATGCCATGGCTAGGAAGATGTTTAGAGCAGTGTACTATTGGCTGACAATGGAGTCTGACTGCTGCAAATATGTGAAGAAATGCCACAAGTGTCAGATCTATGCGGATAAGATTCATATTCCCCCAACACTTCTGAATGTGATTTCATCACCATGGCCTTTCTCCATGTGGGGAATTGACATGATTGGCATGATAGAGCCGAAAGCGTCCAACGGTAACAGATTTATTCTCGTAGCAATTGATTACTTCACCATGTGGGTTGAAGCAGCGTCTTATGCAAACGTGACCAGGCAGGTGGTTGTGAAGTTTATCAAGAATCAACTCATATGTCGTTATGGTGTGCCAGATAAGATCATTACTGATAATGGATCTAACTTGAACAACAAGATGATGAAAGAGCTGTGTAGCGAGTTCAAGATTGAACATCATAAGTCTTCTCCTTACAGACCCAAGATGAATGGGGCTGTTGAAGCTGCTAATAAGAATGTCAAGAAGATTATCCAGAAGATGGTTGTTACGTACAAAGATTGGCATGAGATGTTGCCATTTGCTTTACATGGATACCGTACATCTGTTCGCACTTCAACAGGGGCAACCCCTTTCTCTCTTGTTTACAGCATGGAGGTTGTGCTCCCAGTAGAGGTGGAGATCCTATAAATGAGAGTCTTGATGGAAGCCAAGTTGACTAATGTTGAATGGGTTCAGAGTCGCTATGACCAGCTGAATTTGATAGAAGAGAAGAGATTAACTGCCATGTGCCATGGTCAGTTATATCAGCAAAGGATGAAGAAAGAATTTGATAAGAAGGTCAAGTCTCGTGTGTTCCGAGAAGGTGACCTTGTGCTCAAGAAAGTTTTGTCTTTCGCGCTCGATTCCAGGGGTAAGTGGACTCCAAACTATGAAGGCCCATATGTTGTTAAGAGAGCCTTTTCAAGAGGTGCTTTGATACTTACAACTATGGATGGGGAGGATTTTACTCGTCTTGTGAATTCAGATGCAGTCAAGAAATACTTCTTCTAAAATAAAAACAGAATAGCTCGCTAAGTTGAAAACCCGAAAGGGAGACTTAGGCAAAAATGAGCGTCTCGGTGGATTGAAAACCTGAAAGGGCGATCCAGGCAAAAGTTAGAGACATAAAAAAAATGAATACGTATCCCGCTAGATTGAGTACCTCACCTTGGGGCAATCTAGGCAAAAATTAGGGATTTGGCAAGTAACTGCATCCTGACAAGACTTTATTCTACAACAGTCATCTGTCAAAGATTCTCGCTTAGTCATCGTCAACTGAAGCTTCAAATACATCGGATTCAGAGTTGGTGGAGAAATGGTCATTATGTTCAATGTAGCCCTTTTCCAATATATATCACCAATTTCAAATTTGTAAAGATCCATGGAGTCTTGCCATTTGCAGACTACCATTCCATCAAATAAATTTGAGTCTTTATCCAATTCTTTACACTCTTATTTGTTTCTATTCAAACAAATGTTTTGCATGTTTTAATTGAAAAATATCATTGTCTTAAATAAATAAAATTTTCATAAACTATTTTTAAAAAAAGTGAACATTCACAATGACAAAAAGGATACTTGGGACGTCTTCAGTGCTCTCCCAAGGATAGTATGATTCCCAAAAGGGCAAGACATTTGTTCATATTCCCAACATACTTGTATCCTCTTCATTATCTTTCAGGTTGTCTCCCCCGCGAGCACGGAAGAAAGTTGTACATCCCACCAAATCCCCGGAGAGTTTAGAGTTTTGGATGCAGTCTCAATCTCCTAATTCCCCAGAGTTGGTTTTCCCTCGCTTCGAGTCAGATTTTTCTCCGCCCGAGTGAGCAGGAAATCCCCAGCATAAGTGGAGTTATCATCAAATTTGGTTCGTAGCCTTTCCCCTGTGGACTTGTCTACCTTTGATCTCCAGCAAAATTTGCTCCTCGACCATCCTCAGCAGGGTTGATCCCACTTTTACTCCCCAGTATGGACACCGGCAGGGTATCTCCAGTAGTTGCCTACGGGTAATCCCTGATTCGGCCGTCAACAGTGTTTCTCTAGTGGAATTGTCTGATCAGAGCCCGTTTGTGGTTTCCTCCCGAGCAGAGTGGTTGATGAAGATGTTTACCTTTCCTACCTCAGCGAAGTAGTGTTCTCTTCTCCTCGGCAGACATGATTTATTCAGCAGTGCAAGAAGATGTGTTGGTCTTGGAACCTTCTGATTGGTGGTTGTTCCCCATAGAGTTTCATCTCCCTCTCCGATAATTTCCCTAGTAGAGTTGATTCTACGACGGATTTTATCCGTGTGTTGATCCTGTCCCCAGCTGGAGTGACTGATTCTCTTTTCCCTGCAAAGATCTTTCTTTTCCGGTATTTGTCGCCCCCATCAGATTGGATGTTCTCCAGTGAGCCTAACTTTCTCTCTTAAGATGTAGTACCGGGTGTTTTTCCATTGATTCTTGGACCTGTTTGTGTTAGATATGTCTGTTTTGTCAACATTCATCATACATAAACCACGCATATATGCATAATCGTAACATTTAGATATGCATGTTGCATTTTTTGCCATATATATCTTTGATTGTTGTCTCCTGCTATTGGGTGGTATATATCTCCCCAAGCATATGTTTGTGTCTGATCTCTCATTTTTAGAGTCAGCCTCATAAGCAGAAAGTGTTTATCCTTTCTTCCATATTCCCCACTGAGTTATGTCCTCATGGATGATTGTTGTTTCAGTTTCCTCCCCAACGTGTGTAGGGACGGAGTTCTCCCCTGAGATATATCCTCATTGGATTGAGTCTTGATTCATTGTGTCTCTCTAGTTTATCCCTAAACTGACTGCTCTTGTTATTTTCCTTTGCACTTCCCCGTAGTTTAGATGAATGATTGCTCAGTAACCGGTAATTGTCCATCTTTTCCCCCGGCGGAGTCTGTGGCCTTCTACCCAGTAACCGGTAGTTGTAAGTCCTATTTCTGTGGTTTTCTACCCTCATACCGATAGATGTAAACCTTATTTTATCCCCTTGCAGAGTTAACCTTATTTTGTGCATCCTAACCGATGGCGTTTACTCTCCCGTGGTTTTCTACCTAGTATCTGGTAGATGTAATCCCCTCCTTGTTGGTTATCCTTATCCAATATTCGGTATTGATATTCCTTCACTTTCGAGTATATCTCCCAGTAACCGGTGATATATCTCCTGGACCATTGCCTTTGTCAATGTATCCCCAGCGAGTCATCTTTCATTTACCCTTGGTTGGTAATGATCGTTTCTCCCTTTGATTGGTCATCATTTTGTACCTAGTATTTGGTATCCCGATGTCCTTTCCTTGCAGTCGATTTATCCTTTATTAACCCAGTAACCGGTTGTGGATAATCTTCCATGCGAGTATATCATCTACGTCTTGACGGTAATAGATAATATATCTCATGCGCTCTTTGGTCGAAGTCTTTTATTCTTCCCCAGTCGAGTAAGATTCGTATCCCCTTTGCGGAGTCGAATATCCATCCTGTAATCGAGTTTTCTTCCCAACCCTCCTTTCGGATGATGAGTGTCTTGGAAAAATTCCCCAATTCACGCTTGGTTGGTCACCTATTATATGCCCAGTAACCGGTATCCCTGGTGTTCCTTCCTTCTGCTCCTTATTATGACTTTTTGTCCCCTGTGGAGTCAGATTTCTTGAGTTGAAATATACCTTTTAGGTTTTCCTCAGATGTTTTTTTGGATGTTTGATATCTCTCACCCTCATACCGGTCTTAGATATTTATTCTCCCCGAACGTGTTGTTCTCTCACCCTCATACCGGTGTTTTGGATCACATGTCTCCTTGAGCTTATTACCCAGTAACCGGTAATACCTCATCCTGTTGTTTCCTCAGATGAGTCCTGTTTGGACATTTCCCAGTGAACTCCCTTAGTGCATTTTTCCCATCTGAGTCCGGATTTTCATCCGAAGTATCCTTTGTGGATAGTTTTGCTGTATTGGCATATTCCCCAATACATGCATCTTTGAGTCAGCTCGAGTCCTTCCATTGATTTATTTTCATGGAATTCCCCTCGTGTCTCTCAGCAAGTCTTAAGTCGTGACCTGCTCATGCATTTTATTCCCTTTCTTATCCCCATTAGAGTCCCTAGAGTCTCTGTCCCATTGAGTGTATTACTCGTATGGATTGTCAATTTCTCCTGATTTCTTTTCTTCTTTGTGGACACATATCTCCATATAGTATTACCTTTTGCATACATACATTTGCATCATGAGGTCTCTTAGGGACCAAAATTCTCCTCTTTGTTATTATTTAAGCCCATTCTACCTCGTCGAGACGAAGATTTTAACCTTCACTTCTCCGGCTAGAATGACCTTAAATAGGGGCATCTGTAAGACCCTAATTTTGACCCTAAGATCCCTCATGGCATCATATCATTGCACATTGCATTTTCCTCAAGGATCATAGCATCTTGGCTCCTTACCTTTGGGTGGGATCTCTTGAGAGTTGGTTTGAGATCACCAAGCATGCTTGAATTGTATATTATTGTTTTTCTCATTTTATTTACTAACCAAAAGCATACAAAAATATGTCACTAACATCTTTTGTTTGTAGCCTGAGCAGTCACAAGGTCCAAAGCTTCTAGGAGATCCTATGTGCATTGATAGGGCCAATTGAAGATGAAAGAAAGCATGGCAATGGTTCCCAAATCTCTCATCCATAAAATATGCCTCCCAAGTATCTCAATTCATCATTTTGATCAAAGCAAATCAGAGGGTTTGAGGTTTGTTTCCCAAGGAAACCCTAATTCATTTGTTCATCAACTGTGCCTTGCTCATGAAGCAACCTCAACCCATGATCAAATACAATCAAGGGAAGTTCTTCAATTCATCATTTTATGCATATTTGAACTTATTTGAGTGTCCTCAATCATCAATTCATCAAGATATGAGGTTTGGACTTGAGAAGTTGATCAGTCAAGTCATCTGACTATTTTGAAATACACTGAGACCTACCTTTTGATGTGTTTGTCAAATGGAGATGAACCCAAGATCAAATATGTTCTTAATAACCATATAAACAACTTTCATGTTCATCAAAAATTTATTTGAAGCTTTGAAGATCATCATCCATTCCAAGACATTATAGGTCATTTTGACCGAACCCCTAATTTTGGGTCAACTTCCCAAGGACATAACTCATTCATTTTTCATGATTTGGAAGTGTGATTAAGTTCATTGGAAATATTAAGGTGTCTAATTCAAATTTTATGTTGAGCAAAATTTAAAAATCCTAAACGAAATACATGTGATAATGCAAAACATTATAGGTCACTTTGGACCAAAGGCATTGAAATGTGAAAAAGTCCAAATTCAAGTGCCCATAACTTCTTCATAAAAAATCCAAATGATGCAACATTTAAGTCCAAATTAATTATCTTGTAAATATCTACAACTTTGATGTTGAAGATTTTGTCATTTGGAGCTTGCATCATTGAAACAGAAGGGCTTGAACTTTGGCCATTTTTGAAATTCTCACATGTACATGTTTTGCACCCTACACTTCATGACCACTTTTCATCAATTTCCAATTACCAAATGAAGTTTTGATCAACATAACAAATGATCCTCATGCAAAAAGCTTTCTAACCATTACTCATGAGGTGGTGTTTCAATTTTAGACATGGCATTTTCGAAGACATGGACATTATGGTACAATTTTGGAAAATCAATTAATTTGCATTGCATGAGATGATTATGCACAATTTGCACGTCCAATTTGCATGTATTATTGATCATCTGCCAAATCCAAGTGGAATTGGGCCCTCCATGCGCCTGTACAGGCCCATGCATGGAGGCCCTTTCCATTCATGCAATGGAATGTTCATGCATTCAACCATGCTTCTTCTATAAATACAATGCTCATGCCTCTCATTTCAGCAATCTGAAGGCGCCCTAAATGCTGCACAATTGAATCCTCACCCTCACTACCAAAGGAACTCACCAATTTTCTCTCAATTTTTCAGATCTAGAATTCAATTTCATTGATTGTTTTCTGGATCTAAAGTTCCTTAGCCTTCTTCACTTTGATCCAAAGAACAAATTGCAAGCATCCATAGCAAGGAATTGTGCTCTTAAACTATGCAAATCAGAGGTTTACTCCAGTTTTTATTTTCTTCGAATCAGCTCATATTGTGCTTGTTTCTTGCTGTTGTTGTGTGATCTGAAGTCCTCTGCATATAGGCAACATTTTAGAGCTTTGAATTTTCAAAATCCTTTAAGTTCAGTTGAACACCACAGAAATTCTATCTCTGATTTCTCTTAATGTAGAAACCTAGAGTGGATTTGGTTGGTACAGGGGTGATGTACATCACCCCAGCTTTCGATTGGTACCTGGATCGTGGCTTTTCATGCACTTTTGTTTCTCTGTAAATTTGAGCCTCGCCAGAAGCTGGCCAGAAAAGATGGTGGCGCTGGTCACCATCTGGTCTCCAGATTGAATCTGAGCCATCCATTGCTTTTTCCAGATTCAATCCAGGCCTCTCATTGTTATGACTCGTTTTAAGGCCATGTGTGTTTCAGTTGACTGGAGTGTATGGTGAACGCGCACTTCTGGGCCACGTGATGATCCACGTCAATTAATGAAATCTCATCAGACGCTCCATGTTTTTCCATCATTTTTAAATTCTGATTTTATTTTCTTTTATTTCTTTTAATTCCATTTCATTTTAAAAATTCATATCTCCTTCATTATTGGTCCAAAAAATATGAGACCAATTGCATTTTTCTTCTTTTAATTTCTAGTTTCTAAAAATGATTTTTAATATTTTTTATTTTATCATTTGATATTTTTTAGGAATTTTCTCTTTTCTGGTTATTTTTAATTCATTTTAAATAGTTTTTGACATCCAAAAAATACAAAAATATTTTTCCAACCTCTTTGAATGATGATAGATCTATGAAAATTATTCTCATCAATTTATTAATTGATTTGAGATTTATTTGAGATTTTAATTCAATTAGGTTATTTTTATGCATTTTTAATTGATTAAAAATAGTTTCTGACTTCTAAAAATGCTGAAATTTTTTGTCAAACTTTGTTTGACCTTGTTGAACTTTAGATAATTCACTTGGACTTTTCAAAGTTGATTTGAAGTGAATTTGAAGTTTGACCTTTCTTTATTATTTTAATTCAAGTTTTATTTTAATATTGAAAAATACCAAAAATATTTTATTTGTTTCTTGACTTCTAATCTTCATCTTACTTCTATTTACCTTTGTTTGACCTTGATCTTCTATATCTTTGGTCAATGCTTGTTAATTATTTCATTCCATTTCCATTAATGTACTTTAATATTCATCTTCTTCTTCTTCTTCTTTTTTCTTTTTTTGATCAATGAGTTAAAGATTGGTGGTTAGCCTTGATACATGGGAGGTTTAACCTTCCTTGATTCAAATCTAATTCATCTTGATCATGGATCAAGTGAATGGCTTTGCATTAAGGATAGGTTGCTTCCTAATCAAGCAAAGAACCTAAATCAATACAAGATCATTTCTCATCTTCTTTTTGGCATGGCAAGTTGTAGGAGTTTGATTCACTAATCAAAATCTCTAACTTGTGTTGTTGCCTACATTATTATTGACCGGCCTCAGATAGTTGTGACTTCTACATAAGTTCAATTACGTTTGCTTAACATAGCGCTAAATTGCCTTGTGGCACACTAACTCTAACACTAACCATTAACCATTAACATTTAATTCTTGCACTTTACATTTATGCAATTTACTATTCTTGTACATATTATTCATTTGCTTTTGCCCTTTGCTCATTTGAGCACACGTTCATGTTAATGCAATTTTCCTTTTGCTCACTTGAGCACATAATTATGTATATATTATTGTGCTTGTGCTTTTGTTTTGATTGTTGTGGACCAAATGCCAAAATGGACAAATGGACTTAGATTCTAGGACATTCCCTATGAAAAATTGGGGTAAAAAGACCTTAATGTTGAAGATGGATTAGAAGGACCAAATCTCTAAACTCATTCTTGTCCATTCTTGATTTACTTCATGGAACTTTTTGATGTGTGTGCTTTTCTGCTAGGGAATCCTATTTGAGCCAAATTGAAGAACCATTGTGTAGATGTTTGATTGGCTGCATTTTATGTTAAAACACTAACTGTACTCTGATATCTTGACTGATGTCATGTCATGTTTGAGTAGTATGATGCAGGATTAGCTAATACTGGATTTACTGAATGTTAAACTGGATGTTATGACATTCATCCATTAAAGCAGATACTGAACTATAGAATAGTTGGTTTTTCTGTTATAGCTCAGTATTTAGTTTAGTCTGTTTTTCAGGAGAGTAACAGACCTGGCACATAGCCTATTGTTTGAATGTCAAACTGAATGTTATGACATTCATCCTTGACAGCATATACTGAATAATAGGCAGGTTGGTTTTTCTGCTACAGTTCAGTATTTATTTCAGTCTGTTTTTCAGGATAATAACAGACCTGGCATATGGCCTATTGTCTAAATGTCAAACTGAATGTTATGACATTTATCTCTGACAGCTAATACTGAATTATAGACTGGTTGGTCTTTTACAGTTCAGCATTTAGTACAGTATGTTTTCAGGAGAATAACATACCTAGCATATGGTCTATGTTCTGGACGTCAAACTGAATATTATGACATTCATTCCTTACAGCATATGCTAAAGTGTAGGCTAGTTAGTTTTTCTGTTTCAGTATTTTTCTCAGGCTATTTTTCAGGAATCCAACAGTTGAGCTAAAATCCAGGAAACTAACAACTGAGCTACAATTAATGGACCTAACAAATAGGCTATTTGTTAGCACCCTAATATGTGGAAATAAGGTTAACTTGCTTAACCTTAATTTTAGGAAATACAAGTACAAGGCCTTAGTGTTGCAATATAAAAGGATGGCAATCCTACTTTCAGAACTCAGGGGTTTGAAACGTGAAGAATTTATTATACCATCATACTTCACTACTGTATTTTATTTGTGTCTTGTATTAGGTTTAACTTGTAAGCCAAGCAATTATCACCTAGATGATTGCATTAGACTAGGGTGTTCATTGAGTTGTAAGTGTTGTGTCACTCTAAGCTTTTAAGCGTGAGTGTTGTGTTTCTTGATTAAAGCTGTTAAGCACAATCAAGAGTTGTTTGAAGTGTAACTTCGCCATTAACTTTAAACTAATTAAAGGTTATAATCACTACGGTGATTGAGGGGGAGTGAGTAGGAACTCTGGTCTTAGTTTAAGATTGAAATTGCATTGGGTAGGTCTTAAGTGATAGGATTAAACAGTTGGTTTAAGTCCTGAATTAATACTACTAATAGTGGATTTTCTCCCTGGCTTGGTAGCCCCCAGATGTAGGTGTGTTTGTCACCGAACTGGGTAAACAATTCTTTGAGTTATTTACTGCACTTTACATTTGCCTGCTGTATACATTCCTGTCTGCGCAGAATCGGATGTCATAACATTTAGTGTGACATCGATAGTCTGTTAACTAGAATTTCAATTGGCATTAGAGCAGGCACCCTGCTTGTTAATTTCTGGGTGAGATCTAGGGGCGTTACTTTCTAGTACCATGGACAAGGATGTAAATTCTCAAACAGACCACCCATGCTGGATGGTTCTAACTATGATGACTGGAAACCTCGTATGATAGCCTTCTTGAGGTCTCTGGATAGCAAGGTCTGGAGAGCTGTCAACAAAGGATGGGAACATCCAACGAAGACAGGTAAAGGTGGAATCATTATGCAAATTCCTGAAGAAGAGTGGGACAAGGAGCAAGAGGCATTAGCCCTTGGAAACTCTAAGGCCTTGAATGTGTAGCACCTCAAATTTGCACCTATCATTGTGCATATATTCTCATATTAGGTCATAGCATAACATGGTCCATTGCATAGCATTGCATTGCCTCTTTTGCCTCAAGTGCAAGCAAATTAAGAAATTAGGTCAAACTGATCAGGAGATCAGTCAACCAAGCAAGCAAGGGTGTTTCTCAAGGAGCCAAGGCCCTAGGGTTGGTCCAACAAGTTCACATGACTTGGAGGTCCATTTGAAGTGTTTTGGTCAAGGGTTGGATGTTCAAAAGTCATCAATTCATGCACAGTCAGTCAGAAACCCTAAAAAGTCAAACTTGGTCAACTGTGGTTGATTTTATGGTTTTGATGGATGGATTTGGTTTGAGAGAGCTTATTCATGTCCCAATAGGCCTCATATATCATGGCAAACAATATCATTGAAGAATCTGAAGCCAAACAGAAAATTTCCAAAAATAGAAAGTGGACCTGTAATTTTAACTGCCAAAAATGGAAACTTCTTGATCCCAAACTTACATCATGATACAAGCTTCAAATGAATTTTTGCCCAACATGAAAGTTGAAGATCTTGTTCTCCCATTTCCAAAAAGTCCAAGAACTCTCAATTCCCATGCATGGTTGTCAAGATATGATCAAATCATTTTCACAAAATCTTGAACTTCAAAAGGCCATATCTCATGAACCATTTGGCCAATTTTGGTGGGGTTTTTTCCTACAAACCACATTTCATCTCCTCTTTCCAAAAATGTAAATTTCATGTGCTAAAACATTGCCAATCAAAATGGCATTTTTTGACTTGTCTTATTTAAATTCAAGTGTGTGCAAAAGTTGACTTTTTGATTTAGCAATTTTTAAACAATTTGGCCATTTGGGATCTGTTTTAGATGGTATTTGAAACATGCTCAAGGCCCAATTCGTGCAGACCTTACACCCTCCATGAACCATGTTGGAAAATTAGCAAAAGTTGCAATTCACTTCATTTAAGTTAACCTTGCTTAGCATTTGTTTAACCAACCTTAAACAGTGATATATAACTTCATTTTCTGTGAATTGGAACCCTAGCAGCAGCCTTTACACATCAGAAAACTCTCATTCTCTCCCAATTTCGATTTTGACATTTTGCAATTTCTGCTCAAAATCTCCAAACAACTCGAACAATCCTTCATTGTCCCATCATCTAACCACCATTGAGAGTTGTTTCTAAGCATAAAATACCAACTGGAATAGCATTTCAAATTCTGTTTCTCCATGAATCCAACAATGGTGATTTTCGATTTTGGTGTTTCCAAGAGTTGCTGAGCTTCAAGCCACCCTCCAGCCATCATTTCAAACCAAGAGCTTCATCTGTTTCGAGCTGCATCGCCAAAATAACCACTGCTCCACTCCTTTCTTCAAAATCAAGTAAGGTTTCGACCACCTTCTTTCTCTAATCCATGCTATGCTTATGATAGTTTACTCTTTGCTGATTCTAATGAACTATGGATTGCTTGAAATGGTTGTGTCATGCATGAGAAATCTGGACTTTCATTTGTATGCTCAAATATGTTTTCAGTCGATTTGCTTTGATGATGATGATTTCATGAAAACCATGTTTGGATTATGCATGTACATGTTTCACTTGTTCGAATGGTATGCTTGCTGTTGATTTCTGGGCATGTTAGTATTCCACGATTGTTGGAGATGATGAATGTTACTGTTGCTGTGGCCAAACCCTAATCCTTTCCCAGATTTCCTTGTTTTCACGTGTATTGCTACTTGTTTTTACTGTTCCATTGGTGACAACCAATGAGAACATTTCATTTGCTTGGCTGATGCGCTGCGTTTTGTTTAATGAGGGTGGTAATTACAAAAATGCCACTCGGTCAACCTTTGACTTATCTAAATCATGTTATGTTGTTCATTCATTCCAATTTGTTACCTCAACTTACAAAATTTATTTCTCACTCATTTCAACTCCAAAAATCATGGAATTTTTTGCATCATGTTCATGAGAATGTCTACTATTTTATCAGGATTTTTAATGATTTTTTGGATGGCTGGATTTTTAATGGCTTTAGGGTTCTTAACATGTATGCACATTTTGTACCTTTTGCCAATCCTCTTGTGAAATTGTGATGATGCATCCATTTTATCTGAAATTTTTTGTGGTTAATCTACACTCATTCATGTTTGTTTTGATGTAGAGTTATTGAATTTATCTTATGAGGTTGTTAAGATATGAATTTTTGAAGTAGGGTGTGACAATTTGTGTCACACCAATGATATGCAATTTCATGATTTTTGTTGACATGCTTCCTGGCCTTCAATTAATGTGAAATTTTACATGATCCCTCTCTTATATGTCTAGTTGACTTGTGATTTTTCCTGGATTTAATTATGCCTTTTCTTAATTGTTTGAGATTTTTCTTCCCTGTCTAGTCAATTGTTGACTTTGTGTGATACATCTTGCCATTTCATTTGGGAAATTCTCATATCTTATTGTTTGATCATGAAATTTTACATGTGCATACTAGACATCCTGAGCTTTGCATTGGTGTTGATCCCATCCATTTCTCATCTGTTTTCATTTAGTTATGATTTTTTGAAGTTGATACATGTATGTTTGACTTTTTTTGTGCATGCTTGGAATTGTTTTGACTTCCTGATTTTAATTGACCATCTTCCCATGATCCAATTGAGCTGAAATTTTATATGCATGTCATTATGTGGATTGTGATTGACCATGAATTATTTGATGATTTTTGGGATTGGTTATGTTTGGGTTTGAGCCAAGTATTTCTGTTGACTTCTATGTGCTCTCTTTTGCCATGTTTTGCCTTCTTTTGTTTGTGAAATGGTGATGATGCATGATATGAACTTGAAACCAATTGGGTTCGCTTCTTAAATGTTTGAACTTGATTTTGGTTGACTTTCATTTGCTGTTTTGACTTTCTCATTTATTTTTGACCCTAGGCTTGTCCTAGAGGTCTCCTGGCTTATGTTTGAGTTCATTGTTTCAGGTTAAGCAACAATGCCTCAAAGAGATCATACAAATTTGATTGAGCTTGACTATATATCATGAGCTAACCTTTGTTTTGTAGGTGTTGTGACTCATATGATTTGAGTCTTGTGCTTTGCACACCTGTCCCTCTGTGTTGACTGTTGTTTCCCAATTCCTTTTGATTTAAACTGTTGAACTGTGTACTGATTTGTTTGACTATTTCAGGTACCCTTAGTTGCTTAAGTTCTTTGAACTTGCTTTGCTTTGCTATTTAGCAATTTGCTTTGAGGTATAATTCCTTTTTCTTCATGTAGTCTGGAAGACCTGGCCTGTTACTTGGCCAGGCAACTGTCTGAAGTCCTCCTTAAGAGGCAATGCTTGTGTGTGTTTACTTTTGTCCCAAGCAGGAAAAGTCCTTTTAATAAGGCAATTGGTAGATCAAAGGGATAAGCAACCTATCCCCTACTATTCTGTGAGTCTTCTCCTTGCTCCCATTACATGGTTGAAGCATTGAGATCAAAACCCAAGATCTATAGAGTCTAATGTGGAAAGAGCTCCATCTTTCTGAGCTCCCACACTTTCTGATATTCAAGTGCTCTCCCTGATCAGGGATAAGAGCAATGAGGCACACCCCTCATCTCCTTTCATCTGCTTCACCTTAGCCTCTCAATGGCAAGGTTAAGAGCAATCTTTGACCCTATTCCAGTTGGCCTCAGTGCCTAACCCTTTTGTATGAGCCTCCTTGTTTGGTTATAGAGTGTGCTGTTTGATTCTCATTGATTGATTGTTTACCTCATATGCACATGTTTGCTTGTATGCTTTATGCATTTATCACCATTAATTGTTCATCAATGCATAATCATCTCATTTGTCTTTGTGACTTATCATTGCTGTTTACCCATTGAGGACAATTGTAAGACCACCCATTGGCCATTGCTCCTATGATATGGAAGTGAGTATAAGACCATCACCTTGGCCACTCATCTTATCTTTGCTTGTTGCATTGTTTGTTTGTATGTGAGGATACAATTGTAAGTCCCCGCAAGTTGGCATTTGTTTTCCTAGGATCATACTGTGTATGTTAGAGTAAGCCCAGACAGATTGGCATTTGACATCCATGTTTTGCTTTCTTTGTTTATGTGAGGATGCAATTATAAGTCCCCGCAAGTTGGCATTTGCTTTCCTATGATCATATGTTGGATATTGGTATAAGTCCAGACAGATTGGCATCCGGTATCCAGGTTTCATTTTGTTTTAGGAGATTAGTGTAAGTCCATTGAGTGGCCTCTGATATCCATTTCTGTTTTAGGAGATTGGTGTAAATCAATCTATTGGTATCCGGTATCCGATTTTATTTGTGAGATTGGAGTAAGACCATTGAGTGGCATCCGGTATCATTTGTTTGTTCATTTTATCATTACTTATTTCCATTCCAAAGGACACACTTGAATCATCCTCTATATGATTTCAAGAAGTGAACCTTCTAAGAAGTTTTACTTTCCATCTTCATCCATTCATCATTCATTATGTCCTAAACCTTTTCACACTTTACTTTTCAAACTTGACATAGATATTGTGCAAACATCTTCATGTTTTTTTCAAATTAAAAACCTGGACTCAAGTCCCTGACTTTTTTTCAAACTCCATTTCATAATACTTCTTTGAATCAATCTTAATCATACTTTGACTCTACTTTCATAATCACAATCAATTAACTTCACTCATTCACTTGTTTTGGCTTTGTCCATTGTTAATCTTTTCATGCATTAGCCATAGGTTTCAATTATCATTGTGGTTGATGTAAACCTCACCTTATCCTTAGTGAGTCGACTATAAGACTTCCGTACTGAAAACAGGGTTAACCCCTCTAGTGCGTCGAAGCTATCCTCACATGGTGGATGTTGGTCTTGGTCGAGTTTTCTCCCATTGATAACGAAAAGCCTCAGTGCTTGTGTTTAAAATTGAATCCACCAACTTTTGGAAATCTTTTAGCCGAACTACGGCGTTTTGATCCTTACCTTTGATGGAAGGTACGTAGGCAGCGGGTTCATCCGTTCAAACCCAATAATAAAATTGTATATTCCTTTCTCATTATCCCAATCATGTTTGCACAATGTTTATGTCATAACAAATAACAATTTACTACAACAAGTGTGAAAAGGGCTCCCTAGGAGTACCTAGGACGTAGTGGGTGCCTAACACCTTCCCATTGCGTAATTTACCCCTTACCCAGACTCTCTGATCTTTTTATTAGTTTTCTACGTGTAAAACTTCTTAGGCTTTTGTTCGCTTTTTAGCCAGTCCTTTGGATAAATAAAAGTGCGGTGGCGACTCGAAATTTCATTGTATACCTTGCTTATGATTTAATCGATAGATCATATAGCGACAAATACACCGCTACAGAAAAGTGGCGACTCTGCTGGGGAATTCTCACCAGAATCCTTGGTGGTATTGCCTACTTTTCACCCTTGTTGTGCTATATTGTTATTTGTTATTTGACATATTTTTGTACAATTTGGGATCACTGTATTGATTGTAATGTTTGAATTGCTTGATATACAATTGATGTTTGCTTTGGTGATCTGTGAGATGAGTTCTATACCCGAACTCGAGTGCTCTCTAGGATAGGAGAATGGCATAGTCTTGTTGACTGGTGTGGAGTATTCCTTAGCCAGTTGACTTGCGAGCCCATTCACTTGGTGGAGGTCATGTTGAACTAATAATGTCACACAAGTTATTTGTGGTTAGGCATTATTCTTTCAATCATGTGCCGCAGAAGCCGAGGACCTTAGTTTACCAAACCCATCTTGGCCTATTTTTAGGATCGTAGTGCGGAAGTCGTTCAGATGTCAGTTCTGATACGATTGTTACGCGATACTACACTCATAAGAGTTTCTCTTGAGAATATTCTTGGAATACGAGTATTCGTTCCTCCGATAATATTCGAAAGATGGAACAATGATTATGGGAACCTCTGATAGAACATGTCTGGCAGGTTTAAACCCTAGTACACTCCCTTTGGGTGGTCCTTAACCGAGACTCCATGCTCGTGACTCTCAACAAACCCATGATTCGTGGTTGAGTCGTTCAAACATTGTTAATATCAGTGGATCCCGAATCAGGGGTAAAACCTAAAATCCACCAAAGTGGCTGGTTGATATTAAGGATGTTTGAGCCGGTTCATGTACCGTTAATATCAATGGAACTTGGGTGTCGATAAGGTGAAAACCTAAATCCACCAAAATGGATGATTGATATTAAGGATACATAGAGCTTTCCCACGACCTTTGTGTGGTGTGCCTTGCTTGATCCTTGAGTGTGTTTGTTGCATTCATGCATTCACGCATTCATCCGCATTCATGTCATCAAAAAAAAAAAAGGGGGAAAATTTTCAAGGAACTTAAAGGGTTTATTTGCAAAATTTTCAGACATGGAAAGACCAAAAAGGCATACAAAGAAGTACAGCTTCAGACAGCCTGATGTAAAAGAGTTAAGGAATCTGACATCGTATGTATTAGATCCCTTGGGTTTCAAAGCTCGCTATGGGAAGCTTCTACCTCTGCTCACCACTCAGGTTGACGAAGGGTTGATGAGTACCTTGGCTCAGTTCTACGATCCGTTGCATCATTGCTTCTTATTTCCGGACTTCCAGTTGTTGCCAACTTTGGAAGAGTATTCTCATCTCATTGGGATTCCAATTCTGGATCAAGTGTCGTTCAGTGGCCTAGAGAGTATTCCATCTGCTCGAGAGATTGCTAGTCTGTTGCACATAGATGAAGATCTGATTAGAGCTAATCTGACTACCAAAGGCGGAATTCAGGGTTTTCCTTCCGAGTTCCTTATTAACCAAGCTACCTTTTATGGGAAGGCCATGAGTGAGGATGCCTTTGAGGCTCTATTTGTGCTGCTCATCTATGGATTGGTGCTGTTTCCTAATTTCGACAAGTTCGTGGACATGAACGCCATTAGGATCTTCTCAGTTCTTAATCCAGTTCCGACTTTGCTGGGCGATGCATATGTCTCTTTGCATCTGAGGAATATGAAGAATGAAGGAGTTATTGTCTGCTGTTTACCCCTGCTGTACAAGTGGTTTATTTCGCACTTGCCGCAGACAGTTGCTTTCAAGGAGAACAAGGGATGTCTACGGTGGTCTCAGAGACTCATATCTCTCACCAATGATGATATCACCTGGTATGATCGCGTGTATGATACCGTTCAGATCATCGATTATTGTGGTGAATTCCCTAATGTGCCTCTTCTTGGCACATGTGGTGGGATTACCTACAATCCTATTCTCGCACGACGTCAGCTTGGGTTCCCCCTAAAGGATAAACCTAATAGCATTCTGTTAGAAGGTGTGTTCTTCCAGGAGGGTAAAGATCCCCAAGGCCTGAAAGCCAGATTTGTCCGTGCTTGGCGCAGTATTCACAAGAAGAGTAGGAACGAGTTGGGTCCAAAGAACTGCATTGCTTTGGAGCCATACACCTCTTGGGTCAGACAGAGGGCTGCCGCCTACTTGATGCCGTATGATCATCCGAGACCTACACCGTTGGATGTGGCTGGGCCTTCGACCCTCCCTACCCAACGTGTAGAGGAGTTGAGAGAAGAAGACCTTTCGCGTGCCTGGATCCGTGAAAGGGAGGAATTGCTGCAGCAGCTCAAGGAGAAAGATGCTATGATCGAATTTCTCAAGCACCGAGTGATCGACGATCCGAACGACACTTGGACTTCTCTGCTTCCTCAGTCATCCAAATTCTGGAAGAGGAGGTATGATCGACTTGCGAAAGAGAAAGCTGACATGGAGGCTGCCTATGAGAGAGAGATCAAGAAGTTGTGCACTTCTCGTCTTCCAGCATCCCGAGCTTCTAGGGATCCATAGGATGTCATTTACCTTTTCTCTTTGTAATGAATCAAAAATGCTGTATTTCTTTGTCTCAATATATTGAATGAAATGTTTCCATGAGCAATTAAAATGTTTAAATATTCAAAATATTGCAAATAATACCCTAAGGGTTCCTTGAAAACAAAGCATTTGCACAAGCATTGCATGCATCATCTTTGCATAAACAGGTGCTCTCGTGCAGTCTTCTCACTTTGATTCCTGTGTCCAGACAGGATAGCTGATCAAAGGCCGCACCGCTACTCAACGAGGCTCAACCATCAACGCAACATGGATCAAGTACAAGTTGAGTTGGCAAAGATGAGGGCTAACATGGCCCAGTTCATGCACATGATGCAAGGGGTTGCACAAGGCCAAGAAGAGCTCCGAGCACTGGTTCAGAGACAAGAAGCTGCAATTCCACCGCCCAACCAGGCTCTACCAGAAGGAAATCCAGTTCCTGACATTCCTGCTGCTGCTATTCCCGTCAACAACTATGCTGTAGGTGAAGAGTTGAGGGGTATCCGAGTTGACGGTCAACCGATTGCTCCAGATGCTGCTAGTGCCAGAGTCATTCATGTTCCAGCCCGTAACAGAATTCCGATTGTTGACAGACAAGAGGATTTGTTCACTATGCTCAGCGAAGACGACGACATTTTGGGCAGGAATGATGCGAGAGATCGCAAAGTTGAGGCCCTTGCTGAGAAAATCCGGGCAATGGAATGTCAAAACTCCCTCGGTTTTGATGTTACAAACATGGGATTAGTTGAAGGTCTGAGAATCCCGCATAAGTTCAAGGCACCGTCATTTGATAAATACAACGGTACCTCCTGCCCTCGCACCCATGTGCAGGCATACTACAGAAAGATATCCGCATACACTGATGATGAGAAGATGTGGATGTATTTCTTCCAAGACAGCCTATCTGGGGCGTCTTTGGATTGGTATATGGAGTTGAAGCGGGATTCCATCAGATGCTGGAGAGATCTGGGTGAGGCGTTCCTCAGACAGTACAAGCATAATATGGACATGGCTCCGACCAGGACTCAGCTGCAGAGTCTTTGTCAGAAGAATAACGAAAGCTTTAAAGAGTACACCCAGAGGTGGCGTGAACTGGCTGCGAGAGTTCAACCCCCTATGCTGGAAAGGGAGTTGACTGACATGTTCATCAGTACTCTGCAAGGTGTATATATGGACCGGATGGGAAGTTGCCCATTCGGAAGTTTTTCTGACGTCGTCATCTGTGGCGAAAGAACTGAAAGTTTAATCAAAGCTGGGAGGATTCATGATGCGGGTTCTTCGTCATCCTCGAAGAAACCCTTCTCTGGGGCACCTCGCCGGAGAGAAGGAGAGACCAATGTTGTACAACATAGAGGGGGTGTGTACAGAGCAAGTGCAAACAGAGATCAATATCGTCCGGTGGCTGCAGTGACTATTCCTGCACCTCAGCCTCGTCAACAACAACAAAGGGTTCAACCACAACAACAACCACAACAACCACAACAACCACAACAACCACAACAACCACAACAACAACAGCAACGTCCCTATCAGCCGAGACAGGGTCTGCAGTCTAATAGAAGATTTGACCCGTTACCCATGACGTATGCTGAGCTTTTGCCTGAGTTGCTCAGATTGGGTTTCGTGGAGTTGCGTACAATGGCTACTCCAACAGTATTGCCGCTTGGGTATGATGCGAACGTTCGCTGTGACTTTCATTCTGGGGCACCAGGCCATCATACTGAGAGATGCCGAGCTCTGCAACATAAAGTTCAAGACTTGATCGATGCTAAAGCGATCAACTTTGCTCCAGTGCCAAACGTAGTGAACAATCCTATGCCTCAGCATGGTGGGCATAGGGTTAACAATGTTGAAGGGGGAGAGGCTGAAGATTTGGTTGTTGATGTTGAAGATGTTCAGACTTCTCTGTTGACAGTAAAGGGCCGTTTGCTGAAAGAGGGTGTTGACCCAGGTTGTAATGAAGAGTGTTTGGACTGTGCAGAAGTTGTTAATGGGTGTGACCAGCTGAAAGCTGGTATTCAGAAACTGATTGATGAAGGCTGTCTCCAGTTCAGCCGGGCTGTTAAAAGTAATGGGTCAGTATCTACTGTTACCATATATTTCAAGTCGTCTGAAGGACGAGGACGAGGGGCTGTCAGTGCACCGACAACAAGCAATACTCCAGTTACCATTCCTGCGCCGGTAACCATCAGTGCACCAACTACTATTGTGGCGTCTGGCAGAGGACGAGTTGAAAATAGTAGGGCTGTTCCTTGGAGGTATGACAACGCCTATCGCAATGATAGAAGGGCTGGTAATCAGACAAGGCCAGTGGTACAAGCGCCAGTAACAATCAGTGCTCCAGTGAGGACTCCTGTGGTTGCAAGTCCGGTGGTGGACAATGTTGGAGGGCCAGGAGGTTTCACTAGGAGTGGACGACTGTTTGCTCCTCAGCCTTTGAGAGATGCTAATGCTGAAGCATCTGCTAGGGCTAAGGGTAAACAAGCTGTGGTTGACGAGGAACCGGCTCAGAAGGAGGCTGAGGGTTCTTTTGATAAGGACGTCGAGGAGTTCATGAAAATCATCAAGAAGAGTGACTACAAGATTGTAGATCAGCTCAATTAGACTCCGTCCAAAATTTCAATACTCTCTCTGCTGCTGTGCTCTGAGGCACACCGGGACGCTTTGTTGAAGATGCTGAACATGGCGTACGTCCCGCAAGAGATTTCCGTCAACCAGTTGGAGGGTGTACTAGCCAATGTGAGCACCAGGCACGGTGTAGGTTTCACTGACTTAGACCTAACGCCTGAGGGACGTAATCATAACAAAGCCTTGCACATCACTATGGAGTGCAAAGGTGCTGTTTTGTCTCACGTGCTGGTAGACACCGGGTCGTCCCTGAATGTCCTACCCAAGCAGATCTTGAAGAAGATCGATGTTGAGGGGGTTGTGCTCACTCCCAGTGACCTCATTGTGCGTGCTTTTGACGGATCCAAACGATCTGTGTTTGGTGAAGTCACTTTGCCGGTGAAGATAGGTCCGGAAGTGTTTGATGTCATCTTCTATGTGATGGACATTCAGCCTGCCTATAGCTGTCTGTTAGGGCGTCCTTGGATACACGCCGCTGGGGCAGTCTCGTCGACTCTCCACCAAAAGCTCAAGTATGTCTGGAACGGTCAAATTGTGACCGTATGTGGCGAAGAAGAAATTCTGGTGAGTCATCTCTCCTCATTCAAGTATGTTGAGGTAGATGGCGAGATCCACGAAACCCTGTGCCAGGCATTTGAGACTGTGGCGCTTGAAGGGGTAGCTTGTGCTGAGCAGAGGAAGCCAGGTGCTTCGATTACATCGTACAAGCAGGCCAAGGAAGTTGTAGACTCTGGCAGAGCTGAAGGTTGGGGCAAGATGGTTGACTTGCCGGTTAAAGAAGACAAATTCGGCATTGGGTATGAGCCTCTCCAAGCAGAGCAGAGCGTACAAGCATGTCCGAGCACCTTTACCAGCGTTGGGCTGATGAACCATGGAGATGTCTTTGCTACTGATGGTGAAGACAGTTATTGTGATTTGGACATCTGGGTCCGCCCTTGTGCACCTGGGGAATCTGTCAACAATTGGACGGCTGAAGAAGTGGTCCAAGTTACTCTACTGACAGAGTAATTTTCTTTTGTTTTTTCATTTTGCATGAAAACCCTACGTTCCGCCCAAGGCGTAGTGGTTCATTGTAGGGCCACATCATGTTTACAATGTTTATAAATAAAGGACGTTTTGCAATCAAATTTTGAGATCTTTGTCTTTCTATTTTGTTTTCACTTTTTTCAAAAATAATAAAAATGGCAATGTTTTTTGTTTTTCGTGACTTTATTGGAATCTTTTTCTAAAAACAAAACATTAAACATGCAGAAGTGATATTTTGGCATCCACTGTGAGCGACTCTGTTATGGCTCCATATGATTTTGATAATCCCATCTACCAAGCTGAAGAGGAGAGTGAGGAAGACTGTGAACTCCCTGCAGAATTGGTCAGACTACTGAAGCAAGAGGAAAGGGTCATCCAACCTCATCAGGAAGAGTTGGAGATTGTTAATCTGGGTACTGAGGACGCCAGAAGAGAGATCAAGATTGGGGCTGCTTTAGAAGACTCTGTCAAAAGGAGGCTAATTGAGATGCTAAGAGAATATGTGGAAATATTCGCCTGGACATATCAAGATATGCCTGGGTTGGATACAGACATTGTGGTGCATCGGTTACCTCTCAGAGAAGAGTGTCCGTCGGTCAAGCAGAAGCTTCGCAGAACTAGTCCTGACATGGCTGTCAAGATCAAGGAAGAGGTTCAGAAGCAGTGGGATGCAGGTTTTCTGGCTGTTACCAGTTATCCACCGTGGGTTGCCAACATTGTTCCCGTGCCAAAGAAGGATGGCAAAGTCAGAATGTGTGTCGATTACCGGGATTTGAATAGGGCGAGTCCGAAAGATGATTTCCCATTACCTCACATTGATGTATTGGTGGATAATACGGCTCAATCCTCGGTATTCTCTTTCATGGACGGTTTCTCAGGCTATAACCAGATCAAGATGGCGCCAGAGGACATGGAAAAGACGACATTCATTACACCTTGGGGCACGTTCTGCTACAAAGTGATGTCGTTTGGGCTGAAGAATGCCGGTGCTACCTATCAGAGGGCAATGACGACTCTCTTTCATGACATGATGCACAATGAAATTGAAGTGTACGTGGATGATATGATTGCGAAGTCGCAGACAGAAGAGGAGCACTTGGTTAATTTGCAGAAGTTGTTTGACAGACTGGTCAAATTCAAACTGAGGCTGAATCCGAACAAGTGTACGTTTGGGGTGAGATCAGGGAAGCTTTTAGGCTTCATTGTCAGTGAGAAAGGGATTGAGGTCGATCCAGCTAAAGTCAAAGCTATTCAAGAGATGCCTGAACCGAAAACGGAAAAGCAAGTCCGTGGGTTTTTAGGGAGGTTGAACTACATTGCAAGGTTCATATCTCATCTAACTGCCACATGTGAACCAATTTTCAAACTGCTCAGGAAAAATCAGGCGATCAAATGGAATGATGATTGTCAGAAAGCTTTTGACAAAATTAAGGGGTATTTACAGAAACCTCCAATCCTGATTCCTCCAGTTCCAGGGAGACCATTGATAATGTACCTGTCAGTCACCGAAACTTCGATGGGGTGTGTATTGGGTCAGCATGACGAGTCTGGTCGAAAAGAGCATGCCATATACTACCTAAGCAAAAAGTTTACCGACTGTGAAACAAGATATTCACTGCTCGAGAAAACTTGCTGTGCTTTGGCCTGGGCTGCTCGCCGACTAAGGCAGTATATGTTGAACCATACTACTCTGTTGATTTCTAGGATGGATCCAGTAAAATACATCTTTGAGAAGCCAGCTCTCACCGGACGTGTTGCTCGTTGGCAGATGATCTTAACGGAATACGACATTCAGTACACGTCACAGAAGGCCATCAAAGGTAGTATTTTGTCCGACTATCTTGCCGAGCAACCGATCGACGACTATCAGCCTATGATGTTTGAATTCCCTGATGAAGACATCATGTATCTGAAGATGAAAGACTGTGAAGAGCCGCTTGTCGAGGAAGGACCAGATCCTGATGACAAGTGGACACTGATGTTTGATGGGGCTGTGAATATGAACGGTAACGGTGTTGGGGCAGTGTTGATCAATCCCAAAGGTGCTCATATACCTTTCTCTGCCAGATTGACTTTCGACGTCACCAACAATGAAGCTGAGTACGAGGCTTGTATCATGGGGATAGAAGAAGCCATTGATCTGAGGATCAAAACACTTGACATTTTTGGAGATTCTGCTTTAGTGATCAATCAGGTCAATGGAGATTGGAATACGAACCAGCCGCATTTGATTCCGTATAGAGATTACACCAGAAGAATACTGACGTTCTTCAAGAAGGTGAAGTTGTATCATGTCCCCCGGGACGAGAATCAGATGGCTGATGCTTTGGCTACTTTATCCTCTATGATAAAGGTTCATTGGTGGAACCATGTACCACATATTGCTGTGAATCGACTCGAGAGGCCTGCGTATGTGTTTGCAGCCGAGTCTGTTGTTGCTATTGACGAGAAACCGTGGTATTATGACATCAAGAACTTCCTCAAGACTCAAGAGTATCCTGAGGGTGCGTCGAAGAATGATAAGAAGACCCTGAGAAGGCTGGCTGGAAGCTTCTATCTGAATCAGGATGATGTGCTATACAAGAGGAACTTTGACATGGTCTTGCTCAGATGCGTGGATAGACACGAAGCAGACATGTTAATGCAAGAAGTGCACGAGGGTTCGTTTGGTACCCATGCTGGTGGTCATGCAATGTCAAAGAAATTGCTGAGAGCCGGATATTATTGGATGACTATGGAATCCGATTGCTTCAAATATGCTCGGAAATGCCATAAGTGTCAAATCTATGCTGATAAGGTGCATGTACCACCAAGCCCGTTGAATGTCATGAACTCGCCTTGGCCGTTTGCCATGTGGGGCATTCATATGATTGGGAAGATAGAGCCTACTGCTTCTAATGGACATCGCTTCATCTTGGTTGCGATCGACTACTTCACCAAATGGGTAGAAGCAGCTTCCTATGCCAACGTCACCAAACAAGTGGTTGCCCGGTTCATCAAGAAAGAAATCATCTGTCGTTATGGAGTCCCTGAGAGAATCATCACTGACAATGGTTCAAATCTCAACAACAAGATGATGAAGGAACTGTGCAGAGATTTCAAGATCGAACATCACAATTCTTCTCCTTACAGACCAAAGATGAACGGTGTTGTAGAGGCAGCTAACAAGAATATCAAGAAGATTGTGCAGAAAATGGTCGTTACGTACAAGGATTGGCACGAGATGTTGCCTTTCGCTTTGCATGGGTACCGTACTTCAGTACGTACGTCGACCGGAGCAACCCCCTACTCCCTTGTGTATGGTATGGAAGCAGTCCTACCAGTTGAAGTGGAGATCCCTTCTCTGAGGGTATTATTGGATGTCAAGCTGGATGAAGCCGAGTGGATTCGTACAAGGTTTAATGAGTTAAGCCTTATCGAAGAAAGACGGTTAGCAGCTGTGTGCCATGGGCAGTTATACCAGAGAAGGATGAAGCGAGCCTTTGATCAGAAAGTGCGTCCTCGGACATTTCAGACTGGCGATCTAGTTCTGAAGAGGATCCTTCCTCCCGGTACAGATAACAGGGGCAAGTGGACTCCTAATTACGAAGGTCCATATGTTGTGAAGAAGGTCTTCTCCGGTGGAGCCTTGATGCTTACAACTATGGATGGTGAAGATTTTCCTTCCCCTGTTAACTCAGATGTAGTCAAAAAATACTTCGCATAAATTGACCCGCTGAACAAAAAGAATAAAAGAGTCCAGGCAAAAATGGGCATCCCGGCGAACCAAAAACAGAAAGAAAAGGTTCGGGCAAAAGTTAGGGATAAAAATGAAAAAATGTACACCCGGTAAGTCGAAAACCCGCAAGGGCGGCTTAGGCAAAAATGGGTATCCCGGTGGATTGAAAACCCGAAAGGGCGATCCAGCCAAAAGAGGGATTAAAGCGAAGACTGCAGTTTGAGTAATCTGTATTTCATCATGCTTCGTCAGCTGCCATCTCGACAGATGTGATCGGTCCAATCAGTCTTCTCAGAAAGCAAGGAATTGGGAGGAAACTGATGATCTATGAGTTATAACGGAGTTGGGAAACAGTGGATGCCGTGTTCACATTGCCATTAGGATAGTTTATTTTCCTTTTGTGCGCAATTACCTCTTCCTAGGAATTGCTTCCCAATGTATTTGCCTTTTCAGGCACACTTTCAATCAATAAAAGTCGTTATTCAGATAAATTGCTCTCTTGTTTTTACTTTTACTGTTTTGTTTGCAAAAAACGTCCGAATTTTTGATAAACATTGCATCTAAACAACATGAAGGCTAAACAATGACGTGCAGAAAAATTAAAACATTTGAAAATCATTTTGAATGTTGAGGACACTTGAGCATATCTTGTCCACATACCCCCCTGGGGCATCTGTTGTTCCGTTGCGCAGGTCGTTACCTGTGATCATTCTCCAGCAGTGCTTTCCCCAGACAGAGCCATTCTCCTAGCTGCGGATTGTTTAAGTCTTCCCCAGCGAAGTAATTATTTTCTCCAGCAGAGTTTATCCCACTAGTGGACTGGACGAGTTATCGTAACGGATTGATATCCGCATCCCCAGCTGAGTTGATTCTACTTGTGAATATTGTGGGTCGTCCCCGCGGAGTAACAGATATTCCCCGAAGCAGAGTTTATCATATTTGAGGTTTGTATGAGCCTTATCCCCAAAGGGTTGCCTGGTTTATCTTACCCAGCGGAGCAATTATTTCCCCAAGCGGAGTTCTTGTGAATTGATTGGGATGTCCTCAAATTTTACTTTTGCCAGTAGCAAGCTGCTTTATTACTCCCCAGCGAGTTACCTTGCCTTCCCCAGTGGATTTGTATTGAAGGTTTCTCAGCACAGTCGTCCTGTGTTTTCCCCGGCGGAGTTCTCATCATTTTGCATTTTGCATGTAACAATCATTGCATCCTCAAAACTGCGTAGCATTTCCATTCCATATGGAGCATTACGCCATAGAAAAATTCAAACATATGCATTCATGTGTTCGGAACCCCATCAGACTGTATCCCCTGCAGCGACGAATTTTTGTTCAAACTGTACAACACATTTGCTACAGTCGCTCCAGTCAACATTTGGTGTTGATAATCCCCACAGAGGTTTATTTCCTCATCCGTTGGTGAAAGGAAAGCCTGCTTCTCCCCAGTGAGACCCCCTGCAAGTGTTCAGCCTTGCCCTGTCATCTTGTGGATGTCAGTATCCCGTAAGCACCCGCGTGTGTTGTTTCTTTGGTGTTGGTAAACACCATCCGTCGGTGATTTCCAGTCATGCGTAAGTGTCTGGTCTTCTTTGGTGTCGGTAAACACCATCCGTCGGTGATTTCCAGTCATGTGTAAGTGCCTGGTCTTCTTTGGTGTCGGTAAACACCATCCGTCGGTGATTTCCAGTCATGCGTAAGTGTCTGGTTTTCTTTGGTGTCGGTAAACACCATTTTTCGGTGATTTCCAGTCATGCGTAAGTGTCTGGTCTTCTTTGGATATCGGTAAACATCCTCTTTCAATGTTCATAACGTCGCTATCCCTTCCCTAGTAAAGATTACTCTTCTCCGTTGGTGTCGATAAACGTCGAGTTTTTCCCGATCATCCGTTGATGATTTGGTTGTGTTCATTATCTCCATTCCTCCTCTCCGTTGGTGTCGATAAACGTCGAGCTTCTCCCTTTCGTCCGTTGACGTCTGGTCGAGTTTTCCTGGTCGTCCCCAGTTGATTCTCCTTCTCCGTTGGTGTCGATAAACGTCGAGCTTCTCCCTTTCGTCCGTTGACGTCTGGTCGAGTTTTCCTGGTCGTCCCCAGTTGATTCTCCTTCTCCGTTGGTGTCGATAAACGTCGAGCTTCTCCCTTTCGTCCGTTGACGTCTGGTCGAGTTTTCCTGGTCGTCCCCAGTTGATTCTCCTTCTCCGTTGGTGTCGATAAACGTCGAGCTTCTCCCTTTCGTCCGTTGACGTCTGGTCGAGTTTTCCTGGTCGTCCCCAGTTGATTCTCCTTCTCCGTTGGTGTCGATAAACGTCGAGCTTCTCCCTTTCGTCCGTTGACGTCTGGTCGAGTTTTTCCTGGTCGTCCCCAGTTGCTTACCTCTCCGTTGGTCTTGGTAAACGTTGAGTTTTTCCCATTACGTCCGCTGACATATGGTTGTATCCCTTCCAGTCATTCATTAATGTCTGGTTACCTCTCCGTTGGTCTTGGTAAACGTTGAGTTTTTCCTAGTTGTCCGTCGGCATCTAGTTGTGTTTTCTTTTCCCATTCATCGTCGTTGCGATGTCTGGATGTGGCCGTACCCTTTGAAAAAAAAAAAAAAAAAAAATGCCCAGTAATAAGTATCAGATCCCAGTGGACGTTTCCGTTATTGGATCCCTGCATTGTGCAAATTCTACGGTTCTTTGGTATTCAATCCCTGTTTACCCTGAAAGTCTGACAGCCGCTGCTATCATCCGTTCGGGTTCCCAGCTGATTGAATAGGGGCAGCTGTAGCACCTCAAATTTGCACCTATCATTGTACATACATTCTCATATTAGGTCATAGCATAACATGGTCCATTGCATAGCATTGCATTGCCTCTTTTGCCTCAAGTGCAAGCAAATCAAGAAATTAGGTCAAACTGATCAGGAGATCAGTCAACCAAGCAAGCAAGGGTGTTTCTCAAGGAGCCAAGGCCCTAGGGTTGGTCCAACAAGTTCACATGACTTGGAGGTCCATTTGAAGTGTTTTGGTCAAGGGTTGGATGTTCAAAAGTCATCAGTTCATGCACAGTCAGTCAGAAACCCTAAAAAGTCAAACTTGGTCAACTGTGGTTGATTTTATGGTTTTGATGGATGGATTTGGTTTGAGAGAGCTTATTCATGTCCCAATAGGCCTCATATATCATGGAAAACAATATCATTGAAGAATCTGAAGCCAAACAGAAAATTTCCAAAAATAGAAAGTGGACCTGTAATTTTAACTGCCAAAAATGGAAACTTCTTGATCCCAAACTGACATCATGATACAAGCTTCAAATGAATTTTTGCCCAACATGAAAGTTGAAGATCTTGTTCTCCCATTTCCAAAAAGTCCAAGAACTCTCAATTCCCATGCATGGTTGTCAAGATATGATCAAATCATTTTCACAAAATCTTGAACTTCAAAAGGCCATATCTCATGAACCATTTGGCCAATTTTGGTGGGGTTTTTTCCTACAAACCACATTTCATCTCCTCTTTCCAAAAATGTAAATTTCATGTGCTAAAACATTGCCAATCAAAATGGCATTTTTTGACTTGTCTTATTTAAATTCAAGTGTGTGCAAAAGTTGACTTTTTGATTTAGCAATTTTTAAACAATTTGGCCATTTGGGATCTGTTTTAGATGGTATTTGAAACATGCTCAAGGCCCAATTCGTGCAGACCTTACACCCTCCATGAACCATGTTGGAAAATTAGCAAAAGTTGCAATTCACTTCATTTAAGTTAACCTTGCTTAGCATTTGTTTAACCAACCTTAAACAGTGATATATAACTTCATTTTCTGTGAATTGGAACCCTAGCAGCAGCCTTTACACATCAGAAAACTCTCATTCTCTCCCAATTTCGATTTTGACATTTTGCAATTTCTGCTCAAAATCTCCAAACAACTCGAACAATCCTTCATTGTCCCATCATCTAACCACCATTGAGAGTTGTTTCTAAGCATAAAATACCAACTGGAATAGCATTTCAAATTCTGTTTCTCCATGAATCCAACAATGGTGATTTTCGATTTTGGTGTTTCCAAGAGTTGCTGAGCTTCAAGCCACCCTCCAGCCATCATTTCAAACCAAGAGCTTCATCTGTTTCGAGCTGCATCGCCAAAATAACCACTGCTCCACTCCTTTCTTCAAAATCAAGTAAGGTTTCGACCACCTTCTTTCTCTAATCCATGCTATGCTTATGATAGTTTACTCTTTGCTGATTCTAATGAACTATGGATTGCTTGAAATGGTTGTGTCATGCATGAGAAATCTGGACTTTCATTTGTATGCTCAAATATGTTTTCAGTCGATTTGCTTTGATGATGATGATTTCATGAAAACCATGTTTGGATTATGCATGTACATGTTTCACTTGTTCGAATGGTATGCTTGCTGTTGATTTCTGGGCATGTTAGTATTCCACGATTGTTGGAGATGATGAATGTTACTGTTGTTGTGGCCAAACCCTAATCCTTTCCCAGATTTCCTTGTTTTCACGTGTATTGCTACTTGTTTTTACTGTTCCATTGGTGACAACCAATGAGAACATTTCATTTGCTTGGCTGATGCGCTGCGTTTTGTTTAATGAGGGTGGTAATTACAAAAATGCCACTCGGTCAACCTTTGACTTATCTAAATCATGTTATGTTGTTCATTCATTCCAATTTGTTACCTCAACTTACAAAATTTATTTCTCACTCATTTCAACTCCAAAAATCATGGAATTTTTTGCATCATGTTCATGAGAATGTCTACTATTTTATCAGGATTTTTAATGATTTTTTGGATGGCTGGATTTTTAATGGCTTTAGGGTTCTTAACATGTATGCACATTTTGTACCTTTTGCCAATCCTCTTGTGAAATTGTGATGATGCATCCATTTTATCTGAAATTTTTTGTGGTTAATCTACACTCATTCATGTTTGTTTTGATGTAGAGTTATTGAATTTATCTTATGAGGTTGTTAAGATATGAATTTTTGAAGTAGGGTGTGACAATTTGTGTCACACCAATGATATGCAATTTCATGATTTTTGTTGACATGCTTCCTGGCCTTCAATTAATGTGAAATTTTACATGATCCCTCTCTTATATGTCTAGTTGACTTGTGATTTTTCCTGGATTTAATTATGCCTTTTCTTAATTGTTTGAGATTTTTCTTCCCTGTCTAGTCAATTGTTGACTTTGTGTGATACATCTTGCCATTTCATTTGGGAAATTCTCATATCTTATTGGTTGATCATGAAATTTTACATGTGCATACTAGACATCCTGAGCTTTGCATTGGTGTTGATCCCATCCATTTCTCATCTGTTTTCATTTAGTTATGATTTTTTGAAGTTGATACATGTATGTTTGACTTTTTTTGTGCATGCTTGGAATTGTTTTGACTTCCTGATTTTAATTGACCATCTTCCCATGATCCAATTGAGCTGAAATTTTATATGCATGTCATTATGTGGATTGTGATTGACCATGAATTATTTGATGATTTTTGGGATTGGTTATGTTTGGGTTTGAGCCAAGTATTTCTGTTGACTTCTATGTGCTCTCTTTTGCCATGTTTTGCCTTCTTTTGTTTGTGAAATGGTGATGATGCATGATATGAACTTGAAACCAATTGGGTTTGCTTCTTAAATGTTTGAACTTGATTTTGGTTGACTTTCATTTGCTGTTTTGACTTTCTCATTTATTTTTGACCCTAGGCTTGTCCTAGAGGTCTCCTGGCTTATGTTTGAGTTCATTGTTTCAGGTTAAGCAACAATGCCTCAAAGAGATCATACAAATTTGATTGAGCTTGACTATATATCATGAGCTAACCTTTGTTTTGTAGGTGTTGTGACTCATATGATTTGAGTCTTGTGCTTTGCACACCTGTCCCTCTGTGTTGACTGTTGTTTCCCAATTCCTTTTGATTTAAACTGTTGAACTGTGTACTGATTTGTTTGACTATTTCAGGTACCCTTAGTTGCTTAAGTTCTTTGAACTTGCTTTGCTTTGCTATTTAGCAATTTGCTTTGAGGTATAATTCCTTTTTCTTCATGTAGTCTGGAAGACCTGGCCTGTTACTTGGCCAGGCAACTGTCTGAAGTCCTCCTTAAGAGGCAATGCTTGTGTGTGTTTACTTTTGTCCCAAGCAGGAAAAGTCCTTTTAATAAGGCAATTGGTAGATCAAAGGGATAAGCAACCTATCCCCTACTATTCTGTGAGTCTTCTCCTTGCTCCCATTACATGGTTGAAGCATTGAGATCAAAACCCAAGATCTATAGAGTCTAATGTGGAAAGAGCTCCATCTTTCTGAGCTCCCACACTTTCTGATATTCAAGTGCTCTCCCTGATCAGGGATAAGAGCAATGAGGCACACCCCTCATCTCCTTTCATCTGCTTCACCTTAGCCTCTCAATGGCAAGGTTAAGAGCAATCTTTGACCCTATTCCAGTTGGCCTCAGTGCCTAACCCTTTTGTATGAGCCTCCTTGTTTGGTTATAGAGTGTGCTGTTTGATTCTCATTGATTGATTGTTTACCTCATATGCACATGTTTGCTTGTATGCTTTATGCATTTATCACCATTAATTGTTCATCAATGCATAATCATCTCATTTGTCTTTGTGACTTATCATTGCTGTTTACCCATTGAGGACAATTGTAAGACCACCCATTGGCCATTGCTCCTATGATATGGAAGTGAGTATAAGACCATCACCTTGGCCACTCATCTTATCTTTGCTTGTTGCATTGTTTGTTTGTATGTGAGGATACAATTGTAAGTCCCCGCAAGTTGGCATTTGTTTTCCTAGGATCATACTGTGTATGTTAGAGTAAGCCCAGACAGATTGGCATTTGACATCCATGTTTTGCTTTCTTTGTTTATGTGAGGATGCAATTATAAGTCCCCGCAAGTTGGCATTTGCTTTCCTATGATCATATGTTGGATATTGGTATAAGTCCAGACAGATTGGCATCCGGTATCCAGGTTTCATTTTGTTTTAGGAGATTAGTGTAAGTCCATTGAGTGGCCTCTGATATCCATTTCTGTTTTAGGAGATTGGTGTAAATCAATCTATTGGTATCCGGTATCCGATTTTATTTGTGAGATTGGAGTAAGACCATTGAGTGGCATCCGGTATCATTTGTTTGTTCATTTTATCATTACTTATTTCCATTCCAAAGGACACACTTGAATCATCCTCTATATGATTTCAAGAAGTGAACCTTCTAAGAAGTTTTACTTTCCATCTTCATCCATTCATCATTCATTATGTCCTAAACCTTTTCACACTTTACTTTTCAAACTTGACATAGATATTGTGCAAACATCTTCATGTTTTTTTCAAATTAAAAACCTGGACTCAAGTCCCTGACTTTTTTTCAAACTCCATTTCATAATACTTCTTTGAATCAATCTTAATCATACTTTGACTCTACTTTCATAATCACAATCAATTAACTTCACTCATTCACTTGTTTTGGCTTTGTCCATTGTTAATCTTTTCATGCATTAGCCATAGGTTTCAATTATCATTGTGGTTGATGTAAACCTCACCTTATCCTTAGTGAGTCGACTATAAGACTTCCGTACTGAAAACAGGGTTAACCCCTCTAGTGCGTCGAAGCTATCCTCACATGGTGGATGTTGGTCTTGGTCGAGTTTTCTCCCATTGATAACGAAAAGCCTCAGTGCTTGTGTTTAAAATTGAATCCACCAACTTTTGGAAATCTTTTAGCCGAACTATGGCGTTTTGATCCTTACCTTTGATGGAAGGTACGTAGGCAGCGGGTTCATCCGTTCAAACCCAATAATAAAATTGTATATTCCTTTCTCATTATCCCAATCATGTTTGCACAATGTTTATGTCATAACAAATAACAATTTACTACAACAAGTGTGAAAAGGGCTCCCTAGGAGTACCTAGGACGTAGTGGGTGCCTAACACCTTCCCATTGCGTAATTTACCCCTTACCCAGACTCTCTGATCTTTTTATTAGTTTTCTACGTGTAAAACTTCTTAGGCTTTTGTTCGCTTTTTAGCCAGTCCTTTGGATAAATAAAAGTGCGGTGGCGACTCGAAATTTCATTGTATACCTTGCTTATGATTTAATCGATAGATCATATAGCGACGAATACACCGCTACAGAATGCACTGTTCAATGGGATAAATAAGAACATCTTCAGACTGGTGCATCACTGTGAGCTAGATAAAGAAGTTTGGGATACCCTCAAAACAACTCATGAAGGTACCTCCAAGGTGAGGATGTCTAAACTTCAGATGCTGACCACCAAGTTTGAAAATCTGAGGATGAAAGAGGATGAGACTATTCATGACTTCCACATGAATATTCTTGAAATTGCCAACACTTCTGGTGGCTTAGGAGAGAAAATGTCTGAAGAGAAACTTGTAAGAAAGATTCTCAGATCATTGCCAAAGAGATTTGCCATGAAGGTCACTGCTATAGAAGAAGCTCAAGATATCTGCAATAAGAAGGTTGATGAGCTTATTGGTTCCCTACAAACCTTTGAAATGGGCTTGTGTGAGAATGTTGAAAAGAAAAACAAAAGCATAACTTTTGTATCAAATACTGAAGAGGATTCAGAAGAAGGAAGTATTGGAGGTGATGAAAGCATATCAGAAGCCATAGCCATGCTTGGGAGACAGTTCAACAAGTTCATAAAGAAGATTGATCAAAAAGGTAGACCAAATATCAAGAACATTTCGTCTGACATCAGTAAAAGATCAACATCTGAAGAAAAGTTCAACCAAGGCAAGGGAATCCAGTGTCATGGATGTGAAGGTTTTGGACACGTTAGAGCTGAATGTCCTACTTATCTCAAGATGCAAAAGAAGGGACTGGCTGTCACCTGGTCTGAAGGAGACTCTGAGAGTGAATCAGAAGGAGAATCTGCTTAACATGTCACTGCACTAACAAGTGTTTGTGCCTCTGATGATGACTCAAGTGGAGATGAACTTACTTTTGATGAACTTGTTGCTTCATATAAAGAGCTATGTGTCAAAAGTGCAGAAGTGTGTATACAAGGAGAAAAGCATAAGAAACTCATCAAGGAGCTGGAGGATGAGAAAAAGAAGCATCTGACAGTCATAGATGGTCTAAATGGTGAGATAACCTTGCTGACCTCTAAGCTAGATCAAATGACAAAATCCATCAGAATGCTGAATAAAGGAACTGAAACTTTGGAAGAGATTCTAAAGGTGGGACAGAAGTCAGGAACCATGTCTGGTTTAGGCTTTGTTAAGAAATCCTCAGCTGAACTCAAACGCTCAAAGGTTGAAGTTCAGAAAATCAAACAGAAGTCACAACCAATGTCACAACATCAGGGAAACAGGAGGATTAACCATCAGAAGAAGAAATTTCAAAGATGGAGATGTCACTACTGTGGTAGATTTGGCCACATAAAACCCTTCTGTTACAGGTTGCATGGTTATCCTAACCAGACCCCTCAAGTCAGACCTAAGCAGAAGGCAGTTAAGCATAATGCCCCCATCAAGAAACAACAATGGGTTGCTAGGTTAGCTCACACAGCTCTAAGGGCATCTACCAGAGAAGACTGGTATTTTGATAGTGGTTTCTCAAGACATATGACTGGTATGGAGAACTTATTGGTGGATATACAACCTCATACTACCAGTTATGTAACATTTGGTGATGGAGCTAAAGGAGAAATCAAAGGTGTTGGTAAGCTGGACTGTCCTGGAGTTCCAAAACTAAGTAATGTGATGTTAGTAAAAGGACTAACTGCTAATTTCATCAGCATAAGCCAGCTATGTGATCAAGGCTTCAATGTACAGTTCACTAAGGAAGTATGTGTGGTGATGAATGGAGGCAATCAGGAAGTTATGAGAGGGTCCAGATCCAAAGATAACTGTTATCTGTGGGAATCTAAAGTCTCAAACTACTCCTCAAAGTGCCCCTTAGCCAAGGAAGAGCAGGAAGTGAAGCTGTGGCATGGAAGACTTGGACAACTTCAGTTAAGAGGAATGAAGAAGATCATATCCAAGGAAGCAGTTAGAGGAATCCCAAATCTGCTTATGGATGAAAGAAAAGGCTGTGGAAAATGTCAGGTGGGCAAGCTAACCAAGATGTCACATCACAAGATTGGACATCCAAAAACATCCAAACTTCTGGAACTTGTGCCCATGGACTTAATGGTACCTATGCAGATTGAAAGTCATGAGTTGTCCTTACCTATTAGTCCTCAGCAAAACGGAATAGTTGAAAGGAAAAACAGAACTATTCAAGAATCTGCTAGAGCTATGATTCATGCAAAGAAGTTTCCTATGCACTTTTGGGCTGAAGCTATGAATACAGCTTGCTATGTTCACAATAGAGTTATCTTGAGAAAGGGAACCTCTTCCACTCTGTATGAAATATGGAAAGGTAGAAAACCTACTGTGAAGTACTTTCATATCTTTGGAAGCAAATGTTACATTCTCAAAGATCGTGAACAGAAAAGGAAAATGGACCCCAAAAGTGATGAGGGTATATTCCTGGGATACTCTACTAACAACAGAGCTTACAGAGTTTTCAACTCCAGAACCAATGTCCTGATGGAATCCATAAATGTGATTGTGGATGATAAAGATGAAGGATCCAATGCCATAGAGGATGTTGGAACATTCCTTGAGACTTCAACAGACATACCAGTCAAGACTGAAGAGGTACATGATACTCCTCCTGAATTTGAGGTAGATGCATCCAACAAGGTGCCTTCTATCAGAATTCAGAAAGACCACCCTAAGGATCTTATCATAGGGGATCCCAATAGTGGTGTGACTACCAGATCAAGGGAGAATAGCTCAAATTCCTGTTTTGTATCCAAGGTTGAACCAAAAATGTGAAAGAAGCCCTGACTGATGAATATTTGATCAATGCCATGCAAGATGAACTGGAGCAGTTTAAAAGGAATGAAGTTTGGGAGTTAGTGCCACGGCCTGAAGGGACTAACATCATTGGTACCAAGTGGATCTACAAGAACAAGTCTGATGAGAAAGGAGTAATCACTAGGAATAAAGCAAGACTAGTGGCACAAGGATATACTCAAGTTGAAGGGGTTGATTTTGATGAGACTTTTGCACCAGTTGCAAGGCTTGAATCAATAAGATTGTTGTTAGGTGTTGCCTGCATTCTGAAGTTCAAATTGTTCCAAATGGATGTGAAGAGTGCCTTTTTAAATGGCTACTTGAATGAAGAAGTCTATGTGGAACAACCTAAAGGGTTTTGTGATCCTAACCTGCCAAAACACGTGTACAAGTTGAGGAAAGCTTTGTATGGGTTGAAGCAAGCTCCTAGAGCTTGGTATGAAAGGTTGACTGAATTTCTGACCTCTAATGGGTACAGAAAAGGAGGGATAGGTAAGACCTTGTTTGTGAAGGATGAAGATGGCAAAATCATGATTGCCAAAATTTATGTGGATGATATTGTCTTTGGTGGAATGTCAGATAAAAGTGAAACATTTTGTTAACCAGATGCAATTTGAATTTGAAATGAGTCTGGTTGGGGAATTGACTTATTTTCTTGGACTTCAAGTTAACCAAATGGAGGATTCTATGTTTCTCTCCCAAAGCAAATATGCCAAGAAAATAGTTAAGAAGCTTGGTATGGATAATGCTAGTCACAAAAGAACTCCTGCACCTACTCATTTAAAATTAACTAAAGATGAAGGAGGTTCTAGTGTTGATCAATGCTTGTATAGAAGCATGATAGGCAGTCTACTATATCTAACTGCCAGTAGACCTGATATTGCCTATGTAGTTGGTGTGTGTGCTAGATACCAAGCAGAACCCAAAGTGAGTCACTTAAATCAAGTCAAGAGAATTCTCAAGTATATCAATGGGACTTGTGACTATGGTATGCTATACTCTCATGGCTCTGAGCCTGTCTTATCTGGGTATTGTGATGTTGATTGGGCTGGGAGTGCTGATGATAGAAAAAGCACATCAGGAGGATGTTTCTTTTTGGGAAACAATCTCATATCGTGGTTCAGCAAGAAACAGAACTGTGTATCATTGTCCACTGCATAGGCTGAGTACATAGCAGCTGGAAGCAGTTATTCCCAACTGGTATAGATGAAATAGATGCTGACTGAGTACAATGTCTCTCAGAATGTCATGACATTGTTCTGTGACAATCTCAGTGCCATCAATATTTTAAAGAATCCCATCCAACACAGCAGGACCAAACATATTGACATTAGACATCACTTCATCAGAGATCTGGTGGAAGACAAAGTGATTACCTTGGAACATGTAGCTACTGAACTACAACTTGCTGACATATTAACAAAGGCTTTGGATGCTACTCAGTTTGAAAATTTAAGGGGCAAATTGGGAATATGCCTTTCTGAGGATTTATAGCAACCAAGGATGTTAGGAATGTATTGTTTAATATTTCAAACTATTAAACAATTGAAAGTATGCTCTGACTGGGCAACAGATCATAGCTATTTCACTTGCTGCAAGTGTGTTAACAAGATGTTAAGGGGATATCCTAACATGAGACAACCTATGTACCTGCTGGAGTTCAAAAACATGTGCATGCAGGAGTGGTTCAAGATGTCATACTCAAAGTCATGGCATCTGATATGGGTGTACCTGCTGTGAAGCAATAGTGTGTGTCTACTTGATCAAAGCTATGAAGCAAGATCAAGTGGGTGTTGTCTTGATCAAAGCTGTAAAGCAAGATCAAGAGGGGGTATTCTTGATTGAAACTGTGAAGTAAAATCAAGATTGTGGTTCTGAAAATTGTGTAATTTTATTGTGTTTTGGTCTGTATTTTTAAGTGTTGCTTTGGCAACATTTTTTATAAAAAGGGAGAGTAACACCTGTGCCCCAGGACAACAGATTTGCTATGGGCTTGAACAGATGTTGAAGATCCTCTAATCCAAAGGTTGTGCTGCAGCTTGATGTTCAACTTCTATGTGTGCTCTTGTTTGAAGTTTTTATTTAACTTCTATGTGTGCTGCTGTTTGAAGTTTTTATTTAACTTTTATGTGCTCTGAGTGTGCTGTTGTTCTGAGTGTATTAGCTATGTTAATTCATCTGCATGGATGTGTGTTTTCCACTGCTGTGAACTTTGTTGTGATGCCAAGTTGTTTTAGCCAAAAATTTGCCAAAGGGGGAGTTTGTAGATGTTTGATTGGCTGCATTTTGTGTTAAAACACTAACTGTACTCTGATGTCTTGACTGATGTCATGACATGCTTGAGTAGTATGCTGCAGGATTAGCTAATACAGGATTTACTGAATGTCAAACTGGATGTTATGACATTCATCCATGACAGCAGATACTGAACTATAGAATAGTTGGTTTTTCTGTTATAGCTCAGTATTTAGTTTAGTCTGTTTTTCAGGAGAGTAACAGACCTGGCACATAGCCTATTGTCTGAATGTCAAACTAAATGTTATGACATTCATCCTTGACAGCATATACTGAATAATAGGCAGGTTGTTTTTTCTGCTACAGTTCAGTATTTATTTCAGTCTGTTTTTCAGGAGAATAACAGACCTGTCATATGGCCTATTGTCTAAATGTCAAACTGAATGTTATGACATTTATCTCTGACAGCTGATACTGAATTATAGACTGGTTGGTCTTTTACAATTCAGCATTTAGTACAGTCTGTTTTCAGGAGAATAACAGACCTAGCATATGGTCTATGTTCTGGACGTCAAACTGAATGTTATGACATTCATTCCTGACAGCATATGCTAAAGTGTAGGCTAGTTAGTTTCTCTGTTTCAATATTTTTCTCAGGTTATTTTTCAAGAATCCAACAGCTGAGCTAAAATCCAGGAAACTAACAACTGAGCTACAATCAATGGACCTAACAAATAGGCTATTTGTTAGCACCCTAATATGTGGAAATAAGGTTAACTTGCTTAACCTTAATTTTAGTAAATACAAGTACAAGGCCCAAGTGCTGCAATATAAAAGGATGGCAATCCTACATTCAGAACTCAGGGGTTTGAAGCGTGAAGAATTTATTATACCATCATACTTCACTGTTGTATTTTATTTGTGTCTTGTATTAGGTTTAACTTGTAAGCCAAGCAATTATCACCTAGATGATTGCATTGGACTAGGGTGTTCATTGAGTTGTAAGTGTTGTGTCACTCTAAGCTTTTAAGCGTGAGTGTTGTGTTTCTTGATTAAAGCTATTAAGCACAATCAAGAGTTGTTTGAAGTGTAACTTCGCCATTAACTTTAAACTAATTAAAGGTTGTAATCATTGCGGTGATTGAGGGGGAGTGAGTAGGAACTCTGGTCTTAGTTTAAGATTGAAATTGCATTGGGTAGGTCTTAAGTGATAGGATTAAACAATTGGTTTAAGTCCTGAATTAATACTACTAATAGTGGATTTCCTCCCTGGCTTGGTAGCCCCCAGACGTAGGTGTGTTTGTCACCGAACTGGGTAAACAATTCTTTGTGTTATTTACTGCATTTTACATTTACCTTCTGTATACATTCCTGTCTGCGCAGAATCGGATGTCATAACATCCAGTGTGACATCGATAGTCTGTTAACTAGAATTTCACATTGCCATATTCATCCAAAGTGAAAGATACAAGAGCCATTGGGGATCTTCTAAGAGCTTGCTTGATTAATTTGATTGCTTGAGCTTACACTTATTTTGCTTGCATATTCCAAAGGATGAGAGCTACTTGGATCATCAATATGATCTCAAGAGAGGAACTCCATTTGTGGTCTTGTTTCTTATCCTTCATCTCTTCTATGACTAGGACTTTAGTCATTCTTCTTCTTCCCTCCACTCTAACCCAAGCCAAAACTTTTGTGCAAACATTAACACTTGTTTTCAAACATTAGAAACCTAAGCATTATGCTTTTGATTTTCCAACTTTCTTTTCATAACACTTATTTTGAATTGAATCTTTAAGTCAACTTTGACTATATTTAGTAAATACTTTTCATTGCTAAATATAACCCATTCAAATGCTTTTTGTGGTTTCAATGGCCACTTTCTTATTAAAACTTTTCATAACCTTTAGCTATTAGGTTTGAGTTATCCTTGAGGTAGATGTAATACTCACCTATATCCTTAGGGATGGACAATGAGTCTTCCATGCTTATTATAGGGTTAACCCCTCACTAACATGTTGAAGCTATCCTCACATGGTGGGTTAATGGTTTTAGGTCGAGTTTTCTCCCTTGGATAACAAAAGACCTTAAGGCTTTTGGACCAATCAATTCACCAACTTGCTTTGAGATTTTTACCCCGAACTACGAGGTTTTGATCCTAATCTTTTTTAAGATGGTACGTAGGCAATGGGTTTATCCATCCAAACACAAAATAGTAAATAACTTGTATATTCTCTCCTCATCTCTTCAATCATGTTTGCACAAACAAATTTTTCACAAAATACCAACCTTACAACAAGTGTTAAAAGGACTCCCTAGGAGTACCTATGATGTTTTGGGTGCTTAAAACCTTCCCATTGCATAACCAACCCCCTTACCCCGATCTCTGACATTTTTATTAGTTTTTGATTCGATAAAACTTCTCGGTTTTTGTTCGCTTTCTAACCTTTCCTTTGGATAAATAGAAGTGCGGTGGCGACTCGACTTGTATGGTTTACTTTTGATTTAGTCAATAAATCTAAAGGTAACGAATACCCCGCTACACTTACGCAGCTCAAGAAATTGATCCTTCATCTCATCCATTTTCTCATAAACATTCGGGCCCTCAGATGGCTCGGAATGATAAATGGTGTCTTCTACGCGAGGTAAGGTGTGCACAACGGGAGGTGGCACAGACATGACCCGGCTAGATGTAGGCATGGAAGCAAAAGTAGGCGTAAAGCCTTCGGGCATGAAGATCGGCAGCATTCCCCACGGGAATTCAGCAGGCATGGCGGGTGTAAAATGAGCGATAGCAGCAGGCATGGTAGAGGTAGCCACCTCTGAAACAACAGTCCTAGGAGGAGAAGTTGCGGGTGTTGGAGAAGACTGGCTCTAGGCAGCTAGCACTGACTCCATCATGGCAGTCAGGCGGGCGATCTTGTCCTTCGGCTCTCTATTCTCTTGCTCAAGATGTTCCATGATTTTCAAATGATTGGCGCGAGTGTTGTACCGATGAGTCAGTTTGGCTGAAGCACAGAAGAAACACCAAGGAGACATCTCGCGAAAGAGAAACCTGCTTATGCAAATGATGCATGAAATGCAATGCTTGATTGTTTATTTTCATTTTTTCAAGGAACTTACTATATATATATATATATATATATATATATATATATATATATATATATATATATATATATATATATATATATAATTGCATCAATTTGATATGACCAAAAATCTCTTTTATTTATATAATTGGAAGGATTACATTGAGTACAATTTCAGAAACCAAATGAAAAATACAAGAGAAAAGGAGATTAGTCATCCTAAGAATCCCTAACAACAACGTCAGAAGATCTGGCTGTAGGCGCGTACTTCCTTCGAATGCATCGAATCTCGGTCTCAAAAGAAGCCATTCATCTGAGTCTTCTCGAGGACAAGCTGATCAACAATCTTCTTCCGAGCAATGGAAGGCTGAAGCATGCTAGAAGATGAAACCTCCGGCTCTCTCTGTCTCTTTGTCACTCGGTCTTCAAGTAGATCAATGAGTGCATCTTTGTCCTTAGACTCTAACTGCAACTCCTCATGCTTTTTGCTGAAAGCACAGAAACGCTCTTCCCACATATCCTTCTCATGCTTCATCTTGGCGATTGCGTCTTCCAACTCCTCTACATCTTGGTTAGGGAGAGTTAATGGCTCAACCACAACCATAGATATAGGTCTCTCACAAGGATAAGGCATCTTCAACTCCAAAGCTCTCTTCTTCACCCAAAGAGTGTAAGCTTCCAAAGCTACACAATTGCACGGACCAAGCTCGGATCTTCCCTTCCTATGAACATTATGTCAAGCATGCATAATCTTCTGCTTCAAATGTTGGGAATCTTTACCCTCTTGATAGAAAAGACCTTCTAACAAAGTGTTATTAGGTTTGTCTCTCAAGGGGAACCCAAGTTGACGACGAGCCAAAGTAGGGTTGTAGTTAATTCCTCCTTGTGTACCAATGAGAGGTACATTAGAGAATTCACCATAACAATCAATAATCTCCAAATTGCTCAAAGAAGGATCATATCAAACTATATCATCATTAGTGAGAGACATAAGTCTTTGAGACCACCGTAGACATTATTTGTTCTCCACAAAAGCAGGTGTCTGAGGCAAGTGCGAAATAAACCACTTGTACAGAAGAGGAATGCAACAGACAATAGTTCCACCACCCTTAGAGTTCCTTAGATGCAAAGAGAAATACATATCACCCAACAAAGTAGGCACAGGATTCCCAATCAAGAAAAGTCTAATAGTGTTAACATCAACAACACCGTCAATGTTAGGGAACAAAGCTAATCGATAAATGAGCAACACAAAGATAGCTTCAAAAGCATCCATACTACCGGCTTAAGCAAAAGCAGTAGCTTCCTTGATGAGGAAATCAGATGGAAACCCAAACAATCCTCCTTTCTTCACCCAATGAGCCTCTATCTCAGACTTCTTCAAGTGAAGAGCTTCGACAATAAGATGAGATCTGGGAATCTCTTCCAATCCACTAAAAGGTACCTTGCTAGAAATAGGCATTCCCAAGAGATGGGCATACTCCTCCAACTAAGGCACAAGCTGATAATCAGGAAAAGTGAAGCAACGGTAGAAAGGGTCATAGAACTGCACCAATACACTCAGAAGTCCTTCTACAACATCAGCAGACAAGATAGACAGAAGCTTCCCATGACGTTATTTGAAGTCCAAGGGATCTAATACAAAAGATGCTACCTTCCTTACCTCTTTCAAGTCGGGACATCTTAAACTGTACTTCTTAGTGTTCCTTCGCCCACAATCCATGGTCTGAAAATATTTGCAAATAATGCCTCAGTTCCTTGAAATATTCGTGTGATGAATGTTATGATGCGCATGAATGCATGAATCAACAATCACAAATAAGGTATCACACACAAGGCAAGCAAACAAAGGTCAAGGGATGAATCAAGTCATTGTCAAGATCAATCATCCCTTTTAGTGGATTATGGTTTACACCTTATCAACACCCAAGTTCCATTCATATTGACAAGACTTGATTGGATCAACCAAGAATCAAGAGTTTGTTGTGAGTCACGAGCATGGAGTCTGGGTAAGAACCATCCCAAAGGAGTGAACTAAGGATAAAAACCTGTAGATCATGTTCTAAAAAGTTCTCAGAGTCTTAATTCCATCTATCGGATATTACAGGTTAAGATGACTGACTCATCGACCCATAATATTCTCAAGAGAAACTCGTCTGAGTGTAGTATCGCGTAACAACTGTTATCAAGTCTACACTTGAACAGTATCCGCACTACGTCCTAAATAGGCCAAGAGGGGGTAAATGTTCTACGGTCCTCAGCTTCTCGGACCCAAATTAGAGATAGTAATGCCTAGCCACAAATACTTGTGTGACATTTCCAAATCCAAAAGGGTCTCCATTGAGCAGATGGATCTCAAGACAACTTGTTAAGGACTACTCCACACAAGTCGAACATGACTATACCATCCTCCTATCTTAATTGCACTCAAGTTCAGGTTAGAACTTATCTCACCACTCAGAGATCACCAAACACAACAAGCAGATTATATCACACAAATATGCATACATCACATATATACAATTATATACACACAAAAAAGTAGGCTAAACCCACTGGAGACTACTCCCCAGCAGAGTCGCCACTTAATTTTTGTAGCGGTAAATTCATGATCATCAAGCTATGGATAAACAAGACATCAAATAAAAAGAGTCGCCACCACACTTTTATTGTTTCCAAGGGAAAACGGAAAAAGTACGAACAAAACCCAAAGATAAGAAGTTTTCAAATCAAAACAAATAAAATGCCAGAGATTACAGGTAAGGGGGTTGGTTACACAGAGGGAAGGTGTTAGCACCCAAAGTGTCCTAGGTACTCCTAGGGAGCCCTTTCTTGTGTGCATATGTATTTTGGACAAAGTGATGTTTACAAATAAATAGAATGGGGGGATGAGAAAATAATTCATTAATTATATTTTTGTGTTTGACAAGACCTTCGGGCTTGTGCCTACGTACCAACATAAAAATGAGGGATCAAAACCTCGTAGCTCGTGATACAAATTTCAAAATGGGTGCATTGCTTTTAATCAAAAATTAAGTTTGAAAGGCACAAGAGCCTAGAAAATGGTTTTAATGGGTTAGTTCTTTTTGGCTTTTGAAAATTTTAAGTCAAGTATAGTTAAGTTTATTTACAAGTTTGATTAAGAAAAAGAAGTTGGAAAATGCAATGACATAAGGCCAAAGTTTCTAGTTTGCAAAATGGTCTAAGCTTAGAAAATAATAAGTTCAAACAAAGAAGTTTTTAAAAGGAGGGAGAGATTTTGAAATTAAAGATATGGGGAGGAGATTAAGAGACTAATCCTAAGCATAAATTTAAAAGTTAAGAGTTGAAAAGATCTGACCAATGGGTAGCAATCCAATAGACAAGAATGCCATAGAAAAACCCCAAATTCCCTTGGATATTAGAACAAGCAATAAACAATGCATACAATAATATCTTGAAGAGCAGGGCATCAAATAAAGATAGCCCCGTCCAAGCTTTAGCCATTCCATGATCTCCTTCAAATTTGCCCATGTAGCAGATGAATTCCACAAGTCATAGGTTCAAAATAACAGCTACACAATGATCATGTTACAGATGAACTCAAAGAGATCTTCAATGATGTATTAGATGAAGTTTCAAATTGAAAGCACTTGGTTAGATGATAGTTGGCATTGGCCAAGTCCTTTTTGCATAGGGATGTTGCCTAGATTCTAAGTCCAATTGTCCAAGATCAAACCAACAGTCCACACAATAGTCTTTTAGGGTTTTTTGTTTTTATTATGTACATTAATGGTCAAAGACCATACAAATAAACAAAATATACACAAACAAGATATATCACACAATATGGTCCAAGTGGACAAAGTGAAAAGGCGTTAATATAAACAATTAGAATGATATGAATAATGGTAAATGAATAGAGCTTAAAAATTAAAGTGCATTAAAATAAAAGACTTGAAATTAAATGTTACTTGTTAATAAGTTAGAAGTTAGTATTTTTTTTGCTTTCGCTTTTTTAAGTCATTCTTTGGAGAACACTCAACCCACTTATCACAAGCATGGGTCCTTGAACCAAGACATCTTCCAAAGGAAGGAAAAAAAGGCCATGTTTTCACACAGTACCATGAAAGTGGGGAAACTTACAATCTCACTAACTAGAATGCTATTCCTTTTTGTATAAAAAATTTAGCGCTATGTTAAGCAATCGTAATTGGACTTATGTAGAAGTCACAACTATTTGAGGTTAGACCATAGAATTTTGGTGTTAATACATGTTAGAGACATAGTATAATGGAATATGCTCATGAAACATACCACACACAAAAAGAATATGCAAAAGAGGTGTCCTAATCTCATTCATACTCATGTTGATTTTTCAATCAACTAGCTTTAGGACTTTGAGATATCATAGGCCAAATGAAATGGATGCATAAAGAAGGGGAATTAGATGAAAAGGGAGGGGAATGGATCAAAACTCAAATTGTTCAAAGGAGGACTTTCACCAAATTAAGATCATTCATTCATTTTTGGAGATGGAATGTACATTCCATCAATCCCCTAAATCCAATGATCTTAACCTAGCAAAGTCAAATCAACCTTGACCAAGGCCAAACAACACAAGTCAAACTTATACAAATCATCAAGACAGCTCAACACAATTGTTTTACATTTTTTCAATTTAAAAATACTAAAAATAATGCATTAAATTAAATATAGTTTGTCAAATTCCTAAAACCTTATCAAAACACCAAAGAAATGGCCATGAGATTTATCATAGGTCAAACAAAGTCAAAGGACCTTGGAGAAAATTTTTCAGAATTTTTGGAGACTTAAAAGTATTTTTAAACAATTAAAAATATTCATAAAATCAATTAAATCATGAAAAATATTAATAATGATCCAAAAAATAATTTTATATCAAAATATGAAAGAGGAATTTATTTAAATTTTTTTGGTGAAACACTCATATTTTTTGGATCAATATTAAAATTAATATGAATTAATGAAAATCAAATGAAAATCAAAAAATCAAAAAAATGTGGACCATTTGATCTCCCTCATTAATTGAAGTGGTAGATCAAGTGGATGGAAATGCGTGTTCCATGGTGGAACTCAGTCAGCGCGCCACACGCATGGTAATCACAACCAACGCTCAAGATTAAAACAATTTAAACAAGATCAATGGCTCATAACCTATCCAGCACACCACCGGCGCTGGACCTCCGGTCACCTTCTCAGGCGAGGTCCACCAGACTGGCTCACTCATCACCATCAAGAAAATGAAAAAAGAGGACATGATCTGAAAGAAAAAATGGCGTAGAGCAAGAATCTGACCTCAATTTTAACTAACTCCACACATATAGAAAGATATAAGGAGTTGAATTTTGAGGTGTGTCAACTGAGTTGCTTCGATTTGACCTCAAAGCAACTCAATCTTCTTGCCTATATTGGTAGTGTAAGACCCCAATTTTGACCCTAAGATCCCTCATGAAATTTCATCATAAGCATTAGCATTGGGATTATACCTTGGCATCCTCCTTACCCTCCTTCATTGGGTTTATTTTGGGAGAGATCACCAAGCACTTTGTGATTGTATCATACTTGTATTTTATCATTTCACTAACCAAAAATACCAAAAATATGTCTTTGTATTTGCCTAACTCTTTTGTAGGTAGGGCATGATTTCCATTGATCTATCAAGTTCATATCTAGGGTTTGAGACTCTCATGACAAAGAACACAACCATGAATTGGTACAAGAATTGTTATGAGCATCATATATGAGCCCCATTGATCTCTACATTTTATTTTGATCAAATTTTTTTCAAGAGTTTAAGGGTGATTTGCCTTGGAAACCATAGTTTAACTAGGTATCTTGAGTAACTTCTCCAACAAGCTATCTCATCAATTGATCAAATTTCTCAAGGGACACTTAAAAATTCATCATCTTATGCATATATGATCTACCATGAGCCTATAAAGTCAATAGAATTGAAGATTAGCAAGTTGGTTGATGGTGGTTGGCCAGATGAATTCATCTGATCAAAATTGGGTCTCCCTAGACCCTATCTCCTACACTTTTCACCATATTAAAATGATTCCGAGAGAAGACGTACTCTAAATTACATTACAAACAACTTTCATGTTTAGACCTAGAGCTAGTTTTGCTTGGAAAATCATTTTCTATGTTGAAACATTATAGGCCATTTTGTCTAAACCCTAATTTGAAAGTCAACTTCCCAAGGTCATAACTTGCTCAATTTTTATGATATGAAAGATTTACAAGTTTCACAATCAAATTAAAGATGCCTACTTAAACTTTTATGTTTGGAGTGAGGGCTAATTCAACTTTTTTGAGCATGTGATATGAGCTTACATTATAGGTCACTTTTGACCTATACCATTGATCAAGTGATTTTTCCAAACTTCAAAAATGAATAACTCTATCATTTCAAATCCAAATGACATGAAATTGGTGACCATTTTGAAGGTATTTGAAATATATACAACTTTGGTGAAGACACTTTTCTCATTTGAAGCTCATATAAAAAGTTAAGCAAGGTGGAATATTGAGACATATGGCTTGACACAGAAATATTTTGATATGTCAAAAATTTCCAAACATCTACCTCAAATTTCTTCATGTTCCAATCTCCAAATGAAAAAGTGTTGAACATGAAAGTTGTTCCTCTTGATCTCACCTTTCCAAAGAGCTGAAATTTATCCATTTTGGACAAGAAATGCATAGGCTGCGCATGGCTTGAACGTGGTATCATCATTTGGCAAGGATCAAACTTCAAATCTTCACACACACTTGCCTTGCAATCCAAGTTGGTTTCAGACTCTCTCACACTCATTTATGGACCTAAGGCAATGATTTCATGGGCCTGTATGCGCCCATGCACCCATGCATCATCAATGACCAATTTTGGAAAGTGATTTCAAGTGTGCAAATATCAATGGTTTCAGCTGTAAATAGAGCCTCATATGCTCAGCATTGGACACACATTCGCGCCAGCTTTGATCCCCAACCTCTAACCCTCACATTCCAAAGGATAATCCTGATAAATTCACTTGAATTTGAGTTTGAATTTTCACTGTTTTGAAATTCAAAACTCCATGGATCCAAGACCTCTTGTGTGTTTAATTCTTCTTCTGCAAGCATTTGGAGTGAGATCAAGCACGAGCCAAGGCAAGAACAGTTGGATCTAGACCTACATTGAAGGTATTTTCCAGAAATTTTAATCTCTTCGATTCTCTCTAAATCTTGCTCAATTCTATTGATTCTTTGGTTGTCTGAAGTCCTACCAATGTAGGCAAGAAGATTGAGTTGTTTTGAGGCCAAATCGAAGCAACTCAGTTCATGTACCTCAAATTTCAACTCCATGTATCTCTCAATATACTTGGAGTTAGGATGAATTGGGGCCAGATTCGTGCTCATTGCCATTTTTACTTTGAAATCATGTCCTTCTTTTTAATTTTGGTGATGGTTATGACTGAACCAGTTCGGCCAGGGTCGCCGGAGAAGACGATCGGCCTTTGGATGCCGGTGATAAGTTGGATGGTTCTGAGCCACATGATCCTTTTGAAATGAAATAATCTTGTGCGTTGGTTTGAATTACCAAGGTTATGGCGCGCTGACTAGAGTCCATCGTGGATAGCGCGTTTGTGACCACTTGATCTGCCCCTCAATTAATGAGGGAGATCAAGTGGTCCACATTTTTTCTGTTATTTTCATTTTCATTTTAATTACTTTATTTTCATTAATTCATATTAATTTTAATATTGATCCAAAAAATATGAGAGTTTCACCAAAAAATTTCAAATAATTTCCTCTTTCATATTCTGAATTAAAATTATTTTTTGGATCATTATTAATATTTTTCATGATTTAATTGATTTTACATTTGTTTTTAATTGTTTAAAAATATTTTTAAGTGTCCAAAAATTATGAAATTTTTTCTCCAAGGTCCTTTGACCTTGTTTGACCTATGATAAATCTCATGGCCATTTCTTTGGTGTTTTGATGAGGTTTTAGGAATTGGACAAACCATATTTAATTTAAATGCCTTATTTTAGTATTTTTAATTTGAATAAATTCCAAATAATTTTGTTGACCAATTGTATTGACTTGCATGAGTTTGCTTATTGTAGTTGGATCTTGGTCAAGGTTGATTTGAATTTGTCAAATTAATATCATTGGATTTAGGGGATTGATGGAATGTCCATTCCATCTCCCAAAATGAATGGATGATATTAATTTGGTAAAAGTCCTCCTTTGACCAATTTGTGTTTTGATCCATTCCCCTCCCAATTCATCTTATTCCCCCTCTTCATTTATTCATTCCATTTGGCCTATGATATCTCAAGATCCTAAGGCTAGTTGATTGAAAAATCAACATAAGTATGAATGAGATTAGGCCACCTCTTTTGGCATATTCTTTTTTGTGTGTGGTATGTTTCATGAGCATAATCCATTATACTATGTCTCTAACATGCATTAACACCAAAATTCTATTGCCCGATCTCAAATAGTTGTGACTTCTACATAAGTCCAATTACGATTGCTTAACATAGTGCTAAATTTGTGACATAAAAGGCATAAGAATTCTAGTTAGTGAGATTGTAAGTCTCCCCTCTTTCATGGTATTGTGTGGAAACTTGGCCTTTTTTCCTTCCTTTGGAAGATGTCTTGGTTCAAGGATCCATGCTTGTGATAAGTGGGTTGAGTGTTCTCCAAAGAATGACTTCACATAAATGAAAAGCAAAAGCAAAACAATACTAACATCTAACTTATTAACTACTAAGTTTTAATTTCAAGCCCTTTACTTTAATGCCATTTAATTATAGCTTTTATTCATTTTGCCATTGTTCATATCATTCTAATTGTTTATGTTAATGAAATTTTCACTTTATCCATTTGGACCATTTTGTGTGATATATTTTGTTTGTGTGGTCTTTGACCATTAATGTACATAATAACAACAAAAACCCTAAAAAACTTTTGTGCGGACTGTTGGCTTGATCTTGGACAAATGGACTTAGAATCTAGGCAATATTCCTATGCTAAAGGACTTGGCCAATGCCAACTTATTGAGAAACCAAATGCTTACAATTTGAAGCTTCATCTGATACATCATTCAAGATCCTTCTGAGTTCATCTGCAACATGATCATTGTGAAGTTGTTACTTTGAACCTGTGACTTATGAAATTCATTTGTTACATGGGCTACTGTGAGGAAGATCATGGAATGGATAAGCTTGGATGTGGCCATCTTTATTTAATGCATTGCTCTTCAAGATAATATAATTGTGCATTTGTGTGTTGCTTGATGCTAAGAGTTCAAGGGAATTCTGGGTTTCTATTGACATTTTTGTCTATTGGATTGCTACCCATTTGGTCAGATCTTTTCAACTCTTAACTTTTAATTTTGTACATAGGATAGTCTCTTCATCTTCTCCCCATTTCTTTAATTTCAAAATCTCTCCCTCCCTTTTAAAAATCTTCTTTGATTGAACTACTTTTGTTCTAAACTTTGACAGCTTTACAAAAAAGATTGAAACTTTGGCCTTATGCCATTGTATTTTCAAACTTCTTTTCTTAAATCAAACTTGTAAATAAACTTAACTATATTTGACATGACCTTTCAAAAAAGCCAAAAAGAACTAACTCATTCAAACCATTTTTAGGCCTTTTGTGTCTTTCAAACTTAATTTTTTGTTAAAAGCAATGCATCCACTTTGAAATTTGTATCACGAACTACGAGGTTTTGATCCCTCATTTTTATGTTGGTACGTAGGCACAAGACCGAAGGTCTTGTCAAACACAAAAATATAATTAATGAATTCTTTTCTCATCCCCCCATTCTATTTGTTTGTAAACATCACTTTATACCAAGTACATATGCATACAAAAAGGGCTCCCCAGGAGTACCTAGGACACTTTGGGTGCTAACACCTTCCCTCTGTGTAACCAACCCCCTTACCTATAATCTCTGACCCTTTATTAGTTTTGATTTGAAAACTTCTTACTTTTTGGGTTTTGTTCGTACTTTTTCCCTTTTCCCTTGGAAACAATAAAAGCGCGGCGGCGACTCTTATTATTTGATCTCTAGCTTATCCATAGCTTGATGATCGCGGATTTACCTCTACAGAAATTAAGTGGCAACTCTGTTGGGGAGTAGTCTCCAGTGGGTTTAGCCTACTTTTTGTGTGAATATATTTGTATATATGTGATGTTTGTATATATGTATGTGTGATATAATCTGCTTGTTGTGCTTGGTGATCTCTGAGTGGTGAGATAAGTTCTAACCCGAACATGAGTGCAATTAAGATAAGAGGATGGTATAGTCATGTTCGACTTGTGTAGAGTAGTCCTTAACAAGTTGGCTTGAGATCCATCCGCTCAGTGGAGATTCTTTTGGATTTGGAAATGTCACACAAGTATTTGTGGTTAGGCATTGCTATCTCTGATTGGGTCCGAGAAGCTGAGGACCGTAGAACATTTACCCCTTCTTGGCCTATTTAGGACGTAGTGCGGAAACTGTTCAAGTGTAGACTTGATAACAGTTGTTACACAATACTACACTCAGACGAGTTTCTCTTGAGAATATTATGGGTCGATGAGTCAGTCATCTTAACCTGTAATATCCGATAGATGGAATTAATACTCTGGGAATTAATACTTGAGAATATTATGGGTCGATGAGTCAATCATCCCTTGACCTTTGTTTGCCTTGTGTGTGATCTCTAATTTGTGATTGTTGCATTCATGCGCATCATAACATTCATCACACGAAAATTTCAAGGAACTAAGGTATCATTTGCAAATATTTTCAGACCGTGGATTGTGGACGAAGGAACACTAAGAAGTACAGTTTCAGATGTTCCAACTTGAAAGAGTTAAGGAAGCTAGCATCTTTTATATTAGATCCCTTGGACTTCAAACAACGTCATGGGAAGCTTCTATCCATCTTGTATGCTGATGTGGTTGAAGGACTTTTGAGTGTGCTAGTGCAGTTCTGTGATCCTCTCTACCGTTGTTTCACTTTCCCAGATTTTCAGCTTGTGCCTACATTGGAGGAGTATTCTCATCTTTTGGGGATACCTGTTTCTAGTAGAGTGCCTTTTAGTGTATTGGAGGAGATTCCTTAATCTAATCTTATTGCTGAAGCTCTTCACTTGAAGAAGTCTGAGATAGAGGCTCATTCGATAAGAAAGGAGGATTGTTTGGGTTGCCATCTGATTTCCTCATCAAGGAAGCTACTACTTTTGCTCAAGCCGGTAGTGTGGATGCTTTTGAAGCTATCTTTGTATTTCTCATCTATGGATTAGCTTTGTTCCCTAACATTGACGGTTTTGTTGATGTTAACGCCATTAGACTTTTCTTGATTGGGAATCTTGTGCCTACTTTGTTGGGTGATATGTGTTTCTCTTTGCATCGAAGGAATTCTAAAGGTGGTGGAACTATTTTTTGTTGTATTCCTCTTCTATACAAGTGGTTTATTTTGCACTTGCCTCAAACACCTGCTTTTGTGGAGAACAAACAATGTCTATGGTGGTCTCAGAGACTTATGTCTCTCACTAATGATGATATAGTTTGGTATGATCCGTCTTTGAGCAGTTTGGATATTATTGATAGTTGTGGAAAATTCTCTAATGTCCCTTAAAGCCTTTCCTTTGTTAATGTTGATAAATCGTCTGACTCTTCTATGGCTACTAACATGTCGTAGAACTTTGGAGCCAATGACCTAAATACATTTGCAACAATTGATATTGATGTCAACACTTCTCCACATACCTTGATTTGATTCACCAGTTTTAGGACCCTAATTAAAAAATCAATTATGCTTTCATTGTCTTTCATCTGAAGCAATTCATACTTTCTTTTGTGAGTTTGTAACCTCACCTCCTTCACCTTCTCAGTGCCTCTAAACGATTTTTCCAGAATTTCTCATGCTTCTTTCGTTGATTCGACATCACAAACCTTTTTGAAATTGTCTGCATCAACACATTGATGGATCATAAAGAGACCTTTATAATATTTCTTCTTCAATTTTTTGTGTGCAGCCTTTTCTTCATATGTCGCGTTTGCTGCATGCATCACCACCATAACACTGTACCAATGTGTCCCACACAACATTCGTCATCGTTGAATCAACGATCTTCTCAAACACATTCGTATTCACACATTGGTGGATATAGAACAACGATTTATGATCCTTCTTCCTTGTTTCTCTATGTGTGTTTCTTTGTGCTTCAGTTGCATCTGTTGCAACCACCGTGTAACTGTCAATGACGAGATCTAGAACACCTTGAGGAGTCAAACAACACATGCATCTGAATCATCCATCGATTCCAATCATTTCCATCAAAGACTAAAAGCTTGGTGTTCAAGCTACCGTTTACGTCGTTCAACTTCGTTCTTGTACAAGTTCACTCAACTCACCAACACTCAGAATCAAGAAATATGATTTTGTTTTGATTCAGAACTTCAATTCACTTAATTGAATGAGTAGATAAATCACACACGTCTCACGTATACTCGTATTTCCCGTTCCTGAATCTGAACCAGAGATCTAGATATCAATTATTGGTGCACAAGGTTGAAGATGAAAAAGATGAAGAAACATATAGAAATCCGTAAGTAACTTTCTAAGATAATTGAAAAATATGAATTAGAATCTATTACAATTGAAATGTGGTTCATAATTTATACTACTAGAACCACTCTAAATGAAATGCAAATTAATTTAAAATGTCAGTAATGTGAATTTGGATTACATTATAAGAGTGTTTTCAAACATTTTTCAAAAAATATTTACTTAGATTTCTTTAATGTTTTCTCAATCTTAATCAAAGTATTTTTGATGAAAATATAATAATAATATATTTTTATTGAAGTAGAGACTACTTATAGTTGAAAATTAATTAAAAACTACCAAAATATTTATAAAAGAATTTATATTTAACGTTTTTCTAATATTTAAATTTCTTTTTTTTATTTGTACAAAAACACCTTTTATTATTTATATAAGAAGAATATTAAACTATTTTTTAAAAGATAATAGTTGTTTTATTTACAATAAAGATACTATATAGTTTTGTCATTTGTATTTTTGGGAAATCCTTTGAATATTCATAAATTTCAATAGAACTGTTACACACAAAGTCTTTTTTTTTTAATTTTTTATAAATTTGAATTTACCATTTTATATTTAAATCATCTCATAAGAAAATCTAGAAACAAATATAAAAAATTGTCTTAAAATCTAAAAAACAATATTTAAATTATCTTTAAAAAATCTAAAACAAATTTTGTCAAAATAAAATTTAGAAAAAAATCTCATAAGAAAATCTAGAAACAAATTTCATTTAAATAAATTCTAAAAAATTAAGAGATATGCTTGACAACACATCAAGAGATATTAAAATGTGTTTGGCCATGAACAAGCATATTGGCTAAAGGAATTTATCGAGTAAAGACCATTGGGTGTACATGTATTCATTGAACAATCTCTTTCATGTTTCTTCAATTCTTAACCATCTTGTATCCTCATTATTTATATTGCATTTCTCCTTTTTAGATGCTATTATGAGTGCATTAACTTTTACAATATATTTAAGAATCACACTAAATTCTGAATAAGATTACAAGTTTTGCCAAGGCATAGTTGGATTGCACAACATTTTCCACTGTGAAATATGCATCACTGGCTACCAAGAATAACTTGGCAAAAATTTACAACTAGATAATTTCATAGCTACTAAACTATAAGACTATTGTATATTCGGCTGGTTTTTTATTGTTACCTCTACTCTAAGATGGAGAACGTCGTTAATAAAGTAGAGGCTGTCCTCCGCCATGAACGATGTCCATGGTATACAAAAAAAGTTCCTATAACTAACTGCTGGTACCTCTGTAAATGTAAAATTGCCTTTATACTTGGTGATGTATTCTATGGTTGGCTTCGACCGAACAGCAAACTCAAAGTCAACACTGAAGTTGGCAGGGCCATTCCCCTGCATGCCCAAGAACAAGCCGAGGCAATGGGAAAAGCTCTGCCGGCCCACACCACAGTGCGCTGACAAGAAAAACCCCTGACCGCCTAAATAGAAGACCTGTGAAGAGACGCAACCAGAGGGGAACAAGTTAGCGCACTCCTTGCGTTTCAGGTCTAAGTAGACCACACACTGTTTACGTGGAAGTTCGAATTCCACAACTTTAATAGGGCGGTACTTGTATGACCGCTCAATGAAGAAGCGACTAGGGGAAGCCAATTCCGCAGCTATTATCCGCTGTTGGTGTGGTGTCTCAGCCTTGAAATGCAAGGCTTCAAATACTAGCCTCGAAGCGAAGTCGCGATCGAAGTCGTTGCAAGTCTGGAACATCTTCAGCTTGCGGCAGCTCAGATATGGGAAGCGGATGAAGGGGATAAGCTTTGCTCTAAGGATTTGTCTCCTCTCTTCAAGACTAGGGTACTGGGTACGAGCCCACTTCAGCATGAAGTCGAACACTACATCCTCAGACGCGACCTGCAGCTCATCGCTGGATAATAATGCTAACACCCCAGCAAGTGGCAATCCCATCAGCTCCTCCTGATGTCTGGTCAATAATAAAACTTATTAGCATTCAAAAAATTAGCAATGATTCAATTGTAACTAAGAAGAATAAAGAAACATACTTTGTGATGTCCTTGTAACGAGCAACGAGATACTGTTTTGCTGCTACAACTAATCGCCGAATAACATCATCCATCAGGACACTATAAGGAAGCTCTAGGTAGAGAACCGCAGACTCTGGTGTCATGGGTATGTTCAGCAATACCCGGATGCAGTATCTTACGCAGGACGCCACACGGAACTTGTCCGCTGCCATCAAGACATCCAGCATGCTAGGCAGTGAGGTCACGTTCAGAGAATCGGTGTACATAAATTTCAAAAGCTCCATGAATGGAACTTCCTCTGAAACATGAAAATTAAATCAGCATTAGTAAGCAAACAATCGGAGAAAACAAATCTGATCAAGAAAATAATCTAAAAAGCTTTTTAAATATGTTTATACCCGATGTCGTGATTCTTACGGTGATGTTCGTCTGCTTGGACTCCTTCATCCCATTAAAAAAGAGCTGCAAAATAAACACATAACTAAGCAAAAAATGTTTACCAAAAATAATGAAACCTAACCAATAAAGAAGAAATGTCTACCTTGTAGAAGAACGAGCTCTTCGAAGCTAGGAGGGAGGAGTTGACATACAGTGTCTTTACTTTAACGACTACAGAGTAGTCCATATGAAGATTTGCAGTGTCATCAGCATTGGCAGCCTCATCGCCTTCGACATTTACTGAAAGAAATGTTTAGCTTGCAAGCAAAAAAAAGCAATGAAGTGAAGATTTTTGGAGAAAAATATTAGTTATACCATTGTTTTTCTGTATGTCCTCCCTTCTCCTTTTGCTGAGGCTAGTCTGCTCGGCACTTGTGGAGCCACTCTCGATATTAGGAAAAACTTCATCAAGATACTTGGTAATTTCCAGCTGAATGATCCTATCAGATAAACTAGAATCGTTCAAGGCAAAGCTAGATTCGGCATCCTTACAACATTGGTTTCTAAAGGCTTCTGAGTTCATGACGACGAATAACGGGACACAGAAGTTTCTTGCAATGAAAAACAAGGAAAATGGGAAAGAGGATGGAATACGTAAAAACACAATGGCAATGAAAATAACTGAAATGCTCCTCTATTTATACTCAATAAAATCCTTGAAAAACCAGTGTAAAAAAATTAAAATATGATTTTATGACTTAATTCATGTGATTTACTTGAATTTAAAACATGTTTATTGATATACATTTAATTAAACCATTGTTCTAGATTATTTCTATGAATTTTTTTTCAATTTTTTAAAATGAAAATATTAGAATTTTTTTTAATTATTTGATATAATACAACTAAGGATATAGTTATTTTTCCCATTTTTATTTTTAGAATATATCTATTACTTTTAATTTTATTCTCATTTCAAAATTATCTTTATATGCAAGTTACCTTAACAAAGAATTGAACAAATATTTTTTATCAAATACATTGAATTATAAAAATTATAAATGGAAAATTTTTGTGCATGTTAATTATGTGACTTTTTTTTGCTAAAAACTCTCAACTTATTCTACTTATCTAAAACATCAAATTACCTTTTTTTTTAAATGAAAAAAAAATATTTTAAATAATGATTTTCTAATATTTAAATTGCCATTTTTTAATCATACTTTATTACTATTTTTTCATTTCTCATTTTATAATCTAGACATAAAGCTTGAAATAATATAGACATTTTTTATTTTAATTTTAAAAATATTTTTACCATGATATTTAGAATATTTAGCCCTTCCAAATGAAAATCTAAAAACAAATTTCATCAAAATAAATTCGAAAAAAACATTAAAACATAGTTTTGACAACGCATCTAAAAATTTGTAGTAATAGTTGTTCTAGATTTTTTTTTAATTAAGTATTCCCAAATCCTCTTTTTGTTTAGGCAGTTATCTAGAATCATATAAATCTTATATTATATTTTTACTCTTTGGAATCTAAAGACTGTTACCGAAGTGCTGCTGTATTTTCTAAAACTTTAGTTTTTTTATATATTTATTTTTAAATAATTACATCTATATTTTTAAAGAAAATTTATATTATAACAGATTGAATAAATTTTAATTACATTAAAATTATTATTATTATTATAAGGGATTAAATATTATGCACGCTCTTTGGAAATTAGTTTTCCATGAAATCTTCTAAACAACATTGTCTCATCAAAATTCAGAATTCCACTTTGAGGTTTTTAATAATTTCAGTTTAATTTTGATTTCTTTTCAATTTTTCCTATAAACTCATTTGTTTAATTCGATTACTTTTGTTTGCTTAATTTGTTTGTTTCTTATAGGATAGAGTTGATTAAATTTAATTGTTTGTATGATCATTAACTATAATCATGTTAGCGTAGCTTTTTCGTTATCGTGTTTGATTAAGTCGCGTTTGCTTAATTCGCGTCTGCTTAAATCCATTTGCTTAATTTGAAAATTAGGAACATACATCATATAATACTAATTTGCGCTTGTCAGTGGGTATTGTAATCGAATGGAATTAAATCCGCTAGGGAATTGAAATTATAAGAATCGATGATAAGTCGGAAATCGATAAAATAGATTAGCTCATTTATCAATTTTGATTTTACCTTTAATAATCATCGATTTAAGTTTTGATCCTTAAAAATCCCCTTATTTTCATTCATTGGTTATAACATTCAAGAGTCCTTGTGATACGATATTCGAGTGTCGCTTCCGTTTTACTACACTTTTAAACTCGTTTTTGACCCGTGTACGACAGCAGATCAAATTGAAAAAGATTTACACCGTAGATTCATCATCATCCTCTGTTTGCATTACTTTATAGATTTTTAAAATAAAAATTAAACTCATGTTAATATTCAACATCTAGAATTAATTGACGGTGTAAAATTATTTTACACTGTCAATGTATTTCAATTAAATCTTTATTATAAACATGTGAGCATGCTTCTCTTAAAGTTTCATGTTTTAAATTTCATCGGTGTTAATATCTAGTGCATAACAAAATCCCTAATGACATGCTCAACATAGTGCCTACGCTTTGGTCTCCAGATATTGTTATATGTTCAAACTGTTGACCATTTAGAGGTGGTATTACGAGACACTACGCC